>NC_142202.1:3115000-3760937 GCF_049639895.1 Pseudopodoces humilis
GAAATACATACTCTTTGAAGCTCCTCAAATGTTTTAGTTAAAAGGACAGCAGTTATTTTCTGAGATCCAAGAGTATCTTTATCAGAATTTAATTTTTCCTTATTGATTTTTTTTCTAACGTAACACAAATTTAACATAGGACAGTTTATAGTTTATTACAAAATAATACAGCCTCTATCTCTTTTTCCAAATGCATCCCACTGTGTTCTAGCTCCTCAAAGAGAACAAGGCTCCCGGACTACTGTTTCTCATTGCACAACAACTCTTCCCTAAACACGAAAATCAGCATCAGGAATAGAGAAACACGGGGAAAAGCCCCTGGCCACCCTCACACTGTAAATGCTCCGTGCACTTGCGATGCCCTGGCTGAAGAACAGCAGTTTTGCTGATCTATTCTCTTACTCCACAAAGAATAAACTCAGTAGCTAAAATGCAACAAAACCCAGATGATTCATTCAATGTCTGAAAAAAACCCCAGCTGTGATGTAGGAGCAAAGTAATGCTGGGTGACAAATTAATTGTTGCAAATATTGGGGAGGGGGGAGAATACAACAGAACACATTTTTATTTTTGCATTTTATACTTCCCTACCTGATAAATCAATTAAGCAAACAATTAATGCAAAATTAAACTCCTTACTTCCTAAAGGAACGAGGAACTGTGATGCATAATTTTAAAAAGGTAATAGCTGCAGTAATAGCAGCAATAATAACAATAGTAATAATAATATTATTATCCACAACAATAATAACACCACTAAAGGCAGGGCTCTTCCTTGAGCCTTTGTTGTTCAGCAGTAATTCCACTGTTTATTTAGGCAGAGGTTTTTCTATCTGCAGCTAAGATCAAATTGTAGGTGTAATTGTACAGCATTTAGGCAAAGCAGGGGAGGGTGGAAGCAGAAAGCCCTTGGTTCTGACTGACCAGAGCTTCCCACGTCTCCCAGCACCAGCACAGCCACTCCAGTGGGAACCCTGCACCCTCTGAAGCACCCTGACAACGCCTACCTGCAAGGGCAGGGAAGCAGCACCGCTTCTCCTGACAGCTATTTCCCAGGGATACTGAGCCTCCCTGCCTCATCGGCAATGCAGTTATTTGGGTTTTGCTCTTGCCCCGCTCTCGGTGTCTCAGCTATTTAGTGTG
Organism: Pseudopodoces humilis; assembly: GCF_049639895.1. NCBI lineage: Eukaryota > Metazoa > Chordata > Aves > Passeriformes > Paridae > Pseudopodoces > Pseudopodoces humilis. The sequence continues at coordinate 3,116,144 of NC_142202.1, forward strand.
AAACACAAAAATCTGAGCTGTAGCCGAGCTCTGTACCCACCAGATGGGGAAGTGATGGGATTTTTTTTTTTTAACAGCAACCTGTTCAGGTAAAAAGTTCCAGTAGAATTGCAGCATGCAAACGGGGAGAGGTCTCCGGGGAAAGAAGAGAGAAGAAACACTTTCGGTGCACTGTCTGCAAACCCAGAATTCAGCAGCTTTTTTTGGCAGCCAATTTGTTTCAAGTGTTTTGTTTCAGGGAACGTATGTATTTTTCTTTGTGCATTTTGTGGATTTACTACAACCGCTCCTGACAGCTGTTGATTCAGTTAAATGAGCACATTATTAAAAATCCTCTAACACAACCACACTGAAAAACAGACACCTTTGGATGGAGCTGAAGATTTGAACACACAAGAAGATGCAAATGAAACCCCTGCGAGGAGGATGTACAGCCTGGGCCGTGCCCAAGCCAGGGGGCAAAAGGGGCTCCAGCCCCTGTTTGTGGTGGCTCTGTTTTCTTTGTTTCAACCAGACCCAGATGCTAAAAAAAGAATGAAAAGCAATGCCAACAATCCCGAGTACAAAAAAATAAATGGTTGCTAATACTTGAAAAAATTACATCCCCCAGCAGGCTGAAGTTAATGTGCTTCAAATAATTCTGCACCGTGCTCCGTACTTTGTCTTCTCTTATTACTTACTATCCAATTTTGCAGAGGAAGGACACCTATTCAGAATGAGGAGGGAAAAGAAGAGGATGTTTTCATTTTGCTTTAGATCAAAGGCAAACAAGAATGCAAACTGTGGCATATTGAATATTTTTTTCCACCACTGTCATTCACACTGGGCTATCGAAGTTTCATACAATTCCCCCACCCGGCTGCATATTAAGCTGGCTGTGTACAGCTTTATTATAGCGTGGTGCTGAGGAAACATTAATATTCCTGTGTTGCATCTGACAGGACATTTACATGCGCCCATCTGAGCTCACACCTGAGAGCTGCTCCAAGGTACAGTAGCTGTGCTCCGATTGTAAAGGCAAATGAAGAACACAAATTCCCTGCTGGGATCGGGGCTGACCTCGCCACACCCCACACCGCAAACCTTTCCCTCACCAACCCCAGGCAATGCCACCTCCGAATGAAGAATGAGCCACCAAGTTACCAGCCTCGGTGATAGAAGAGCAAAAAAAACCTTGCTGAAATATTTTAAAGATGCACAGCGAGTGCAGCTGGCCAATAAAGGTTGGAAAACAAACTGGCTGAACCCCGTGCGGGATGCGTTGCATACTAAACCTGATTAGAGAGATGGGGAGGATGTTTATGGGCTTTAAAATGCGTTTGGCATTAACACAGGAAGGTTTGAATAATGTGAGCACTCGATCTGCTCATCCAGAGGAGTCCACAGCCACTGGTCCAGCTCCTGCAAGAGTTTGATCCACATCTGGCAGAGCAAAGCACACCCAAGATGGGGGCCCTCCAGAGCTAACTGTGTTTCATGGAAATTCATTATCAGATCATCCCAACCGCTTGGGTGGTTTGCGGGTCCATTAATGTGCCTGTTATTCTTAAAAGTATGCCATAAATCACAGCAATCCATGTACTGGTGTCTACCTACGTGGGCCCAAACCTGCTATGCCCGACGTCACCAGGCGTCAGGCTGGAGCTACTGTCTGTGTACACAGTGAGACAAAATTATGTTCGTTAGCCCAAGGGAAAAACAACAAAAAAAAATCCACTCAATGGTTAATTTTAGGGCCATGCTACCAGTACAAACATCAGTCTTAATATATTCAAATACGTGGACTTGCCGTGTTTTATGGACTTGTGCAATACCCCAGTAGCTGACACATAAAACGGAGCGCTCCCGGATGGAAGCTGCGTTCAAATCCCTGTCACTGGGAGAAGACAACTTCCTTGGACTCTCGACATCCCTGGCAGCATCGTCACCCGAACAAAATCACAACCAGCAGAAAGGTAACGAGAGATCCTCAGCGATTAGCTAAAAAAAAAACCACAACAAGACACAAGTGGCACTGTGCCAGGCCATGTCCAGCTAAATGCCTTTTATTGCACAAAGCTCGTACTGGTGGATATAAAAACAGGCCGAAGCTTGAAGGGAATTTTGTCCGAAAAAATTCCCGTAATGAGGATGCATGCAGGCGAACAACTGGAGGCTCTGCTCCCGTTGCCTGACGGTGCCTCGCAAGCCTCTTTAATCGTCTTTATTATTTGAATGAAACAAGAAAGAGCTCGTGGGCTGAGGGTTGCATATACAAAACGGGGTGATGCTAATAGGCCTCCTCCTCTTTAAAAGAGGCATTACCAAATTATGGGAATGTTTAGGGAAGACTTTTCTTCTCCCACCGGGCTAATTAGAAGGTGTTTAATTTACTCCCTGCCTCAGTTTCCGTCACCCAGCATTCGTTGCTGGGGCTCTCCGCGCAGAGCCTTGCGTTTATTACGCGCATGATTTTCAAAGCTTTCGGCACGTGATGCCAACATGCACCTTTCAAAATCTGTATGGAGCTTAAGGTGTGCCAGGCTGCCTCTTGAACCACCAGCATTTCAGATGCAGTGATGCTTCTGCTCGTGGACAGCTCCACAATTCAGTGTCCCATGCAGTAGGAGAAGGAATAGAGAATATGTTACTCATCCTCTCAGAAGATGTGATTTGCAGAAAACAAAAAAAAAAACCCACCATAAATTTTCAGGGCACCACAATACTGTGATGCTCCCCTGGAAGGCAGAGGAAAACTTTCTACCCTGCTTCTGCGCTTCGAGTGAACTCATATTTGTGTTTCCAATAAAGAGCCATTTTTACATTAACTGTCTGGAACAGCAGGGAATAGGAAAACTAACACAATCTTTACCTCATACAAAGGATGATACTGGTGTCACGTGCTTGCTTCTTCAAAAAACGTTATTTATAAAAGGCAACGAGGAAAGCAGGGAAACTATTGACTCTTCTCTGCTATCCCTGCGCGAGCAGCATTACAGCAACTTTTTGATCCCCTATGTTTTTTACATTTTTCCCCCCCGAGAAGTAAATTTCACAGCCACACAGGCCACCGCCTTTAATTAAGCTTTCAAAAGTCTTCTGACAATGCCAACAATTGCAAGACACTTCTAGAGCTCAATCATGCAATCATCGTGACACTTCTATTTACAATTTGTCTTAGAAAGAGTTTCTCTGACATTGTACTTTGACAAAACAGCCAAGCTACCGGTTCACAACCTTTCTCTGTCTTATTTACAAATACAGCTTGTACGCAGTGCTCCAAATCTCGGGAGCAGGAGCCTTTGGGTTGCACCCTCACTATTTTTTCCTGCTTGCAATATTTTACCCAGCCTGCTCTCTCTGTTTCTTTGTATGGGGAAAGCAGGCAGAATTTGACTTCAAAATCTTCCCACATTGCTTCTTCCCCTCCTCTATCTTTAAGCTTTCATCTTACTGTCCAGATGCAATGCTAACTATTCAGTGCAGACAGCAGTATTTTTTTTTGTCTCCAGAACAAAACAAAACAAGGAATCGAAAATCACAACCTATAGAATTATAATGGCAACTACTAATAACAGCCCAAGAAAATTTCTGCTTAAAGACATTACCTCCCAAGAACTGTAATAATCAAATAGACTCAGTCTGAAATTTAGTACAAAATGATGTTCACCTTTCCCTGACTGCAGCAGACAGAGGGATTTCTTACATTATTTTCCCACGTGTTTTATTTGAATGTCACAAGCAGCTTGAGAATATAGGATTCAAGCAGTAAAAATGACCTCCCCTCCTCCTCCCCTCTTTGTACAGTAAATACAAGATCCACGGATCCACACTCGGCTTTATACAGGGGAATTCACAGCAACACTCTGAAGTGTTCCCCCATCTGCATCCAAGTAACATTTAAGATCCTTCTTCACCCAAACCCCAACCTTTCATTAATTCCCTTGGATTTATACATTCAACAAACAAACCGCCAAAACCTGACACGGGCGGGCGATAAATATTTCCTCGGCTTTTCAATAAGTGAACAGCGATTTTACATTCACTGATCTCCAGATACTTCAGTTAATATTTCCCCCTATTGTAAAATACGAGAGCGGATAACTAAAGCCCTGCCGTCGCCCTCACTGCAAATCACGGGCTGCCGGTGGTGAGGCTTTGACATACATATTGATGAAAGCTGCCTCGTTGGACCCACACAACATATCCTATTAATTTTCAGTTAAATTTATGGCATTTCAGCTCCAGTGCTGGATCAGCATCACTCAAAATTTTATAGCAAGGCAGAGCTGTGCACAGGCAGACACCCACATGGAAGAGCCAGGTATGGACACATGCCTGCACCTACGTGGACCCCACAGCTGCTGCACAGGTTGCACACACACACACACACACACACACACACACATATATATATATATATATATATATATATATATATATATGTATATAAATATATATGTTCCTGTCCTCATTCCTGTCTCTGGAAAACAGCAAGATAAAGAGCAGCTTAAGGACAGTTAGACAGTATTTCTCCCTGCATTTGAATGAGTTGCTGCCTCCTTCCTCCTCTGTAGATCTTTAACCATTACTTAAGGTTCTCTTTTACTGTAGCACCCCAACTTACTGACTACAAAACTGCAGACAGGGAAAAGCTGCACCCTGAGCTCATCCACAGCACCTCTGTATCCAGGGCTAACCTGGAACACCTCTTCTGGCCTCACAACTAATTTGGAACATTTTTATATTGCTAGAAAATATGTGTTTTATGGTCTCTTAGCAGAAAGAATCCCTTCCCCAACTTCTGTGTATTTTTCCAAAGGCGGCCTCTATCTTTTTTTTTTCCCCCCCTTAATTACACACTCAAATCTTGCATTTAGCATTCTTGCACAGAAATCAGATATAAACAGCTGAATTAGAAGAGTTTGAGGTTCTTTGCAGGGATCTTCCTGAAGCCTGAACTTCACAGCTCAGCCTCCAAGACCCTCACTGGAAATTTTACTGCCGGACTCCAACTACTGGCTACGAGCAATGGGTCACTCCAGCTATCACCACACTTCTTTGTGACAAGAGAGAGCTGAACTCATCCAGCTGAAAAGGGAGATGAAAACACAACGGGGAGGAACACTGCAAGACCTCCTAACTACTGGTGCACCTTCTCCCTTTCCCAAAGCCAGGCTGCATTTCCAACCAACAGGAAGAACCAAGGGACCCCAGCGCTTCTCAGCTACAGCCCAGCCAGGGAAGTGCAGAGAAGCCGCATTCTTAGACCTTCCGCCCAGAAAGGTACGGCTGGGCACCACAGCCAGAAACCTTTGGGCAGAAGATTCCTGACAACCACAACTCCATCTCTACTCAGGACACACTCACAGCTTGCTCTATGGACCCTCCTGCATGGCACCGAGCCTCCTCCCAGTCAAGCCCACCAAGCGAGCAGAATCAGGCCCTGCCACTGAGCCCCTGTCCCCAGCCACCTCCTCCACTCAGTGAAGCATTTACAGTCAGTTAAAACCATGGCCCTTTCTGAATTAATGGCCCCATGACGGCGCGTGAGCCCAAATCCTCCTCGCTTCGCGTCACCTGCGCCACGCGAAAGCCAGACTTGGCTCACTGAGCCTCCCGTGCCAAATGAGTGCCAGAGCAAAGCCCTCAGCAGAGGAGGTTCCCGTCCTGCAGAACTCCTTGGCGTGGCCATCCCTCCAGCCCAGGGACCTATCTGGGACCACAGGGACGACAGCATGTTTAATTTTTGCTTGACAGATACTGTGTTTTGTCTTTTGAGCGGAGCGGCGCCGTACGTAAATACTGCGTTACATCATACCGCCGCTCCTCCATATTTGGTGATTTAGTATGGCTCCAGAGCTTGGAAGACTACAAATCCCTTCCGCCAGGCTCCTACTTCATTAATCATGCCCTACACTTCTGCTCGCTTTCCGTCAGATCACAGGCAGCACATGGAAATGGGCACTGCCCTCTACCACTCTGGGAAAGAAACCTCACCTTTAACATCCATGTCTGGTGGGGAATTATTGGGGGGGGGGTTAGGGCTCATTCAAAATGTAGCTTAGCAGTAGCTGAGCCCGTGTTTCCCCTTAAATGTAGAGATATTGGCGTTTCGAGGAAAGACCGATTACTCTGCAGAAACAGCACATACTTGTTGACATGACGTCTGCGTGTGCACGCACATGGCTCTGCACACAGACACGTGCACAGGCAGACACCCGTGCACCGATACGGATCTGCTGCCACCACAAAACCTCCAAAACTGCAGCTCTCCAGCACAGTTTGGCAGCCGGCTTGAAGGCCAGGGAAGGCTGCGGGAGGATCCCGCTGAACCTCCCAGTGCCTACTGCCCTATTATGGTTTAACTTTGTGGCCAAAGCAAGCCCAAGACAAGCTCCAGCACATCATGTGATGATGTACTGCGCCTCCGACAACCCCGAGCGGTCCTGTGGGCTCCCCAAAGAGAGGTACCGGCAATGCCACATCCCAAACACCACTGGAGGGGGAGTTTGAAACTCGTTCAGGCATTCGTTGGGGTTGATACGCTGCGGTCTCGCCTCTTTCGACTGGCAGTATTGGCGTGGTTCGAAGTGATCTGAAACGCTCGCTGCAAATGGGCGGTACTTTTGTTTACTAGTAGGGTTTTAAAAGCAGAGCGTGCCTTGTTACACTCCCAGGGTTCTGGGATTTTCTTTTGCATGGTACACTTTTATTTTTTTAACCCCATTTGTGAAAATATCTGCATGGCCAATGGCTTTCTGATTTTTTTTTTTTTTTTTTTAATTATGCTATGAAATGGAATTACCCTTTTCTCTTTTTTTAAATTACATTTCATATTGTTTGTTGCACAAAACAGAACTCTGCCTTGGACATTTGTACGGCTGACATGTGGTTGTGTAAACCGCAAACAAAATCAAGATACATCTGTCAAAACCACATCAGAGACAAGAGAGAGCACAGCGAAGCATTTATCATTTGGCTGAGGAGGCAGGCTGCAGAGAGCAGCCTTTCCTGTCAAACCAACCTTTTGAAATTTCCAACATGCCCTTAAACTTTTCGAATAAGCATGTCTGTGCGCTTCAGCAACTGCCCTCTCTACTCTGGCCTGGCCAGTCGAAAATGGCATCTTAAAGTCAAGGTCGGTGGTGTCACTTTGCCATGGGGCTGTGTTTAATTACAGTCCATACGCTGACAGCCAATATGGAACCAAGGCTGGCGGATGCTCGGTTAACTCTTTCACTCCTGACTTTGCCAAAGACTCAAAAGCTCCTCGCTTTCTCACGCGGCAGCCTCAGAACCCTCCTCCCACGGCGCTCCGGCAGGCGACACCGGGAGACGGTGACTACAATGCAGGCAAATCACGAGAGTGGCCTCAAACAATACGGCCAGAAACACCGGCTGGCACGGCACGTGCCTGTTGCTCCTGCCGCTGCGCAGGCACCAGGAAACACCGCTAACCCGAGGCAGGCAGGGCATGGACACCCCGGCCGTCACGGCAAGCAGAACACACAGACATGGCAGCACACGACTGCCAACATGCTACATTGCAACTGAAACAGAAATCAACTCGCAAACACTTCTCCTTGCTTTAATTTACCTGCTATATGTTCCTGTTTAGGGCAAATTCCTCTAGATGACGTTGATAAACAATCGTCATCCTCTGGCGTAACCTGGATGCCAACCTCCACGGGATTGGATGCTTTTTTCAGCTCACTTGGTGAGGGTGAAGGTGGCTTATCCACAGCCTTCTCTAGGCAGAGACTGCCATTGCATTGTTTCCGTTTGTGCTCAATAAAAATAAGAATGTCCCCCAACGGAAAGTTCATCTGACACTGGCCACAAGTGAGGAGGTCGTGGTCCCCTTCTGGAGCTCCCAATGTGCCATGTTCAGGTTCATCATCAGTGAGAATGGCTTCAAGAGGTTCGGCTGCAGTTTGAGAAACAAAAGGAGAACGGTTAGAGATCTTGGGAAAGGCACCGGGTGCAGGGGGGAGGAACGCACCGAGCCCCTTCTTCATGAATATTACACCCCGCTCTGGAGTCTGCCTGCTCCCCCCCAACCAAATCCATACAACACGGCTGTCAGCACGGCACCGAGGACAGGGATTCATCAGTTACAGGGAAGAGATTCTGCAGGAGCAGCTGTAGCATGCAGAACTCGGAGGCCAAGCAACCGCAACTGTCTCCGTGTTCCTACACGAGGGCACATTTCTGACTCCTTGAACGATTCGGTGCTAAAATTAAATGGATAGGCTGAAAGAATACACTGCAAAACTCTTGTGGTAGTACGACAAGAAGGGAATATGGTGTTTTATTGCTGAATGTATTATTTATGTACATGAATTCAAGGCTAAAAGCACTGCACACACTCTCACACACATGGGTGTGTATCTTCCACCAACCAGACCCACTTTCTAAAATTCAAAAATACAGTGCAGACAGAAGGTGTTCCAATACACACAGACGCTACACGTTCCCCGTACAGGCCATGCAGGTAACGTGTGCATGTGTGTAAAAGAGAAGAGGGGGAGAGCCAGCCTGCATGGGCACACACCCAGGCACCGACACGCAGGGCAGATACGCAGCACTCAGAATGCACGTGCAGACGTAAACGCATGGATTTGTGTCACTGTCCCCATCGGCCCATTTGCAGCTTCCAATTTAAAAAAAATCCTACAGGCAGGAGTTATACATCCGAGGGGGGGGAGAGAAAGGGGAGGGTATGAGGCAAATAAATAAATAAATAAATAAATAAATAAATAAGGCAGAAAACCGAAATTATAAAAAGCAAGTGCAGCAGAAATGCCTGCGGGGTGGGGGGAGGCACCTCTCACTTTTGAGCTACTCCTCGGGATCCAAATAAACAGCAAGTTCAACACCAAGTCCACTCAGAGATATTAGCTGGGATATTTTTTAGTACTTAAGGAAATAAGGCAATCAGTCATTTTGCATTTTTTAATCCTGAAATAAGCGAATGCCTAAATTATCTTGAACATGTTAGCACTGGTGGCCTTCAGCATCTAAAAATCAGCCTGGCCAAGCAGCTGCCACATTTCCTCACAACAGTGAGAAGCGCCTTCTTTAAACTCAAAATACCTTGCCTAATGTTGTCAAAGTTGACAAATTTTCTGAATGAGCTCCAAAAAGCTTCATTATGAGGCTATTTCTGCTCACAGAATCGTCAGTGGATGCTCTAAGGAGGCAGACTCGGCTCTCTTTTCTGTTTTTTTTTTTTTTTGTTGTTGTTTTTTATTACATTACATTTGCAGAGAAATACCTTGGCAATCTCTGTGCAGTCTCCATCCCCACTGCCTTTCACGAGGGGAAAAAAAAATAAATACCAGCACCGTGTCAGTGTTACTCCGTCTGCGCAACACAACAGGCACGCTAACAGCAGCGAGCAGGAGAGGGTACTACAAATACAACCCACCTCAAAACACTGCCAGGTAACGCAAGTGAGACAGAATACAACTCCTAAACAGTTAATCAGCCTGACCTTCTTTAGTTGGCTGCCAATTTCACATTTAATGAACTTAAAGCCACAGAGAATCAAAAAATAGATTTTAATTTGACTGCACAATATTGGAACTGATTTTGATAAAGTGCAAAAATCCAGTGAACTCAGGTTAAATTTATTTCAACCCTACCTAGGCTGAATATTGAGGAGGAAGATCTAGAGTAGCTCCCAGTTGTGCTGCGTAAAATAATATTGAAAGAGCACACTACCTTGCCGTACCTCAGCTCCAACTAGGACACAGGGATCCAGTCCATCATTTCTTGCCTCTAGTACTACTTCTAATTTAACGTAAGGTCAACCACAGGAATATGAAGGTTACATTTGTATTAATAAAAACAATGTCTTAATCGCTGGGGCTTTCTTCTAAACTTACAGACCGACAGGAGAGGAGGCACAACGTGCGTCTCACGCTCCTCGGGAAGCCGGCAGAGGAGCAGGGTGTTTCTGCGGGATTGCCGGGCATGGCGTTTTTCTCCCCGAGCCGTTCCTTGCGTTCGGACCGAAGGGAGTAAATTATTGCAGGACTAATTCCACCGGTAGCTCGCGGCACGCCGCAGACAAAGGTATTTTGCGAATCTAACTTCGAGCTCACCGACTCTCGGCAGCAAAGAGACACAAAACCACCCGTGTTCCCCTTGCAACTGGCTTAGCGAGGAGCTCTGCATAATCATCACTCAATTATAATGTTTTCCCGCGGCCTGATTCCTTTCTGACGCTGTCACTATTATTTAGCAGGGGAAGGTAACCCGCTGCTTCCACACCAGACAGTTAAAAGTGGCACTGAACAAAAATAGACTTTGCTAAAAGTCTGTACAGACTGGGCTGATTTACAATCAAAACCAGGAAATGAAGTGGTAATTCAGAGGTTGCTGATTACACCTCCACATTTCACCTAATTAATTTTATAGGAGGCAAAGTTCTTGAAAATAACAAGATGATCAAATGTACAGATATAAAACCTGTAACCTCAACATTTTCTATGCTCTTAACGTAAATTATTGCTAATTAACAAGAATTATATACTAATGTATGAAATACTGCTGGCACTGTGTTCGCTGCAAAACATTTGGCTCCTGATGGAGGCAGAGCCAGCAAAAAAAAATATGCTTTTTATTATTACTGCTACTTTTAGAATGTAATATAAAATACCGGGATTACAAAGAAAAACCCAGAATACAATTCACCTGGTCTTGCCTCCGATTTGCAGGATGCATCTTTTAATTCTGGGGCAATCAAAATTCCCTGCCCGGGTCCCTAATCATCCGTCTCTATTTTTCATGCAAATTGCCCTTCCACTAACATGTCTTTTCAGCTTTCCCCCTTCGCCCTCCTACTCCCCCCTTCTTCCCCCCGTTCCCAGCCACCAAAACAACCGCACCGGCAAAAGCGGGATGGATTTTGGAGTGCCGGGAGAAAGGAGGTACTGGGGCCGATGGGGCGGGGAAGGGGGGTGCCACAGTACGGTGAGGAGAAATGCCCGCGGGGCAGTGCGGATGCGCTGCTGGGGCATTTCCCCGCAGCGTACCGTGAGAAGGATGAAGGGCTGTTCAACCCCAAGTTTGTGTCTTCGGATCGTGCGGTGCAAGGAAAGGGAGACTCGGGGGTACAATGGGAACCGCCAACACGTTATGGGGAGGGAGGGGAAACCCGGGGAGGGGGAAGGCGAGCATCCCCCGCTGCCTCCCGGAGCAAGCAAACTCCGCGCAAAATTAAGAACAAAGAAGAAGAAGGAGGGGGGGGCGTGGGGGGGTGGAGGGGAGGGAGCTGGGCGCCCTCCCCCTCCCGCCGGCCGGGAGGCAGCGGAGGAGCCGGCCAGGTTCAAGTTCGCGGGGCTGCCCGGTTGTTTGATCTCGCTGTGCCTCCTAGCGACCGAAGCGGGCACGGAGCCCGCCCGCCGCCTCCGCCGCCCCGGCCCCGGCCCCGCCGCCGCATCCCCGGCGCGCTGCTCCCCCGGGCCGGCCTCCCCTTCCCCCCCAGCTCCCCGCCCACCCACACCCCCCTCCCCACGGCAGGGGCGGCTCTCTCCGGAGGGACCCCCGGGCCCGTCCGGCCGCCGCTCCCGCCCCGCACGTGAAGCCGCTCCGCGCCGGCCCGCGCGTTTCTCGGCGAGCAGCAGCCGCGGGGATCCGCGGGGATCGCCGCTGCGCCGGGGGCCGACTCGGAGCCCCCCGCCCCCTCCTCTGCTCCCGCCGCGATCCCCGTTCCACGTATCCCACTTCTACGGCTGACCGGGAAAAGCACCCCCCGTACCCCATTTCCAGGGGGGCACCTATCCCCACAAGCCAGTGATGCTGCACCCCATCCCCATCCCGCCAATAAAAGAAAAAAAAATTAAAAAAAAAAAAAATTTAAAATGCTCCCCGAAAAGTAGCGGGAAAAAGAGCGGAAAAACGTCTGGGGGCGGGGGGAGGGGCTGAGCCCCAGACACCCCCGGGTTTTAGGGCAAACTTCGGGCAGGCAGAGCCCCCGGCCGGCCCTGCCCGCGGCGGAGCTGCCGCCTGCAAAGAGCCAGCGCTGCTTCCTTCGCTCCATGTGCGAACCTGGCTGCAATGTCTGGGCGGCCGTGGGGGAAGAGAAATCGCGGCGGAAAGTTTGGGGGGTTTTGCGAAGGGCCGAGGGAGCCGGGGATGGTTGGCAGGAAGAAATGGCCCTGGGTTTTCTGCCATCCCTAGGAGGGAACAAAACCCGCCGAGAGTAATGGGAGGGAGAGAGAGAAAGGAAGAAATAAAGAAAAGGGGGGGGAAGGAGTGAGGAAAAGCATGCAGCATTTCCCCTTCCCTCAGGCTCACCCCGAGGAAAAGGGGATTTTTTTTTTTCTCCCTTCCTTCCCACCCCCCTCGCCCCAAACCTTTCCAGCTCGAGTTGCCTTTTGTTGTGCAAAGAGCGCTCCCGCTTATCTTGCATCTAGCCCTGGTGTGTGGTGGCGGCTGGAGGGAGGGACGGAGGGAGCCGGAGAGTTTTTGTTGCGAACGGTGTGGTGGGGCTCGGGGTTTGTTTTTTCCCTCCCGGGGAGAGCGGATTTGGTTTGGGGTTGAAATGCGGCGGAGAGAAAGGGGCCGTTCGCGGGTGTGAGGGTGCGAGTGTGTGTGTGCGTGTGTGTGTGCGCGCGTGTGTGCTCAGCCCGGGCTCGCTCTCGCCTGTGTTTGTTGGCAGGAGGCTCCCCGCACACGCGGTGCTTGTAAACATTCAGACACGAGATTTTTCCCAATCAAAATCCACTTCCACTTTTTTTTTTTTTTTTTGAAAATCTTCCAAAAAATAGTAAGCGAGCGGGAGAACGCGAGGCGAGGGCGAGGAGGGAATCCCAGCCGCCGCGGCGCGGCTCGGCTCGGCTCCCTCGCCGCCCGGTACCGTCCCCCGCCCCAGCCCCAGCCGGAGCGGCGGCGGGGCGGGCGCGGGGCGGGGGCGGGGCGGCGGAGCCCCGCACGGCGCCGGCCCGGGCCGGCGGGGGGCGGCGGGACGGCCACCCCGCACCCCGCGGCGGAAACAAAAGGGAGGCGGCCCGGCTCGGCTCGGCTGTGTCCACCCCCCACCCCGGGGAGGGCGCCGCGGGGCGAGGGGGCGAGCCCGCCGGCAGCCCGGGGGACTCCGGCCGCCGGACTTTCTCCGCGCTCCTGCACATCCCGCCCGCCCGGCCACCGCAGTGTCCGGCGTCCAGCCCGCCGCTCCCGCAGGAATTTCTTCCCACTTTCGGCCGGTTGTGCCCCCGGCAGCCCCGCACCTCGCCCGCGCCTCTCCCGCTGCCGGGCGAGAGCTGCCGCTCTTGCCGCCAAAGAGCGCGGAGAGCGGGAGGCGAGCGCGGAGCGGGGCAGCGGAGTGCGCGCCGGCGGGCGAGGGGCACGGGCAGAAAGAGAAGAAAAGTCATCAAGGTGATTAAATTAGAGAGGGAGAAATTAACCGGAATGCCGAGAATCCCGAGCCGGCGCTGAGTTAATTTTTTCCCCGACTCGCTCACTCATTCCCACTTTTAATTTTTTTTTTTTTCTCCCTGTTCTTGCTCGAATTAAAAATTAAATCCGTGAAGGGGAAATTAAATAAATTGCTCTCCGGGTTACTTACGTGAAAATTCCCGTTTGCTTAAGTGCTGGGGTTTGCCTTGCTTGCGGCGCGACATGGTGGGTTGGTGGCTTCGGTGGCTTGTGAGTCGCTCGGTTCACATCGGGAGAGACGGGTTAGAGAGGAAGGAGACTCCAGAGAAAATATCTTCATCAATGTCTTTTGACATCCAAAATAAATTAGAAATAATACAAAGATGGCGCAGGGAAGATGAATTGTGGGATAGCAGTCATGGCTTTTTTTTTTCTTTTTTTTTTTTTTTGTGCAAGGAAAAAAAAAGAGAGAGAGGGAGAGGGAGAGAGAGAGAGAGGGAGAGAGAGAAGGAGAGAGAGATGAAAAAAATGGCAAAAGCCCCCCTGAGCTGCAAGTTCAAGTGCGGACGTGACGTCCCTGCGAACTTGAACGTCAGGAGCCTGGATGGACAGAGACATACAAAACATGGGCAGGGCAAGCCGGGGAGAGGGGAGGAGGGAAGGCGAAGGCAACACCAATGGACACTCATCAGGGGCTGGACATGAAAAAGAGAGCAGGACAAGCCAATGGACAGTGATCGCAGGGGGGAGAGGGGAGGGGGCGCGGCGGGGGGGGGGGGGTGCACCGGCCGCCCGGCGCACGCTGCCGAATGGAGCCGGGGGGCCGGGGGCGGAGGGGGCGGCGGTCGGAGCCGCGAGTGGCCGCGGAGGAGCGGGTGCAAGAGGGGACCCGGGAGAGGGGCGAGGGGGGAAATTAAACACGCACACGAGGAGAGAGAAGGGAGGAAAAGGAGCGGGAGAAAGCGAGCAGGCAGGCAGGCAGCTGCAGCTCTCGCACGCACACCCCCGCTGGAAAAGCAAACACATCGGTGAAGCCACAGTCGGGCAGAGAGGGCTGCGGGGCAGGCTGGCCGCGGGCTGTGCCGAGGAGGTGGGGGAGCTGGGGGAAGCCAGGTAGGACCGGAGACCACCCAAAAAGCAAGGGGGGGGCATCCGGCTCCCGGCTTCCCCGCTCTCCCCCCCCCCATCCCCCTCGAAGCCGCCGAGTCCCCTCCTCCCGGGAGCTGCGGCCCGTCCCCGGGGGACGGCGGCGGCGGCCCCGGGGGGGGGTGGGGGGGGGCGGGGGCTCGGGCCGGGCCGCGTGAAACTTCGGCCCTTGCCCCGGGGCGGGCGGGGGAGCAGCGAGCGGAGTTTGGCGGGCGAGGAAGCGGCAGGCACGGGAGGAGAAGCCGCAGGAGCTGGGCGCGGGGGGAGCGGAGGGCGGCGGGACCTCGCAGTTTTCCCCGCGGGCTGCTGGCGCCCGCCAGCCCCGGAGCCCCCCTTCCTCCCCCGGCGGCGCTCGGAGCCCTGCCCGCAGCCACGGGCTCTGAACGAAAGCGAAACGCGGGGCTGCCGGCGGCGGGGCGGCGCGGGCAGCGGGCTGGTAACGAGGGAGGGCGGGAGAAGGGGGGAGGCGAGGCGGCAGCAGGCACCGAGAAGTGGCTGGAGTTGGGAGGATGCGGCGGCGGCTGCAACTTCGCCGAAAGGACCCGGAGCGAGGCGGACGCTGCCGCCACCGAGAGGGATCAGGTTGCGGTAGAAATAAGCTCTGGAGGCGAACGGGTGTGCGGAGCAAAGTGCGGCTGCCAAGGGAGTGCGAGGGGGTAACCGTGCCCCGGACGGCGGCCGACAGCCGGAGCGGAGCGCCGGGCGAGAGCCCGGGGGGACGAGGAGCTGCCCGCCGTCGTGAGGGAGACTTGGCCGGGCAGAGCCGCGGCCGCCCGGGGCAGCGAGGGGGAGGCGGGGGCCGGGGCTCGGCGGGGACCTGTTGGCGGGGCGAGCCCGGGCGCGCTCCGGCGGAGCTGTCAGGGGCCGGGGCCGAGCAGCTCCGCCGTGCGATGGTTTCAGCTTCCCGCCAGCCGCCCCCCGGCTCCGCCCGCCGCCGCTCAGCCCCCCCCTCGCCCCTGCTCCCCTCCTTCATCCATCGGCACGGGGATGCGCCCCGCGGCTGCCGGGCAGGGTGCGGGAGCAGATGCGGGACGTGGCGGGGGGAGCCAGCCGCAGGTGACAACAGCGGCGGCTCCTGGGCTCACGCCGCTCGCAGGGCTAGCTGTGCCAGGCGTGCACATGTCCCTGCGCGAAACGCGGGCGTGTGTGTCTGTACCGGAGATGTAGATATATATATGGGGCTTGATTTATATCTAATGGCACGTATAAAGCTTTTGAAGGTGGCTGCAATGTAAAAAGTAATGACTTTATTACCCCTGAAAGGTTCTGCGGTTCGCAGTTAACACTCCTCTGAATTACAATTCATTACGCTCTCTAAAGCCAACCTGCATCAGAACACCTACCTGTGCTTATTCCCAATCACAGGCATCGTTTCATTGATTTTCTTTTTTAAAAATCATAGCAAATTAAGCACTTGGTGACAACTAAATCTGTTTCATTATCGTGCCGTGTTTGAGATTCCAGAGGTGACTTCCCAGACCGCATCTCAAAACCTACAGTCAGGAGCTAATTTTACAGATGCTTTCATGAATGGCAGCGAGGATGTTCTTACCATCAGCATGCCCTTAATTCCAGCACCGTAAAAATGCCTCGATTTAAATGGAAACTCGCTGCCTTAAAAATAATATTTCATCCTGGCTGGATAATTATTAATATTAGCATTTGATCGCAATAGTGCTGGCTCCCCCTCGTTCCTGTACCCCCCCCACCCCACAGCGCTTCGCATTGTCATGTGATTGGAGGGAGATAACAAACCTCAAGAAAGAAAAGGAGTGAGAAGACATTTTTAACACGGCATGACCGCAGATTAATAATGCAGGTGGGTTTTTATTTCATTGTATTTTTAGGGGAAGGGAACGAGGCTGTTTAACGAGCAGTCGTGGACACAAAGTGACTGTATTTACAATCCTTGATGTGGCTTTCGGTGGGTAATAAATTATGACAATATTAAAATTATTTTCTGGCAGCCCAGTTAACTGCGCTGGGGACTGTAAAGCCCCTACTGATTCCATTTATGCCTTGTAATTGCGGTCCACGGTCTCGCTCTAAACCTTTTGCTGTATATTGTGTGTAAACTTTTAGCTAATAGACTTTTTTTTGAATGGAAGGACTTTTCTCGTACTTCCTGCCGTATACATTTTGTCTCTGATCTCTGTATTTAATGGCCAAGTCCTGGTTTATGCTTTATAATGTGTTGACAAGTTTTCTAACAGACTTTCTGAAATAATGCACATATATTCACGTCGGTTAGAAACTCCACAGTATTTTTAGAGTCGAGTAGATCTATATCCTAATGCACTGAGAGGGAGTGTAAATCATAGAGGATTTCATAGCCCTTTCAGTAGTTTTCTGTATGAAGTATGAGCAGCGTGGCCTCCAGACGTAACCTTTTAGAAAAAAAGACAGTGCTTTTATTTTATGGTGTAAAGTGCTTTTAGCTTCAGGGCTCTGAACGTGAATGTGGTCAACAAACAGCTCTTGCGAAGGAGTTTGCTCCAGCCTCAGCCCTGCGCCGGGCGCTGTGGGGAGGGATGCGGGGCCGCCCCCGGCCGCAGGACCGGGCTGAGCCTCCCCAGAGACACGGCAGCCCCCGCCAGTGTCCTGGGCTCCGACACCCCGCGGAAAGGGGGGGTGGGATGGCCCCCGGCGCTGCCGGAGAGGCTGATGATGGCAGCGGGGTCAGCCCCGGCGCGTCCGGGGGCAGGGGGCTGAGCTGGCCCCGGCACCGGCGGCAGAGACAGGGCCAGAGGGCACAGCTGGGGCTGAGAGCGCCCCAGGAGAGCTGTGGAGCAAGGGCGACGCACCCCATCACTGCCCCGCTGCACCCCACAAGCTACATCTCCTGTGTCTCTGCTTCCACCCTCGCAGCACCTCCGTGACACACCGAGCATCTCCAGCCCTCTTTGTAGCTCCTGCGCGCTGCTGTCCCTTGCTGGGCTGTACTAACAAACCCAGTGCGTGTGGCAGGTGAGCACGGTGAGAAATGCCCAAATGCTGACTGTAACACCTAGAAACCCTGGCAGATTGGAAGGGAAGGTGAAAACAAACACAGGCCAGCACGGAAGATGACCCAGTGATCATGTTCTGTGGATTGACACAAACTTGTGTCACCTCCTGCTCCTCCGTTCTTTGCCCGAAATGCAGGGGATGCCTTGCATCGTGCTGCAGCGTTTGGAGCTGCTGTCACCCTGGCCATGTTACCAGCTGCTCTTTGGCTATGGGCTCCTAGCCCCAGAGCAAAGTCAGCTGGAGGAATTGTGGCCCTACATCTCAGCAAATTCTGGGGCACAGGCTGAAATCAGCCATGGTGGGTTTCAGGCTGCCTCCAAGGGGAAGCTAACCTTAGAGAAGGGTCTGTCTCATTAGCTGAGTGCCCATCCCGACTCAGGCTGCCTCATGTGAACCCTGAGACACCAGCTCATGCCCTGGAGCAGCTGAGAGCAGAGGTGGGCACCCATCCCTGTCCCACAGCCACAGCAGTAACCTGCAGCAGCAGGACACGGTGCCCAGGTGAGAACATTCATGCTGTAAAAATTAGTCTAAAATTTAAATCTGCCAAAATGTATCCGTCCCTTTCCTCATACCTCAGCTCTCTGCCTGAGAAACAGCGTGGTCCTCCCTACATTCAAGCACCAGAGATGCTTAGAGGTTGCTGTAGGAAGGGATATAAAACTAGCATTGAGAAGTGTGGCCTTCCTCCATCTCAGAGGCAGGCACCCAGGAGCGGGACCTGAAGGTGCAAAGGAGCACGACACGGTTCATGCCACGTACTGCTGTCCCTGCCTATCTGCTAATTTAGTGACAGACTTGGCAGTGGGTGAGTTCAGCAACTTTGGTGGGCAAATGTTCCTGCTTCAAAGCTCCAACTGTCGCTCACTCAGAGCAGGAATCTCACTTGCCAACATTACAGAACATTAGGACCAAACACAAATTCCAAAACTCTGCCAGTTCCCCGGAGCTGGGCTGCATTATATAACGGCAGATCGCACGGGGTGCTTTCCGACACCGTCTTGATAGTCTCAATCAGGCGGAGGCAACGTGGGTGGAACTCTTATCACACCAGGCTGACTCCTGTGAATGAGCAGAGGACTTGCACGTTCTAGAAATAGTATGTGCATTAGTATTCCCGCAGGAGAAACTTGGGTGCGCTGCTTTGCCTTTTCTCCTTTTCCTTTTTTTTCCCCCCTTTTTAATAAAGGCTTAAAATAAACTCTGATTTTGCAAGCTCTTACTAGCAAGCACAGCACACACAGCAGCGAGTCCGTGCAGGATCACAGACATCTGAGCGCCAGGTGACAGAAAGATTTCGTTATCGGCTCGCCCTAGGCAGGACCTGGAATAAAACCCTGAACTTGGGGAGACTTTTTTTCCATGGGTTTCCGCAAGGCCTGGGATTTCAGCCTGCCCCTGCTTGCACAGCATCTAGCACGATGGAGCCCTGAGCCTTGACTGGGCTTTCTGGGGATAACTATAAAATAAAATAAATGGCAAAAAGTGCTCAGGGAACAGACTTTGAAGTGGCAAAAACCCTCCCTTGAAGCACACAAAGAGTTTTATGTGTGTGTGGGCAGGCAGAGTAAGGCATTACTAAAAATCTCATTTTTAATCAAATGTTTGATTTCAGCCAAACTGGGTTTAGTTTGTGCTACTTACTTAGTTGTCATATTGTAGGTTTAATAGTTATACATTGTTTTATAAGTAAACACGTAACCTGTCCTTGAGTGTTTCTATGCTACATTTCAAGCCAACATGATTTAAACTATGTGCATTTAAAACCTCCCAGAACCTGACCTATAATGCAAATCCATACAGTCTTAATTATTGCAGCAGCCCGGGCACGGGTGAGGTAGCTGAGCTTTTGTTACTGAAGAGGCAAGGTAGTTACGGTCTGTCAGTGCTCCTGTTACAATCCCCATTTTGGAGAGGTTATAACTTGGGCTGGGTAAATCTGATTGAGCTGAAACTTGGGACTCCAACTGTCAGTCCATACAGGGAGTCATCATATGAATAAATGGCTTACCCATTACTTGACTCACAGACTTTTATAAAATGATTTTTAATGGGTTTTAATGTTTTTTTCTTTTACTGACATCTAGGGTATGAATTTGGTACTTCTAGCTCTTCTGAAGCTCCACACTCAATGGAATATGTATAGATACCCAAGGTAAAGCTACAGCTACCCTGAGGATTTCACGGGGCACACCTGCTACCCTGACCCACCTGCGTGCTCCTATACACTGAGAAGAGGCCAGGAACAAGAAATGACACTTTAGTTATCTCCAAAGAGGGTCCTAAATGTGTACGATAAAGAGAACATAAATAAATATTTTTGCTAACAGTTTCACAGAATCTTTTAATCTTCCTGGGCTTTATCTTACCCCCAGAAATGTGTGGAAATGAGTCCTACCTGTGTGCTGGCATCACAGTCCTACCTGTGTGCTGAGCCACTCAGATCTGAATATTGAACCTGAGTTTAGATATCGGGTTTTGTTACAAAGGATTTTGCTGATAAATGCTCCCTACTTTTCTCTAGCTTTAAACTTCCAAAAGTCAGTTTTTATCACCTCAAATCACACTAAGACAAATAGTGCATGTTTAGTTTAGATACAGACTCGAGATTTTCCTTGACCCCACATCAAACAAAGCCCAGCCCAGAGTCAGAAAGATGGGCCACGAGCTATCACAGAGCTGGATTCCACAGTTTCCGTGCCCACCTCCCCACACAGTTAAGGAGCACGGACACCTGAACTCAAGAGCAGCATCTCCTTCTGTTTCAGGAAGAGTTTTGACCGAGCCTGGCTGCAGCCAGGGGCTCTCACACTGCAGGGTTGTGTCCTGGGTGAGCCATTCCAAAACAAAGCACTGGGAGAAGGCAGGTGCTCCTTGGCAAGGTGTTCCACACATCCAAATCCCCCCATCACAGGAACCCCTGATGGCACAAGTTGGTCCTTTTGTGACACTGCTGAGATCCCAAGCCATGCATCTAAGCAGGTCACTGTGTCCAAGACTATGAGCAATAGGAAGACAGGTCATTGACACAAACAGCTTCTTAAATTCCTGTTCTGACTTGAGCTGATAAGTGCACTTCTGTGCAAAATTAGATCCAAGGGGATCAAACTCTCCCGATGAGGAAATCTGGAACGCCGTACTCTGGATGTGGCAGGCAGAGAAAGGCAAACATTTTGTCTTGAAAAATAAATCCAGCTATACCTCAAATCAATTTTAAAAAGTAGACTAACAAAAATAACTCATTAATCTGAGAAACTCAGCATCAGCAATTAAAAAGAAAATTGAGAAATTAGTTTTGCTACACAAGATGAAGAAAGATTTAGTTGTTGACTTATCTGCTGCTGAACACAGTCCCTCCTTCCTAGCCTGCTTGGTGTGAGGGACAGTAGAAAGGACAGTGCAATAAAAAAGGATTTTCCTCCTCTAACTCTGCTTGATATAACCCCTGCCAGAGGAATCTACTTGGCCTTGGGTACTGCAAAATTCTTAAGCACATATTTATCTTTGGGCACATCAGCTGTACTTACATGCTTAAAGTAAGCATGTACTCAAGCATGCTGTTAGATTGGTCCCTTAACATCTTCTGTAAATAACTCACATTGCTTTTTAGAGCTTCAACTTTTAGTCACTTAGAATGTATTGAACTGAAATTTAACATACACAATCATCATTCTCTATATTCATTTTATATTACTATTTCAGGTGACATTTAGGTTTAGCTTTTAGCTTCAGCCAAGAGGAAATGCGCCTGCTTTGCAGAACATGACATAGTTTGTGTGAGGATCTAGATGAAAAATAATTAATAGTTGAGAGAGCAGAGTCCTTTCTCTGTGCCTAAAAATAAGGACAGCTTTACTGTGGGTTTTCTCCTTTGCCATATTTATTCTACGCAAAATTTCAGCTCAATTGTTAAAATGCTTACAATAATATTTTAATGCAACTCTCTGTAGTCAGAAGAATAAATTATTATATAGCCCAAAGCCACACAGAAAGACACAGCGCTGAGGGGGAGCAGGAGTGGTGGTGAATAACCTGTGATAAGAGCCCACTTCTTTGAGCAGTCAGGATAGTTTTGCCACCATTTGTTATTGTCAGCACATATAATTCTGTCAGTGCAGTATGAATCCTGGCTGCAGTGAAAAGAATGCCTTCTCCCACCAGTATGAATAAGATTTCACTCAATTAAAATAACATGCAAGTATATTGTATGGCATTACATAGAAAGCTGATGTGCATTAAGTATGAATGCTGGGGTTGGGGGGAGTTATTGTACTAATGCTATTGTTCACTGAGCAACTATTCCCCAGCATTTAAAAAAGCAAGGGAAATTAAATACAGAAATCAGAAATAAGTACAATGTTTGATATTACCATACTGAAATTAATGTATTCACAATTTAGACTGTAATTTACCCTATCGTATTTAGTTTCACAGCATCTGAGAGCCTGGAGAGAGAGGAATAGATGTAAACACATGGAGAGAGAGCTCCATGCACTGTCTGTGCTGACACACACCTCCCTCAGAGGTTTGGGTGCCGTATCCAGCATGGATTTATCCACAGGGTAAATCCAGGCCATACAGAGCACCAGTCTGTAAGTGCCATCCCCCACAGGCAGCAGGGAGAAGTTTGGTCTAGGTGTGGCTGGAGCAGTGGGATCCACTGCCATCTCCCGAACAGTGCTGAACAGCCCCTCAGATGAGCTACAGGCTCCTGGCACCCTGGTGGTGCTGCCCACAAATGAAGGAATCTGAACATTTAGGGATGTACAAGGGCAAAGCAGTTTTTGTTCCTATGAGGAAGGTCAAAAGTGCCTCACAAGAGGTGTGTCTTAGGTAGCCACTGTACTTAGAGCCAATAAAAGTGAAACTATTCCTTATTAACTCTTATATTCAATGCCATACTGCACACCTGTGCATTGCTTATGAGCGGGACTAAAAAATATCTGTACCATGACACTGTACTTTTAAAGCGTCGATTCAACGCTTTTCCCAATCTCCAAGGATTGCCTCCTCTTTAGACTTACACATTCAGTGAATATGACAGGGCTTATTATTTTTCCCTGAAGTGATCAGTGGTCGTCTCTAGCACGGACCTCACATTTTCAGCCTCAGAACTTAAAATAAAAAATAATAAAAAAAAAGAAACACACAACTGCTTTTTTCAAATCCTAAGACAAAAATCAGTTTGGCAAATTCCCTGCCATGGGCTTTACCATGCTTTACCCTTCCATCAAAGCCCCCGCGCACGTAGAAGCCTCTTTGCCATTTTTGAGAGGGGGTTCTGTATTTTCCTGTTACCTTTCCTTCCTGTAAAGCAATCAGGGAGAACGGCAGGAGGCACCATCAATATGCAAATTGCTGCCAGATAACTGGTTTCGCTGGTTCCGCCTCGGGAAGCGGCACCGCCGCCGCGGGGGCACCCGGGGGGCCCGGCGGTCCCTCCGCGCCCGGATCCCCCCGGGATGTCCGCAGGGACAGCGCTCCTCCAACCCCGCGGCTTCCCCGAGTCCTCCCGACCTTCACGCTGCCTCACACGGCCTCCTTCGCTGTGCTCGTGGGCGCTTCTGCTTGGGCATAGCTTTTGTAAAGGGTATGGGAGTGCTCTTCCTTCGCCCTGAGAAGTGCGGGCAGTTTGATGTCGCCTGTCTCTAATTAGAAGATGGAGATTTTCCTGCCCCCGTCAGCTCACCTGAGAGGTGCTCCCAGGCATGGAGTAGGAAAAAGACTGGCTCATCTGTGGATGCTCCCATGTGGATCTGCATCCAAAGCACACATCCAGGCCCTCTCTTTTCTAACTCAGCATTTGAGGGATGGAAAGGGAGACAGTGGTTTCTAAATTAAAATGAAACTATAATTCACAGGTAAGCATTTGCAAAAATACACAAGCCCGTTTTTAAAAATCACAAAGAAACGGATCTCAGGTGGGTTTTGGGTTTGCTCTGCTGACAGATTCAAAGCAGCACTGCTCATCACACCAACCTTCTGCAGGGTATTCATCAAAACCATGGGAGTATTTTTAAAACCCCACCAAAGTAAACCATTCAGCTAATTTATAAGCGTTCAGATGTGCAGTAACTCTAGCACAAATATCCCTATCAGTACAGTGGTGGCCCCATATAATACAATAAGACACAATTCAGACCTGTGACGGTCTATTGAATGCATAATATGCGTTTTTAAAATTGCCTGGAAACATATTCATATTGTAAAATCTAATGGTTCAGGTGGAGCTTTTACTCTTGATCAAACAATAAAATTGTTAGAGACCACTCTGTCATCCCATTGCTCACCAGCCTCCATGAGGACTGTTTTACATTCCCGTTTAAATAGGACAGGAGAGCAAAAAAGGAAAACATAAACCACAGAAGAGTTACTACAGACATTAACTTTTAAGCCAGAAAAGCAAAAGAGCTGAGAAAGAAGCTCCATTGCCGGGGAATTGTCTTTGTCACTCTGCATCCATTGAGGTTTCCTGCAGCCAAAGCCTCTGGACGGCGAATCACATCAGGATAAGGCTGCACTCACCAGGTCCCAGGGGCTGTCTGGGGCGAGATGTCCTTGTTTGGCCTCCAAAACAGCTCCTTCCTGTGGATTTAGGTCTGCCAGGGAAGGGGACTGGTGTGGAAAGACAGACAGAGCCTGTGGACAGCTGAGACTCCCTGTGGGATGGAGTGGGTGGCAATGGATGGCCTTGTCCGTGGAAAAGGAATCTGAAGTGCAGACTAGCGATAGTAATGGTGATTACCATTAAAGCGTGGAGCTTTTCATTACTGAAAACTTCAAATAACTCTCCTGAACTATATTTGAGACATTTTTTTTTTCATGTTAACTCCAGGTTTGATTGCTGAAAAAGGTTGACTGCTAGAAAAGGAAAACCAGTGCAGTGCACAGCAGTGGGGAATCGAAGCCCTTCTTTACCAGAACCCCTGCCATATACGTACTGTCACTCACCTTCCAGACACTCAGTACAACCATTCAATCTATTGAATCAAGAGACTGTTTGATCTTATCTGCATCTGTGAGCTGACTGTCAACCTGCTTAGGCTGCATATTAAATCATCTATAGTAGCTGTATCAAGCTGGGATGATCTGTTAATTCTAAATTTATTAACCCTTAGAGTGCAGTCATCATGTTTAATCTAGTGTAGCCAGCATTTATTTTACAAGACTAAATCCTTCTTTAAGATGTGGCTGTGCTGTAGGTTAAGGAATTGGTAACGTGGAGGAGCTGGTAACTGGGAAGAGCCTCACTTTGATCTCTGTAAGCCTGCTGACAGCACCGCTCCTCCAAACACACGTGTGTGCGCTCACGTCATGCCCCTGTGTCCAGGATGTGGGGTGGCTGCACACGTGTGTGGACCTAATGACATTACCTCGGAGTTTTGCCTGAGATGAGCCCGAAAACGAGTGGCCTTGAACAATGTCTGAGCCCTGTGCCTCCAGGAGGACTTAAAATAAAAAACCAAAGTGCCGCCAACCACCGCAACACGAGCTGAGCGTGGCTGCAGGTGGGGTCCTGCAAGGAGCCACCACCAAACCTCTCCTCCGAGCAGGCTCCCGCTTCTTGGCGCATAACTGCGGTCCCAATCAATTAACAAATGTCCTGGGAGTGCTGAGGACCACGGCCACCGCAGGACACGCAGGAATCCAAATGCTCCTGTCTGCGTACGTACAAACACGCCCCGGTGCAGCCACGGCGACGCGCATGGATAATTTCATACGGATACATACATCTGCATCAATATGTTAATCTGTTCGTTACACACACACATCTCTCCCTGCCCCTCTCTCCTGTTATCTATTATCTTTGCACATCACCAATGGTATCAACATATTCACAGCTTTTATTTCAGTCACAAACTGCTAGGCATGCTTCCTTTTTTGGTAATCATGTGCCCGGTATCTCTCTAATGTAGCCTAATAACAATTTTAGCATTCAGATGAAGCGATTTCATTCTGTGACTGCCTTTTCTATTAGATTTGATTCTGAGAAGCCCCAGTGGGTGCCTCGGAGGCAGAGATCTATCTGTGAGGCTGCAACCGATTCAATAGCAGCCTGAGCTAACCTTGACCTTTCCCTAGACCCTGCTCCATCTGGTGCCAGCCTGGTCCCCCCCTTCTCCTCCTCCTTGCTTCACAGTCAGCATTGATCAAGGCGGAATCGAGCGTCTCTCTCCCTCCAAGGGCTGGGCAGTCGTGGAAAGGACAGCACATTTCAATATATGGAAATGATTGAGCCTCTTATGCAATCATAAATCTACATACAGCCTCGTGATTTGATATTTCATTCACCTCCAAAGATTCTCACCCTCCCTCTCACCAGCAGGCATTTATAAACTATAAGACAACAGCTTTCCCCAACACCTGGATATTACAAAGCTTGCTGTTTATCGGGAGCGAATGCCTGGCAATTTCATCTGATTCACTTTGTGGTTTATTTATCACTCCGTTGTTTCCCCTGCGTGCCTGGGTTATTTTATTTCTTTTCGGGGGCTTAGCCCGCCCGCCCGCAGCCCTTTCGGGCGGTGGCAGCCGCTCGGACAGGGGCTGCTGGATGCCCCGAGGGAAGGGGCGGACGGGCTGGGCTCGATCCGCGGCTCGCAGCGGACCCGAGCCCGCGGCCCGGGCTCCGCATCCCCGCTCCTCTCCGGGAGCGATTCAGTAGCTGGCAACGAGCACAGGCTCCTACAATAAATCAGCGCCGGCCACTTGGTCACCTTCCCACTTCTGCTCCGTTTTCTTGTCCCTTTCCCCGCTCCCCCTGCCCGCCCCGGAGCCACCGGGATGCCCCTGGAAGCGCCGGAACGCCTTCGCTGGCTCCTGGGGGGCGAATCCCCCCTTGGCGAGAGCCAGCGAGGCTCTCACCGCCGAGATTCTCCGTGCTGCACCATCCCTCTGCTCGCCTTCCTCGCTAGGACCTGCACTTACAATCAACAATTTTATTTTTCTTCCGAAGAATTCTGACGTAACCACAGTTTCTCACCGCATACCAGCCTCGAGATTACATAACCGATTATGTAAAATTATAATTGCAAGATAATATATGCAGACTCTAATTATTACCTAGAGTTTCCCGTGTAGCTGTAGCCAGGCACACAGCACATATGTTAGGAGTCGGTTCTGCAATATTTGCATAGCCAACACTTCTGGCTGGAGACGCGGTGTGGAAAAGGAATGGATAGATATTTGACGGTACATATGTATGAGAGAGATATATTATTTAATAGGAAAAGGTATCTGGAAATATATTCCTCTCTGTTTTGAGGAATTTGTTTTGCTTTATCTCCATGGGTAGTAAAAAATAATAGGAAAAAACTGTGAATTACATTGAAAAAAAAATAGATATATTCAATTTGTCAGTTTAATATTACACTTCCTCTCTGCAATACTACAAAGATTTAGAACATTTCCAAAACTTTCAGCTCTAATCTGTGCCTCGGGTTTGTTTGGAGGACCTGCCACCACATGCCAGCTAAAAAATGAGTGTCAATTAATAATAAAACCCACTCTTCCTTATTTCTGCACTCATATAATTTAACAGGTTTTGAGAAAACCATGGATGTAATGGTGAGAATTTTCTGAAGTGTGCAATATTAACAGCTTTCATTCTAAAGCACCAAAACTTCCTGGAACAGAACTGCTCAATGTTTTCTCGCTTTTCCCAATGGCCATCTCCACTTATTATTATACACTTAAAATGCAAAGAATATTCAGCTCCTTAAAAACTGTGGTTTGTTCTACCAAGAACATGCTTGGTAGAAACAATCTCAGACCAAGGCGGTTCAGGTAAGCGCACTATTATTTGTGGCCTGAAAAATTAGAAATAATTTGAAACAAGAAGTGGGAGAGGTTTCAGCTTGTGTTTTCTACCACGTGAGATGTGACTGGAAAATCTTTGTCACTACAATGCAAGAGGATTCCTAAAGTCTCTGATTTCTGAGCTACCTGAGCAACCACATAACCTCTGGAGAAGTGCCTGAGCACGGCTTGTTGTTGAAAAGCATATTGTACTTATTAGTAAAATGTGAAATGGCTTAAAAAACAGTTTGAGCTATGAATTGCCATCTGCTCAATGGGGAGAAACAGAAAGTAACTGAATATATTTTCTCACCTTTTTTTATAGTAACATAAACAACACTCCAGAACACTATAAACTTGTAGCTGTACCAAAGGCGTTGGTGCAGCTCATTGCGCTTCAGGTCAGGACTTTGTCCACACTGTTACACGCTGCTTCTTTTAACTCTCTGTAAATGTCCCAAGGTATTTTTCTTTCCCCTGTTAGGTAAGATGGCCATTTTAATTTCATGGATTAAAAGTTTGATGCCAGTGCCCTGATACAGGGGTAGCCTGAGGTCTGTGCGTGCCTTGAAACACCAAAATACAGGTAAAGCAGCGTGCACAACTTGTTCTGGTTCCCTGTGTGGGAGGGGAAGAGGGAAGGGTTTATGTTTCCCAGCATTCATGCAGAGCTTTGCATCACTCGTGTCCATCACAAGAAAAATTTGTCTTTGTCCTCCATCCTCCCCCAGCCCCCTTTTTGCAGGGAAAACCTGAGGAAGCACTTGCGGACTGCTTCCTCTGGTGTTGAGCTTTGCCAGCGCCAAAAGCACATTCCTCCAGCGCCTGCAAACACAGTGACCTTCCCCAGAGCTGTGGGGGCAAGGCCATGAACTCGGCTCAGAGCACGGGAGGCCTCTGCCTGTCTCTGGAGAAAGGCCCTGCAGCAGGGCAGTGCCTGCCCTGGTCTCTGCCAGGAGCAGGACTCCCTGTGAGCGCTTAGGGAAAGCACCAGTGCTGGCAGCTGCTGCTCCACACAAATGCTACAACAGAAAGGACAAAACAACATCTTTTTGTTTTCTGCTTAGCCAGGGTGACTTCTTTCCTCTCCTTCAGCTCTATCCACTTGAGAACATGGACTTTTTTTAACCTGTTTGTCCCGTTTCTTGCCTAACAGCAGCTCAGCCGTCCTGCCCCAAACACTGCTCCTACAACCTGTGGATTGGAGGGGAGAGAGTTCCTGGAGTCAGGGAGCCATTCCAACCAAATGGAGGCAAACTGGAAGATCTTGGCTTGGAGTGAATTTTGCAAGGAGCATGAGGACAAGAGAGCTGTGACTTGTTAAGTTCCATCCCACAGGACAAGCACATGTAAGACAGTAACTCTGCAATGCAGAGATTGTCTTCACCAACCCGTCTGATGCTTTCTCCTCTCTGAAAGCCTGACTTGTCGAAAGCATCACTTAATAATAATATGAGGAGCAGCTTTTCTGCTCCCTTGGAACTTGGCAGGAGTGTAAATACACAGTAAGGGGAAAAGAGGAATCAAAAACTTAAAAATAGGAAAGGGAAATACAATGGTGTAAAGTGGCCTGCACCCCTCATATTTTAATTTCCACCAAATGCCCCTAGAAAAGCTGGGCACAGCAAAAGCTTCGAGATTGATATGCAAAGCATGTGAGCTGGTTGCAATAGCTGCACCACAGCGCACGCCTAGGTGTTCTACACCTCACACACACATCACCCCTAGGATTAAGATTCAAATCACCTGTCCTCTGTCGCTAATAAAAATGAAATATATTAGGGGAAGTTTGAATACGGTGGCTTGACAGAGCATGTTGTGTCTCACACGTGAAAAAATGCGACAAGCGCACAATCGAAAAACAGCTCCCATTTTTGTGGCACAGGATTTTTCTGTTTCAGAGAGCAAAATGTGTGCTTGGAGACCAGGACAGCTTGAACCCTTAAACTCCTGCAGTCCCTGAGAGTGCAATGTGAGGTCAGAACAGCACTCACTGCTACAAGGAAGAAAATAATACGTTTTTATGAGACTTCCAAATTTGCTTTTTGCTTTCCTTTTTGAGTGTGCAGAACATAAGCAGAGCACAAAAGCAGCACTTTGAGTGGTCCTTCCCCACCCAAGAAGCTGCCACAGCAGAAAACCAGCCTAGGGTGGAGTTGTCAATGTTAGGGGTTTGCCAGGGCTTCCACTGTAAATCTAAGCCATCCTAGCCTAAGATCCAGATCCTGCAAAGGCTTCTGGAAAACAGTGTCAGCCAG
The DNA here is from genome assembly GCF_049639895.1 of Pseudopodoces humilis. Classification (NCBI taxonomy): domain Eukaryota; kingdom Metazoa; phylum Chordata; class Aves; order Passeriformes; family Paridae; genus Pseudopodoces; species Pseudopodoces humilis. Next base: position 3,145,723 of record NC_142202.1, read on the forward strand.
GTAGATGAACACATCTTCAGAGAGCTGACAGGGTTGGCAGCTTTTTCAGCCCACCCTGGGCTCAGTTTTTCAGGAAAGCAAGAAGCCAGACAGATTTTAGGGTGGAAAGGGATAAGCAGTGCTCCAAATGAGATGCAAACAAAGGGACTTCCAGGCACAAGGAGTTATTTTGTCCTGTGTGAATGACTTCCATTATTGACATAAGGATGGACATTACCAGTTCAATCCCTATTGGAAATAGTGTCCCTTCTTTAACTGAGGGGATAAAACTAATTAAAAAAGGTAAATCACAGCTCCAGGTGCTGGAGATGGAAATATTGTAAGCCTTTTCAGTGTGGATTTATGCAACAGACAGCAACTGCTTCAAAAATTGCCCCAACTTCCAGGAAAAATGCTTTAAGAGGCTGTAAACAGCCAAACCCCAGACAGCCTCTGGGAAAGGCCCCACAAAGTTACAACAAATGTGTCCCAAATCTGTCACCTCAACAGGTGACCTGATGTTGTTTTCTCTGGAGTGCCCTTTTCCTCCTGAATTGTCAGGCTGGCGATGGAGGAAGACAGAAGAGGAAGAACTTTATGTGCCACTGCTTGTGCCATGATCTGCAGATAGCGTGAGGACTTTGCTCCTCAGGACTGTCCATCTGGCGCCATTCCTGAGCAATAAAAGCTCACCCACAAAGTATTTTAAAGCAAACAGTTGGTGTAATGAATACCTTAATACTCCTAATACAATACCACAAATAGTAGCTACTATAAAAATACCCACTCGGTGAAAAGAGCCCAAGTTCCTTTGGGAGCCAGGAGACAGGACACACGGAGGCTGTGAGTTTATATCACAGGAGGGTGACTTCCTCTGCCACTCACTCACCAGTGATTCCCTGGGGCTAATCTAAGCACACCTGCACACCTTCCAGCAGAAGAGGTGTTCCAGCAACCCTTGGACCTAGTGAAAAGGTGAGCTGGCCACCAGAACTGGAAGTGTGTGCACGGGAGCATGGGGTCAGGCACCACATGTTATAAAAAAAAAAAAAAAAAAGCACCAAAAAAAGATTCTACAATTTACCACTTTTTCTTTTTTTCTTTTTTTTGTATCTCTGTGCAAATTCTCTCTTTGCCTTCTTCAAACTCAGAAAAGCAGGGCCACTGAAACAGCCTCAAGAGGCAAATACTATCTCTGATTCATCAGCACACATCGTGCACAAGAGCAAGAGGTGATTTCGTAAGATACCTGGAACAAAAAGTCTTTATCATTCAAGATCAGAATTTGTTTACCAGGGACATTATTTAAGCTAAGGAAGACAGGCATAAATCTGAAAATCTGCCTTTAATTTACTCTGTTATGATCTGTATTATTGTTCTTGCAGTTCTCTTTTTAGGTGACTTTACAGTAGGCAGGCTTGAGGAACACGAGATGAGCTACTTTGTGGAGAGCTAAATCCTAAGTTCTGAAATCATGATTTTAATTTTGTTGGTTCCCAACCAGATTCACCCATTTATTTCCTTTTGAAACTGTTTACTTTACAAATGTAAATAAAAGCACTGAAACCAGATGTACATAAGTGTTGCACCCAAGGAATACTTATAGCACCTGAGAAAGAGCACCCTGTAGAGGGTTTTTTTTGTTTGGCTTGGTCGTTAGCATAGTGCATCAATTATTTCATGCAATTTTTTATCATTTTACCTTTATGCTTTGGCCTACAATAAAAACCTGTTCATATCCTCATATCCTTGCAAGTAAAAATAAGGTCTCTTACATTTTTAAAATTAAGTATATCTTCCACTAATCTTATGTGTCGTCTTTTTTTTTTTTTTTTTTTCCATGAAAGCAAGTGCTGTTTGCTGTGTGTGACTATTTCAATGAGCTAAATATCTATAGAAAACTCAAATCATTCACTGGCCTCATTTTCTCCAGTTGCTGCATTCAGATTAATAAACCTGTTTCCTACTTAAAATGAAAAGAGAATTCAGAAACATTTAGCATCAAGTGAAAAAAGCAGCAAGAAAAAAAATGAGTAACAGATACTGGGACACCACATATTTATTTTGTCCTGTCAATTATTTTTAAAGAATTCCTTGCTTATGGAAGAAGATTTTTTAAAAACCCGAACTATTAAATAAAGATGTCCACAAACACCGGTTTCTTCATTTTTCCTCATTTTGGAGAAAGTGAATACTGGAATGGTTTGGGGTTTTTCACTTTCTATTATTGTAGTTTTGCCAGTGCTGAAAAGAACTCACGTTTCAAGGGTCACAGAATAAACCTGCATGAAGCGTTTATGACACTGCGGTAACACATTTATGAAGGCGAATACTCACGGGCACTTGCAACATTAGGAAAACACCAATATCAGATGTTCTCCTCAACACTTCAAAGCTGCAGCCGAGTGCAAAGTTCCAGAGGTACCAGCTACTCCAGGGTCAGCAGTGGCTCCGAGTAAACGCGTTTGGAGGCCTGGACCTGGAGGTAATTTCAATGTGTTCTCATCCAGTCATGAGCACACAATCACCTATTGAAAGTGTCTGGCTTGGAGTGCAGACAGATGGAGAGCACAGGGGTTAGTACAGCCAGGCCTTGGACTGACCTTTGCAGAGAGAATTAAATCAGTCTGACCTTGTTGTGAAGCCTAAATTATATCCATAGACCCCCAAATAATGCATCTTTAATGCATCGCTGCCCTCTTTTTATCAGCCTCTTTACCTCGAGGGTGTCTTGTTTGCTAACTACTGATGTTAAATTGCAGCTATTTATGCTTACATTTGTGACCTCGGTGGACATCTTGTCACATTTTTCATGAGCACTTGGAAAAGTAGAGAAATATTTATATAGAGAGAATACATAAAACTGAGGTCTCGTTTCACTTCAACGTGAAATAAACATTAATAGGAAAAGAAACCTGGTTCAACTGTGGGGAGCTGTATTCATTGTATAAGTCTAGCACAATAGTCATTGTATGATTCTGAGCTTCAGTATCATCCATAACCTATCATCTGGACAGCCTGGAAAACAGAACGGTGCCACGTAATAGGATTTCCAGTATCTTACAAACACCTTTTCTTCTCAGATATTTTTAATATTTCAGGATTTTTTTAAAATTCAAAATAGTGCTAAGAACAGAATAACCCCTGTGACACCTGTCAGTTTTGGTAATACAGACCTCTGGACAGAAACAATACCGAGTCCACAGCCTGGAATCTCGACTGGAAACCAGCTCGGTTGAGGCCAGGAAGCATTTAATTGGTGCTTCTATTGACTGTAACAGCAGAGGAGCCCAGTGGAAGTTCAGGAGAATTGCATCCTTTCCCACTGCCTAAAAGGCTCCGTTTCGTGGTTTTCTCGTGTACCTTAACAGAACAAAAGATGCTTCGCAAAAAAATCTCAGTCCAGGATGTTGCTTTCCAAGTATCATTATTCTAAAGTGCATCGAGTTCCATTTTAGCTTCTGTTAATCAAAATAAAACTGATTTAAACTACAAAAGGAATGAGGTTTTGTTCCTCTGCTGTTAGTTTGGGATCTTGGCTCTGCCACTGGCTGTTTTTGCAATTTGGGCAAGTCACCGGGCCTGTCACAGGGAATCCTCCGGGAATCTCCACATGGAAAGCTGAGATTCGCAGGTGGGTGAGGTCCACCATGCACAGGATTGGCACCACAGCACTTGTGTGCAGGAGCACCGTTCCCAGCACCAGTGAACTACCAGGGTGGCTCACCCAACTTACGGAATCACTCCAAGGCTGGCCCTGCCACCTTGCTGACCTCATCATCCAGCTCTCTAAGCCGACATAAAAATATTTGCTCCATTTTGCCGAGAGGGTTTTTGCTGGTTTAGCAAAGTGCACAGAACGAGCGAGGGGAGAGGAGCAGCAGCAGAACAGAGCACGCAGCTGCAGGGCGGAGAAGAGCAACCCAGTGCAGCACTGATTTAAATCAGCTGCACAACCACACCATTAGATTAAACTGCTGATGAAGGTTAAGTTTGGTCTAATCCTTGGCACCGAAGCAGCTGAAATGCTGGAAGATGATGCTTACTCCCAGCTTTATTCCTTACAGTGAGAAAAGCCCAAACCATCAGAACTGTATTTGCATCACTAAAGAGCCGCCCTCCAGGGTGGGCTACAGTGATAACGCTCCTCAGATAAACTGGGGTGAGCAGTGTTTGCATGCTGAAATAAAAATTAATATTTCACCTATTGCCTGTGAGATTAGACTGTTTATTTTCAAACTAGATAAAACAGGGCACCCATCCATCCAAAACTGCCCACTGTTACCCCCTCAAGAAGCTCCTTCCGTATCTCAAAAGCAAGCTTTGGGATCAAGTCAGGCACTCAGCATCCTGCAGATCCCACACTGCCGATGATGCAGGCAGTAACCACCCCTGAACGCTCTGCCTGTCCACAGAAAGTAACAGCTCTTGGTCAGAAGCACCAGCCCTGGGCACAGGAAGAGCCACAGCTGCACGCAACACAAACTATGTGGTGCTATTTTAATTTGGTTTATTTGGCTCACAAGTCCACAGGTGCTACTGAGAACCACGTAGGGGTAATCTGCTTGAAAAGCAGAGGTCAGTGCAGCCCAAAGAGCTGAGCTGTTGGCATTTTCTGCCTACAAACGTGATTGAAGTCACTGAAAATGGAAGTTTTGCATTGCCAAAATCACACAGCAGAGCAGGAGCACCAGGCTCAACCATACTGCTGCAGATTCTGCCTGATATTCTAAGGGTCTTCTAGATAAATAAAGGTTCCTGTATTTCAAGGGACAGGAGCAGCAGCTGACTACAACAACAACCAGTCAGGGTCTGTCAAGTCCCCTGAAACCAGGGTTACTGCTGCAGCCCAGGTTGGAAAAGCAGCTCCCTTCTGGCAGCTGCAGTCTTTCCCCACCTTCTCAACTCTGACAGTTCCAAGGTCACCGATCCCAAGCTCTCACAGCTGAGGCAGCAAAATTCAGACTTGCCAGCCCTGCTGAGAAGTCTTGCTCCAGCTCTGACCCCAGTACTCTGAGTTCTTCTTCCTCTTATATGTGGTTCCCTTGTGGTTGCCTACAAGGTGTATGGAGCAAGGAACAGAGCCCCCAGGAGTTATACATGCCTATCTGTGTTTGTCCAGTTGTGGAAGACAAAACCACAAGACAGAATGGACATAGAGGAGAAACAGGCAGCAAAAAAAGGCCTGTGTCTTCAAAATCATTTAAACCTCCAAGGCTTCAAACTCCAAAAAATCAAGTGTGATCTAAACAGTCATGTAGGATATAATGAGTACAAACTACTACCAACTTACTTTGTCTATACAAAGCACAAAAGGCAGTGATAATCACTCCATTTGATTCCATGATCTGATTTCCTGTGTTACCTTATTTCTCAGAGACTACAGCTCTGCGTACCACAACATGCCTGTCAAGATGTGGATTTACAGGTTACACTGTAGTAGAACCTGCTGGTTTTCAGCTCCAATCGACATCTGCTTGTCTGTACATGCCTGTCAGAGTTGCAGTCCAGATTAGGAAACATTTGTTTATGCCCCAAAATCCCCAACATATTTTTCCAGCTATGTTCCCAGTGCTGAGCTCCATGCCACTCCAGCTCTCTGGTAGTCAGATCTCACACTGCTTCCTGGTATAAAATTGATTAGAAGCAGCGTGAAATGTTATCAAGCTGACCCTCGGGAGGCTGGGCCCAAAAATAACAGATGGGAAAAGTGGCCTTTTGATTAAACTTTCAATTGCCAAAAACTGTACATTTCCCCTCAGCGTGCATGTGCACACACGTTGTAACTCAAGAGAAGTCCACACGAGCTGCAGGCACAACAGTGAGCTTAGAACAGACCTATTCTTATCAACACTGGTGTTGCTGAAGTCAGCAGGACACTGGCCATCAGCTTCAGCAGTGGCAGGAAAAGGGTCCTTTGTTCCACTTTTTATTTCACATCTCTCTCTTCCTAGTGCTGCTCAGCTGATCCCGGGGAGAGGATGCGAAAGTAACCAGAGCAGGCCCAGGCTGGCTGCCCGTGACACAAGAGCTGCTGGAGGGGGTGGTGGCAGCTGCTTGAGAGAGTTGTGCAGATTTTCAGGCATTCTCTAAAGCCCAGGCCAAGGTGCTTTTAGGGTGGTTCTGGGTAAGTGCACTTTGTTCCTTTGCAAGGTCCAAAAATTACCAAAAAGCTCTTCTGGTAAAATCCCGAGACCCAGGTCCCACTGCAAGGAGACAAAGGAGCCACAAAGGATTTTGGTGGGAAGAAAAATGACAAAGAAAGCAGCACATCTTCATGCATGCCTGTACTGATATGAACCTCTGATAACACAAATCTGATTTACATATTCACATATTTATATGCCTGACTGTTCCCATTTCAAAGAGTCTTATTGCCTAAATTGCTGCAGAATAGCCAGATGTAAAGGAAGGAGGGAAGGATGGAATAGCAGACCTTGGAACCTGAATTTCCAGGCCTGGGTAACTTTGCCACGGTCTCATTTGCATAGGTTTTTTACTCTGTTCTAGAAGTGCCAGCTTACTTTGAGCCACTCATACACAGAGCATCTAGGGTAGAGATTAGTAACAGAGCAGCTGGGGATTAAAACACAAATGTTTGTGTCTTCAGGCCCAACATTTAGAGCTCACCCCTCATCCATGTAAAATTTGCCATATCTAGTGACAGGCTTTGAGCTGCTGCCGTTTTGAGAACATATATTAAAATTGATCACTGCTTTTCTGGACAGTTCAGTGCTGTCCAGACCAGGATCTGCCTGTGAGGCACAGCAGGACCCTGTGGTTGCTTTTTTGCATGTCAACAGAGCCACAATCAGTTTAAAACTGGTTTTAAGGCTTACAGATGAATGACAAGAGCCAGGCATTATAACAAGTAATGATTACCATTATTCCGGGAACAGGGCTTGAGAGGAGCTGGCAAGAGCTAACAGGATGAGGAACATACACATTCATCCTACCTCCTCCCACTCACACTTCTCTTTCTTTTCAGAGGATTCAAGGACTTTTATGTCCCAACCCTTGCTGTAGTTCTTCAAAATTTGAGGAGGGCAGCTCCACTGCAGCACCATCACATCTTTCTACACTCATTTTCTCTTTCCCCACCATGTTCAACCACGGAGTTTGCAGTGTGTACAAAAAAAAAAAAGTTTCCAAAATACTTATTTAGTAAGTCTCAAGGAGTACCAAGTCCATTATGGTGAGGGTACTTGGGAAGCAATGGCAAGAAAAGTCGCATGTGCTCGGTAGGGCACGTCTGTCTTGAGCAAGGAGTTGGGATTCAGTCGGGGCAGCAGGGTGTACCTATGTGCAGCTTGCACACCCACAGCAATTTAAGGTAATATTTTGGTCACCAGGCTCAGACCCCAAGTACACACTGGTTTAAGATCAGATTTGTGAGAGGCAGAAATTGGAATCGCATTCTAGGCCTGTTGTTTAACATTCTACGTATGTGAGATAGAGAACGAAAGAATAAGAATTATCTTTAAATCCCTGCTAAATCATGCCCTGCTTTCTCAAGACAACCTCGAGCTTTAGTAGTTCAGACAGATTCTCTAGCTGACAATTAATATTAATGGGTAGATTTCACAATGTGGCATTATCACACTGTGCGATGGGTGGGCATACCATCTGGGTTTTGGCAGGTATTAGATGTAATCAAAGGGATTACTTGGCTCAGGAAGAAATAGAAAACCTTGGGTTTGTTTAGGCTTTTTCTTCTTTTGTTTAGATGCAGTGCTCTAGGTGCACTTAGCTGTTTTCGCCTTGTCCTTTTGTTTCTTGTGATGAACGCTTCCGAGTTTACACGGGGAACGAGAGCCAGATCACCAGCACATTCTGGTAGTGGGAGCGAGGACCGATTTGCCTGAGAGCTCCCTCTTTCTCATGCATTGTTGTTTTGGGATCGATTGGCAGCTCGTTTAGGGGTCCGCTGCTGCCTTTTAGGTTAAGCTGGGAATTTAAACAGTGAAGGAATTAAAGGTAAAATATATTTAGATAATCAACCAATCGGACCTTTTTTCAAGATAAAAGCTAAAGAAATCAGGTGTATGAGCAGATGCACGCAGAGGACTTTGTCCTCATCTTCCCACAAAGCAAATATCAAGTGCCAACTTTCCGGGGGGATGGGGGGAGGAAATTCCCCTCCTTCCCTTTTCCTCCTCATAACCCAGCCACAAACAAGCCCCCGAGCATCAGCACCACTAAAGGGAGGAGACTAAGTTTTAAACTTTAGGAAAGCTATTGATTTGGGAACCTTTCTCCTCTCCTGTCTGTGCCCCAGCTGATTGTAACTAAGTAATCCTCATCAATCTGTGGTAATGCAGGACCATGTTTATTGCTGTAGTAGTTAAGTTGTTGTTAATTTTACACTAAACGGTTGTTATGATGATGAATGAGTAGCTCGGGCTGCCACCCAGGGGACTTCAGCCCGTACAACCGACAAAAGGGAGATCGCAGAGGGAAGATCAGGGAAAAGCCAGAGCGCCCACCCGAGAAGTTTGTTCGGGACCTTATTAAAGAAAAAAAGAAAAAAAAAAATAGAGAGAGAGAGAGAAAAGCAGAAGCTGATCTTCAGGTTTGTATTTGAATTTGGACGCTGTGGGGTAAAAGGTGCTGCTTAAGTGTAATTGCAATTCTTTTACATACTGGCTAGGATCAAAGAGGGGAACGAAAGCACAAGTGATTTCCCTCCCCGGCCCGGCAAAGCAAGTGATGGGATCCTGCCCAAAAGCATCGCGCTCATTAGCTCTTGGGAAAAAAAGCCCCATGTATAAATTCACTCCCTCCCGGGGTTTTCCTGCGGCGGGAAGGTTCGATAATGTAAACTGCAGGCGTGAAAAAGCGGGCAGCCTCCTTCCCGGCCCGGAGTCTCGTGTACCCCGCTCCAGCCCGGGGTCCCGAGGCCCGAAGTCCCGTGTCCCGGTCCGTGGCGGTACCAGCCCCGCGGTCCCGGGCCCCGGTCCGTGGTGGTACCAGCCCCGGGTTCCGTGTCCCGGTCCGTGGCGGTGCCAGCCCCGGGTCCCGTGTCCCGGTCCGTGGCGGTGCCAGCCCCGGGTCCCGTGTCCCGGTCCGTGGCGGTGCCGGCCCGGGGCGGTGCCGGGCTCAGCGCTGCCTTTGTCCCGCCGCCACCGCCGCGTCCGCGGGCGGGCGGCGCCCCCGTGCGGCCTCGCACGGCTCTGCCGGCCCTGCTCCCGCCGAGTCCCGGGATGCTGACCCGGCCCCGGAGCGCTGGAAGCTGCCCGAAAACAACACATCCAGCTGGGTTTTTCTCGCCCCGAGATGCCGCCCGTGGTTTCCGAGCTCAGCGGTGCTGGGAAGAAGTGCCCAAAGTTATAAACGCTCGACCTAAGATGGGCATGGAACTGTCGGAGCAAGTCCGGAAGAGGGCAACAAAGATGATTAAAGGGCTGGAGTATCTCTCTTACAAGGAAAAGCTGCTGGAGTTGGGCTTGTTCAGCCCAAGAAGACACAATATGAGGGGATGTCATTGATATGTACAAATATCTAAAAGGAGGGTGCTGAGAAGGTGGAGCCAGACTCTTCTTGGTGGTGCCAACCAACAGAACAAGAAGCAACAACAGGCACAAATTGACAGCCAGGAAGTTCCACCTAAATATGAGGAAAAACTTGACTGTGTAGATGACCGAGCACTGGAACAGATTGCTCAGAGAGGGTGTGGAGTCTGCCTCACTGGAGATATTCCAGAACTGTCTGGACACAATCCTGTGCCTCATGCTCTGGGGTGACCCTGCTTGAGAAGGGAGGTTGGACCAGATGCCTCACTGTGGTCACTCCCAACCTGACCAGTTCTGTGATTCTGTGCCTCCCTCCATCATTCACCCAAGGCCTGCAGGAGGAGAGGCTCCAAGAGGCCACAGAAGAGTTACAAGTGAATGCAGCCACATCTCTGGGTCAGAGTTCCATGTGTCAGTGGGACAGCAGGGGAACCTCACTCAAGAATGAAGAATTAGATCTTGTTCTTCTGGACAAGAAAATTGTCATAAACCAGGCTTTTACTTCCAAACAACACCCAAACATGGAAATGATTAAGGATGTAGCGAGAAAGTAGTAATCACTATTGCCTTCCATCCCCACACTCTAGAGATGGAAAAATGTGCTACCAGACCTCCCAAGCTCAACAAGAGCAGACCTGAAGAGCTAAAGCTCAGGAGAGACTTCAGCTATTTTAGCTTATTCTAAAAAGCTCTCACAAAGCCAGTATAGGATAAAACACCCTCTGTATATCTACTGCAAAAAATACTGAGTCCCTTTTGCCCAAATGGTGATTTTCCCTGCCATGACAGCACCTCTGTAGCTCAGATTTAGCATGTGCAGGGGTCCTCCAGTTCTGAGGGGTGTCTCATAGCAGTCTGGACTGCTGGGATTACAGTAAATAGCTCTATTGCCAGGTGACATCCCGTGTTCAGACACCGAGAAAGCAGCTCAAGTCAGAGAGGGCCAGAAGACAGGATTTCAACTTCTCTGGCCTTGTCCCAACTCCAGACAATCCTAGGCTTGCTCAGTAAAGCTCCTTTAGCTTTTATGAGACATCAGAGCTGGGCAGCAAATGGTTCAGGTTACACTTCAACATGGACACCTGCCCTAGAGCCTGACTTGCCTGGATGAATGCCAGATGTAGGTGAGTCATCTAATGAGTCCTCAAGAGCCTTTCTCAAGATGTTAAAGCCTTTGTTTCCCTATCACATAAAGTAACTCTTGAGGCACCGCTGGCATGTCGAACAATAGCACCATTAATTGTGAGAACCTTTGGCAGTGCCACCATCCTGCTTTTCCATGTTCATTAGCATCTCCAGACTCTTAGCCTAGTAAAACAGCAATCCCTCACCAGCCTCTTTGCAACTCAAACAGGACTATTACATGAGAGCTCCAAGGGCTGGGAGACTCCTTAAGCCATATCTGGTTATCATATACTTTCCATACCTATAGTTAACATTAATTTTAACATATCACTCAAAGCATCACCATGGTAACCCTTTCCAGATGCTGAGATGTCACCATGACAGACAGGATTCTCTCAAGAAAGCCAACCAAAAAGAAAAAAAGTTCTAGATGGCTCTGGAAACTTAATAGCCCATCGATAACCCCTTGCACATCCAACTAGTACCCATGCTGAGTAGGTGAGAGCCATCCATGTGAGATTAAGAGATGCCTCTTACATCATCACAAATACCAGATGAGTAAAACATTCCATCTCAACTTCAACGCCGCAGTCCAGCCAGAACCAACAAAACCTCACCATATTTGGATTGCAAACAGATTATCTTGTATCCTCTTAAATTTACATAAAACAACATTATTAACTGCTGGTAAAACAAAGAGCAACTGGACACAGTGGTAAGTGGTTCTGAAGATTCAATTTTTCAGAGCTGAGAAATAAAACTCTGCTAAGAATCTATTCTCCAGCAGAACAGCAAGAAACACTGTCCTTGTGTTGTTTCAGACACTTAGTTCTTCCTGAACCTCTCTGTTGTGCTCAGAGTACCTCACAAATGTCAGCAGCTCGCCCTTGGGCCCTGCCATAAGGTCTCAGCCACCTGCCAGCTTTATCTCAGAGCAGGAGAGGACACGTGATGGGCAACCTTTGAACTCTTGCTCCTCAGTCAGAAATAAGGCCTCATCTGATCAGGTGCTGAGCAAAAAGACAATTTCTGCCACAGATCACTTGTGAGCCAATGTGTTCCCAAGGCAGTGGCCAATATTTACTTCCTGTTATGATTAGCAGCAATTGGACTATTGAAAACAGAAAAGTGTATCAGCACTCCTTAAAATTAATGGGCAATAAACTAAATGAATGCCAGTTCTTCCTTATTGACATGGCTGTCATGTTCTGCACATGCTGTTCCCACCTTCCATTCCAAGGGGGATGCAGCTCCTGTGCCACATCTTGGGGTACCCTAAACCGTAAGGGGACACACAAAGCAGTAATCTCTGAATACATTCAGTCATGCAGCACTGGTGTTACTGCAAGCAGCATGGGCTGGAGCACGCAATATTCAAGTCTTTCCACAGATCTGCCACTGCCTTTCAGCATTACTCTCAGCAATTCACTCAGCCAACTGCATTTATTTCCTCTTCTCCAAGTGAGGTGTTTCATGTATGAAGCCAAAGCACCCAATCTATGGATACCCTCGTGTAGGACCGGGTTCCCTGCAGGATTATCCTCTGTGCATGTGGATCCACGTTCCCACATGAGACTGAGCCTTTTGCCAAAGTCTCACATCAGTGACTGGTGGGAAGAAGAGGCTGCTGGGTGGTCCTACCTCTAAATTATTTGCTAACTGCTTCCCTAGGGACCATGGCAACTGTGGCACAGACAAGAGAATCCCTAAGGACAGCACTGAATTGGGTCACAGCCAGCCACTTGCAGGAGAAAAAGGGAGATGTCCTTGTGTTGGCATGGGGATGAGTTGCCGTCCCTCTTCTGTAGAGGCCAGAACCTTCCCTAGTCTCAACAATCTACACTCTAAATTAAGGGCTACTATCCAGGAGAAGAAAGCAAAATAAAAGGAAGCAGCAGCAATACGAAGAGACCAGGCATTTATTCCTGGCTCACTTGCTCTTAATGGAGATAACAATACCTCACTCCTTGACAGCCAAAGCAGGGAGACTTAATGCATGGAAGTTTGCCAAGTAAATTGAGATCTTTGTACAATAGGCACTTTCGACATGCACAACTCCTGGCTTATTAAAGCAAAACAAAAGCTGCTCACCTTGAGGAGTGTTTAGAAATTAGGAGCCACAGTTCCCCGTGGCACAACACTCCACAGGATTATTTAAGCTTGTGCACATCCGAACAGCAACGCTTGACTAGTTAAATACCTAACACCAAGGCGGAAAACAGTGAAGAAGATGCAGGACTGCTCCGTCCCTTCCACACAATTCTCCAGGGCCCCACTCTGCTCCCTTTGAGCAATGTCTGAATTTCAAACACGGCACTGCCTCGTGACCTTATCATATCCTTATATCCAGTATAAATGTACGTTTGAGTGAAGAGAGGTTGAACGTAAGTGGCCTATTTAGAAAGGTCCCAGAATACTTTCTGTGCAATTTTCTCCTCAGTTCCCCATCCATCCCTCCCTGCTGAAGTGGCAGGTAACCTGAGCAAGAGCAGCGTGTGAATTGATTTGGAGGCGATCAGCGCATCGGTGTTCAGCTCTGGCCAGCTGCCGTGGCATTGATTGCCTCGGGATCGATTTGCTCACCATTCCCACTAACCTGCCAAGTCAGATGGAGAGGGAACAATGAAGTGAAAAGAAAATTATGTATTTGTAGTAGACACTTTCACCTCTCTCCACATTCTCCCTCGGGAGAAGTTAAGGGACCTGGACTGATTTCAGTGCTACTTTTAGCAAGTGTTAGGAGAGAAGTCAGTACAAAAAAGGGAACAACAGGGATGACCCTCTTCCTCTGTTCCCTTTGACAAGAACCTCCTACAGCATAAAAGAAACTAATATTTGTGCCTATAAGAGAGGCAGAGATACAGCAAGACAGTTTTGGCTGATAAATAAATCTTTTACTGTACTGTGGTCTTGTGCACCAGCCATAGATGATACAGTTTTCTATTTGCTTACACCTCATCTAAAAGCAGGGCTAGAGCACTCCAATACACAAGTATTTTAAATATCTATACCAGTGGTATTGGCAATGATATTTTTCTCATGTCACATGTAAAATTCTCTAATGCTAGATAACTCCAATTTAAATGTATCCCATTTCTATTGTCCTTTTTTTCTTTTTTTTTTCTTTCTTCTTCAAACACAAAATAGCATTTAAATTACTCACTACCTTAATTTTAAAAATCCTACATAGATTCTGACAACATTTTTCCAAAAATCACTTCAGAAAACTCCCATTATGGGCAATATTCAGTGACTCTCAGAAGACCTGGTTTCATATAACCCTTGTGAAAATAGGTGTTAGGCTCCTAAATCAACTGGAATGCACCACATGGGACACTGAGCTGAAGAAGAAGACCCAATGCCAGGGGACAGAAAAATAAAAGCAAATAGATGCATAAATGAGGGAAAGCACTATGCTGGACTACTACACAGGATGCCTTGAAAGAAAGCTCAGACTCAGGAAATTCCTCATCTGCAAACTGCTAAAAGTAGGAAATTATAACCCAGCCAGTGTCACACTACCTGTCACATTTTATCTTTTATCCCTTATGCATCTACTATTGGTCACTGTCAGAGACAAAAACATTGTGTTAGAAGGGAGTTTGGTTTGACATTGGAGAGACATTCCTACACTCTTGTCTATTGGGAAATTTAATTTTCACAACATGTGTCAAATAGGTGTTATTTTTCCTTCCTAAAGAGTTTGCAGAAACAGGCAGAGTAATTAAAGGTTACACTTGCAGATACCATCACTATTATAGTTATTACACAATACAGTCATATTATTACAGTCACCACAGCGTTGTGTTCCTCTGGTTTCAGTTTTATCAGCTGGAGACACTTGCTTTCTAATTTCAGGAACATTGCAGGCTTCTGGTGAATTTGGGTCTAAATGGCCATCTATTTAAGAGTGCTGGGTAACCTTTGCTTTGTCATACTATTTTCAGAAGAACTCAGCTTACCTTTAAGCACTGCCAAAAAACCCCAACAATCTGGCACCATAAACTGATCAGCAATTTACAGGGCCTTTTGGGTGACAGAACCTGCAGAATGAGGAGAAACTCGAAACACTGCAGAGCTATTCAGGGCTCTGGAAAGGCCCTGCCCTTCAGAACCCAACCCATTTATTAATATTTTTCTCTTCTGTTTACAGAGATTTAGATAATATAGAGAATATAAATTATAAGCTGGGGTATCAATACCTACATGCAGGTGTTCCCATTTAGTCAAGTGACTCCCATCCTTTTGTGCTCTTCTAAAGTAATTGGTTTCAGAGAATAAAACATTCATCATCTATTTCCAAGCAACATGTCACAATAACCCTTCTCTCTGCCCACCTTCTCCCTTCAGGCACTTCTTGCTCCCTTCCTCTCCCATGCAGATTATGAAAGTAATGTTCCTTTTGCCTGAGCCTTTGCCTCAGCCATTTTATTCTTGTGCTTTGAATTCCTCTAACATCCTCCTCTGTGTCATCACATCTTCAGATGCCTCGTTCTGAGCTTCCAGCTTCTCTCTGCTTATTCATCCTCATTTCCTACTGTTCAGCCCCAGCAACTCCAGTCCTGCTACTAAACCATCATCAGCCTCACCCACAGAAAACTCCACATGCCCAAGGGTCCCTTTCACCTTTGCCCCCTCCATCAACTGACCCTGAAGGCCCTGTTCTTTCTTTAGAACATAATACAGGACTCATTGCTTTTGTGACATCTGTGAGAAACTGATCGTAAAGATGATAATGAAAATATTATCAACTATTTAGGTACAATCAGTCCATATTACAGAGTTTATTAACTGCAGGTGAAACAAAGAGCAACTGGACACAGTGGTAGGTGATTCTGAAGGTTTAATTTTTCAGAGCTGGGAAACAAAAGTGTGATAAGTATCTATGACCTGAAAAATTCAGCTTTTCAAGAGAGATACACCTGGATACCCAAGACATCTGAGATGACCCCACAAAGGTACAAGTGATTTTGTAAGTCTGTTACAGAAACTATTTTTAAAAGAGGAAGAAATAAAAAGAAAAATTCGCTTCAGGTATGACCTTTACTCCATTGCTTATGTGTCATTTATGCCTACTGGATTGACTTGCAGATACATGCAGTAGGAATGAATAAATCCTGAAAGTCAGCTTATCAAAAATAGATTGCCAAGTCATGATTTCAGCTTTCCTCAGTTCCAGTGGATTGTCAAGTATCCCCTGGGTTTTTGCTGAAATTTGGAGAAGAACCTTGTGAAGAATAACTGACCTGAAGATAAAGAAGACTTTAGAGGAGGCTGGAAGACAAGGAGCATTTTGAAGATGGATTCTGATGGAAAATCCCTGAAGACAGCTGGCTCCAAAGGTGAAGTGTGGTCAGCATTTTTCTCCATAACAGGATGCTGCTGCGTGCACCAACTGGCACACAACTTCCTTTATCCTGACAGCTGCTGGATGCTGATATGGATACATATTTAACATTTTCCTCAGTCCAGCATACTAATACTAGACCCTACTCCACCTTTTGCTAGACTAGGTTCAGCAGAGGTACATACCTAGGAACGTTAAAACTCCTCTCTGAACCCAGGTTCAGAAGAACCACCCCAGTCCTGCTGTGAGCACAGTCATGTCAAGAACGTGCAGTCACACCACACTTGCAATTGTGGGGATTCTTCACTGACAAACTGTGGAGGGGAGCAGCACATAGAGCACTGACACAAGGGTCAAATCAGTAAGTAGCTGCATAAACTTCCTCCGTGGCTCATACTAGACCTGGTGTTTTGGTGTATTTTGGGTGCTCTACAGAATAGTTATTTATAGAGTCAAGGTTCCAAGAAATGCTCTGTACCATGAGCTTTTGTTTCCTGCCTGAGAACAGAGGTAGTCCTTCCAAAAAGAAAAAGTAACTATGACATTCTGAGCTTGAACCCTGGAACAGAAAATAGTTCATTTACAAAGAATCAATCCCATCACACACAGTTGCTTTGAACTCTGTTCATAATACAGCTCAGTGTAAAATACATCAATTCCATCAAACCGAAAAAAGCAAGCGTGGCTGGACAAGTCAGGATGGGTTGTGAAACTGAAGGAACTTGCACTGTCCCTTGGGATAAATTTTCATCAGTCTCCCTCCCCATTCTCGTGATCTCCAGAGGGAAGCAGATTGTGATGAGCTAGTAAACTCCAAACCCATGAGCTTCTTGCACACTCCTTACCTTGAGAAGGGAAAAGACTTTGAGAAATCTTGTCTCCTCACTCACAGTAAAGACACACTGTCTGCTGGCCACCTCTGTGTATCTCCTGTCAAGCTGACTTGGAGCATACCAGGACATCAGAAAGAAATTCCCAAGTCCTTCTGCTTCTGTACTGGCTTGTTTCTCAATGCTCTTTGTAGAGCTACTCTGCAGATAATCTAGTGGAAAAACAGCTTGGAGCAGGTAAATGTGGGGGTTGGGAAGGAAGGAATGGCTTTGCAGGGAGAGGAAGTGAGCTGTCCCTTTTTTCCTTACAGGGCACCTGCCCCACACAGCAATCTCTCTTTCCCTACTGATGTGGCTGTGACTGATCTACACAGATCCATTCCTCTGCGTTCAGCCCTGTCCACACACAACAGGCAGTGCCTTAACTGCAGTACAAAAGACCCTGTGAAGACAATCGGCCCATTGACAGATTATTCACAGTCCAACTGAGGACAGTGCTGCTGTGAACTCTTCTCATCCACTCCTCTGCCCACAGAGGAGCTCAGATGTTCCCTCCCTAATGCATGACAGACAAAATCAGCTGGGTGAGTTCAAACCAGCTGTTTGAACTGGTTGAACCAGACTGGTACTTCTGCTTGACACAGAACAGAGACTGGTGGTGCCGGTGTTGATCAGCAGCTGGGGCATTATTGCCCTTGGCCTGCAGAGAGGGAGCCCAAAGAGGGCATCTCACCATGGCCCTGCATTACTGAGGGACATTAATCCTTTCCAACTATTCCTGTGAAGATAGGCAATGTGGAAACAGGGTACTTTTTCACCAATGTTTCCATCTCCACATTATATCTTTAAACGTAGTGTGATTTTTAATCCAAATAATTTAAATTTCTAAGCCCTCTCACATTTATGCACATCCACCAGTCTTTGAGATGAGCTAATAGAAATCACAAAATCTTACTTTAACAGCCTATTTTATGCTATAGGTAATTAGCATTCATTATTCTTTCTGAATTACAACTTCAAATACAATTTGTTTGTATTGTGTTCAGTTTAAGGTAAACTTCTGTGGGGTATGGTCCAGTTCAATAGAGGTTCACTGCAAATACTGAGTATTTCATGCCCAAGGAAGAGGCCATAGAGTATTTGTGCACTGTTCTACCTCTTAAAGTCTTCATAACATTAATTGTGAATTATTCACTTTGTGAAATCTGTGTCACAGAAGTTACATACTGTTGCTTCTTAAATTGATTGGTGCAACCCCAATTGAAATCAGTCTGTTGCTTAAGGTTATTTGGATGTTTTGTGTGCTGTGCCACACCATGGCTTATGAGCTCACCTTGTATGAGACATATTAATTCAACTTAGCCTTGCATCTTAAAACCTACAATCCAAACCTATATTCTTCATCTGCAAATCCAAGCAGCAAAAGTCAGAGATACATACTACCCAATATTCTGGTTTCTAAAATATTATTTGAGAAGAACCAAGGTTTCCAAAGCCGGACACCAGCAATGGGTATTCAGATTTATCATAATGCAACTGACATAGAAAACTCATTTCTTGGATGTAAGCAAAGATTTAAGTCAAAGATTTTGGAAGTTGATTTAGAAGTCCTGCATGGAAGCAGCTCTGGAAGCAAATGAAAAACATTCAACCCCTCACAGATCTTCCTTTTTTCCATTCACCTTCCACTGTCTTCTAAATCACAGTCAGGGAATGGGCTGAGATCTTAGAACAGACAGGGCTGTAAATCCCCAAAAATTCTGGGTAATTACTGACTGAAAGGGAGCAACTTCTCAGATTACAGAATCAGACACAGGATTGTCTTTGCTGAACACAGCAGCTTGATCTCAAAGAGACTGGAGTTCAGTGGACTCAATTATGAGAAGGAGAAGGATGAAGAAAGAGAAGACAAACCTAATCTCTAATCCAATCTAGGAATGGCACTGGCAGAGGTAAAAGTCACATGTGACTAAACCTCAAGGTCTTCTACCAGTAAGATGAAAAAAAGCAGTGACGACCACCACTGAAAAGTACAGGAGAATCAAAAGGCTGAGACATCATAAATCCAAGTCTACACACCACTGATGTGCTAAATTCAAAGCCAGGAGCTCCATTCTTCCTACTTGGTGTATTTTTTGAGCTTGAACAGCATATTCCAATTCTATGGTGTCAGAACTTTTTTCCCTTGTTTGTCTGTGAAAGAATCTTCAGTTCATGCCCAGAGTTTTAACCAAGGCAGTGAAACCTACCCAAGTTAGAATTTCAAATAACAGCCAAGAAATGAAAACTCTGTCACCTACCTGGGGATGTTGGTACTAAAGCATAACAATGGCACATAGGAGGTCAGCATCAGCTGTTCTGCTGACAGCATTGTAACAGATAAAATGGGACAGTGGTGAATAGCAAAGAGTACATTTGGAGCTGCAGCAGGGAAAGAAACAGAAGAAAGGAAGGGAAATATGCCCTTTTAGCACCACTGTGTATTTTCCTGCAGAACAGGGCTATAACGAGGCTCTAAACAGAGAGGAAATGGGTCCATCACTGAAACAGCAAGTGCACAGAGATGTCTTTGCAAACTCCTTCCACCAACATCAGCAGCGGTGCCCTTGCAGACTGAGGGATTGTTTGACCTGCACACATTAACCTACAGATCAAAACAAAAAACCACAACTAGATCTTCTCTACCAGATTCCTTTTAATTCACCCATTTAGGCAGTGCATTACTAAACCCTTGATAATCTCAGAAGCCAAGTAAAACAAACACCATTTCAGGAAAACAAACCAAAAATACCTACATTTTGAAGTCTGAGTTTGAGGCTTGTTTGGTGAAAATTGTAACATAGTTTTGCTGGTAATGACACTTGTGACTGGAATGAGGTATGTGCAACACACAAATTCCATCGTGCTCTGCCACTGAGAGGTCTGTACATGCTCAGACTGAGGGAGGAATGTTTCACATCTGCATAGCTGAACAGAAAAACTCAAGGAACTCTAGAATTGTTTGAAGCAACTAAGGAAATAGGCTGATACGGACTTCTGCAGGTTGTTTTGTTCTTAAAGTTTCAGTTTCTTGGCAAACACAACAAGAAAAATAGAAAGGTGCTGCAATAAACTTAGTTGTATTTTCTGGTGTTAGAATTCAAACTTAAAAAGTACTGGTAAAAATAAAGAGCTGATCTCAGCACTCCAAAAATTCAGAGTGGGGGAAAGGAGTGCAGGAAGGGGTGAAATGGAGGTCAGAGGATGGTGCCGGAAAAGCACCCGGGAAAAGCAGAAGTTTCAGACTGTTTATAACCCACCAGCTGAAAGTGAGGCTGTAACAAAAGCTCTAAGAGCCGACCATCTGTGAAACCAAACCTGCAGATAACAAGGTAACTCCTAAATCACAATCTAACAACTGCAGAACTTAAAAATACATATTAAGGCAGTCTTTACAGCAAGTGTTTTACTGTAGATTGACAGTAATGAAGACACTGGTGCTCACCACACTCCCCTTTCACCCTTGTAAGGCCTCAGCCCAAGAGCCTCTGGCTGCCAGTCTCGTGCTTTTCCCTCATGGAATCTATAGCCAGGATGTAAACCCAACCCAGAGGAAACCAGACTGAAATATCAGCTTGTTGAAAACTCTTCTCAGCGCTCAACCATCCATCAGCAAGTCTGTCTTCCTCCAGCCAAAAGCACAAAACTTCCCATTTTCTCCCTTATCTTTCCATCCTGTAGTATTTCTTTGCAACGTGGCACATGGCAGTAACATGTCCTGGTGTCCCTGACCTCCTCCTGTTTGCTGCTTCTCTCTGTAAACTGTGACACCATTTCTGATCACCCTCTGGTTTCTGCTGTCATTAAGGACAGTCTCCACAGCACCACTCCAGTGGCACCAGCAGAGATAAGCTGTATCAGCAATATAACCAAGAATGGATAACAGTAGGATAGTTTTTATGGCTGGAGAGTTCTATAAACAGCATATGTCATAACTGCATCATAGAGATGGACTTTAATGGGTTCACCTTCACCCCATATAACTGCTCAATTACATTACTAGGAACAGCAAGATAACCATTATTGCATGGTCATAACAGCCCAGTTTATTTTTTGGTGGTTTTTTTTTAACCAATAGACTGGAATAATTCATTTGCAAAACAGGACTTTGCATTTGATTCATGAAAAGTAGTAACAGGGCTCAAATCAAAGCATAGTTCATGTTTGCCAGCTTCCTCTATAAGCAGAGACCACTATGGTACTGTGCTTCTGGAAAACTTGCCTTTTACCTCCGATTTCCAAACAGGTGTAGCTGTCACTTAAAGAACATTAATTAAGATAGATCCATTGTGATTTCAGAGTACTTTTTGTCTAAGCTTGATAAATTTATCACAGACAGCCTTAACAATACATAATGAGTTATATCTGCACTTTCTGCAAGTCTATGCAATTAATTTTCTATTTGTGAAAGGAAATGGAAAATGAAATATTGTGCCCTTTCTAATGCAGAGGCAGATGTAATGAATGGCTTTGGCAAATAGTAGTCAAAGTATGTTAACTAACATCTACAAATCTTTTCCTTCCCCAACAATAGTTTCAGGGCCCAGGATAATTCACTTCCCTTTTTTGTCATACTGATATGACATACCGAATCCACTATATCTACATAAAAGAAACATAATTGAATTCAAGTTGCAAACCAATTGTCTTCATCTTTTAGCCACTGGCTTGAGAGATCCCAAGTGCAGATTAAAATCCATCTCATTTTTCAGTGTTCCCATTGGAAAAGAGAAATCTGGTAGGCAAACACTTGACCAGAAGACTTGAACAGCAGCTTTGGAAGAGGCTGCTGACACACACTGATCACTCTGCTTCCAAAGGGAGCAATCACTGTATCCTGTACCTCTTATCCTTCTTTGTGTGGGGATGGAAGTATTCACACTCTTTGCATCTGGACTTCAGAATTGGCTTCAATACCTTTAAATTCTTATCTGTACCATTAGAAAATATCTGTAATAGTCTTGCAAGCAGAGCAACCTACCCTGTTTTCATCAGGCAAATTGCTGCAGCTCTCCGTTATTCCATTAATGCAAATAATGAGATCCATAGGGCGGGCCTAAAGAGCTTGTCTTCTGTTGTCCCCCAAACATGGGGAATTATTCACCAAAACCTACAAGAGTTTAATCTTTTAGCTTGACAGCTTAAGGCTTCAAAAGGTTAAGAAGCCCTGAGATGAAGATTACTAGTAATTCCTTGAGTTGGGCCCTTTGGGGCACTCAAACAGTCTTTAATGGCATGTCCACACACCATGCTACCCCTACTATCAGATTTCTCTTTAATTTGTCAAACTAGGGAAGCAGAGCATAGTTTCAAAACTTCAGGTTCTTTCATCCTTTTACATGACCAAGTCCAGCTAAATTCTCCAAGCAGCTTTGACTCTGGCTTTTTCTACCTTTGGAGACCTTGCAATTTTCCTAATACTCTTAAAAAACAATTGCCTTTAACTTTTGGACATATGTGATATTAGTGTGATGCAAACCAGCCAATGTCAAGTGGTTGGTAAAGCCTGAAACAGTTTAGCAGTAAAGGATAACAACAATGCACAAAAAAAAGCAACACCAAATTGCTCGTGGGTCATCAGTGACAGCACTGAAGTACAAGAAGCTCCACAGCATTACACAAAAGAAGAAAACAACACTGCACCCACAAAAGCAAAATTAAAATGACCCAGCAGTACAACAACCATTCAATCTGCAAGTAGACTGAGGAGAGAGAACACCTGGATGAAAAACTCCTAGCACAGAAGCCATCATTTTACCTGAACTCACCACAGGAGAAGTTTATTCTCTTACAGATTCTTCAAAGCCTTCTGATTTTGAAATGCTCAGCCTGAGGCATAGAGCAGCCTGGATACAAGCTGTTCCACAGGCACAGAGGCACTACTCAATAGGGAAGGCTCCAGAACTGATCAGGCATGAAATGTATAAGCACTGGTGGCATTTCAGCATCCTGCCTCTTTCCCACAATCAGTAGCATCCAGCAAGAGTTTCCTTCCAGCATTAGAGCAATGAAGCATTCACATCCATTTATACAAGCAAGGAAATAAGTGGAGAGTCCCTGGAATAGTCAGCTACCTATTGGTTCAAGTACTCCTGTAGGAAATGCAGATTCCTTATCTACTCAGTTTGAGCAGACACACAGCCTTCATTCCCCCATCCTTCAGTTGACACCTTAACCACCTCAGCCTCCCCTCTGAAGTCCCACTTCCACATTGTGTAAGTAAGGTCAACAGTAAGGACCTGTAGAGATCAAAGTTTGGGTTCCTAAAAAGTTTAGGGAGCAAATCAACTGTGTTTTTGCAAGTATAAGTTGAATACAAGCATCTTCAAAGACATCACCAGCCATACACATGAGCACACACACAGCTCAAAGGACTGACGTCTCTCTGGTATTACCAAAATGTTTCTGAAGTAGTTGATGTTTCCCAGGCATGTTACACCTGAAAAGTAGAACAGCCTAGACAGTAGAGCATCTGCTTCACCAAGCACCGCTCACATGAAAGAAAAATTACGGGAGCAATAAAATAAATGCTGAAGGCATCACTGCTAAAGCCACAGAAACTGCAAGCTGGATAAGCAGCATGAGGCTACTGAAAAGGTAGGTAATTGTTTTGGGTCCTCCTGGCCACTGTGCCCACCTGATTCCTTCCTAGAGTCAGGTAAAAGCACTTCTGCATAGACACAGGAGTTGTGCAAAGCCTTTGAAAAAACACTGATGAAGAAATACTACCTGACTGGGCCTCAGTACTCATTGCCAAAGACACAGGCACAAGGTATTGTGGAAGGACAGCAGTTACCTCACAGCACAGTGGGCACCAGCAGATGCCAAGGAGTGCCATGTGGGAACCAGCCTGCCACAAAGGAATATTAATGTCCTCAGCAAAGGCAACCAGCAGGATTTCTGAGACTCAGAATCAAAACTGTTCTGGGATATGGGCACGGAAGACAGGATGGCAGAAGAGGCATCAGAGCACAGCTGTATCTTCAGGTGTTTGCTAGAAAGCACAAATCTGGGAAAAAGTTACACACGTTGAAGCTGGAAACAGCTACAAAACTACACACAGCCCATCCTTGCTTTTGTTGCATGAGCTACAAGCTGAATCTGAAAAGCAGCCCAGAAGGTACCACTGCTAAAAATGCAGCTGGGCTCAGAGGTTATTAGGCCTTGTTGACACCATCCTTTGAGCACTTCAGATGCAGACAAACTACTGCTTTGAACAAGAGACAAAACTGCAATACAGACACTGTTATTTCAACGCAGCACAGCCTTCACAAGGAACAGGTGAACAAGGACACCAACTCAGGGTGCTGCCACATGAAAAGGGGTGTTCAGTGAACCAGAATGTGGGCTCCATCCCAGTGAGCTACACAGCACTGATGTCAGAAAATGCATCCACCCAAACTGAGTTTCTTAAGTGTTTGTATCCATCTTTCTCTCAGGATGTGAATCAAGCAGGTATGAAGTCATATATAAGACACTCAAATTGTGAGGCACAGATCATTAGAAAGAAGAAATCCTTTTCCTACATTTCCAGGGTGGCAGCCTGAGTGTGGAAAATAACAGCTGCTGTATGCTGGCCAGGCGTGTCAAGTGATATCAATGTCATGATGAGTAAAGATGAGACACATGAGGAAGTGCAAGCAATGAAAAAGTAGCTGTGAACATGAAGAAGGCTCCTAAGAGACCCTGAGGTAAAACAGGAATGAACCTGGCCTTATATTCAAACATCTTCATTATTCTAAGTGACTCTTTTGACTGCTGAGAACTCAATAGGTCTTTCATTACCACAATAACCACCATTAAAATGTCTCTGTACATACAGTGTCCCAAACCATGCAGCTTCAGAAAATACGTTCTCAGTTACCAAGAAAAGAGAATTCAGTTCCACCACACATCAAAAGGTCAAACCAAACTGGCAAGTTATGCACAGCAATGACAGGCAAGTCATTCCAGACTGGGGAACATCTGGGAAGGTGCTGAGAGCAGTGAGAGACTAGTGATAGAAAGAACAATGGATGAAAGAGAGGGAAATGAAAATGTGCAACAGCCAAAACCTGTCTAGTCAGAAAAGATAGCAGCCAGAACTAAAACCAGACACCACTTATTAAGAAATAATTTCCATTGCCAAATCATGCACTCCTGAGTAGTGGTTTGAACAGATAAATTCTTATTTACGTAACACAACTGTGTTTGCATCTTTCTCACTGAAACAGCACAAATGTGCACACACATCACACATATCAGATGCACACATGAATGTAGAAATTAGTGAGAAAACCACCATGAGCTCACAGCATCTGGACACTCTTTCAAAATCCCCTGGAGAATAAAGTCAGGACAATGTCAGATTCATAGGGAAATATCTGATTTGCCAATCAAACAAGCAGATGCTTTCCAAGTTGAGCTCATGTTATGGGTTTGTGCATTCAGATGTGCACACACGTGATGTTACAAGCAGGATGGAAACACGGTAAGTTCCATAAGCATGTTTACCTTTTATCTCTGATAAATACAAAGGAAGTGATTCAGACTTGCCCAGAAGGCAGGGATTTTACTGACAGTATAGGTGTCTGTGGTCATGTCTAGGAGCCTTCAGACAGGTACTGCCTGTGAAAGGAATATTGAAGTCAGCTTTAAAGTATTGAATTCAGGCATAGGTACCAGACTAGCTGTGGCAGCCTGGAGCTCAGCAGGGGCTGATTTATCCTGCTGGAAAGTAATCATCGCGTAATTAAAGGAAACATCAGTCTTTATTTTAGGGGGTGGATGGTAAATCTACCACACAAGTTGTTAACTAAAGTATATGTAAATTTGTTAAATGTTTACACTTTTTGCACCAACGTGAAAGAATGTTTTATTCTATTTGCAGGAACCATTTTCAGGGGAAAGAGTGACTAACAGACCAAGCTTACGTGACAGGTCACAAGAAGCAGGTTTCACACACAGAGACAAGGGGAACTCCACC
Source organism: Pseudopodoces humilis (assembly GCF_049639895.1). Classification (NCBI taxonomy): domain Eukaryota; kingdom Metazoa; phylum Chordata; class Aves; order Passeriformes; family Paridae; genus Pseudopodoces; species Pseudopodoces humilis. The sequence continues at coordinate 3,171,520 of NC_142202.1, forward strand.
CTGCACCCTGAGCTTCCAATCCTAGGTCTTGACCTATTAGCAAAAGTCCTCAGAGACCCTCCAAGAATTACTTCCTCTTCTCTGGTAAAATAAAGCTTCTGCTTCACTCAGTTGCTCTATCCTTTTCTGGGACAATAAGTATAAACAGCCGAAGTCTTTAACATGCTTCATCTTCTGCACAGGGAAATCCTTGAAATTAATTTTAACAGCAGCATCTCAAGTGAAAACCAGGGGTGCTGTCTCCACCAGCACTGCATTCAGAGCAGCACAGCTATTGATTTTGCTCAATTATGTTTTAATGTAACATTTGCTTTGTTAAACAAAGCTCAGCATCTTGGAGTTAATGACACTGGCCAAACAACCTCAGTCCAAAGATGCCACTGTCTGAGGTGAAAGTACCACTGCATTGTCACATGTTGCTTCCCACCCAGTGCCGGCCAGCTGAGGAGCTAACCCAGTCACCTTCTGATGGCTACGTGACTTACTCCAGGTTAGCCCAGCTCTTTCTACAAGGCACTGAACCAGGCCATGCAGTCCCATCCCACCACCAGTGTTCTCACCAGCAGATTTTGAATTGGCTCTTGCTCTTCTCAGAGCTGTGCTCCTGCATGTGCTGGCACAAAACAGATCAGCAGCTGGGCATTCCCAGTGTTGCAAGCAGACTATCACATTCATGCCCAGGTGACTTGAATGAGGTGGGCCACAGCCAGCTACTCCAAGCCTTTCTCAGTGCACTCCTACTCAACTGGCACAATCACTTCTTATTTTTGAAGTTAACTTCTGTGGTGGTGGATGTCAAGACAGAAACAAAATGCAGCATTTAAATCATGCCAATACAACACCAAACAGCCAAAATATCAGCTACATGCTGCCTTTTTATTAAGGCATCAGTCATTTTAATTGCCTTACACTGTGGAGTTTTGGCTACCCACTTAAGCTTTTGGACACTGTAGATAGGTATTTAATGACACCAGTAGCTCTAACAGGTGAGCCTATCTCTCAGTATTTTCCTTCCTATCATGAGGGCTCCATCTCCTTCTTTCCCAGTCCACTCCAAGGCATTCCTTTAATTTCTTTGGGTCTTTACAGAACAAGATGCACTATCAGTGAATGGTTTTGAAGGAGCAGGAGGAACCAAAGAAAAACACATGCAAAAACACATCAGCAAATAAAGTATGGGTGTTTTACCATTCAGTCAAAGCCATAAGGGTATAAAGGATTTGGGGAAACAAGACAGCCTTCACACCAAGGATCTTCAATTGAATGCAGACAAATGATAGTAAGAGTTGACATTAGAGAAAGGAAAGATGACACTGCAGTGAGATCATCAAGGACTAATGCTGCTTTTACACTGGAGCAGAAGCTATTACATGAGAGGGAAACAGTGCAGGTAGGAATATACTAAGTAGGGTTTTCTTCTGGTACATATCTTTTGGACTGGAATTCAACAAACAGGAGGTTGCAGTGAAGAGACCAATAGACTTAACCGCAACACAAAACCCAGCAGTAGATTTATTGGTAAGGTTGGATGGGTGCCAGGGAAAGTAGGGAAAAATATTCCATTAACTTCCACTTTCACAATTCCAGGGCTATTCATCTTTGAGTTACACAAATGTATACAGGTGTCTACCTAAAATGACTTGTTTTGGAACCCCCATACCTTAATATTGCAACTATTTGTACAAAGCAATGCTATGTGAGAGTTACAGGATCTTCAGACCCGCAAGGAGAAGGACAGTAGTCCAAGTGTTTACATGAATGGAACAAAGGGTCAAAAAAAAAAAAAAAAGGCAATTTAATTTCAAATACATCTAGGGCTTTCTCATTAGGCCATGAAACTCACAGGTATTAATCATGAAAATAAATGTTCCTTGCCCCTAGGTGCGACACAGTTCTTACACAAGAGAAATGACCAATACAACTCTTTCTCTGATCAAATTACTGAAGATGAAATGAATTTTAAAACAATATCCCGAGTGGATTATGCATTTAGCTACTTAAGAAGAGACTTTGTAAGGACCACCATTTATTACTTTGAAAAGACAAGCTAGTTGCTGCCAATAATTAAGGCACAGTCTTGTTCACATCTCACCTTAAAGGCTTTGGAGCTGAAGAGCCTATGGATAATAGCCAGCTGCCCTATTGTACCTCACACTTTACTTTAAAAAAGTTTTGAACTGGAAGTAAAATCAGTTAAAGTAGATGGCATCATTCATCAGCACTTTATTATGGGGACTTACCATAGGAAAACAACAAATGTTTCATATACTGCTTTTTTAAAAAATTGATATAACAAATCCTATACGTGTGTACTTACCTAGACACTATATGTAATCTCAGCAAAATAATAATAAAAAAAAATCACTGAAAGGCAGATGTTTAATTAGCACTAGACCCACAATTTAATAGGATTTCATTTAGGCTGGGCTTCTCACGAGTATAAAATAGAGCGTGTGATGTATATTTGCAGGATTAGGGCTCGTGGGCTGGCTGCCAGACCTACACTACAGCTGCACTGGGGCTGCGTGCAGACAGTGCCTCGCACACCTCAGCCTGCACCAGCAGCTCCTGCACCCAGACAAGGCTTTTGTGCTGCTCAGTTACCTCTGAGGCTGCTTCCTTTACTCCACTTCATCAGCCCAGCACATTGAAAAAAATCCAACAGCCACAACTCACATTCCAGGAATGTCAGGAGTTTGGTTATAACCATGACATGGGCAGCCAGTTAAAAAAAGAGGGTATCTTTTCTGTTTGAACTCTTCAATTCTTAGTCAGTGGAACCTCATTATGTTTAGGACAGGTTTTCAAGCTTTCTCTCATAAAACAAGAGCTAGAAAGTATAGAACAAAAGCTCTGGTTTTCAGAAAACTCACTGAACTTCAGTATGAAAAAATCACAAACAAACAAAACCCACTGCACATGCTGGGAAATAAGATCATGAGCAAAAGCACTGCTGTTCTTTAACTCAGAGTTCAGCTCAGTGCCATTTCCAGCCCCTCTCATCATTGCTCCTGGCCCACCTTTCTCCTCACCGTGTTGTACATCCCTGACCTCCTCCTTGCACCTAGAAGTGGCATTTGTCAAATCCCTCAGTAAGAAATCCTAGGATGACTTCAGCTGCCAATATGAAAACTTTTCTGCAGGTTGAGGCTCCTCAACCTGCTTACCTTAGCACGAGACAAGCTCCTGAACCAGTGTACAGGAGGCAGGGGGAACTTTGACAGCACCAACTAGAGAGGCTTCAACTGATCTAGAATCACAATTACATTTAGCTACAGCAGCAAAGCCAAAGCCACCGGTATCCGAGGGTCCAGCAGAGTAATTACCCACCTAGAAGAATTTTTTCCATTTCTAAAGGGTGTACAAGCTCCTCTTTCAGATGTGCCAGTGTAAATCAACAGCAGAGTCCATGACAGCAGCAATCTGTTCAGATCTACCTCAGAGTAATTGACAATAGCTTTTGGCACAACTGACAAATGCAAGCGGGACAGGGTTTTAAAACCACATCTGAAGTTCTTACTGCAAGTGTTGTTATATGAACTTCTCAGTAATTACAACATCACCTCAGTAATTACAACTTCTGTTTTAATTCAAGCCAGTCTCAATTAAGTGGCAATTCTGTGGTGACGTGATTAATACCCAACAATCAAGTCAATAGTTTCCTACTCCCCACATAGCGAAGCCATGAGCTAAGCAGTGTTGGGTGAACTCTGAGCTTACACAGAAGATTTTCAGGGCACTGAGAACCTGATCCTTTTCTCCCAGAAATATTAAATCTATTCTTTTAAAACCCTGACCCAGGGAAAGCACTGCAGGAGCCATAACCAAGTTCAGTAGGTGGCTCTTCCCTGGACTGAGATGACAACACAACACCATGAAATTCTCAGAGCAAGAGGTATCACTGGGGATATTCCAGGTGATATCAAAGATTTGTAAGTAACAGCAATACAAAAAAGATGGAAATTCATGGGGCACTTCAGAGTCGGGATAATCCAGGCAAATTCCAGTTTGAGGAATTAAGATTGTACTGATTCCAAATAACCACTAATCAAATGTGTTTCATCCTGGTCTGAAGCGTGGTTGAGCCTCACAACACCATTAACCAGCTGCATGTTTGGGGGTTAGGTGATATAATCAATCTACCCCGTTTTTACACTGTTACAATATTAAAAAGCATTTATAAATGAAGAAATTTTCACTTAAAAGGAGTAGTGGTGACAGCACAGAGGGGAATGTTTGTGTGTGGTCTTTTCATCCATGTTTCCTCACTGTTTAAAACAAGGCAAGCCTTAAAATTAAGAGTGAAGAGGACAGAGGAGTCACAAAACAGAAGTGTTCCAAATAAAAGGAAAAAAAATGGAAAATGGTGTCAAAAGGAACACATGAAATTAAACAGTGAACTTTTATAGACAATCTATAAGAGAAACTATATGAGGATCTACAGAATAATTAGTTCAAAAGTTAATTCATATGCTTATACAGCACTAAAATATAAAGTGGCTATTCCTGAGGGTTTTCCATTTTTGTTAACTTTTTAACTAAGGATAGAAATTTTAAAGGCACATTAAAATTATCATCTATCACTAAATTACATATTATACAAATGTAAATGTGATCACACCACACTTAAATTCTTATAACAATAAACTATTCTGTTTTCTTCCCCCTGACATTTACAAAATTCATTTGGAGGAGTAGGATATACCTTACAGAGATTAGTGATAAATCATGTATTTTTAATGAATATCAATAGGAGAAACCCCAGGACATAACCCACCATCTAATTTGATTAAACTGTGCTTAAGGCAACACCACCTCTCTGGCTGGGGAATAGCACTATAATGACTTTGTGAGCATTATTGCAGGCTGTTTTAATGATTTAATGAACTGACTCTATATTTAGTTCAATAGCCTTAAAATGATTAGTGTTTAAGAAAAATTAGCTCACTTTGATCTGATTCTATTTGATAGTAAGTTTAAATAACCTAACCCTTCAAAACACAGTGGAAAAAGATTCCTAGAATCACAGCCAGCTAACTGCTAGAAAACATTATGGCAATCATTAATAACAGTTCATTTATATTTAGCTACAGCATATGGAATGACACACTCATCCCCCAAGATGGGACACAGCAGCATATATTAAGTTGTATTATATTATTTTTTGGTGGTTTTTCAAAGTGAAAAAATAAACCAAGGAAAAACTCTCTCTCTCCTGTATGCTCATTCAGTGCAATTATTTTTTTCCTTCATCAACAGTACCACTTAAGGATTTTAACTTGTCCAGAGTATGGTTCTGTGTCATCTAGAGACTGGAAAACTGTGTTGGGATTCTGGAGGCACAAGCTATGCTTGATGACATTAGTCAGTGCTGGCAAGTTACTTGAAGTGCTCAAGCCATGAATGGAGCGCAGTCATGCTGCTGAGAAAGGGAAACAAAAATATGCCATAGTGCTAAAAATAACACTTCCAATAGGAAGTTTACAAAATATGGAGCTAAATTGGAGCTGACTTTCTGGAAGGCTGAAGGCAGAAACATCCACTATGCAGGGTTATCTCTGCACTTTAACCTGTGCAGACACTGTCATCCTTTTGTGATCCAAACCATGCCAGGTATGTCACATCAGCACACTCCCTACAGCAAACTGACGGAAGCAACAGCTCAAACAACCAAAATTATAACCCACTGTGCAAATTCAAAACCAGGAATCCAATTCAACCAAGAATCAAACCTAGAAGTAGAATTTTTCTCAAGAAACAGCCCTACCAAGAGGATCTTTTGCTGGTTGTAACAAACACCAAAGGGGAAATGCCAAGTACAAGCTAAAACTAGAGACAAGTGCAAGATACCCTCAGACCTCGTGTTACGTTTTTCCACTTCTCTAATACTATAATCATGAGATGGTCCTTGGGTTTTTAGTCTTAAGCAGTTCACCTACCCTCTAAAGTGAGCTCCAAATTGACAGGCAGCAAACACCTTCCTCTCCCCAGTGAGGAAATGCCAATGAATTTGTTGCAACAGAAATCCAGCAGCTGATCCCACCACCCCAATGAACATTTTTCCCATGTCTCTTTACAACTTGCCTGATTGTATCCTTTGCAAAGTACAAGAGTATGATTTGCTCAAAAGCAATTTATTGGTGGTATTCATCTACATAAAAAAAATGTTTGGGTACATCCAGAATGCCCACACCACTTTTACTTATGGTTATTCCTTTGTCTCTCAATGCTCTGGATTTCCAGCCATCCATCAGGAACTGCAGGCCAGGTTCTCCCTGAGGTTGGCTTTCCAAATTATTTTATATAACCTGTGTTCCTTCAGTATTTTTTCCCACACTTCTGATTTTTACTGTGTTGGTCACCCTTTATGTTCAGTGAGTACTTACCAATGTTTTATGTTTCCTGTAGAAAAATCTGAGACCACCACTTTCATTCCAGACTCACAAAATTGGTAAATATCTTTATCACCAATAGAGTTGATTTATATCAAGATTTGTTGTTTTTTTTTTAATCTGCCAATTCTTCCTCAAACTGAGGACAACTTATATTTTCCAAGAAATTCCAGCATTTCTAAATTTTTATTAGAATCTAATCTAGATGCTAATTTTTATTTTATTAGAATAAAATAATAAATAGTGACAGTGACAATCAATAGAAGTTTAGTGTCTACCCATATGTTCCACTTTAATATAATTTACACAAATTATTGTGTAGAAGATAACAGTTCTCATATATTCAAACTGGTATCTTGTTAAGAGTACAATTACTCAAATCCTGCTTTGAGTTCCAACATGAAACACGTCAAATAGTTCAATAAGGCATACATTGTCCAAATGACACACTCATATTACTAAAGCACTGACAAATTTAGATAATTTTCCCTTTCTGTCAAAAGCTACAATCAGATTGACACAGTCCTGTGGAACACTCCAATTTCCACTAAACTGCATTTTCTAACAGAAAACTGTTCCATAAAAAAAAAAAAGAAAAGAAAAATCAGCCAGCTCTAATGTGCCTGAAGTCTATGCAATTAAAAAAGTTTCTAAATATAGCTTTAATCATGGCCGACCCCAATCTTCTCAGAAGTCCTTGCCCTCCAGGCCATCCCAAAGGGATGGGAACATCCAGTAACAAGCCAAAAGTCTCATGACAGTGTATTGACCCCATTTGATATTTATCTCTAGCCATTTGTGAGAGCTTCCCATGAGCTTAATTAAGCTCATTCATTTCCACAAATTGTGGCATCCTAGAAAATATCAGACTTTCCTTTGATAGATGAGATTCAGATGTGGAAGTCTTATGGGAGGCAAGGTGTCTCTCAGGCTATTTGACAGAGTAGCTCATGAAACAGCTTATCTAATCCATCCCCTCCACAAGGTGGAAGTGGAATGCATGTAGGATTCTGCCCTGTCCAAGGCAGACCCCAGCAAAAAGCCACTTGCTATGAACTGGGAAAACTCCCCCCACGGTGGAAATACTGAACCCTTTAACTACAGAGGCAAAATTGCAAAGCCACAAAACAATTTCTGTCCTTCAAGGCGGTATTTAGAAGGGAAAACTTATATCAAGAAGCAAAGATTTGAGAAGCAAACAGCGTGAGTGTTTCTGCACTTTGGGTTTGGCTTTGAGCATCATCCTTGTCTTTCCTACATTATATTTTTCTATTTGTGCTACATTTGACTGCCCTTAGGGAATTTGTTTTGTGTAACAAAGCCCACTTGAGGGGACACTGTAACAGCCTTCCACTGTGCAAAAGGCTGCTGCAAAAACTCACTACTTATTCTGCACAGATAAGGCAAAATACCAGGTAAAGGTAATCAAACATGAACAGAGGAAAGCAGGAAGACTCACTCTTTATCATAATGGTCTTAAAGTGAAGCCAGACCAGCCTCTGTCTTGAATAACAGGTAAAATTGATCCTGCCTCAGGGTGAAATAATAAGCTAGCAAACCTCTTAGAGTTGCTTCAAGTTGGGATTTTTTTGTTGTTTGGTGGTGGGTTTTTTTAATTTAAGAAAATCCATGATAACTGCAGGCTGGAAAAAATGTAACTTAGTACCCGCTACAAACCATTTCTTAATATCAAACCTAAGCAGGAAAAAAAAAAAAGTATTTCCCCAACGTAGAAAAACATTTTAAAAAAAAATCTACCTTTATTTCATACTAAAACATTCAATCACTAGGTATAAGCTTAAACTTCGTTGATTACATACTTTCCTCCCACAAGTGTTTTCCTTTACAAAGCTGCTTCAATCTAGTATGTGGTCAGCTGGAGACCAGTGCAAATATAAGTATTTTCCTTTCTTTTATATATTTAAGCACTTTGTTTACTTTGGAGTTTTGGTTCATAATTCCTATGCTATCCTAATTGCTCCATTTACCTTTAACATATGTACACAGAGCCCACACCAAGGAGTTCAGGCACTTCATGCAAAGGAAGAGCATTTGGTCACCACACTGGTTCCATCATTCCTAATTTTTCCAGCTCATTTAACACCTTTTCTACTCTTTTATGCATACTGAGCACCAGTCTCATCTCAGCTGTGCTTCCACCTTTGCACTACATGTAACCTGAAAAACATTTCCCTCTTGGGGTCCTTCAGATCATATAACACCTCAAAAAAAAGCTTTTTTCCACTCTTCATATCTGGATCATGACCCATCTTCTTACTGTAGCAGAAATACAGATCTGTTTTAACCCATACATGGAAGCTCAGGATTTCCAGTGCTTTTGTTGTTCTGAGGTTACAGTGAAATGTATTTACCAAGTTGTGTCCCTGAAACACGACATCACAACACAGTGACACCAAAAACAAAAAGATACCCATATGAAATCTCTTTCCCTACAGGAGTTAAAAAGTCATCTGTAGCCAAAACAACCTTTTTTCTTTTCATGTTCTTCTTTCATGACATAACTTACCTGGAAAAGTGTAATGCATGTAAAGCATCCTGCTTTTATATTTTGCTTTTTTATTATTTGACTTAGACAAACTCTAAGTGGCAAGATAAAACATTTCACGCAGATGAAGGTACTTGAGGAAGCTGCCTAAAAATAGTAATGTTTAATGTATATAGGACTAAAAATAATCATGGAGTCAGCAGGTATTGAACAGATACAGAATATCTCAGCCATAAGGATCTGTTTACACAGATACTTCTGTCCCAAGACTAAATAATATTTGAAAAAAACACAATCACCACACAAAACACATCTGTTTGGGGAGTTTTGTTTTGGTTTTTTTCCAGTTACTAATATATCAGGACACAACATGGGTGTGACAGATAAAACCACTACTGAAGGGGAGGGTGTGAGAAACAGAGCAAGAGAAGCAATTTTGCTGCTCCATATCTTGGCCCCACACCTACAAAAATAAATGGCTTGTGGACAGCTAACCTCAGGTCAGCAAAGCTTCCACTATTAAGTAGTTCCAGCTGGTAGGGATTTCCCAATTCCCCACTTATAGGAGCCTCTCAAATTACTTGTTCAAATTCATGCAGATCTGGGATTCCAGATATAGATTTTAGAACAGCAACCAAGAAAATATGGTACCATAACATCAAAAAATCCTGACTCAGGCTGTAAGTGAAATTACAACAGCAATACCTCCAGGAAAACTACATGCTTCCCATATAAAGCTTTCAGGTATGAGATGCACCCAAAGTACAGTCAAAATCTGAAGTGAGATCCAACCTTATTCTGTCAACACTGACCTATTTTGTTCAGGTCTAACAGCTCAAAAAGCTACAAATTTGGTGAAACCTGAATTGTAAAACCATAACACTCCTCAATTACTTTTCGTTGGTCAGGCAGGCAAACCTGTCATTTGACAACACATCATAAGCCAAGATAGTAAACTTTATCACTCAGGGGTCATGAGAAAATGGCCACAGGTACAGCTTGCTAACCTTCCCTAGGTAATTTTTCACAGTTATCATCCAAAAAGTGTAAAAGCATAAAAGACATGTTATCTTTGAGCTCCGTTTATTGTAACATGGGTGAGATTCCCTATAAAACCACTTACTAAGTAACTGTTGTGTGTTCTCCAAGACAGAGTCAAATCAGTAAAACATCATCTTGACAGTGTGTCAGGAACAAGACGACACCTCTCCTCTCAGAGACCAACACATTATTTATCATTCTGCTCTGACTTACCTTTGCTTCCCACCCAGCACCCAAAAGCACTTCCCTGCCTGATTTCTTAATACAATGTTTGAAGACAAAGCTGAGCCAAGAGTTACAGAACTTGATTCATGTTTTCCCAAATGCCAAGAATCCATTGGAGTTTTGCTCTTACCTGTAAGTAGACGCTTGATCACAAAATTTTCACGTATGTTCATCTTCTGAAATCAATTGAGCATTTTCTGTGGGGGAGTTTGAAGAACAAATCAACTTAATTTCTCAATTCTCTTAATAAAAATGTTGTCTTCAGAAAGCTTTGCACTTCATAAAGTGTTGCTGTTACAGCCTTCTTAGTGCCATGAACTAGCAGAACTTTTAGTTAATTTTCAGGTTCCTGATCACCAGGTTTCTGCTGGGGTTTTGTTTGGTTGGGTTTTTCTTCCCCAGAAATTTGAGGAATGTTAGGAAGAATATAAATATTTCATTGTGTAATAATAGTATAACCAAAATAACTTTGATTGCTTGAATTTATCATTGCTAGCCGAACTCCAGGATTTAGAACTTACCCCATGCTATTCCACAAATGATTATTCTTGGTTGTTTGTACGGTCCTTTACCCTCATAGCTTGTGGCCACCTTTACTTGATACCTCCCTACAGTCACTGCAAGCTCCTTCCCTCATCTGCATTTTGGAATCAGATCTGACTTGCAACTGCAGGTCTTTAGTTTGAGAATATTTTCATTTATTCTCATCAACAAATTTTTGGGGTAGCCTGTAAGTAATCCATCACCTGATTTCTACTTCATGGCACACAAAGATTATTTATAGTAGTTTTTTGTTTGGTTGTTTGAGGGGTTTTAATAGCTATGTATCTTACACTCCCTCACACCTGCACAAACAAACTAACAAACAAAACCACAGCATGTTTTCTTCCAAAAGGACACTAATAATAGATTCCTAGTAAAAAATCATAGTAATAACATATCATTTATTTTAGGAGACCTACTAACTTGCAGTGGAGTAAAACCATGCTCAAAGCACACACCTAGGCATTATGTGAGCCAAAGCAGAATGGCAATCTGCATTTTTAAATCATGCTGTAGTCAACCCTCAGCAGCTGCACTTGGTGCAAAGTAGCACAAAAAACCAGGATGAAATGGAAGTTACACATGACAGAGAGCAATCCTAAAACTGGTCACAGTACATGTAGGGGAAGAATATCGTTGCAGGCACAATCCCAAAAAACATATCTTCAGTCACTTAATCAAGGAGCAGATTGACCATCTTGCCAGCTTTCTATTCACCTTTTAACCTTTTCATTGCACTGTTTGGCAGAGTGGATTAATTGAAATTCTTTGCTCAGGTTTTATTTTTGAGTTGATGACGAGTACAGATAACACTCAGATTTCTTCCTTACACCTACAGCTGCTTTTCTGACAGTGCTTTGTTCTGTACCTCCAGCTCACTTCAACTTAACCTTTTCCAAATACCCAGGTCCCTGCAAGAGGATGTCTACATTAACAGTTTAAAGCGTAAAAAACTGGAGTATTTGGCGCAGTTAACTCCAAATTAACCTCCCACCTTGGCTCTAAGCACAGATATGCGGAGCTCAGAATCAAGTGCTTGGGGCCAATGCTTTTCTTCCATTACCAGGAGAAAGCTGTCGGTGTAAACACCTTCTGCTCCTCTGCAGCTTAGTGATTGCTTACAAACCTGAGCCAGGAGTATCTGGTAGTGCCTTGCACCCACTTCCCTCAAGTATAAATGACTGCAGGTGGTGAAGGGTAGTACTGAAAGATCATTGAAATTTTCTGTTTGTTTTTAAACTGAACTATTTTATAGCCCCTTCTACAGCTACATACTTTTAACCTCCTTGTTGTTCCGTGCCTCTTAGCATGAAAACATCTTTATCCCAATCCTAACACTCCACTCCACTTAAATCAGATGCTGAGATGTGAAAAACAGAATCTTGGTGAAAAAGTAGCACCTTTTTAAAATACAGTGATTAAATATTCAATAATCTTAGGGCAGAAGTAATTTTTATTTGCACTAGCTAGATAAACTGAATGACAAAGAAAATTATTCCTTAGACAAGAGGGAAAAAAAAGATCTCTTCAGATGTGACTTTTTAAATGCAGGTCATATGTTTGCTTTCCCCTAGTTGATCCAGAATATTAAAGGTACAGCATATTAATTACCATGTATATCAAGACTCTACCTAATCATAAGGACCATAACACTAGAGTAAATAAAGCCACTAGAAATACCTAAGAAGAGAGTAAAATTTGATTACAAACAGGAATTACCAGCACCAATTTGAACCTGTTTATTAACAGGTTTAATCCATAAATGCTCAGGCAAATTTAGAAGTAAACATCTTTGAGGATATCTCTTAACACAGAAGCTTAGAACCAAAATAATTTTCAATCTGCACAGTCAGTCCAGGATTTGTTTTTGTTTCCATGAGCAAGAGCTACCCAGGGCATCAGTAACTTCTCTGTTTCCAGAGCTACTTCTAGATTGATTATACATTAGGATTTGCCCTTTCAAGAGATTTTTAGAAGAATATACAGTTCGTTCAACTATAACTTGGCAACTCTACACATGCCAGAACAAAGTGCAAAATCAGTTGCAGAAAGTCCTAATACAGAGCAGCAGGACTTTGGAAGATTTGTATATTTACAGATACAGAGAATTATCCTCTGAAAGTTAAATGACGGTGGGAGGGGATACGTATTTCTAGACACAGACATGTGTAACTGCAGTGGGCATTTTCATCAATTAACAAAAGCTTTGGGCAAACCCCAGGTGAAATAGATAAAACCTCTGTCCACAAAGTAAGGGATTAAATTAGTCTGCAAATCACTTCTGATATTTAATATTCCATCTGTTATATTTGCTTTGGCTAAAGACTTTCAGCTTGAGCAATTTCTACTCTTCCTAAATGACAGGTCTAACTATACACTTATTTAATGACTTATTTTCCCTTTGTCTGAAAAAGCAAGAATGCCCCCTTTTGACAATTCCATATATTTCCCCTATGAGGCCAGGAGAGGGAGTAGTAGCTTGTATTTTTCCCCAGGAAAATCAACACTCTGGACGCTAAGTATTGTATTCAGTTCCCCACAGACAACAATCACATCCTTTGTTCATTATTTTTATAAAGATCACGAAGAGATTTTTGGGGAGTGGGTGAGGCAGAAAAAAATCACTTTGAGAGAAGAACATCTGCCACAAAGAGTTTTCAGATGAGAATGATACACTCTGTAAAAGCTTAATCTCTTACACTTTGATGGTTGGAAAGTCACGCAAGTGTCTGCACAGGTTAATCTGTGCTTGTTTGCTCTGCTAAAGGTACAGCACAAATCCAGATCATCTGAGATCATGTAACTGAGCAGAGGTTGGCCAAGACATGATATTAGGGCCAATTAAAAATAGACTTTGTTATTCTTCTGCTTTTAGTTATACAAATTCTAATAAAAAATCCAAAACACAGATTTCTCTAGATTCCCACCCAAAATCTCAAGGCTGATGCTGACAGAAAGCAAAGATTGTTTGGAAGCACTTTTGCTTCAAGTTTGTCTGCAGAGAAACCTGAAACATGACTTGATATTCTTCCAAGGTTCTGAAAAGCTCACCACCTGATTTTAAACCATTTAAATTCCAGTGTTAGGAAGCCAGTCTGAGCTCTCTAGACAGACAGGCAAATGACGTGGTCTTTCAAAAGATGACTCAAAGGAGGAAGACAAAAAAAAAAAAACCCAAAAAACTAAAAACTTACTTGTGTATTTTCCAGCTCTTCCAGAGGACTGTTATCTCAGCCTGAAAAACAAAAGGGGAAAAGTCCACAAATGAAATCATACAATGTATCAAGTAAGGCATTTCCAAGAGAAACAAATAACACGGTAGAAGGCACCAGGTAGATCCCAGTTTAGGGCTTGTCTCGCCCCCATCCCAGGCAGCAGGACTGGAAGCAGCACAGTCCTTGCACCAGAGACTGTCTCCCCTGACCCCAGGGACCATCTGAGGGACTGACAGGCTTAGAGAGATGTATCAGACACCTGCAGAGAGCAGCACCAGCCTCAACCTCTCACCGAGTGTCAGCGCTGACCTAAGGGTGCTGCATTATCCATCGTGGTTGATATCAGTATTTTTTTTCTGTAGTTCAAGCAAGAGGCACATCCCTGTACCTGTGTGATCCTGGAAAATAGAGATGAGCACACTCTTCTTGATCCTCACCCTATACAGCAACCATTAAGTGAAACTGCAGCCTGTTTCTCTCAGAGACGGATGCGCTTAAGGTATTTAATTAACAATACACAACAGTCATGACGATTACAAGATGCCTTATTCAGCTGAAAAAACACAAGAATCAAGGCAGCAGCATGGAATGACAATTGAAATTACAGCATGGGGAGAAATCTCAGGTCAAATCTGGGAGAAAATTTTTTACCTGACCCAATAAGAAGTTAGAAAAAAAAAACGAAGTTAACTTACAGCTGTCAAAGCAAGAATATCAAAAATCCTGCTGTGTACTCCTGAAAAATAGAAGTGTGTCTCCCTCATGAAGAAAGATTCTTTCTGCATCAGTGAAAAATAACTTGACTGATTTCAAATTCCAGGTTTTGCACCATTAGTTAAGTTTCCTCTAAGCACTGAGTTACTGGTTTAAAGTGCTTATTGGGGTCACTATGGCTTTTTACCATCCAGCTACCATATTTTCCAAGACCCATATGGATATTTGGCCACATATCTCTGATTAAAGCTAAATCATAAATAAAAAAATCATTGTGTGTCTAACAACCCCTGCAGCTCCTTGAGAAATGTTAAGAAACTACATTCATTCTATATTCTCTTTGGTGAAGTAGTGGAGAGAAGAATCATCATTCTCAAGCAATATTGCTTATAAACTAAGTTTGGCATTGGATCAGTGGCATTCACCAATGACAGGGGCCTTACCCATGTAAAAATTGCAGTTTTCACAGAAGTGCTTGAGGTGGCTGCAATTAAACTGTGCAAGTTTGATTATGTATGCAGATTTTCTCCAGCTCATCCATTTTTCAGTAACAAGATCTACAAAATCAGCAACATGAAAATAGGAAACTGTTTGTAAAGCATGGCATTGAATATACCATTTAGGAACAGCCACTCTGAATACCTTGTGGTTTGTTACTCTGTTTACTTCAGTGTGATATGACTTAGCACATACTAAAATTTTTAAACTCTGTTTTGCTCCCTGGATTCCTTGACAAATATTCTGAAGCATGTTACCTACAGGAGGGAGTGCTCCAAAATAAAGATCCCCTTACAACAAAAGCCAAAAGCACCATCAAGGAAGTCTCTCATTGCTCCACCTGTTGTTTTTCCTTCTCATTTGACAACAGCTAAAAGCACACCAACAACTTCTCTACCAGAATTGGAAGAACAGTTTCAGAATGTACCTCTTCTACCTGAATTTGGCTCCATATCAAATCCTGTTCAAATCTAAGCAGGATGCTCACTTTCTTAGTGACTTGCAAACTTAACTATAAAGTTATAAATTTAAAGTAGCTTTTCATCTTCCTTGTATTATACAGATTTTTTAGTTGTCTCCATAGCAGTAAGAATTGCTTCTACTCCTGTTTAGTGTTACCAAAAGTTTTGTTTTCTTCTTTAAGTGGAAAATAAGTACAATTGGGTTTGATTCCAATTTTATAAAACAGGGCTGTAGGCAGAGAGAATAATTTTCTGGAAGATTCAGAAAATTATTTTACATTACTTCAGCCTTTTTCTCTCAACTCCAAGGACATTCATCACTACATTCCTCTGACCACCTTTTTCATTATTAAGCAACCTCATAAGGATATTACTCTGATTTAGAGAATGTTTTACTGGAAGCAAGTTCCAAAGAGCCTCTTTCCTACTACATTCAATGTGTTAAGCATTCACTATCAGCTCTGGGATTTAATGAGAACTCAGCAAAGTCTGTTCTCATTCTCCATCAAAGATTAGAAAATTTAGGTGTTTCTATAGTTACAAAGAACTAGTTTCTGGAAAGTCCTTTATCAAGAATGAACTCTGCCTCACTGAAATGAGATTCTCCTTTCTGTTATTTTAAAAATTCTCAAGATCACCTAGCCAGTATTAAAGGGATTCCACTAGTGGCTATGCAACCAGCTTTTGCTACGCTCTGGTTCTCTCCCAGGAAACTGAAGGCTTTTATCTGTTGCCAGCTAAGAAATATCCACTAGACTGAAAATCCACTGTATACTTTTTGGAAAGCTGCAGGGCTGAAGGTAAAAGTTGAACAGCACTGAGGTTTCTTTTCTAATCTGTTTCAAGTTCTGCACTCTTGGATGCTGTTAATTATAGTACAGTATGAAACTAGCAATATGAAAACCTATTTATTCTCAGTCTTAGTAGTTGAAGGTAATTAATACTTTTATCTTCCTACGTGCTTCATTGATGGGGCACATGAAAGGATAAATGAAATGAATCCACATGTAGTTTAAAGGAAAAAAAAATCAATTTATAAAGTTACAGTCCCAGGAAAGAGGCAGGGCAGTCTATGCATGCCTCTTGCTTAGTGGAAAATACAGATTTCTACATGAGTAAAAAGAACCATCAAGATGCTGAGCTGCAGGGTAACAGTTCCAGACCTGTGTCTGTTACTGCTTTAGGGCCAGCCTTTAGGAGAGACCTTCACCCAGAATTTACATTCCACCTCTTACTATTACATGATAACAAGACTTACACAGCATAGTTATGAATCAAGTATTTGGCAAGCAGCTCCTTCCACAGCCATGACTAACTAGGGGTGGAGAACACGTACCACATAAACACCCGAATGCCTCACCGCTTTATTTATGCCTGAAAAAATTAATTTTACTTCCTGATTGTTGCCTCAAGAATTTGTGGGCATTGAAGGAAATCCTAAAGCAAAACCAGGCAACCCATAGATTCAGTTGCACTCAGAAGAATGCCACATTGAGGGTGATTCTCACACAGCAAGATTGCTGTAGTTTCATTGCTAGAAGCTCTCAGCCCCGAGCTTCAGAGCTCAGTCCTCCCCTCACAGCAGAGTCCACTTCACACACTATGAAACAGAAGCATCATACACCGAATAAAAACCCCTGCAGAAGCCTTAAGTTTCTACTTCAGTATCAAGATGATGATTCCAAAAAGTACAGCTTAACTCACTGCTTTCTAGAAACTTTGCAACTAATTGTATTTATCCAGGCATACAGCATATCCAGTGTTTTTATTCACATGCATTACACAACAGTACACAGAAATATTAAGAACCTGCTGGTCATCCATCGGGGAAGGAACCAGAAGCTTAACAAAAAGGATACCTGCACAGATATACACTACCTGGAAAATTCACAAACACATGAAACCAGTTTTTCCCTCTACTTTTCCAACAGTTGTGATGGAACATTTCTTCCCTCTGCCAAGTTTTCAGCAATCAACATGACACACTATTTTTGTGGCTATGTTGCTGTGACCAAAGTGACTTTATTTACCAAGAGGTGTCTGATTTTAGCTGTGCAATGAATCCTTAGCTTTACTTTCCTGTAGCACCTCTGCAGACAACCAGCACCTTACAAAGTTTATAGTGTGACTTCAAGATCACACTGGTCCCTGTTTTTACATTACGGTAAAATAATCCCAAAGTCTGGCAGATGAGAGCATAATTAAAAGCACCCTTGCAAAAGTTTGCATTATTTCTTAAATATCTGGAATAATTAAATGCTCCTGTGTAAAATAGCAAAGAACACCTAGAGACTTCTCCTTAAAGACTGAGCTCAGCCATCCCAGAAAGGAGTTACTGTATCTAGTAAACATCAATTAAATTAGGGCTCCCCAGGGGGAAAACAGTGCTTCAAAGATGGGAAACCTCTTTGGCAACAAACTCCAAGAGAACCAATTTTCAATAATCTCAGAAAACAATAATCCTGTGTATCTGAAATCTTTCCATCAATCTTCCCTGTGAACACCTCCCCTTTATTCCACTGTTTCACACAGCAAGCAAAAAAAGAACAAACCAAAACCGGAAACTTTCAGGATAAAATGAAATTTCTTACTAGAAAAAGGACCAAATATCCATTATTTATGAGAAACCAGGTAGATGAAAGTACAATAAAGACAGTGGGGGGGCTTATTTGCACAATTGCCATTTTCTTCTTTTCATACAGCATAAAGAAAACCAAAACCAGGAGTAAATTATATTTATCCCAAGTTGGAACCCTTTGTATTTTTATTTGCCAACGCACCCAAGAACGAACCCTGTATTCAGGAGCTCAACAACATTTCAGCATCCCAGGCACTGTATTCCTGAAGCAGACCTTGGACTGCCTCATTTAAAAGCAGTTGTCATGAACATCACACAGATTAATCACACAGATTAATCCACTGTTTGCTTGCTTGTCTCTTGCTTTCTATTCTCTCACTCAATTTTTACCTGTAGCTAAGAGAACACATGATAAAATAAATTAAAATTTTGAATTTTTAAAGTCTGGGATTTTTTAAAATGTGTTAGGAATTTGAACCTATCAGGAAACACTTGCATATTTGTATGCAATATTGGTTTTGTCCTATGTTTGTTTGCCAGTCATCAAGGCAGAAGTAATTGAATATGCATATCTACTTATATACACACAGAGAGCCAATAAGTCCTAAAGAATATGCACATGAACTACATAATTGCAGTAACTTTGTTCTATAATGTTCCTCTTGCTTTTTCCTAATTTTTCAGCCCATTACCTGTCACTCTGCTTTATCTCATCTTCTTTTTCAGTTACCTTTTGTTTATTTAAAGACTTATAAGAAAGCATCGCTTCCATGCTTACCTTGCACATAAATTCCCTGATTAAATCCCTGTTCAAAAAGAAATTATTATCAATTATCTATGGTTTACTTCATCAACTACAGCAAAAAAAAGCCTGTGAACAATGCACCAGACTGGACACAAGTGCCAAAATCACAAAATCCTCTAAAAGAAGCTGAGCTCTACTTATGCTCTCTTTTCCTGTTTCTGCATAAAGTTGAACCTAACACCATCACATATAAAAAGGTGAGGGAAAAAAAACCTTCAAGAGAGCTTTACCACAAGGTTAATGGATATGAAAATTTCTCCCCACTCGCACATACAATTGAGGTGTTTCGGTAATTATCAGTATCCATTCCCCTCTTTAAAGTTTCCCTGCAAGCAGCAATCAGAATTATATACGATCTCTGCATGAAACTAATGAATTCATGGCAAAGAAGACTCCTCAACATGATAAGAGATGGTGTATCAGGGGTATTAGCATCAGGCTTTAATGCTCAAAAACAGGCTCACAGCCACGTTCACACCATAATGGAGCTGGAACAGTACCAGTGTCACACTCCAGCAGCTGTCCAAGGACTTGGGCTCCCATCAGAGTAAAGAAAAATGCAAAGATTAAACAGTTTTGTTCTCTTCCTAGATCAAGAGAATAAAAATCACACTTGTCTGCTCTCCATGTAAAGATTTTCCTAAAGATATTAATCTGTAGAAATTTCTGTTCAGATCAGAGAAAATACTTTTTCAACAATAACAATTTACACCTCTTCAGTACTCCTTTAAAAGAAATATTACCTGCAAAATGAAGGTAGTGTGCTGAAGAAAAAACTGTAAGAGCCATATCCTGTTAAATTTGGGCAATACTTTCCTGGCAACTATTTCTGACCCAGGAGACTTTCTGAACCTATACTTACCACATAAGATTTTTTTTTCTTCTTCAGGTGCAGCTAGCAGAGATCACTGTCTTGTTACAAAGGGGTAATCTTAAATTACAAGTGCACTTTTCACTCCATTTTCTTCCCCAAAAGGAAGCACATTAAAGGAAAATTGAAAGGGCAAGGAATTTTATGCACTTAATAGCTTTTGAGGGTACCAGAGCTCAAATCAAATATTTACAAAACCACAATACCCAGGCTCTCTATAGGACATGCAAACACTTCACCACAAAAGGTCTCCCCTAAGAGTGAAACCCCAAGAAAATGAAGAAACCTACAATTCCCTATGCCAGCTCCTTATCCAAATGCTATCATCCTTAGACCTTTTTAAGCAGACCCTTTGCTCATGTTTAAGCATCACAGGTCCCATCCCATAAGTGGGTATCCCTAACACACCATCCCCACATCTGATTCATGCTGGTAGGATAAAAAAAACCCACTCTTTCATTGGCAAAAGTGAGTGAAGAAGAAAAAGGGAGAATGACGGATTTGGGCACGATTGCAACAAACACACAGCTTAGGAAACAGCTGGAAAAGCAAAAAATCCTGAACATCCTCTGCTATCATCTTGCCAGTTCCCAGACATTTAGATATGTACCCCACTATCAGATGGCAGAACAGCAGCGTCCTTTGGATGACTGGCTCAGGTAATCAAAGCAGAAAACAGCCAGAAACAATACTGCCAAGTGATTAGAAGAGAACTGGTTGTAAATTTAAACACCCTTTTGATTCATTAATCTCCAACAGCTAAAGACAAACCTAAAGCGAAATTGCCGTGATTGTAAACCAAGCACTCCTGTCCTGTGGCTATTTTTCGGCCTGCTGAGAGAGAATGAGCTGATCAAAGACAGACACTTCAGTGAGATTAGTGCTGCTTCAGTGAGCTCACAGTTAGTTCCCATCAACTAACCTGTTTTAGGAGCTGGTAACACCGGCATTAATCTCTGCTTCAATTGGAAGCGAAACCAGGGAGCGACCCGTCCATCTCCGGGTGACAATTGCACCTGCCCTGCGAGCCTGTGCAGGTCCAGCGAAGCCTTTTGCTGCTGATGGGCAGGGAAGAGCGCTACGAATTTCACATCAAGGGCACGAGCATTCAAAACTTCCCTGGGAAAGCAAAGCAGAGGTTTCATTTTGCTGGCTCATCACCAGGGGCACGTGGAAATCCTAGCAAGTGAGTGCAGTGAAGAATCCCCGGGAATGGTCCATATGAGGAGCTAGCAACCATTAGGAAAAGCCAACCTGCAAGGACAAGTGGCAGTGTGACAGTACAGTCCCAAACGGTGTTTCAGCAGCAGCTAGGAGTGGCTTAAAATATAAAACATTTTATGCATTTACAGTTCTCAGTAGCTTGTAAGGTTACAGAATTACTGCCCTCCAGTAAATTGATGAAATTCGAAAATAAAGAAAAAAAAACCAAATCCACAACAAAGTACTCAAATCCTTCAGCCACCAATTATTTAAATCCATCCAAGATTGTCTTCAGTAGCCACACCTTCTACTGTTCAGTGTTATCTCTCAACATAGATCTTCCATGTGATAGATTAGTGAATCCTAGGAACATTTATTACAAAATGCAGCTTTCTGGAATTGAATTTTGTATTTTAGCTGATATTCATCAGAGCCTAAATGTATACATACAAATTATTGCTGACAAAAATCGCTCTAGTGAAATATAGTGCACTACACAGATAAGATCCTCTGTACAAAGTTTGAATAAACTATTTTTTTTCTGATAAATTTCTGTGATGTGGACAATATTTTAATACCACACAAATATTTTCTCTGCAGCAGTCTCCCTCTCAGGCATATCTCACATGTTGAAGCAGAGTCAGGTGCAGTAGCTGGTACATAACTTTTCATGCATAAACCCCAAATTCTTCCAGAGATGCCTGAAAAAAATCTGTTTAGGCTCATTCATTTTTAATCATTAAAATTTTATAACATTTAGATGTGATAATCACAAAGCACTTTATCAAATAAAATAGTAATGGGTATTTTGCTCACTTGGGATAGAGAAAGACAGTTTTTAAAGAGGGAAAAATAAACAAGGTTGCCACTTCCCACTGAAAAGGGAGAGGCATTTACAAGCAAAGTTCCCTATGGAATACAGGGTGGCACCTGAATAGACCCAAGTGGAAAAGGGGTAAGAAACAACAACACCAAGTTTAGAGGGAATGTACAGACAGCACCTTTTATCCAGGAATAAGTAGACTGTCAGACTTCATGAGTCTATCGAACGCGTGGTCTCACACTAGCACTTTATAAACCACATCACACTAACATCATTAACTTCACAGATTAGATTAAAATAATACCTACAGACTCTGACAAGTGAAAATGCATAGCCTAGGTGTTTATGAAATATATAATTCAGTAATACCCTCTAACAGGTTAAAAGTTCTCAGATATCAACTCATTTTTACTACAGAAAAGGATACTGACTCCTTAACAACTTGGCAGCAATTAAAAAAATAAGACAAATAAACCCAAACATCCCCCCACTTCACATCACTCTCAAACTAATGCTATCTGGATGACACAGACACCCACCAAGAAAGAACCCCAAATACAATATTTAATTAGCTTTTAGCCTCCTCTATAAGCTAGGTGCTACACAAAAGAATTTTAAAGTAAATGTAACACTCCCAGCAAAGGAAAGAACTACCTTGAAACAAACTGCCCTCAAACTCTGCACACTCTAAAACATGATATGGTTTAGTCACTGCTACACATAAACTGTGGAAGTTACGTGGGCAGAATGCAGCAGTTATACATTAGAAACAAATAACTAATAGGAGCTAACTAATACTGGACTAAATAGATGGCAGACAACGGGAGACACTTATTTTCTGTAAAAAAATAACAAAACCCAAACTACTCACGGAAGAACTAATCCAGTCACCTCATGGAAACTAAAATTCATAAACTCCCTAACAATAAGAACCTTATTTAATTACTTTTCTCAGCACTATCCTTTTTCCAGAACAAGTGTTTTATTTGTGAATCCACGCTCTATCCATCATAAGAGTTCAGCCGACCGTCTCACCCTAACTTTAACACTTCCTGTTTCTCAAACACCTCCTACCTTTTCTCTTTATTAGCTGAGCATTGAAGATGGTTAAGCTTGATTAGTCTTCACTTCCATTTAACATTAGAGTTGCACGTGAAGAGAAACTTCTTTGCTTGATGAGCTGTTAATTTTTTCCTAAATGTTCCAGGTGATTTAAAGGAAAGTATCACTTCTCCATTAAAAACCTTCCATCACATCTGTGGGCAAATACAGCTCCTGTTGAGGAAGCATGCAGCAGAAACAGGTTTAAAAAAATTGGGTAATGGGCCTTGTAAACCCAGGAAAAATAAAGGCAGGTGTTTTCCTCACACTAAATAGCTGGTATGAACCTGAGAGAAAAGAAAAACATAAGCAGTATATAAGTTTTCCTGATTGTAGGATCACAGTACTGTTGCAAGGACCTTAAAATATTAAAGAAAACCCTAATGAATTTCTGAGAATAAAAAATGCTTGGCTAGAGGCATAACAAAAGTTCTCAATAAATTTGCTTGATTTTTTTTTTCTTCTTTACCAGTATAACTCCTTGCAGAAGCATCGATCATATCAAAGACTGAAATGTTAGCACAAACACTACCATGGAAATATTCTATAGATAAAATAATTTTAAACTCCCTATTAAGTTATTTGAGTAGGGTAGTTAAAACTATCCTGCCAAAGGTACATTCATTTTGTTAATTTATTAAAATTTCAGGACAAAAGTTGTGTTTCTTCAAAGCATCTTGCAATATAATATGTATTTTACCTCAAAAAAGATCATACAACTCAGAAAAGTATAGAAATAATGTACTAATCTCAGAGAAAGGCTCTGATGTGACAAGACACCAGGGCAGCAGGAAGCAAAAATTTTTCTGAAGATTTATTCAACTTTACAGAATCATTATGCTTTTGATTTTTTAACTTTTTGCAGACTTGAATGTGAGTGGGGAATTGTCATTCAAATGCCATATTCTCAGGGTAGTTTGGCTGATTTAATACTCAGTTTGTAACACTCTGTTGGCCCAAAATTACTATAATTGTGGTATGAATGGAACTTTTAAGAAATATGAGTGAAGACTACTTACAGGAGCACATAGTGACAGAAGGGGGAATGAGTTCCAACTGGAAGAGGATAGGTTTTGATGAAATATTAGGGAAAAAATCTTCACTGTGAGTGTGGTGAGGCACTGGGACAGGAGAGGCTGTGGCTACCCCATCCCTGGCAGTGTCCAAGGCCAGGCTGGACAGGGCCTGGAACAACCTGGGATAGTGAGACTGTCCCGGCCCATGGCAGGGTAGAACTGGATGATCTTTAAGGCCCCTTCCAAGCCAAACAACTCCGTGTTTCTATGAATATTTTATACGGTAACAACGCTGTGGTGGGTACTCGGAACTATTTGCTGACATTAGCAATGTGCGTTAAATCCTCCCGATACCAGCTGTTGTCAAGGGATGCTGGGCCTGCACTTACTGGATGAGAATACACAAATACAACAGCGATTCCTGGGGATTTTTTCACCCGTCCTCTCCGGAAGGGGACGTCAGGAGGCTGTCAGGAGCCCAATTCGAGCGCGATTCCTGTTTTTTTTACCCCTCCTCTCTGGAAAGGGGTGTCAGGAGCAGGAACGTCCAGTGGGAGGGAGGAGCGGGCAGGTGCGATGCGGGACCTCCTCATGCCGGGGACTAGCCCAGCCTCGGCGGGTCTGTCAGCGCCACGGGGAAGGAATACCCTCCTCGGGGAAGGAATATTCTCCCCGCAGAGTACTCAGCGACCGCGGCGGCGACCTGAAGGGATGGCGGGGCCGCCCTGAGGGGACACGCGCAGCCGCCAGGGGGCGCCGCGCGGGCGGCGCGGGGGCCGCCGGGAAGGGGGCGGCGGTGCAGAAGGGCGGGAAGCGCGGGCGGCGGGGCGGGCTGTGCGCGCGCGCCAGGAAGGAGACGCGCGGGTGAGGCGGGGGCGTGCGGCCCCTCCCCGCCCTGCCCTGCCCTGCCCTGAGGGGACGGCGGTGGAGGGGGGGGGCCCCGCCGGAGCTGCCCCGCGAGGGGCCCCGGCGGGCCGCGGGGGCCGAATCTGCCCTCGCCCGAGGGGAGGAATTCTCGGTTGAAATAAATGGTGGAGTGCGGGTGGCGGG
Organism: Pseudopodoces humilis; assembly: GCF_049639895.1. Classification (NCBI taxonomy): domain Eukaryota; kingdom Metazoa; phylum Chordata; class Aves; order Passeriformes; family Paridae; genus Pseudopodoces; species Pseudopodoces humilis. The sequence goes on from NC_142202.1 coordinate 3,196,562, forward strand.
GCTGGCTCGCCCGGGTCTCACCGCGTGTGGCGGCGACGCCGTCGCCAAGCAACGGCAATGGCGGGCGAGGAACGGCGGTAACGGGGCTGCGCCTTGGTCTGGGGCTGCGCGACCTGCGGAGCCCTGCGGAGCCCTGCGGAGCCCTGCGGAGCCCTGCGGAGCCCTGCGGAGCCCTGCGGAGCCCTGCGGAGCCCTGCGGAGCCCTGCGGAGCCCTGCGGAGCAGTGACTCTGCCTGAGCCTCGGGGACAGGGACAGGGAGATTTGACCTGGCAGCGGCCGCCCGCGGGCTCCGCTCAGCATGAGCTGGTGTGGCAGCGGTGAAGGGTGGAGTTGGGCTCCCTTCGTTGAAGGTCCCAGGTGGTGTGGGGTTCTTCTTCTATCCTTGTTTTTCCCGGTTTGTGCTGTGGGTTTTGGTGGCTCAGGAGCTGGTTTCTGGTCGTCCTACCCCGCACGGATGGCTGAAGGCAGCGCCCTGAGCCGCACAGTGCGAACTCTAGCCCTCCACCCTTGGTGTGTGGGGGAGACACGCCTTGCAGCTTTGGGAAGCTGTAAATAAGGGGCAAAACGTGGAATAAATCCGTTTAGGCTGGCTTTTTGTGTAAAAGTGTGATTTACCAAAACAAACACGCATTGGAGGTTTTTGCTGTGGTGCACAGGTTGCAACGAGATTTGGCAAAATGCTGAACTGCAACAGGTTTCTTGTTTAAACTGAAGGCTGATGGGTGAATAAATAGCGTGCCATGTGTGTTAGGATCCATAAGATCCCTTATGTGCTTATAAGCTCTTGCTCTCGAAGAGCAAAGTAAGAGTTTATTTTTTTATTCCAGGTGGGCAACAAATTCTATGGAATTTCCCTCAGTGAAACTTTCCAGGTGTTGTTTCCCTCACCTCTTAAGTTGTGAGGTCAAACTATCAGTAATATGTGTAAGCAACTGAAAAATATCTGCTGTCGATGAGGGAATTTTATATTAATAATATTTAATTAATAATAAGTATATTTGGTGTTAATAATATTGGGTTTATCTAATTGATACTATGTTTTACGTCAATCTCCAGTTATATTATCTGTAGGCAGAACGAGGCGATGAAAGGCAGGTGGTGCCTTTTTGTACCTTGGAAAGGTCTTAAATGCTGGTGTAGTCTAAATCCTGTTCTTGTTTTGTGCAAACTTTATGAAGCACAAGTCGTACAATGCAAGCAGTGCATAAAACATGGAAGTAGTTGCTGCTGGAGGTGTTTTAATTTAGTTGTAATGCACAGCAATTAAGTACAGGCTTTCCTCCTTGGTTTGTTATGAAAACTATATCATAGGAAGGAAAATATTCATTATGAATATTTTTACTTATGAAGTGGAAATTGTCAATCTCTATAAACAAGGTAAATTAGGTCAAGGCCTAGTTAGGCTTGTAAGTAAACAGCTTTTCCGACTGGGGACACTAGCTGATAGCACTGCAGTCCTAATACCTGCCTCCCCAGCTTTTTGGAAAGCACAAAGTTCTAAAAACAGGCTTGGAGAGAGGAAAGAGGAGGTAAAAAAAACCCTAGGTGACTGCAAGCTCTGTGTGTAGTTGCATAAGGATACTTAAAACAGAGGGAAATCTCTTTAAGAGAGGGAGTAAAGGCAACAATTAGAAATAAGGAGCTGTGTAATAACCTGTCTTTTAAAAAATCAAGTGGTGAAGCTGGCCTTTGAGCACTTCCCACTCTACTACTCGACAGAATGGGGTCAGGTACCTTAAACAGGTATAAAAATCTCTTCCCTAACCCAGCTGATCTTTGAAGCTGTCCATCTGTGAAAGAGGAAAATATCCAGCTTAAATAATGGCACAATTAATCCCTTGAGCCTCAGGGTCTGTTTCTGGATCCTGATGAGCATGATGAGACCTTTTGGGGTGTTTCCCCCTCTTGCTGCTGGTGTTTCTGTAGAGACCCTTGATGCATTAAGCACCATTCTTCCCTCCTGTCCCACTCCTTTCTCCTGGTTTTAGCTGGTAATGCAAAATAAGGTGCTTTTTCTCCATTTTCCCCTTTCTAAAGCAAGGGATTCATATAGTAATACACCAAATTTATTGCATCAACTGTTTAACAGACCATATGCCTTTACAATCAACTATAATGCACTTCTTGAATAAATAGAAACCTAAAAAAAAAATTTAATTAAGAAAAGTTTAATTTTTGTGTTTGGTGTTAGCAGGAAAGTGTTTGGAATAACCTTACATTGTCCAAAACTTCTGCTGTCTGTAGGGTTGTCCGTGGTGGGTTTCAAACCTTTTTACTTCCCTGTGATTAGTTCTGATGGGCTACAGCAATGCAAATAAATTGTGTTAAGATGGCAGCATCTTGGATAATTTCTTACATCCATAAATGCTTTTTTTATAAAAGCAGTTGTGGCTTCTTTTGAGTGAGGTCAAGTCATGTAAAAATGATAAGATTTTTTTTTTTCTCCTTTCTGTCAACGTTGGGTAAAAGGTCAGAAATGGATTTCTGAAGTGTAAGCTAAAGGGTGTTTTCTAATGAGATTTTCTTCCTTTATTTACTCATTCCTTTATTTTCTTCCAGTACTTCCAGGCAGCAGAACCAGCCTCAAGGGCACTATGGACTTACCTCTCCAATTAGCTTGGCTCCTCCTAGTGATAAAGACCACATTCATACCCAGAAGCTGATTGAAGCAATGAAGCCATTTGGGGTATTTGAGGATCAGGAAGAACTCTATCACAGGTATAACAAGACTAAAATTTGTTAACCTCTTGGGTTTTTTTGCTTGGTTTTTTGTTTGATTTTTTTGTTTTTTTAAAGCAAACTTAGCATGAGTTTTCTTTACAGGACAACTGTTCTTGGTAAACTGAATAACTTTGTCAGAGAATGGATTTCAGAGCTTGCTGAAAGCAAGGTAAGAACTTTTTTGTTTTTGTCAAAACAGCTGAAGTCTTTTGATTCAAAGGCTACGCTGCTGAGATCTGTGCTAATGTTCAACATTTAACTTCTTAAATATCAAGTATTTAATGCTGCTGAAATAAGTTATAAAAGGTATTTCAAGATCAAGGTCTCAGAGTCTTTGGGGAACTGAATAAATTCCTGGATTGGCTCAGTCAGTTGTCTGATAGCTGTTAACAAAGCCAAAACAAAGCATTGTGCATGAGAAAGATGGTAAAATTGGCACTAATCTTGCCCCAAACAGCCTACAGCACTCAGTCTAGTTTGAAATTATGATTCTAGACATGCCTTTTGAATGGCTCTTAGGCTGTATTAATTTATGTGCCTCTGCTGCAGGGAAGTCTAATAATAGCTCTTAATTTGTATAAATTAATAAAAGTACTGCTACATCACCTATAATATTTTTTTGAGTTGCAAGCTTAACTTATTTCAGAAAAACAGAATCAAAACTGTAGTAAACTGAAATGTAAGGGAGTGAGAAGACATTGCTTATGCAGGCTGTTACAGTTTTTCTAAATAACTTACAAGTCAAACTTGCACAAGAGGATGATATTCATCTTAAACTTTCTCTTCTACCCACAGAATCTTCCCCCTTCAATAACAGAACAAGTTGGTGGCAAAATATTTACATTTGGTTCCTACAGACTTGGAGTACACACCAAAGGTAGTACTTCCAGTGCCTGGTCACAGTTCTGATGTTGCAAGGTGGCTTCCAACAGTAACAGGAGAAATGGAATCTCTTTGCAGGTTCAGACATAGATGCTCTTTGTGTTGCTCCCAGTCACGTGGAAAGATCAGATTTTTTTCAGTCATTCTTTGAAAAACTGAGGAATCAAGAGGAAGTAAAAAACCTAAGAGTGAGTAAACTCTCTGCTTGATAGATTGTGTAAGTTTTACAATAAGAATATTCATGTTAAAAACTTGCATTGTTAGTGAATATCTTACAAGCCAAAATTAAATCAGTGTTGAGTACCCTCTAATATACTGGTTTATGCAGCATGAAAATGTTGCTGTCCAGCTCTTGGCTCCTGTCCCCAGTGACTACATCATGTAAGAGTTTTTGTGCTCCCTCTGCCTTCCCTGTGTTTTGGGAATGAGTCAGCTGTATCAAAAAGCAAGGTTGTCCCTGGAAGCTGTGTGTTTTCACCTTGGCTGTAGTAAGTGCTTACAGCCACTGATACTGATGGTTTGTTGTGCACTGTTACAGTACACGATCAGCCTCTGAATCTCTTGCCTAAATAAGATCTTTTAGTAAAATCTAGTATTGGTACCATAATAGTGCTATCCTGCCTGGGAGTTATTAGCATTTTTTGTGTTTGGAAGGAACTCAAGTCTTTGGACTGAGTGGTTCAGTGTAAATTCTGTATTTTATCCATAGTATAGGAAAAAGCTTAAAGTAGCAAAAGGATATCTTATTACAGATATCCTCTCCTTCACAGGCCATTGAGGATGCATATGTACCAGTTATCAAATTTGAGTTTGATGGCATTGAGGTAAGAATTTTAATTTTTGTGGGTTTTTTCACCTTTAAGCGAGAATTATTTTTTTTTCTTGCTTTGGAGTATCGCTTTTTTCAAGGTTTTATGAGGTTATTGGTACATTGCAGCATATTTAGGAAACTGTAATTAAACAGCCTTGACCACAACCTATCCCAGAAGAAGTAAAATGGGATCTGCTAGGAAAATAAGCCCCTAGCTAGCCTGGCGAGCGTGGGAACATGAGGGACATCTTTTTTTAAACCTGTGCTGCAGACCAGGGGAGCCTGCTTGGGTAGCATTTATCTCCCAAGGATGTGCAGAGTGGGAGTAGAAGCAGTGTCCTTGCTAACTCCCCTGAGCTCTGACAAGAGCTCCCTTTCTGCAGGGGGTGTTTCTGTTGTGGTTCCCTGCACAAATCGCCTGATGTTTTGTTGCAGATCAAAAATGGAAGTCCCTGTGAGACAAACAGCATAGAAAATGAAAAGTAAAACGACTCATTGGACTCCTGCCTCAGTTTGTCAGCTGCAGGAATCCTTCTATCTGGAATACATTTGATGTAGAGAATAAATACCCACTTTCTGTAATAGCTAAGCAAGTTACTGCTTGGCATTACTATTGTGAAGACATTCAGTGATCTCTTTGTGGCCTTGATCTGGTACAGACATTCAAAGAATAATTTGCTTGCCTCAGGTTATACTGAAAACCAGATGCTTAAGGCCTTACAGCATAAAGAAAATGCTTTCTCATTTGTTGAAGTACAGTTGAGGCAATTTGAATTTGTCTTAATTTTATGGTTAATTTAAAATTGCCTTTTAATAGGAATTCTAAGTTTAGAGTAATCTTTACAACTTAAAGAAAAAAACCCCTTTCCTTAGCTTAAAAAAATAGAAGTGGTTTTGTAAACAAGTAGGGAACTTAGAGCAATTTTCTTGTTTTCTGGCAAATCAATATTTATCTATGGTCACATAATTCTAAATATAAATGTTAACCACATGAATGGCCAAGTGTCTCTCACTGGTGTCCTGTTTGCAAACAGTGCTGCATTGTCAGTCATGTTTGAAACTTTCTTCTCTTGAAGATTGATCTCGTGTTTGCAAAGCTGTCCTTGCCAACGGTTTCTGATGATCTCGATCTCAGGGACGACTCGTGCCTCAAAAGCCTGGATATAAGATGCATACGGAGCTTAAATGGTGAGCATGTTCTGCACACCTTCATGAAGACATTTACATTGGCATAGAGAGCACATTACACAAGCCACATTTCTGTACAAGGTGCAGAAAATGATCTCCAGTGTACTTGAGTTCTGAGGAGGGGACCGGTGGGTCTAAATTTAGATATTTCAAGGAGTTGTGTGTTTACACAAACTTGTGTGTCATGTTTGTTTGATTGGTTTGTGAGCAGTACTCCAGTTTGCCCCAGAAATTCAGATGACTAAGTAGGGCCCTTGATAAGAATGTATGAATGATAAACAAAGTAGTTCATTAAAAAAAAAAGTAATTAAAATACCTGAAGTCTAACTTGCTCAGTGTTTAGCACCAAGTGTTTTAATGGTTGCTGGTTGTCAAAAGAAACCTAGCTTCTGGAATCACAGAATATTTAGGGTTGGAAGGGACCTCTGGAGATCATCCAGTCCAACCCCCCAGCTAAGGCATGGTCACCTGGAGCAGCTGTCCCAGGAATGTGTCCAGGTGGGTTTTGAGTCTCTCCAGACAGGGACATTCCTTGACCTCCCATGGCCACACGTTCCAGTGTTCTGCCACCCTGCAATGTAAAATTATTCATGCTGAGGTGGAGCCTTTTGTGTTGTAGCTTATGGCTAAAACATCCAGTGGAGAGGCTTTATTTGAAAGTTGTTAGTTGTAGTCTAAACTGTGAAAAAGCTGTTGAGGGCACTGGTTACCTAAAGCGATGCTGAATGTTATGGGTAATCTATAATTTAATACAAAGCAAGTAATCCAAACCTGTTTTCCCAGACTTGAACCATAAGCTGTGAGGTGTTGGTGCTGTGTAGGAACACCTGACCTGTACCTGTTACAGGAGCTCCTGTGCTTCACCTTTTGTCTCGCAGGCAGCAGAGTTACAGACGAAATACTGCGCCTGGTGCCCAATCTGGAGAACTTCCGGCTCACGCTCCGGGCAGTTAAACTGTGGGCAAAACGTGAGTGACGGGGTTGTTTGTGATCTTTAAACTTCTCAGAGGCACCTCAGGCTCACTATTGGATGTACCTCAGCTTTGGATTGCTATTTAAATGACAGTTGTTTATTAAAACCCTTTTGGTTTAGGCTCATGGTCTGTCATTGTGGTAAATTCCATGTGTTTTTTTAGTGGGGGTGTGGAGTTCAGAGAAGAGGGGAGTGCTTGCGAAACACTGCTGCATTGCTTATCAGGAACCTGATAAGCAATGATAAATGATAAAAATCCCCAATTAAGTGTAAAAGGAATAAGAAAGTCCCATTTGCCCACCTGGCTAGAGCAGGTACTAGAGGAATGGCAGAACCTTTCTCTTAGGGGAATTGAAGTGAAGCAGTATAGCAGCACAAACAAGTTTCACAGCAGCAATATTTCAGGACATGGTGTTGTACTGATTCTTTTTCTCATCACTGTGAGGACCAGCAATTTGGCCTCACTGCACTGCAAAAGTAAATGACATGGAGGCTGAAATGTATTAATTATTCTATAGATTGTGCAGCTGGTACTGCACATTTGAAAGCGCACAGACTAACTGTGTGGTATCCATTCTAGGGCGTGGTGTTTACTCCAACATCATGGGATTTCTTGGTGGAGTCTCCTGGGCAATGCTGGTAGCAAGAATATGCCAACTCTACCCCAATGCTTTGGCTTCTACTCTCGTTAACAAGTTCTTCTTGATTTTTTCAAAATGGTAAAAGCTGTTTATTTCAATTTGCATAAAGAAGTAACACTTGTAGTTATTTACATCAGGATGTACATGGACAACATCCCATGCAGCCCTGAATTGCAGAGCTTAAAATGGACACTTGACTGTTTTTTTCTTCTGTAGGGATTGGCCAAAGCCAGTGTTGCTGAAACGACTTGAAGAGAGCTTTCTTAATTTACCAGTCTGGGACCCTAGGGTAGGTAACCATTGAAATCAGAAGGGTTAAAACTTTGTTCTGACCTAAGCTGGTGCTGAGCAAAGCTGTTGTAACTCGTAGGTGAACCCATCAGACCGGTACCACGTGATGCCCATCATCACCCCGTCCTATCCACAGCAGAACTCCACGTACAACGTGTCAGTGTCAACACGAGCCGTCATGATAGAGGAGTTCCAACGTGGTAAGGTGCATTCTGTGCTTATTAAACAGTGTCATTCTTGCTTTATGGAACCATGTTACCTGAATTAGTTTTGTTCAGTGTGGTGTTTCTCTGGGAAGTATGCTCATTGCAGGCAATAAGGGACCAGTTTTCCAATAAACTGTGGGAAAGGATCTGTGTTGTGTCAGGAAAATTCCTGCTTTTTTTTTTTCCTGTCAGCTACTGTTACAATCTTCTAAAGTTTGTTATGGTAATCTTTAAAAAAAATTGATAAAATTTTCTACCATATTTGTAGGTCTTGAAGTTACAGATGAGATTCTCAAAGGAAAATCAGACTGGTCAAAGCTCTTTGAACCACTGAACTTCTTTCAGAAGTACAAGTACGTATGAAATCTGTTGTCTGAACTTAGTTATTTACTTAGTGGTTAGCATAATGGGTTTTAACTTGGGGTCTAAATAGAAAATTGTATTGATGTGTTTCAGTTTAGGACTTTTTAAAGAAACTGGAAGTAGTTATATAAATTTTGCTACGTATTAACATAGGGAAGATAGGAAAAGCTGTCTAATGCCACTCATACAATTTTTCCTACCAAAAAACCCCCACCTGATATTTAGAATGTAGAACAAAATCTTGAGCTAGTGTACTAATTTTCCTTCCTTCTTCTAGACATTACATTGTGCTGACTGCCAGTGCCTTTACAGAAGAGCATCACTTAAACTGGTAAGTGCTGCTTTAAATGGGGTCCAGTGCAAAACTGAAACTCAATTCAATGTTGCACCATATTTTTGTTAATTGTGTTAACAAATAGTCTGTAACTATGCAGCTAGGCATGGAATGCACCCCCTTCCCTCCCTGCTTTGAAGACCACTGTTCTACAGCCTTAGACTTACTTTCATAAAGAGTTTTAGTGTAATATTTAAAGACTAGATTGCACTGGTACGTAGTCAGCCTATTCCAGATGTACTTTTCTTCAATGAAGGGAGATTTGCCAGTAATTACTTATTTAATCTGTGTGAGTGTGCTGAGTCATTGTGAAATTTGAAATAAGGGGAAATGGTGAAGAATTAAGGCACACTTGTAGTGTTTGTTTATTGACTTTCCAGTGGGTTTCTTTGTTAGGAAATTAGTACTTTGCTTCGGTCAAGTGAGGAAGCAAAACACCTCTCTGTAACAGACACCCGTTCTGAGGGCACCTTACTTTTATTTCAAAGTTTGGCTTGTGCTTCAAGTCAAATAATTCTTGTGCCATCTCTAAAAGATAGCATTAAGTTTAAAAATAGTTTTAGTAGGTATTACCTTTTGTCTGAATGTTCTAATATATTCACCTAGAAATCTTATCAGCTGCAGCTTGGTATCAGTCACAGTTGTGTACAACAAGGTGTATGGGCAGAGGGTCAAATAATTTTTAATGTGAAATGTTCTTGAACAAAGCCTATTTTATGTCACAATAAAGATGAGGGAAATTCTGGCTGTGGTAAAGCTGATGTTTTTTGAGTGACAGAAATAGAGCCACATTTTACAGTTTTGTAGCTTGGGAAAATGATAAGCAGAAGATAAACTTTTTTCAGTTTATTATAAGAAAAGGTAGTTCACTAATTCTTGAGTGGATTTGGAAATAGATAATATCTCTGTTATTCATCAACATTAAGATGCTTTTGAAGAACATAGAGATTTCTGACTGCTTTTAAAGTTAACAGAGTTTTAGATAGAAGGATGAAATGCCAGTGCTTTATTGAAATTAAAGCCCTCATGGTCACAATTCATTTCATAGGGAAGTTTCTGATGGGATTGTTGACTAGATAATTTGTTCATTAAAATAACTATTTTTACATTTCACTGATCAATCTGCAGGAAGAATTGCATCTTTTCTTGGGTGGAACTGAACAGTTGTGCTCGAGCCTTTTCAAAATCACTGTTCTCCTTGATCATTGTGGCAAAAAGGAGTTTTGCTGCACCCCAGAGGTGCTGGGAATTGTGCTTTTTTATTTTCATCATAGGTTACAGGTGGAAGTGTTGTATCTGAAGTGTTCAGAGTACATGTAGAACTTACTTATCTCTGTCTTTAGAAGCAAAAGCACAAATGTCATTGGAAACATCTCAAATTACAGTGTGTGTATGTGATATAAAGATCTGGTGTCTGTTCAGCTGTACGAAATTTGGTCCTTATTGATTGGTTAACGCTGTATTACAAAAAGACATCTAACTGAGGAGCTGGATACAGTTAAAAATGAATAAAATACCTCTTGTTTTTATTAGGATTGGCCTCGTCGAGTCTAAAATCCGTGTGCTGGTTGGAAACTTGGAAAGGAATGAATTTATAACTATTGCACACGTGCAGCCACAGTCTTTCCCTGGCAATGAAGTTCTCTATAAACAGTGAGTTCTGTTACTTTTCTGAAGTAGTTTGGTCAATGTGTATCTTCGTTCCCCTCAGCTCATTGGTGAGAGAGGTTCAGTGTGTTTCTGGCAGGGTCCTGAGCTCATATGTTTTTAAAGAAGGGAGCAGTTCAGGGAGAAGTGCTCTGAGAAGTTAAGCCTGGGCTGGCTCTAAACTGAGAAACTAAAATGTACCAGAATCCAAATGTCTGATATCTGTGTCCAACTCGGGTTTGTCAATCTTTTCTTTTTTTAGGAGTGGATATGTATCAATGTGGTTTCTTGGGCTTGTATTTAAGAAAGCAGAAAGTGCAGTAAAGACTAACGTTGATCTAACACATGGGATACAGTCATTCACAGATACAGGTAAGGCTCTATTTTTGCTGTAGACTTGTGGAGTATAATTCTTCTTATTCCAGAAGAAGTTGCTTCACAAAGTGAATTGTACTTCCTTCTGTTATTTGATATCCCTGTAGATAGCAACATATAAAAGATTAGCTTGAAAAACGTGTTGACACTTTGTCAAAGTAAGGCCACCTTGAAACAAAAGTGTGTTTCAGTCATACACTGTGTACCATATATAAAATAAGTCCTCACAAAACTGCATTTCTTGTAGGGGACAGTCAGCTGTGAAGCCCAGGGATGCCCATTTGCTGGGTTTGTCTATATTTGTCTAACAGTAGTCAGCTGCTGAACTTTAGAAGTGGGAAGTGATATGTCAGGCTCTGAAATGAGTTGTTGATGCCTGTTGATGTTGATTTTTCCAAGACAGTTTGTGTATAATATGATCCCAGAACTGGGAAAGTCACTGGGTTGTCACATTGTAAATACATGCAGTCTTGCATGTCAATTTTCCTGTTCCTAGTCTGTTACTATTTTTGATAGATGTAGAAATAAATTAATATTGCAAGTGTTGTTAGATAATGCTAGGATAATAAGGAAATCAGGCTATTCTTCTGAGTGACAAGTGTGTTTGGACAAAGAGTTCTAAACAGTGAAATCCTCTAAATGTTTGTTGGAGTTTATCCATAGTACCAGCATGAGTTCTGTCGTGTTTTGTTCAGGCAACATGAGTAAAAGCAGTAAAACCTGACCTTCTTCTTAGCTCCTGCTTGGGATATGAGAAAAGCACAGAAAAATGCATCAAAACTCTTGTCTGAGTTACAAGCCAGGTGGGGTGATTTCCTCAGACTTGCCCTGTTATCTGTACGTGCATGTTACATTCAGTGGCACTACATTTCAATGGCAAATGTGAATTATGTTAATGACATTTATGTGCTGCTAAGAGGCCAGAACTAATGGTAAATCCTCTATGCACAAACACTGTAAGTCATTGTTAGTATTGTCATTGTTAGTATGGCTGTGTGCTCTTACTTTAGTGAAGCACAGCCTATGGTGTGTGCTGGATGTAGGGTGTGATTCCAGAGAGAATTGACCAGAAAAGCTGTTCCTTGAGAGGTGGGAAATCCTTTGCCTCATGTGGGGATGACCAGTAGCTCTGTGCTAGAGAGCTGTTGCCATGTGCCTTGACTTTGAGAGAAAAATTTTAGAGGGCGAAGATTAATTTCAAGTTGATTAGCTCAAGAATATAAAGCTCAGTTTGGAGTTTTATTTCTGTGATTTTTATTTCCCTTTTGTATACAAACTAGTGAATTTCATTTGAAGCAAGTGTCCATATTGGCGTGTGTGCTCATGTTTGTGCTTTTACTTCACTTCTGGTCTCCTGTAGAAAGTCTTTGAGTTGCGTATCCTTGCTTTGTTTCCCACTCTGTGTGTCAGTAAGCTCATCTGTATTTCCAGTTATGCTCGTGATAGGCCAGTTAGATAAGCTTATCTAAATGTGACTTAACTGTGTTGATAACTGTTGTGCTGCCATAGCATTTGTTAGTCGCCTGTTTGCAGGCAGCTGAGAAAAACCTGTTCAAATTGTAGTGAGTCTGTTAAATCAGACTCCCTAAAATCCAGTCTGGCTTCCTCGGACACGTAGACTTTATCAATGCATATTTGAGCTTGAGTAGCTGTTGTGTCTGGTCTGTAGTGAGTGTGAAATAGGCATCACAGGTCACATTCATCTTCTTGTGATGGCTGGGAGTGCTTGGGCAGCATTTTGTGTTAACTGAAGCTGGGAACTCTTCATGTGGGCTGGGCAGACGTGTTTCTAAAGAAACCATCTATAACTTTGACAAGCACTAATGCAAACATCCCCACTAAGCTACAGCTGTGTTTGATGTCAGTTTACAGGCAGGCCAGTGCCCTCAACATCCTAAAGGAAGGTATGAAGATTGAGGCAACTTATGTGAAGAGAAAGCAACTCCATTATTTTTTGCCAGCAGGAACCTTACAGAAAAGAAAGAAGGTATAATAAAAATTCAGCGCTTCTGGTAATTTTTAATAAAAGCTTTAATAATTACTTGAAGACTTTATTTTTTAACTGTCGTTTCAGCAAAGGGTGTCAGATATTAGTCAAAATAATAGTGGACTTCAGTGCAAAAGGTCTTCTTTAGGTGAAAGCTGTTCGGATGGTTCCAAAGACAGAGATTCCAGAACACCCTCTAATTCCTCTTCGTTAAATAAGATATCTAAGTTGGACATCTCTACAGCAGAGACAGAAAGGTTAGTGCCATAACCTTGGAACTGTGGAGAAGCTGCTTTTAACTGACTCACTATGTAAATGAGTCTAGGATTTCTTGTTTGGATCATAAGCATGTGGAGGGCTCTAAGAGCTTCAGGAACAAAGCTGGAATCTCCTTTGGGCACGTGGTAGGAGACTGGGTTAAAGGAAGCCTTGAAAAAACTAAATAATATCCATGAACACATAGGAATGAAGAACTTGACACCAGGGAAGTTATTTAGTCTTGAATGTAAATCTTCACAGGTTAGTGTGCAACTGGAAGCTGGGGTATTTTATGTGCAAGTAACTTTTCTTTCTAACAAAAAGTACTGTTGATACCAAGTAGATTAAGTTCTAATGACATACTGATTTGGGGCTCAGAAGCACCAGAGCTGCTTCTGACTTAGTGAAGTGGTATGAGAACTCGGGCAGTAAAAGTGTCTGTCACTTCCTGGGAAGTCTGTGTATCCCTCAGCAACTCCCAAAGCACAGGAAGAATACGTAATCTTGAGAGTAATTGCCCAATCCTACCAAATGTGTGATACCTGCTCTGTTCAGACTGCTTGATGCTGTAGGAGTCACACGAAAAACAAACCAACCCAAAAATTTGTGTGCACATCTGGCTAGAACAGAACAATGGTTCAAAGCAGCACAGTGTTCTGGGTAGACTAACTGGGAAAATGTATCAGCACATAAGGGCTCAGTAAAGAAAATGCTTGAGTTTAAAAGTCTGAAATTCTGCAAAATGATGGTCTGGTGCTACATTGGCTGGGAGGTTGTGTTGTTTAACAGAGCTCTGACAATGAGTTAAGGAGGTGAATGTTTGTCTTGCATGCACTTTCTGGAAATGACATATGCAGTATTTTACAAACTAGCATTTTATAACTCCAGTGTTTGACTTTTATAGAAATGTTGAATGTCAGAGTTGTAGTGGTGCCAACAGTGTAGCTGAGCCATCAACGTCTAAGGGACTTTGCATTCCTGTGACTGATCCAAGTATGTATTTGAAGTGGTAGGTGGAATGTAGCTTTTAATTTCGTGGCCAAACTCTAAAAGCCAGGTGTCTCCTACAGAAATGGAGGCTACAGTTGCACTAAGAACATCGGGACCTCCAATTGCTTGCACCATTCCAGGATATAACACGGTTTGTCAACTCAGAACGTGTTTTGTGCACAGACAGCATAAATTAAGTGGGACTCTAATCACGGATCCTAGGAGTGCTTCACCTAAGCAACATTATTCACCAAGCTCTAAAGTATCTCGTCCACCTACATCGGGAGAATGCCCCCAAAAAGCCATAGATGGAGAAAAGGCAAGGAGGGGGGGCTAGGCCAAGGAGGGTTTCAAGTATTATTAATTATTGAGGGAGAACAAATGAAATAACTGAAAATACATGCACTTATACATCCCCCAAAGGACTTGGGAATCTAAATTTAAGCATATCTGGTTCTACTAGAATGAAGATGTGAGCAATCATAATGAATATGATGTATAGCTATTAACATATTTTCAGGATCTAGCACTTAATGACTGCTTCTCATCTGCTGCCAGGGTATCTAAATACTGCTGTACTGACTTATCACTGCAGTGACCAATTGCTGAATGAACTGTCTCATCTGGAAGCAGTTCTCAATTCAGAAAAAAATTATCTCCAAATGAAGAAGATACGAATTTTGTGGCTTAAATACATGAAAATATATGAAATACATTAAATATATGAGCTAATCTGTTTCTGGTAGATACTTTTTGAGTGCCTATTGATAGTTTTGCTGCTTTATTGATAGTTTTGCAGCCTACTCAATAGGTCATTACTTCTGAAATGATAGTGTGGAGTTGCTTGTTACATCTTGGTATGTGGAACTCTTAGACTAATATTTCATTTGTTTTATTGTTATGTGTAAATATCCTTAAGTAGCTGTTCCTGGAGCTTGACCTCTGAATGGAGGCACAAGCAAAGAACAGCCAGAAAAAGAACCTTCAGTTTTGACACTTATAAAGATTCATCTTGTAGAAATGTTGTCTAGTACTTAATGTTGCAAGTACAGATTTCAGGGCTTTTTCAGAGGCTTGAAATTCCTGAGGGGTAATGTTGGACTTAGATAAATACTATTTAAGAGTGGCCCCTAATACATTTATTGTGTTGACTGGAAGCTGCACCCAAATAAGAAGATTTTAGCACAGCAATTATTTTGAGTCTGTGTATTTTGTTCCTCCAGCTAAACATGTGGGACTCCAACTTCACAGAAAGCGGATACCCTCAGGATGGGAGGAAGAGAGCTACAAAAAATGTAATCTTTAAGTGATTTTACTCAGTGGACTAACTGAAAAGCTGAACAGTTTAGTGATTAGACTGCCTCACATAAATTCTCTGCATGTTTACTGATGGAAACAAAAATATGCTTTTAAATTTAGCTTATTTCAGTCCTCACTCCCCAGATATTATACTTTTGTGACTTATCTTTTAAATGTTGCTATTAGATGATTTGGTAGTGTCAGATTCCTTGGCATGCTTGAAATGATATTGAATTTTCTTTTTAAAACTATCTGATTCACTGCTGTAAATTAAAACTGCTATAAAGACTAAAGCATTTGGCCTCTCAAAGGGAAGATAAAGAGCTTCGTTATTCATGGTGCTTGTTACTGAGGCATAAACTCTTGAGGGCACACCTTCAAATCAAGATGAGATCTTGTTGGTGAAGATTGAAATACCTGAACCACTGTCTGTGTGGTTTTAGGGCTTTAGGATACCTAAACCCACCCCCCATGGGGTGGAGGTTGTTAATGCATGTATGATTTTAAGGTATCCTTGCTGCCAGAACTTGCTGCCTCTCAGTCAGGAACCTGGCAGTACTGCCTAACAAATCCCTTCTGGCTTTTTTAGGGTGTCCTTGATGGGAAATCCATGCAGATTCCAGTGATCACATCAAGGTCACAGGTATTTATTGTGCTTTTGTATTCATAGGTAAAGCAGAGCTAGTATTTTCATTTTATGTACAAAGATTTATGTCCCATTAAACTTGGTGGTTTGAGGAGTGGTAGGGTTTTACCTGTTGTGTTTCCAACAAATTAAATAACTGAGCAGTGACCTTCACAAAAGTGAAGCCAAAGTTTCCAAGTTTTGAACTTGGAAAACCATGTTTCTGTGCCCTCAGACACTGAATTTGTGTCCTGGTTTGGTGTTCTTGGACTGTTATCAGTACTTGTATACTGATTTCTGTGATGAGACTTGGAAGCTTTGAAGTCTGTAGGTGACTTTAACTGCTCTGTGTCATGTAGAATGTTGCGAAATTGAGGGCTATAAGACTGGAAGTGATCCAGACAGCAGAGACTCTGTTTTCCTGATCCTTGGATCTGAGAAAAATCTCCCTTTACTGTGCTATTGAGCAACTCATAGCTAATTCCCCCCCTCACCAGGAATAAACTTGTCTCAGTTCATGCAGGAAAAGAATTGTGCGGAAGGGAAAATGCTCTTCCTCTGGATATGGTGGTGGTTAAACAAGTGCTGTGGTAAAAAGAAAAGGCTTCTCTGAAAATGGGTTTGGGCCATACAGGGTTGGTGCATAAGGAATGTTATATTTGGCTAGGAAAGAAGTTATCTGTTGCTATTTCTGAATTAAATAATTTAAAATTAATTCAATAATTAATTTTAAAAAATCTTTTTTTTTCTTTTTTTTTTTTTCCCTGTGGCATTTGTTTGTGTGTTACAGAGGCTTTCCAGTAAAGAACTGCCAGATTCTTCATCTCCTGTTCCAACAAATAGCATTCGTATTATTAAAAGATCCATCAAACTTACCCTTAATGGGTAAGTGGTTGATCTTCAGGTGAAGAGAATAATCACTTGTTACCAGTCCTTATTCTGAATGTGTGTTGTAGTTACTAAGAAAGGTAGTTACTGCAACTGACCAGTTAAAATCAGGGTCTGATTTTTATGCTGTTGTTAGATGCTTGCTTCTTTTTGAGCTACTCTTTGCATGTGCTTGTAACAGTTACCTTTAGGAGTTTTTAAAAAGTCTAAATTGTCATCAGCTGAAACAGCTACAAAAACTAACCTGTCCTGTGCCTTGGATTCAGAATGTTTGTCACCAGGGTTAATGAGTTGCTGCAGCCATGTTCTGTTTTTTCCAGTGTGTATGAATGTGCTTGCCTAATTCATGTGCATGCATTGTTCTTATCCCCAATTATTTTCCCATATGGCACACTCCTGTGCTTCTCTCACAGTGGTGCTCAGCTTCCTTGGCTTGCAGCTTTCCACTGCCTTGCACAGCCATGCACTACACAGGTATTGCCTCCCATGGAGGCCCATGCATGCTTTCAGTATTGAAGGAAATGCAGCAGAGGATGCTGCCAAAGTACAGAGATGATAGACATGTCCCATGCTGTGTTGTCTGCTGCTTTTTTTTGGTCTCAAGACTGTTCCAGCGTGAGACTTGAGAGGTTTTTTTTTGTGTCACTGGGTAGTTAAGCCCAACTCTGAACACACAGCAAAGATGCACTGAAACATTGCAACAGCTGAGGCTGTCCTGACACTACTGCCCACCTGCAAGCTGCATGCAGAAAGTGGTTTCAGATAAACTCTGGAAGCTGTTCTAAATGCTTACATGAAAACCTGTTGTAGTCTCCAGTCTGGTTCTGTAAACTGATAACACTGCTTAGCCAGCTAAGTGCATTAGGGGTTTTGGGGGGTGGGGATAAATTCTGATTATATGGAACAAGTATTATGCTGTTTCTCTGTTGTAATTTCTTTATCATTTGGTGGTTTCATAAGTGAAATTGTAAGTTGTTTTTCCAGAGTATTTTTGTATGTACTGTAAAAAACTATCTTCAAAGTGAAATCTAAAATCTTCAGTCTCTTTTTCTTTTTTTTTTTTTTTTAGTGCAGATGGGGTCTGCTTAAAAAAAATCTAGACACCTAAACCAACTCTAAAGGGACTGGGAGTAAGGCAGTGCCAGAAAAAAAAAGTCTTCTACCAAATGATAATGTCATAGAATCATTTAGGTTGGAAAAATCCTTTAAGTTAGAGTCTAGCTGTAAACCTAACATTGCCAAGTCCACAGCTAAACTGCCATGCTGGAGAGAATCTGGGACCAGGAACATGGCTTTGCTTTCCTGCAAAAAAATCTGGAGTTTGATTTAATGCTCTCTGCATTGTGCAGCTTACAAACTGCGTGACTCACCTGAAGTCCCAGTTTGACATGTGGACAGAGATACCCCTGAATTGTTTTAAAATGAGTTGCTTATCTTAAAGGGCAAATCTGAGCTCTGAACATCTTAAGTATCCACCTTAGTGACGAGACTGAAGGACTGTAAAGAAATAAGAGGTGGTACCTATCTTGCCATGTCTTAACTCTTTAGCATTCCTTCTGCTGCTAGTATCCCAAACCTGTGGAGAAAGCATGGCTATATTTATCACAAACTACTTGTTTTTTCCCTTATTCTCTGGATTCCAGCTTGTTTCAAGTGCAATTTATCCCTTAAAAATTTACCTTAGTGGGTTTGAGGCCTTGTTCTTCCTTCTACCCTCCAAAACTTAGACTGCAAGGCTTTAATTTAGGTTAAAATTAAGAAACAGTACCCCTATTACTTAAGTAACTTTAAACAGAACTACACCTTGGGTTTATAAAATGGTTGCCTCTGTTTTGTGACCTGTTCTAAAACAGTGGTACTCAAACATTGTCCCTTCTGTGTACCAGTTGCAGTAGGTATACAGCTCCAGCACCTGTGTAAATACAAATCCATCATGAATCTGAAAGAACTAAAGCTGAAGTAGGTGATAAGATAAACAGCAAAACGAATATGGGAGGTGTTTTGTAGTGGACTATAGTCCTGTAATATCCCCGTGCTTTTAAATTCTTCCATGTGAGTGTTCCAAGACTGTTTAAGGGATGATTTTCCCATAGGCTCTGGGTCAGCACATGCACTTATGCAACTCTTCTCAAACTGAAGTAACCTAGCCAATGGATATACCTTTACACAGATCATTTTATTTTACTCTTGCTTTGTGGTCATCTTCTAACTGCTCTTTATAATTTTTTTTTTTTATTTTCTTCCTCACTCTTAGGGTTTTAAGAAGAATGTTCAGGGTTTTGAGAAGAACATTCAGGAAGAATTTAGGTTACTAGTTTCTCAGACTTGATCCATTGATGAATTACACATCTTATCTTAATGTATCTTGACATATAAGATGTCAAGTGTAATGTTAAGTGATGTCAGTGTTCTGGAGTTTCCCTGGATGTTGCAGAAGTTTGATGCTGCCCCAGGACTCTGCAGATTAGAATTCAGCTGTTTGTAAATAAAGTTTAAACTTACTCAACTTCGGTGTTCTCCTCTGTTAAAGTGATTGAAAGGGAAATTACTCCTGCATAAGGACTCAGAGAGGGAAGCTCTTTGATATCAGACTTCCTCCAAATGTTACTCTTTTCTCTCTGCTTTCTTAGCTGGTTGCTGAGTGTCTGGCTTGAGCACAAGTCCCTCATCTCAATCTCTTCCAAGAGGAGCAGCTCTGTATTGAAATTGTGTCTGATTAGTAACTTTGAGCAAGAACTTCCCTTGCAGGAGTTAACATCTGTGGTTTTACCCATTAGGTACAAGCAAAGAAGCAGTTAGTGTGAAGTCACCTACATTTTGGCTGTAGCAATTGATTTTTCCTGTAGAAAGTGAGAGAAAGTAACAGACTACTTACTTTTTGCCTTAATGAGGAAAAAGCAAAGAGGAAAAAAGGTATCTTGAAATTTGTTAAACTTGATAAGAGGGAGAGAAGGGGCTTACTATAACCCTGTCTTATGTAATGCTTAGTGACATAAGCTGTTGAGCCTAAAAAGACCAGCAAAAACTCCTGGCTGTGTTTTTGTAATTACCTCATCACACTTCTTATAAAGAGTGTGATCCTGTGTGTTATTCCAGTAAATGAAGAGCCGTGGTTGGAGGCTGCTGGTGAAGGGCTCATACCCAGCCCTGTCCCAAAGGCAGTCAAGTGGCCCTAGGGCACGAGCAGGACTTTGGTGGAAAAGCCCTCTCCTGGAGAGCCCAGACGGGTGCTGCCTTCTCCCTGCCTGCCTGCCCCGGGGTGGCTGCGGGGGCTGCGTGCCCTTTCCCGGGGCTCGCAGGGGAGCTGTGGCCGTCCCACGCCCGGGGCTGTTTCCTGCCTGCGTGTGCTGTGCCAGCGCTGCTGTGGCCACCTCAGAGCGTCACTGCTGCCCTGGGCTGCTGCCGCCGGCCGGGGGAGACACCCAAAGCCCGCTGCTGTTGGACCTCGGGTGTTACTGTGGGAGCATCTTGACAACGCGGTAGCCTGCAGACTGATTTTTCTCTTATTCCAGAAAGTGCAGCCTGTTAAACTCTCAGCTCTCTGACCTTCAAGAAATTGATATGGACTGCTCATCCTTGGGCAGTTCCTCTTTCCTGGGAAGACACTGTCTGAATCCTCCTGGTGTCTTCTCCCAACCTTGTCTCTTATTCACACTTCATCTTTTTTTCATTTCTTCTGACCTCAGACTCTTGGCTGTTTTCCTTTTCTCTCTGATAATTCCCATTTCCCTCTCGCACCTGAGTCCCTCTTTCTGAATTTGAACTGGGTAACACGTTGCTGGGTGATGATGAGTAAAACTCCCGTGAGTCCTGAAACCAGAGGAGAAATAACCTACCCCGTTTCAGTTTCAGCCTGTGGCAGCCTGGCAATCAGCTGCCTACTGTGGGCACTGTCCATCTCACTCTCTGCATGTGTGCAGTGGAGAGAAAGCTGAGAATTTCAGCTAATAAAAGCAAGTCTGGCAAACATGTGCAAGGTCAGTCTTTTCCAAGGAAGAGCAAAAAATCCCAGTAGTGACACCAACACGGTCTCCTTGCTAAATTTCATGTCCCTGTTTCTGAAATGCAAAGAAGTTTCTGAAAAGCTTAAGAATTCTTTGAATATAGTTAAAGCATACATTCCCCATGGTCATTCGTAGAAAAATGACTGAGTCATATTTGTTCTGTTTTTCTTAAAAACTCATCTCAAGGGGCAGTGTGTGTGATCATGTGAAGAAAAGGTGTTGGCAAACTGGGAGTAACTGAAACTGTGGCCTTAAAATAGGAAGTGTGGACTAGCCATAACCAACAATGTGTGTTGACGATGATATGATAAGAATAAAAGGCTGTAGCAAGTAGCTACTAAAGCTAGAACATACTAGAATTTCTTTTATCCCTGAAGTTTTAATTCTGCTCTGTTTTTCCAGTGTGGTTGCTTGGCCAGAACAGAAAGTTATCCCACCTTCTCTGAGTGCATGCACACAAGGAAGAAAAGCTGAGGTTTTGTGAATCACTTGATGTGTAATTATTGGCCAAATGCTTTCAGCACTGCTTTGGAATGATGTTTGCTGTGATTTTTGTTCGATTGTTTTTCCCTTTTTTATTTATTTGATACTGAATTTTCATTTTATTGTGTACAGCCTTAAGCAGAAAGGCATAAACCTGTCATAATGAGCAATCCAACAGAGATTTCTAATAACTAACCTAAAGAAGTACCAACTATTTTACATTTCTGCATTTCTGCTCTCTCAAATGAAACAGGCATTAGACTGTCAGGAAACTGAAAGCTGGTGCTGGCTCTGAATTGTATTTCTGAAACTTAAGTCTCTGTTTCTTGCAAGACTTGTGACTGGTCATTACATTCACTTTTGGTTTTGTTTAGATGGTGTAGCATACGTTCATTTTTTCCACTCATTTTGAATGTTTTTACAGGTCTTTAATTATTTGCTATGTAGGATAACGTGTTGGGAGAGTCTAAAGAAACCCAGTATAGGTTTTGTTCAAAGCATTTGCCAAATCATGACCTGGAAAATCATGGAAACAATATTTTCTGTAGAGTGATTCTTTGTAGTAATTTAGTTAAAACCAAATGAGACAAAAATATGCCCCTGGGAATTGTATTTTGAGGAAAATGACGGTGTTGCAAGCAGTGAAGTACTAGCAGTGAGAAGGCCAGGGAATCCCCTGTTTCTGTTCCTCTGTTCACCCACTAAATAAATCCTGCCTTACACCAGATGGTAAATTGTGCAAGTACAGAGATGTTCACTTTGCTGTAATTCAGGATAAATGTTTGGTACATGCCTGTAAAATGATCAATCAATTTACTAAATACGATTCCTCTTATGAATGAGTAATCAGCAGCATGTTCATTTTCTCTCCCATGTTGTGACTTCAAATGGGGAAAATTCAGTGAAGGTGATAACTCAATTTTCTGTAGACTCTGGTTACTTAAAGTTGGTTTGAGTTCACCTTTCAGTAACAAGTAAGCTGAGATGGATTATCCAGCAGCCCAACCATGGAGCTCAAGCAGAGGTTTGTATGTTCAAACTCAAATCTTGTGTTCAACCTTAAAGGTCACTCCTGATTTCAGTGGCTGTGATGTCAGTGGGGAAACCCTGCTGCACTTTTCTATGTCCTTGTGCAAAGGTCTAAAAACGTCAAACAAAAGCAAAGCCATTACTTAGAAAAGTTTAAGGCTACAGAATAGAAACTAACCACAGGTTCTCGGTGACTTCTAAGCAACACCACATTATTTCATCAGCTCCTGCTTGTATGAGAACTTCAGCCTGTTCTCAGTCACTGTTTCTTTAGCTTACATTGTTTTGGTTTTTGACTATTCTTAAGAAGATGTTTTGTTAACAAACATGGGACAATCTATTTGTTAAATAGTGGATACCGCTAGCACCAATGTTTAAGATGACTTCTGATCCAAAATAATTGGACAGAGTGCCCACCAAAAATTCCTTATTTGTATTAAGTTCTGGAATTAAGTATCATACATTTTTTTTCCCCAAGGCTTTCCTTCTGCTTTAACAGATGAATCCAAGTTGTAGAGATTAACCATTTATGAAGGGCCAGGCAGAAATGTTGTGGCTAAGACCAGAAAGTGAAGCCAAGTTCCCTGAATGTGTGAGACCCTTTTTCTTTAGAGTCAGGTTGTCTATGCCCACAGTGGGGATTCCCAGTGCATAAGTTACTGTATCTGGCTAAGGATTGTTTTAAGGGTTCTGTATTTCTAGAGACTTCTGACACCAGCTATTGATTTTAAATCCACTATTTACATGATAGCCCCCACAATAGCCCACTATTCTTTCTTGTTGCTTTTCTACAGGCTTGCAAATTAAACAACTTTTCCTTTCAGACTATCTTCCTAACAACAGCAATAAAAAAATCATAAATTTGTTTCCTGCTTATTTTCATTTCTCTGTAAAAAAACATCACTAATAATTTTAGTGCAACCCACAGTGCCACAGGACTGCCAGATGCAAGTTAACACCTTATTAAGTGCTCACAGGTAAGTTCTTATGTCCTAATGTTGTGGGGGTGAGTGAGAGTGCTAAGGAGGAATCCCAGTAATGCTTGATAGTTAAACTGTAAAAAAAATAGAGTGACTTATTTTCTAAGAAGTATCTCCAGAAAAAGAATGGATGCTAAGTGTACATATTTATTTTGAAACATTATTAATGTTACATGTGTGAACTGGCATATTGCTATATCTTTCTGAAAGAATAGCAGAGTTTACAGTAAATTTCTGGCATCCTTCTCCCTTACAATACTTCAGTACTTACATGAATGTTCTGTTTGCAGGGCCATGGACTTTCATCACTCAGAATTCCAGTCAACTCAAGTGGAAGTGTCTGAAAGTGAGGTGTGTGAGTGGGTCCTTGACTCTTAACTGTTCTGTATTGCTGTGAATGTGTTATTGCCTGACCCCAAATTTAATAAACTTGTTCCCAGAATCAAACTTGTCCAGTGCAGTGAGCATGCACAATGAGCATGTCTCCAGCACCAAGAATGTGCTATTGCTTCATGAGTTTCTTAAAGCCCCTCAAAGCTGCAAAAACACTCAGTTGAGAGAAGCTGATGTACCCCTTCCCTGTTCCAGCTTTAGGAGGGTGAATTTTCTGAAATTCCCAAATAATGCTGTTGAGCAGTCTCTGCTTGAGCGTCTTACGAGCCAAGATGGAGATTGTCTTGTAAAGGAAACCACAGAGAATTGTGGCTCCCCTCCATCTTACTGAGACCAGGCCAGGAGTTTATGAAGATACCAAACATCTGTTCATAGAGCAGTGCTGTGCATATGCCATTGGGAAGCTCTGGGCTGGAAGACAGCCAGTAACTTTTGCAAAAGTTGAAAGAATGGTGAGTTAGAGGCTTGTGAAGGGGAGGATATTGCAAAAGAGAAGTGGACAGGGTTGCTAGAGCATGGAATGGCTGTTAAGGAGAGGGGAAAAAAGCCCTTTAGTAACACATAACTAAGCAGTAGCTACTTTGCTATGTATTGTTTCTATGAACCATAATCAATTGGGGTTTTTTCATTCTAGGAGGTTTTTGCTGCCACCTTCATCCTCAGCATGCTTAAGTCCTTTCCTGGCTGGAGAGTTCTGCTTCATCAGCTGCAGAGAATGGACTTGCCTGTGTGTAGGTAGGGAGCCAAACACTGGTAAAGGGAGAAAAAGGAACACCATGTTTATTTATCCCTGGTTTTTGTTATTTCAAATTAATTACAGGGATGTTTTTGAGGCATGGTTGTTGACCACACAAATATAGGCTGTTCATAATGCATATAGTCTGGGAGAAACTGTAATTGCTATGCTAAATGTAATTTATTCTGTGGTTCTGTTCAGCTATACATTTAATTTTATTTTTCCATTCTTCTAGGGGCACTGGTAAACATTCTTCTAAGCAGGGATGGTAATGATGAGACAGTAATTGAGTAAATTATCCAAGTGGCCGCCTTTCTTTTTTTTCACTTCCTACATTTCTGGTGTCCTCTGGCATCAGAACAGAAGTATATGCTAGTCTTAGGCTATGTAAATTAAAAGTTCTGTCTACATCTCAATTAAAAACATGTCAGGTCACATGGTTTCCACTTGACCAGTTACAGCAGTGCTGTTTTGCAAATATGGTTTTAACCACGTTGCAAGTGTGAAGCCCTGAACTGACCAAGTCTGTAGTAACTGGGTCACCTGCCAGAGTTTTTTGTGATGTAGGTCATGGGAATATTTGCAGAAGCAAAAGTGCTGTAATTGCATAGCTGTACCAGTATTTATGTTGACATTGAAACTTAAAGATGCATATTCAGGAGGCAGAAACAATACCATGTGTAATTAAGATACGTAAAAGGAATATAAATTCTAGTTTTAAAAAAATCCAGCGGCGAAACAACGTGAATTTTTTAATTAATGTCATTATTTCAGATCTGTTTCCTAATGGGGGTTTTGCACCCCAAGATCACAGACACTGCCCACTGTTGGGCAAAGAGAATTAGGAGCAGTAGCATAAAAGAATTCAGGAACCCAAAAATGAATCCAGTACGTCACATGTAAGGGTTGGGTGGCTGTGCAACTGAGGAGCTGTAATCTTCGACCATCCTGCTGTGCTGTGGAGGCAGGATGAAAAATCCCCCCCAAATTGTCCCCAAGCCCTGGCAGTTTCAACATAAACAGGTGAAAATGGTGAAAAGGGGTAGCAGCATCAATATCCAAGACAGCATCTGTCATGGAATGGAATGTTATCTTGGAAAGGAACCTCAAGATCATCTGGTTCAACCTTTCTTGGCAAAAGCACAGTCTAGACAGGATGGCCTAGTGCCCTTTCCAGCTGAATCTCAGAAGTGTCTGACACTGGGGAAAAGAAAGCTGGATTTAATGAAGGAGTTAAGGACAGGTGGAATTAAAGCTTTCCTTGCAGCAGCAGCTTTCTCCTGGGAGCCATAGTCTCACTTGGTGGGTCGGGTAAGTTTGAAAGACTTGGGGCAGTAAAAGTCTCTGGATGTGAATCAGGTCTCACTGCGAATCTCACCATTGCAACAGTCTCTGCAGGCTGTTTACAGGGGGTGTGGAGCATAATGAATATTAATTAAGTGTGGTAGCCAGTTTTACTTTAGGCAAGTGTCTCTGCTATTACCATGTCTGAAACTCCTGGAATCAGCCAGCTACAGAATTCGCTTCTCTATAGCATCCATGCCTTTGGGAACAGATTTGGTTTCTCTCTTACTGAGCTCTGAGTCTCTAGTATCTCTAAAACTTTGAAGTGGAATTAAACCTGGATTAGTTAACTCTCAGGATTTTGCAGGGTAAGAGAAGGTGGTAAGAAAAATAGAAATGGCTGTATTATTTTTTAAAAGTAACAAACTTCTTTAGACCTATAGATTTGGCTTTTTATCTGTTTTTTTTTTTTTAAAAGCAAATGATTATGTGTATGGACAGAAATGCTTTTGAAATTCAGTGGGAACGTTGGTCTCAGTTTAATTTCAGTTACGCCGATGGTTATTTATGCAGGTTTCCTTTTAATGGAAGCTCCTGGAAAAGGCACAGTCAGCTCTCTTTGGCTACTTTTCTTGGAGATGAGAGCTCAAGATAGTACACAGAGACTACAGTTCTCTGCTTTGCACGTGGACATCTTGACCCTCTTGTTCTGGGAGAAGCAGAAAAGCAGGAGTATGGGAGCAGTGGGGGAAGCAGGATTTGTGTGCCCTGTGAGGAAATTGTGGTGGTCACCATGAGGGATATTTTATTGAGACACCACAAAGCCAAAGGTGTTGCTCACTATAATTATGGTATCAAGGGCCTTAAGGGACCATCTGCTGTGACAACCAGGAGTAAAGCCAGTGGGACTTTAATCCAAATGCCCTCCATTCCTTACTTTCTGCTCTTTTGATCCTGGAGCCTGTAATACTTATCTTAGAATCCATGGGGCTGGCACAGTGGAAAGCTTTAGGTAGCAGGTGCCTGTCTCAGCCTTTGAGGAACAGAGAACTGAAGAGGCTGACTTTCAGCACTGCTGACTTGACTTGCACCCCTGGGTCTCATTGGAAAACAATCAGAAGTGGAGCTGGGACATCAGTGACTTTAATAATTTGTCTTTTTTACATCTGCCTGTTAAGGAACCTTTCCATAAAGCATTTGCCTGTTCTTTATATTCAGCTTTATATATGACATTGCCTTTGTTCTAATTAATCCTTTTGGCCACTGGCTGCTGTCAGCTCTTTCTTGGGTTAGGCCTTCTCCCTCCTCTGGTTCCTGCATGTACTTGCCAGAAGCAGCTTGTGGTGTACATTGTGTTTCCATTCAACAGGCTGTGTCTAGAGCTGTTATTTCCACTGCACAGAGCAAAAAATCAGTTCAGTTCCTCTTTTTTTGGATTTGTATTGCACAAGAGATCTCTTGAAGAAGTAGTCTTCTTCTTGGTTTATTGTTCTTTTAATTTAAAAAAAAAAGTCAGATTGATATGTGTATTCTTTACTTGCATACAGCGAGTAAGGTGCATGGAGTATTTTTTTCAGGCATCTGAAAATGCTCTGAGTCTCAGAGTGCCTGACACATGGTAACTAAGGCACAATATTTCAGATTGAAAACCCAGAGGTTGTTGTTTGGATTTGATCTGTTTTCAACAACATTAAGGCTCACAAGTGGAAATCCCGTGCAGGTGAGTGAGTATTTATCAAACTCATTGTAATATGAGAGGTTAACCACAACACTGATTACAAAAACGATGTCAAACTTTCCCCAAATGTCCTAAAAGCAAAATTGACAGGTCATGTAGTAACTGCCAAATGAACAAGACAATGAAATAGCAAAACTCATCACTGTTCTGGATGAGAAATCAAGGGCTTTCAACCCTGTCATTCAGAAACCTCAGATTAATAATGATAGCCTTACAAAGATGTAGGCCTCGTTAATAAATCTACATTATTTTAGTGCAGCATGGCAGTAAATTTGGTGCACAGGCACAAGGTGCAGACAGCAGCAGGGTGAGCAGCCTGGTTGTGGCTTACTCCGAGTTGATTGTGGCCACCGACTGCTGGTAAGGCTTTGCACGGTGAGGTGACACCTGTGACACACAGCCCCGGGCAGTCTGTAAGAAAGGGCTAATGCAGGGCCAGATAAGATGTGTTGTGGCCAATTTACAAACTGCAGGCTTGCTTTGCATGTGTAGGAGGACTTGATGTGTAAAGGTGTTACGTGTTTACTTTTGGCCTGAAGAGTGGTGTCACTGTCATTCCTGGGTGTGATCCTATAACTGTAAGGACTGCAGGAGTCATTGCATTCGAGGTTGAAAGTTAAGGTGTGAGACTTCAGATTAAGAGGAGATATATCTGGTGGGGCTGTACTGAAACAAAGTACCTTTTTCACCTCTTTAAGGTGTCACTTGTCGCTCTCTGCAGCTCCCTGAAAGAAGGTTGTGGCCAGGTGGGGCTCTTCTCCCAGGCAAGCAGCAACAGAAGTCTTAAGCAGCACCAGTGTTTGTGTTGGACATTATGAAGAATTTCTTCACAGAAAGGGTGACTGGATATTGAGTTTGGCTTCCCAGGGAGGTGGTGGATTCTCCAACCCTGGAGGTATTCAAGGAAAGACTGGATGGTGGCACTCACTGCCGTGGTCTGCTTGACAACGTAATGTTCAGTCAAAGGTTGGTTTCTGATCTCAAAGGTCTTTTCCAACCTAATTGATTCTGATTATTGGCTGTAGATGCAGTCTTTTGAGATTCTTGAAGCTGAAGGGGATGTTAAGTAGCTTAAACTCCTTGTGAGCCCTGAGGAAAAAGGGAAGTCCTGTAATAAAAAACTGGATGAGCAATTGTTATCCTCTGGATAGTGGATCCAGTGTGTGATGACTGGCTGGTGTGTGCTGGAGTCTGGGGGAGAAGCAGAATTACTTGAGGCATACATTGCCTGTATATTTTTATGCAGTTTTCATTATAATCTAAGGTACTTTAACAGCTTGCTGTTGCCAGAGGGGCAATTCCTATCCTTCCTTCTGCCTCCTTATGTTTTGTGGCTTCCCTTTGAAAGCAGCCACAGTGATCTGGCTAATAGAGGTAATCTATTTTGAAAAATTCTGGGTTGAAAAATGGTTGTTTTCTGCTGGCTTAGCTCCTTCTGCTCAGCTTGAGCTCATCTCTTCCCTAAGTTCTCTCCCTGCAGCTCTACTGCCTCAGATGAATCCTGGCTGTGTGACCACTTCAGAGGTCACTAATCAGCTTCACTGTAATGAGAGGCTTTTATGCAGCACAGTGGAAAATGAAAACACTGCTCCGTCTTTTCCTTTGCCTGCCAACAAACATTTAAAGTTTTTTCTCTGTTAAGTAACACAACACCCAAACTGTGGGATGTGTTTATAGCACTGGGATGAGTAGAAGGGAATAGGAAACACTTGAGAGGGCTGGGGAAGAAAGTGCCTGAGGACCTCTGCTCTGAATACTAACTCTGGAAAGGAAGGAGTGTGAATTAGAAATTTCAGAGAGGTTTATCAATTTCTCAGGCTAAAAATACAGTGTTATGCTACAGTTCCATGACGTTAGCCCTCTGTCAGGAAGCAGGCACCTCTGCCCAAATTTGTCTTCCAGAAACTTGTTCTGGCCTTGGTGCCACCACATTCCTTCCTGCTGGCAGAGTCATTTCAGTGATTGTACATGGAACTGGCTCCAGGAGAAAAACTGAGCCAGACAGCAGAAAAAAAAAAACCAAACAATAATCTTGTTCCCTCCAGGTTACTTTTATGCATGTTCCTGTATCTCCAAAGGAGTGCTTGGAACAGTGTAGGAGTGCTCAGGAGTCACCTGCATGGAATGAGACAGAGAGGGGACGCTGTATTTATCTGACACTACTCCAGTGTTCATTTAACTATCATTGTTTTGTGCTTGGCACTTTCACGTAACAGAGTGGCTCATTCCCTGAAGAAGTTGCATCATGAGTGAGTAAGGCAGAATTGTGGGAGCAAGGAAATATCTTCTCTGATTTTTATTGGGGAAATCGAGGCTTAGAGAATTAAACAACTTGCCTAAGAGTAGAAAGGCTGACTTGCCAAGAGCCGGATTCCAGTCTTCTGAATCACAGCCCTGTGCCTTATCCACAAGACCAACCTTTCTCTATTAGCATTTCTTTTCTCTCCACCCTGTTTTGAGGGAGGCACAGGTAGCATTGTTCTATGTCAAACAAACTTAAGAGTGTGGTACAGGAACGCTTCCAGCAGAATGACTTGAACAGCCTTTGAGTTTAACATTAATCTGGAAGCCATGAGTTTTTTGAGAATGGCTTCTTCATTGGAACCTTCCTCAGGACCAATAACCACAAAAGCTTTAACCACCAAAAGGTCTGACAGTGATTAAGTAAGACACCTCTGAGATTAAAACATATACTTCAAACAGCAAAAGGTTTCTTGAGGCATAGAGGGTTGGAAATTTCTAACCTGGCAGTAGGTGAGGCTTCAGATAGAGTGGACAAGAAAATAGGACTTAACTTTATTTTTTAAGGAGACAAGAGAGTGATTTTATTAATACTATTCTTATTCCTAGTATGATGTACCTTATTAGGGAGCCATATGCTGCAAGTGCCTTAGTGTCTGCTTAACCAGGTCAGTGACAAGGGCCTTATCTTTGATCGAAGTCAGATAGCTGGGAACAGGAAATAAAGACTTAACAGTTTGCCTGTGCTGCTCTGCTGTCACAGCCAGCTTCATTGGGCAATGCCTGAGCTGAGCACCGCTCTAGGCTTGACAAATGCCATGTCAAACTCTCAGTCCTTGGCTGTAGGAGGTTTTAGTTCTGGCTTCTTATCCCTCCTCTTTACCCTGGCTTGCCCCATGGCATTCCCTGCCAGAGCAGGGAGCTTTATTCCTTATAGCAATGTAGGTGTTAACTGTGCTAGCACAGCAGCCAGTGAAAAGCAGCAGGGTAGGACTCGTCCTTGGACTTGATAAGTGGAGAGAAATGGAATCTTAAAGCACTTGCTTTAACTGGAAGACAGGAAGTGAAGCACTGGATCAGACTGGCCTAAGAATTCTGGTATCTCGCCTCTGGCTATAGCCAAAGTCAGCTGACAAAAATAATAGTGAAGCACCTGGCTTTTGTTATGCAATGCTGCAGGAGGGGAATTCCGTCCTGTTTTTGCAGAGATCTGCATATACCCAAAGCTATGACATGTTCTTACATTTCATGGCAGTTGCTGATGAGGGTTCTGTGATTGCCAAAGCTATACTCCAATCCTCTAGTTCACCTCACTCTCCTGGGATAATCCCTGTGCCGGGGATTCCGATTGCAGCGGAGCAGAATTGCATACAGGGTAGTCAGGGACAGAGGAATATGCTCATGGTTGCATGGCTTTCTGTAAAACCTCTTTAATTTACTTAGGTTTTTGTCTTTTTCTTGAGAAGGCTTTTTGGTTTCCATAGAGTTTAGGAACATGAATCTTTTATAAAACAGCTATGCTGGTCTTAAACTAAAAGCTTCTGTTGTGCTTTTCCCTGGCCATTGGCTTATGGCTACTGCTAAAGAAAACCCATCAAGAAAACACCCTGTTTTTCATGCTGTTCTTCCTCCAGTCACTTTGTCCAGGATCTTCCAGATCTAGTCTGTGTGTTCTGATGATGGGAGCTCATCAGTTTTACACAATGAAACTCTTCACATGGCTGGTTGTCCTCTTATCACAAGTTGTTTTATTTGAATGAAGAGAGATTAAGTTTTTGGGATGCTATGAAAAGTGCAATCCATTCATATTTTTTCTTAAAAATAATATGAAGGAGCATTTTGTACCAAAGATGCTGGTGTGTATGTGAGATACCACCTCAATTTCGAACGTGCAATCTTAAGGATTATCTCAGAGTAGCCTGTTCCTGCAAGCCCTAAGAATTAGTTCAAAAGAGCTGGGGAAAAGTAGGGAATGTTTATTATGTTTTAGTCATAACACGGTATTTGTATTGCCTGGAATACTGCCCTTAATTTCACATCGGTTTAGATTGTGTACCCCACAATAAAGGTTCCCTTCTGAAGAAATCAGAAGATACTTCTGTTTTGAACCTCAGCCTCCCTGGTCCCTTGGTCAGTGTTTACTCCAGTAGTGTCATGGCCTGGAAAAATAGGTGGGAGCTAGGGATATAAACTGTATTTAGGGAAGCAACAAAACTAATTCTTTCTGAGATGCTACAGTTTTTACTATCAGAGATTTGGAAAACCAGCCTGAGGAGAAGTAAGGGAAAGTATTTAGTCACTTCATACATCTGTGCCCACAACTTGCTTTACATCCAAACTCAAAACTCACATCTACAGCTTCAGCTATCCCATGGAAATTGCACCCCTTTCCTTTTAAAAATCCTGTCCAGGTCACCTCTGTGATCTGCAGGGATGCCCTCAAATTGGGAGCATTTCTCTGGCTGTTCAGCCCTGTGAATAAAGACTTGTACAAAACTTGCCCCACAAGGTGATCAATTAAAAAACTAAAGTATCTTCTAATATGAGTTGCTGACAAGCTGATTGTTTGGATGGGGCACTTAGCAGAGAGAATTCAGGTTGTGCATTTTCCTCTTTGCTGCTTTTGTTTTAGAGCAGCACAATTTTATTTGTGGTCTCTTTGTCAGTTCATGCTTTGGGATCACGTGTGCTTGTGTAGGTAAAGTTTAGGTTTGATTTAAAATATTACATCCACTTCACTGCTTTATTATATATTATCAATCATAGGGAATCCAAGAAATCCCTGAAGACGTACAAGTCCAGTCTGAATTTCTTATACTTTCAGGGCACTGCTGGTTTATATCTTTTGTGTTGTTTTGTTTTGGCTTTTTTTTTGTGGGAAAGAAAATAAGAAATTACGTTCTTCTGGCAAGAAACTAACCCACACTCATGGAATTTTTTTATCGTAACATCTGAATAATGTATTTTTTTCTTCTCTTTAATCATCCAAGGCTAATGTCACAGACATTTTGGTTATCCTGTGTTCTCCCTAGGATTCTTCTACTCCAATTTCAGTTATAAGTTTGACAGGGGTACACCAATCCTACCATGTGACAAACCATGAATCTTTAATGAGGGAAGTTTTGCTTGTGGGGTGGAGAAAGATAATTTTTGTTTATAGGAAATATGAGGATAGCTGAGCAAAACTAAGGTTATAAAGAAAAGTCCTGTTGAGATGGACTACAGAGGAGGAAGAATAATAAGCATTTGGCAGCCTCTTCTGCTTAGTTACATGGCTTAGTGTATGAATTTGCAGATAATAGAACAGCATTTTCAGCTGTGCTTCATTTCTGTACATGCCAATAACCTTAGCTTTAGAAATAGGATAGCAGGCGAAAAGAAGCAAAAACCTATTGGTTTTGTACCTCACTTGAGTGTTCTTTCAGGCTTTTCTTATTTTATTAATCTTTCTTTTTCAGGGATGCTAATTGATTAAACTGCATTTTCACATGGGACAGTTTATTCCACTCCCGATTAAAGATTTAAGAAAAAAAATTTAAATTTTGTTGTTAACTAAGGAGTCTTGCACCACAGCTAGGTGTGGCCTTCCTGTTCCTTTGTGTTCCTCTTTTTTCAGATGTTTTTTTAATTTTCCCCCAGATCTGTCTGTTACTGACCTCTCCACCTGATCCAAACTTGGGGCTGTTCCCAGTGTTCCTTCACCTCTTCTCGCTGTGTCGGTGCCAAGCTGGGATGGATATTCAGGATCTGGGATGCTCTGAAGGCTTGGTAGATTTAGAGCTGGTCATTGTGACTAAATCAGCTTGTTGGTGATTAGTTCTTACCTTACCTGCAGTGTTGGTCTATCCCTAGTGTACAGCTTAGTTATCGAATCACAGAATGGGCTGGAAAGGGCATTCAAAGCCTGTCTCGTTCCAACACCCCGCTTTGGGCAGGAACAGTTTCCACTAGAGCAGGCTCCTCCAAGCTCCATCCATCCTGGCCCAGAACACTTCCAAGGATGGGGCATCCCCAGCTTCTCCGGGTGGGCTTGTTCCACTGCCTCACCCCGCTCACGGTAAAGAATTCCTTATCAGTATGTAATGTAACCCTGCCCTGTCATTTCAAGCCATTCCTCCTTGTCCTGTCGCTACAGGCCGTGGTAAAAGTCTGTCCTTGTCCGTCTTATAAACCCTGTAAGGGGCTTAGGTAGGCGCTGGAAGGCTGCAGTACAGTTTTCCCTTCTCTGGGCTGACCATCAGGCTCCATGCAACCGAGAAAAAGATGGGTAAGGAGAGCGCTTGGTGTCTCGAGGCTGGGAGAGCGGGGGGTGTAGGAGCGATGCTCTGCGAGGGTGAGGCTATGGAACGAAACAGGCTCTCGGTGAAATCAGAGCTGAACTTTTTTTCTCTGTACTTTGGGCCGCCGGGCAGGAGCGGAGGACAGCGCTGTGCCCGGAGCGGGGTCTCGGAGCGGCGGCGGTGGCGGGCGGGGCGGGGTCGGGCGGGGGGCGGGTCCGCCCCGCCCCGCGGCTCGGCGCGCACGTCCGCCCGCCCCACGGGAAATTCCCCCTGAAAAGGGCGGCGAGCCCGGCAGCCGCGGCCGTCCGTGAGTCCCTGCGAGGTGTGCGGGCCCGGGCCGGAGCCCCGCGGCGCAGAGGCCGGAGCGGAGCTGTCAGCATGGCCGGTGAGCGGCGGGGATGGGCGGGGGGAGCCCCCGGGGCCGCTCGGCTCGGGTGTTCGCACCGCGGGGCTACAGCAGCCGTGGGTTGTTGGCGTGAGTCGCGGTGGGATCTTACGAGGCTGTTCTATTTCAAGCGGATCTCTTAAGTCTTAAAATTGTGGAGTGGAAGCGGTTGGGTGTTAAATTAGCGCGGGGGTCTCGTGTTTGGGCTGCAGGCAACAGGCTGGAGGTTGGGTGATGCTCATCAGGATCCCGTTTACATCGGAACTCGGCTGTGAGAATGCAAATGAATGAGAAATAGTGATGGCACAAATGCAAAGTAATGCAGATAAGGGATCGCGCTTTGAGTAATTGCAACAAAAAGCACAATAAAGTTTCTAGAGGCTAAATTAGACCGAGTTCGTCATCCTTTCGGGAGGCGTCTCTCTGGTATCTTAGGATTAAAAAAAAAAACCCTAAATTTAAAACTTGGCTATACTAATTAGAATAGTATTTCTAGGCAAAGCTGCTTTTCAGAACCTGAGTGTGTGTGTTCTGTTCCCACTTAGCAAGCTACGAACTTTCACTCCTGATAAATGTACGTGTGCTAACAATCGACGTGGAGAAAAAACAGCCGGTGTTGTGCTTTAAATGTTAGGATGTATTTTAGATTGGCAACAGTGAGGAGAGAGAAGTTTCGGGTTTTTTTTTTTCTTCGCGTCTTTATTTTCAGTGTAATTAGGAAGCAGATAAGGAATTTTTTCAGCGGGGGAAGTTTATAACTTCCTGGTATTAGCTAGCTTTTGTCGTGTGCTTTTTTTTTTTTTTTTTCTTTTAGTTGCCGTTTTGTAATGTAACACGATAGTAAAGAGGAAGTTAATGAGCGTTGTTTGGTCTCTGTTAGAATTTGTGCAGTTTATGGGGCCGTAGGTAAATTACTGCGTTTCCAAATCAAATCCTGTTAGGTTTCCAGTTTCTTCTACTTAAACCGGGGTGTGCTGTAACAAAGCTTTCACTATCCTCCCTCTTTGCCTGAGGTGTTGCAGAAGGTTACAAGTGGATAGATTCTTGCTTTTTTAGAAATGACAAACTTAGGGCCACCAGGGATTTGTTCAGAGCAGTGACATCAGAGTTAAAGGGTGACACTTCTCCCAGCCGGGTCTCATTGCAGTCACCTCGGGCCGGAGGGTTTCGGGTGATACTTTCACATCTTCCACAAAGACCCGCAGCTGCTTTGCTTTCACATGCAGATGTCGATGGAGAGTCTGTTCACCGGGCACCCTGGCTGTGCAAGAAAATGACAAATTGGGCAGTTCCGCCAGAGTTGCTTGCTTGGAGCAAAGGAACGAGACAGAACCCTTGAGCGGGCTGTCACTTTGCTTGGTGGCAGCGTGTCACGCTTCCTCCCTCATGGCACAGGCTGTGTTAAACTTTAAAACATGGGTTTCTTGTCATGGAGAGGTCTGATGGAAGTCTGCTCCGAGTTTTAGGGGTTGTCCTTTTGTTCCTCTTTGTATTGCTCAAAATGTGAGAATAAAACACCCTTTAGTTCTTGGATGAGCATAACTGGCTGAACTCTCAGAGCTGTCACTGCTTCTGCTTCTTTGCTTCTTTTCCTTGCTGAACTCTCAGAGCTGTCACTGCTTTTACCTCTTTTCCTTGCATATATAATTGGGACACTTGATCTCCCATATTCTCTTTAAAATTATTCAGTGTTGTATTCAAGGCAGGAGGGGGGAAAAAGCAATTCAATAATAAGAGATTGACAGGCAGGTTATAATGTGTAGCGCAACATTTCTACTGCTAGCATGTGTATAGGCAATTAGAATTAATTACAAAGACAAATTAAACTCTTAAGAACGTAGATGAAGGATTAGCTAATTTTTTTTCTTTTCTCCTATTTCAAATGCTTTATGGAGTAGTTGTGGGCAGGCAGGTAATAAATATGAGTAGCTATGCATTTCTCTTCCAGAATTAGTGAGAGTTTGGGTTTTGGCGTATCTCAGATTTGTTTGACAAGCAAAGTGAGACCTGAGGACAGGTCTGTAGTGACTGTGTGGGAGCTAACAGACCTCTGTGTGTGTGTGAGAGTAGATTGTGAAATAGTTAAGCCGTGCCACTTGACAAGCACATTGCTGATTTACAGAAATAGGGAACACTGGACACTCATCTGCAGGGTGTTGGTAATGCCCCTCATCTGCACAAACACTTCCGTGTGTTTCCTCTCTACACAAAAACGTGATGACACTGATAATCACAGCAGAGATGATAACGTGATTCTTGAATAGAGAGAGAGGCAGCCAAGACCAAATGAAGTTTAATGTTTAATCTCTGGAGGCTGCCGCGTCACCGAGCTTTACTTTCCCACAAGCACACCTGCTGCCGAGCAGTGGGTTTACCTTCAGTCACATTTGCTTCAACCACAGCCCTGTAAAGATCACTGAGCCCAGAGTTCTATAATCAAGGGCTCTTGAGAGGTGAGAAAATAGCCCTCTCAAGAGAATATTAATAGAACATGAAGGGAAATCGTTGGTTAAAGCAGCAAGTGTTAAAGACCTCGAGTGACTGCGCTCTTGTAGTTTCGAGTGGCGAGGCTCTGGCTAGTTTTGACAAATACGAAGTCTGTGGGTGTCCTGCACGTCTGCTTAGCAGCTATGTAAGCATGAAAATCTCCCAGTCAGAAGATTAGTAGGCACTTTGCTGTAATGTCATTTTAACTTGTAAAACAGATTTTTAATTTAGTATATGGATACTTGTGTTTGTGCTGATCAATGCAATAGCATAAGTAAATTGAAGTGTGAAAGTTAAAATAGCCATACACAAATGTGTGAGTGTGGTTTTGTGAGAAGCTCAGACTTCTGCTCTCCCTGAAACCAGCTTTACATCATTTCTAGGCTTTTTTGTCATCAGTGCCTGCCTTCCCCTTCCCTTTTGCTGGACTTGCTTGTTTTCCAGGATGAGAAAATATGCAAAGCTCCTCTAAAGGAGAGTTAGGTAGAGAGTGGGGAAGTATCCAGAAAAGGGATCCTGAGTAACTGCACCTTGACTAGTGGCTAATTTGTATTTAACGTGACAGCTCATGGCTGGTGATAAGAAAGGTATTTAAAATCTACCTGATGGGAGGTGATCAGTTTAGAAGCTGCATTTTGACTGACTGTTAGAAAGGTCTGTAAAGAGTCCTGAACCACAGTTCCCAAAGGTTTTGACCTCAAACACAGTCTGAAGTGGAAGTGCACTGTGCTTTTGAAGGTTTTGCAGAGGCTCCCATTGTTGAAGACCATCCCTGCACAAGAGCTGCTCTCACACGGTGGTGGATGCAGTTCCACCGCTGCCTGTAGGTGTGTGACAGATAAATGTGCTTTCAGGTCAGACTGAGGTGATGTCTCAGATGCTGTTCTTTCCATCCATCCCTTCTCTTCTGCTCTTGATTACTTTATCTCTTAGGTTATAATATTTTCCTACTTCGGGTATGAACTGCTGCAGCGCTGGAAATGTTTTGCGATCAACAAATCCCAGGGATAAAGTTCAAGCCTTGTGTTGGTAGGGGTGCCTATACCATTGTAGGTGCAGCAAAAGAGAAGCCTTTATTATGGAGTTAGGGTTGGAATCCACCTCTTTGCCAAAGCCTGTGTGCTGTGGACTCACAGGCAGCATAGACCTTGGGCAAAAGGAAGTAGGGGTTCTTTTACCCTTTCAGCACTTTCAATATATTTAATAACTGTTTTGCTTATTATGTTGAAGTCCAAGCGCTTTTTTTTCAGTGCTGTGCCACAGGATATTGTCTATCCTGTTTGTTTGTGATGCTCAGCCTTGCTTGAGGAGGATGCCATTATATGAAGATGACAGAGAGCTCAGTAGACATTTCCATAAGCTACGTTCTTCTGATCGTGTAGCACTGTGATGATTCAACTTCACCAATATTTACTCAGCCTCTGTTTGTTTTTCACATGCCATCCCACTGTTGTCACTGTTTGATTGACTGTCCTGTTTGATGTTCTCAGTGAGATATATTAAATAGCTTGTTACTGTCAGGCCATAAAACATCACTTGAAAAGTACTTAGACTCTTGCTAAGTTCATGTCTTTCTAAGCCCCCCATTTAAGAGTTCTGCTGTCTCTTATTCTCATCTGTCACTCTGTGTTTTCTGGAAACCTCCCTTCTGACAAATGCCCAATAGCTTTTCTGAGGTTTCATTGTCTGGGGAGATACTGCTACTAGAAACCAGCCCCATGGGAGATGGGCAGCTCAAAATGTAGAATTCAATACGAGCAATCAGGTATTTTTTGGGCTCACAGAGATAGTATTCCTCCCAGTAGGGTGGGGTTTTTTTTGCATAATTTGAATAGTTTCTGCTGCACTGTGATAGGAGCTAAATCAATCTATTCTGAGCAAACATCTTCACTTTCAGAGGATGCTTAAGAGAGCACAGCAGTTGACAGCACCAGTTCTTGGAGAGGACAGCCATTCTTAAAACTGCATTATTCCTAAAAATGTTAAGCATTCCCTCAAAATAACGATTTGGGTTTTGTTGTATAAAATCTTCTTTCATCGGACACGTCTTCTATGATGGTTATAAGAAGCTACATTCTAGATGAAATGGAGAGAAGGGTGTCTTTTTTTGCTAATTACTTCCGTGGCACTGGTACCGTGGATCCATCCAAATCTGTTCTCTCCCCTTGTACCTTCAACATGTCCATGTACATAAAAATAGAGTAGATTTTCTGATAAGGTAGACCAAGTGGAAAAATGGTAATGTGAATCAGGAGTCTAGAAATTCTAATTCTTGCATCTTCTGCTGCTTTTTAAGCTGTACTGTGTCCTAACATTGAAAATATTTTATTTTTAAGGTGGCCCTGAGCCCTACATTGAAATATTTGAGCAACCCAGGCAAAGGGGCATGCGTTTCAGATACAAATGTGAGGGAAGATCAGCAGGCAGCATTCCAGGAGAACACAGTACTGAAAACAATAAGACCTTCCCTTCCATCCAGGTAAACACCGCTTTTATCCGGGAATTACCATTGCCCACGTTACCGTGGTGCTCGTAGCTATGTGTTGGACTCTGCACAGTAAATACAATGCTTTTCATCTCACGTTCTGGGATTCTTTCCTTGGCATGCAAATGGAGTTGCTGCAGAGTGGGAAAAGTAACTTGCTCCTGGTCACGAAAAGATTTGGTTTACAAAAAGAGGAGAAGGTGCAGAGGTGGTTTACAAAGTACTGCTAGAGGGGACGCAGTGAAGACTCGAGGTCTGGGAGCCACTCATTAGCAGCTTTCTCTGTATGCACGTTTGCTCTGCTTTCTTAGTTAGGTGACGTGGGTTTGGTTTTACGGTTTGGACTGCAGCACAGATTTTGGGAGAGCGTTGAAGTAATTTGCCTACAGAACGTGGAAAGGCTTTGAAACGTTGCTGGGCACAACATGAAAGAAGGCGCTTCGTACGAGCGAACGATCGCCCGTGATGCGGCAAATGGGCTCTGCAAAAGACACCAGCGTGAAGTGTGTGAAGTCAGAACTTAAAAATGAACTGAGAAGGGGGAATTGTGTCCTCAGAGCATCTGCAGTGATGATGAGTTGGGTGGTTGCACCATGGGTGGTGGGTTGGGAAATCCAGAGTGAAGGGATTCAGAGGAGCCCGGAGAGCTGCGATTAAAGCAGGGACAAGGACAGAGACAGTGGAGCTGGAATGGAACCACTTGGGCAATAGGTTAGACAAAGGAGACCCCTAGACAGGTAGGGTAAGGTAATAGAATTTCAGGTCCCCTATCTGATGTTTGAGTTGCCAGTATTTCCTTGATCTCTTTCAGTTTGGAGGAAGTCTGTCAGAGCTGAGATTAGAGGAGAAAGCTTACATTTAAATGGGAAGTTAGTTACGAGCGCTTGCCATCCTCCTGCCCAGGAACAGAGGCTGTGTATCTGTGTTTGCAGAGTGTGCAAGTATAAAAAAAACAGTGTGGAGCCCAAAAATGGAGTCTTTGGAATCACAGCAGGAAGTGAATAGAGAAGATGTGAAATATGACAAATATGAGATGTTTTATGCTGAGGCACAAAAGCCCTTTAAGAGGGAAAGTTTGAGAAGGAGAGTGTTGGCAGTCATGTGTTGAGCAGCAGAGTGAGTCTATTGCATAAAGCAACTGTGGAAGCTGGTCCAGCCCTGGAGCCAGAATTTCTAAGGGAAGAAGCAAAGAAGGTTTCCCTTTGACTATCAGAGTGCCAGATTTGGTTAGGGAATGCAGGAAATGGAGATGGTGCCAGACTCATTTTTTCAGCACTCTGCCAATTGAACAAGGAACTGTGTGGGCTGTTGGCAAGAGTAGAGGCTTGCACAGACTCTCAGCCTAAGTCTGTGTCAGGGCACAAGCTGAATGGGCTGAATCAAGCCTTGATTCCTCTTTTCTTGGACTGTGCTGTACATGAAGTCCAGGCAGAACCCAAAGGGGAGGTGGGACATGGGTACGTGACTATGCAAGCCTGGCCAAGTTTGTTCTTTTGAAAGGTGACTATTGATGACAGAGCTGATTGTACTGATAGCAGGTGATTTCTAGGTGAATTCCTGCCTCCCTGAAGCCCGTGGGAGGCTTTAGTACTGATTGGGTTCCAGGGGAGTCCCCTCTAGAGATGGAAATGTGAAGAGAGGGGCCAGGAAGAGATTAAATTTCATGGTGTGGTTATGAAGATGAGCATCAGGGGGGAACTGGGGAACCAGAAGCAACTAGATTAGGCTTCATGTTCATGGGGCTGGGTGTGAAATGAGGGAGAAATGATGTAATGGTTGAAGAAAGTGAAGGAGCAGTGGAAGTACCATTTAAAGGGTAAAAAGTAACAGTGGCTTGTATGAAGACTGAATAGAGCAAAATTGGAGATTGATGCAAACAGATGATTACAGGTAAAAGAGCACAGTTCAAGTCAAAAGGTTTGAGGTGTTGACTAAAAAGGATTGTGATGGATCCTTGGAGTTTCAGGAGGAGGAAAGAAAGGGAAGGAGAGGAACTGTGGAAGTGGAGGAGGAAAGCTCACCTCTGCACAAATGTGTGCCTGAGCAAGTCTTGTATTTGCTTTCAAGTTTTTATGTGTCAAGCAATTTAGGCCAAACTGTTTTTCCTCCTTTTTTTTTTTTTTAATTTTACACTCCCCCACACTTGGTGACTTCACTGGTAGCCCTGTGCTTGAGGTTGCTTTTATGCACCTGAGAAAGAAGCATTGAATTAGCTGATGACTGCTGTGAAAGCTCTGGTAGGAGCTTGAGACTTTGGTACTCCCCCAGCTTGAATGTAATATTGAATACTCATCTGAGAATTAGTTGGGAAAAAACCCAACAGCTTCAGAGGGGATTGTGTCATGCTGTATCTGTTAAGATCCTCTTTCACTCCCTAGTGTTCCGTGCACAGGTAAAATCCTCATCCCTGAGGCTTTTTGAGTTTTTTCCCCCTAAAATCCTTGGAGGCAGACTTGTTCTTCAAGTAACATTTCTGTATGGTCACCTGCATAGCTCCGGTGTTTCTTCCATAGAGCATTTCAGGATAAAATTTATTTTCTGTAACAGGTGGGGACTGATACCTAAATTCTTGAAAATACCCTGCTTTTTTTTTGTTGTTTTTTTTTAGATTCTGAACTATTTTGGAAAAGTCAAAATAAGAACTACACTGGTAACGAAGAGTGAGCCCTACAAGCCACACCCTCATGATCTGGTTGGAAAAGACTGCAGAGATGGCTACTACGAAGCTGAGTTCGGGCCAGAACGGCGAGTCCTGTCGTGAGTAATGGTGTTGCATGGGACTTTGATTAATTATGCAAGTGATTTGCTAATCTTGTGTTTTAAAACTCATACTAATGATTAAAATAGCAATTAGAATGCTGTCTTTGCTGTAGGTTACTAATCCATCTCTGGGAACTTCCCTTGGAAGTATTTCCTTCTTTTTTCAATGCTGCACTTGTGCTTTTTCTTTCCTGTTGTCCTTTTCTTTATCCATTCTCCCAATGTCTGTCTTCTTTTCCTTTCTCCCACTTAGTTTTCTTAGCTTTGTTCATTAGTACATCTTACTCTTGAGCATGACTCTTTCCTGCTTGTAAAAATGATGAGTAACAGAAAGGGTAGCAGCATTAGAATTCGTATTTTGTGGTGATGAGGGAAGTTCACATCTTCCATAGTAATTATATTTGGACTTTCTGGAGAAAGTTTGTTGTGGCTGAGTATCGTGTAATCTAGAAGACAGTGGTTGTGACACATCTAGAAACATGTTAGTATCTGTCACTGTTGTTGCCTGTTGTTTGGGTTGGGGTTTTTGAGTGAAAATACACATTCTGCTCAGGCCCAGCTCTGAAGAGTAAGTGTGCCAGGGAAGGATCTGCTTGTGGATGCAGTGAGGAAAACCCAGGATGTGTTCTCAGAGCATTTCTCAGAGCTATTAAGAATATCTCAATTACAGTTGTGTTTGATGGTGTTTCCTCTAAGTTTACCAAGTCTCGTGTAACAAAATAAAAGCAGAATAAGCTGCAGCAAGCATGGAGTGATTATTGCTGGAGAGGGGAATTTAGAACTGGCAAGCTGTTTGTGGTTCACAGTTTGCAATGAAGGAAATATGGAAGTAGGCTATTGCTTTGGGGTAAGCATAACTGACCTGGGAAGAAAATCAGGTAAATATTTCAGTGTATAAGTAGCTCTTACACACAGCTCTCAGGCCAATGGGATTCTGTTGGTGTTGGTGAAATTACTCCATGTTTACATGGGTTTAGTCAGTAGGACGCTATGAAAGGAGAGAGCTGAAGACACATCTGTTTTGAAGGTGGTGATTGCCTGACAGTGAAATAAACAGTGGAGATGCTTCTTCAGCATCCAGCCCAGGCTCAAGGGATCACGGATGTGCTGCAGTGTGTTCTGGTGGCACAGGGCACGCTGACTTGCAAACATCCTAAACTCTAACAGGAGTTAGAGCTCCTTCTGACCACCCATTCACCAGCTTCCCCTTTGTCTTCTCAGATCAGGCTTCCTCAGCCAAGGTCAAAGGAAGTCCTCTGTTCTGGCCCATCCCACTTCCTCCCCTCAGCTCTGTGCCTGCTGATCCGAAGCAGAAAAGCCTGATTGCTTAACACCTTTCCTGGCCCTGTGTTCCCATCACTGAGTGCAGGAAGACACTGACGATTGTTTCTCCTTTTGGCATTTTTTGGTTGCACAAGGTTCACTGTGGAGGCACGAGGCGAGCCTGTTAGAGAGGCCATTGCAGGATGTCACACCAAGAAGCACTGGGATGCTCTGCAAATATTTATTTGCAGATTGTGATTTCATCTCCTTTACGTGTTTGCATCGAGTCCT
The DNA here is from genome assembly GCF_049639895.1 of Pseudopodoces humilis. Classification (NCBI taxonomy): domain Eukaryota; kingdom Metazoa; phylum Chordata; class Aves; order Passeriformes; family Paridae; genus Pseudopodoces; species Pseudopodoces humilis. Next base: position 3,239,881 of record NC_142202.1, read on the forward strand.
GTCCTTTGGCATAATGCCACACCTCTGTTTCACTTCAGGCACTGCTGCTTGTTTGCTCCATCCATAAATTCTTCTCAATATTTTTAGGATATGAGCCTCTCAGTTTCCTACAGAATAGTAAGTGGGCTGCTTTCATTTTATTGATAATGTGAAGCTGTGAGCTTTGTGTTTGACACTGGAGATCCTGATGGGAGGAGGCTCGACACATTTCCTTTGAAATGTTTCCAGCATCGGTACACTCATTTTTTTTTAACAAATCATTGGTTGCTTTAAGATGAAAGAACAGTATGATCCATAATTGGATCTGGATGTTTAAAGTCATTTTCCTTTTTGTGGCTGGTGACTCAATCTTCACATTCTTTTCTTCAAGTCCATGTTGGAGAAAAGCTTCATCCAGTACTGGTGAGCAGGAGATGTCCTCTGTCAATAGTGTTTCTGGCTCTTTACTCTTGCTGAGCATCCCAAATTGAGCAAAAATCCAATTTTTTTTTTTTTTTCTCCTCAGTACAAGTGGAATTATTAATCACAGATTTTTGGGCTGCTCTGAGTAATTACTCTGCTTTCTGCTGTTCAAAGTTCCCCATGTTTTAAAGTTCCCAAGCATTTTGTTCTGCCTGTGGTATAATGATCTTTGTACTGCTGCCCAAACTTGATCAGAGCCCTCCCTGGCCGAGACATCAAGGCAAGAGTATGAAAGAGCTTGTGGGGCTGCCTGTGTATTTTTACTTCCTAGTTTCCTCTCTCTACAAAGATGATACTGCTTTTTTAGATGTTTTTCATTTTTTCCTTCTTCCTACTTCTCCCTCTCTCTTCTCGTTATCTCACTTGCTTCCTGTCAGCGCCCATCGATGTGAAACCCCACAGCCCTGCTGGGGCTCTTGGCAGTTCCTCCTCTGGCCCAGCCTCTGCTTAGGCGTGGTTAAACACACTTTCACTGTGACAGCTTAGAAAACATTGATAATCTGAGAATTTCAGGCTGCTGAAAAGCCTCCTGTCCATGAGAGGCTTCGTTTGGGGGTAAAATAAGGAACTGCCCCTGTCTGTGGGCTTTGAAGTGTGCTTCAAACAGTCTGTGGAGTACAGTGGGTGTTCTGAGGAGGGGGAAATAATGTGTGCTGTGATCAAGCCCTAAAGAAAGTACTTCCTCCAGGAGCAGGTGGAAATAGGATTGCTCATCAAGGTACAGTCCCAGTCTGAGTGTCAGTAGCCACGATATGAAGGCAGAGTGCTTTAGTGAATTACGAGATGCTGCTGTGTTTAATTTTCCCCTAGGTCACATCATGTTCAGTTTGCAAAGGAAGCCTTTGCCTTCCTCTAGTGAGCAGAGGTTCTGGAAGTGGAGCTTGGTGGCAGAGGGTTTGGCAGATGAGGGAGTTCAGGGAAATTAAACTTAACATCATGCTGGGATAGTCTTGTTCAGAAGTGTACAAGCACTTTTTGCAGGAACAAGGAGTACCTTTAGGTGCATTAAGATGCTCTTCTGCTAAAGCAAAGAAGGTTTGTGGAGTTTCAAAGGAAGGGAAATAGCTGGGACTTCTTGAGAAAGATGCCTACTGGCATAACCCATCTTCAGAGCTTATTGTAACATCATGAAACACAGATTATTTATTTAATTCTTCTTTTTTTTTTTTTTTTTTAACTTCCTGCTTTACATCCACTCAGCTTTGATGATGTCATGGTTTTTCCATGTGGGAACGAGTCAGCCTGCCTGGGACTCCCCCCACCTCCTGCATCAGGGTGACCTGCACTTTTATGCAAATCAGGAGGAGCTGCAGCTCTTCAGAACTTTTCCATAACTATGTGAGATTTAAAAACCTGTTTTGACCTGTTAAAAAAAACACATTTATAATAGTATTTAAGACTTAAATTCCTTGCTAAAAGCAGGAGAACAAATCCTTTAACTAATACAAATTACCAGATTTATTTATTGCAAAAATGATTGCCACTATAAATCACCCAAGACTGAGTATCTAACTTTTTAATCACTGTAGGTTTTACTGCAGGGTAATAATTTTTAATATAGAAATATGTCCTCAATAATGTAAATTATTTAGAATTTTTTTTAGGTTTTTTTTTTGTTTCTGTGTCTGCACTTACTTTAGGAAAAACAGCATCTCTGCTCTTCAGGTCTTGTACACCCTTTTCAAAAGAAGCTTTTTAAAATTTCTTCCACTGGATGTTATCACATTAATTAACATGAATATTTTACTTAATAGTCTACACTGAAGATGTTATTAGTTGCTGAAATCTTGCCACATATGCTTCAGTTTTCAGAACTTGGGCATTCAGTGTGTGAAGAAGAAAGACCTGAAGGAATCAATTTCCTTACGAATCTCCAAGAAAATTAACCCTTTCAATGGTGAGTGGAAATCAGCTGATTCTCTTGGCAGGGTGATGGGGTTTTGTTTGTCCTGTCCTGCCTTTGCTTTTGTGTTGGAGCTTTATTTTGTGTTGGAGCTCTCTTTCTGAGGAACAGTCTTCCCCTTCTGTGTCCCTCCCAGTCTTTCTTCCCAGTCATCACATGATGACTCTATTTGGACAGTTGCCCCTTTTTTTTATATTGAGTTTTTGTGATTCCCAGCAGCAGTCTGAGTTGCTGCTTGGACAGAAGGAATGGGATAGCAGCAGAAACCTTTCCTGGAAACTTCTACAAATGTCTTTGGAGTTGGATTTCCCCACTTTTGGCAGTGATGAGAGCAAAAGACTGAATTAGCATAACTCTGCGACAACTTAAGCCAATACAAATCTCACTTGCCACTTTCTCATCTCTTGCTGTGTTTTTGTGACCTGGTCAGGGGGCTGGTAGCCCCTGGGAACTGCCCCTCACTCGATTTCACAACATGGGAGCTCAGAAATCCACAGCAGGATTGCAGTGTCAAGGCTGGGTTGGCCAGGGTTTGGAGCAGCCCGCTCTGGTGGGAGCTGTCTCTGCCCTTGGCAGGGGCTGGAACAAGATGATCTTTCAAGTGCCTTCCACCCCAAACCATCCTGTGATGCTGTGGTTGGGCTCATCAAGGTCAGAGGCAGGACCTGCTGCTGCAGAACCACACCTGTGAGGGCTTGCCCACAGGGTTCTGTTTGATGTGACTGATCTGTGGGCTGCTCTCAGAAGGAGTCATCCTGCTCTTCCCTCCATCCCTGCTCACACGCTCCCACCACTTTCCTCACACCACCACGCGCAGGGGCTGCGTGGCCTCGCAGCGAGTTGCTCCAGTGGAAAACCAACTTGAAAACAAAAAAAAAAAAGGAGAGTGGTTTCCCTTCAGATCGACTTGCTAAACCAACTCCCCTCACAGCAGTTTAACTGCCAAGTTCTCTGCACAGAGGGGGTGGGGAACACACTGCAAAGTTTTGGGCTAGCTGGAGTGGGACCAACACATGCAGAATGCAGGCACAACTGAGGGGAATTAGATGAAAAGCATAAATACCCCCAAATTATTAGCTAAGCAGTGTCAGTGTATTCATGTATTTCCCTAAGTGTGGCAGGAGCTTGGAGACGCTTCCATGGGTTTTGTAATACCCACAGAATTCTTGCTCAGGTAAGATCTCAGGTAAGATCCTTTATGGAGAGATGAGAGCTGGATTTCTGGCTGGCTTTAAAATGCATGTCCCTGAATCAGGACAAAAAGAAGGATGTTGAATTTATCACAGAATAAGAAATGTCCTAGATATTTTTCTTAATTTTGGAGCAGCTGTTTGGAATCGGGTTGATGGCCCTGATGACCCATCTGAACAATTACCCTAGTTATGATAACATTTGCACAGAGTATTTTGACAAGGCTTCAGTTCATCAGCACAATTTAAACACTTTAAGGGCTTGAATTATGTTGCCTTGACTCAGGCAGCTCTACCTTGATTTCAAACAATAAAAGGGGAACTTTTCTGTAGAAGGAAGTAGATTTTTACAGTTGGCACTTAACTCCAGATTCACTAATAAATTCTGGGTGATTTTGCTTGCTTGTGTTTGATAGCATCCAGGCAGATCCTGGGCTGCTTCCCAGCAGTCCAGCAGTGGAGGGGGCCACTCCAGCAGGGGAGAGCCTGCCTGGGTGACACACAGGGCAGCAGCCTGCTCTGGGCAGGGACTGTGCTGACAAGGGGCCACTGGCAATCCCCAGCTGTGTCACTGCCCTTTGGCTCATGTTAACGTGTCAGCACAAAGCAGAGCCACTTGAGAATGGCCTCCAGGGCAGTCCCACGCTGAGCAGAGCCTAGAAAGGCCTGGGACCAAGGTCTAATAAAACAGGATTAGTGACAGGAATATTTTTATGTGTTTGTTTAGTTGATCAGAACAGAGCTTTGTGAGCAGCAGTCACTGCAGTGTTTGCTGCTTGATAAGGTTGAAAGTTTTATGTGTGGATTTAGTTTGTTTTTTAAGGTCAGAGGAGTGTTGGTACATTTTCCAGGATAGTGCAGTCTGTGCTAAATCCATCCTGCATTGTGCTTTACCTCTGTGTCTTCAGAAAGGCATCTGACATCCCTGTTCAGAGACATTCCGGAGCTGTGCATCCTCTAAGCAGGTCGCAAGTTGGTGTTACTCATTTCTCGTATGACATCATCAAAGAAACTTCATGGAAAACGAGCCTTCAGGGTGCTTGTGTGTTGGTTGGCTTTTCCTTCTCTTTCCCACTTTCTTCTGGAACAAATATTCCCTGTCCTGAGCCTCCTTTTGGGAAAGAGAGCTTCGGTATTGATCCTAAACAATTGATGCCTGCCTCGGAATCCCTGGGTGGTTGGAATTGGTTTGCGGATCGCTGCCGTGTGCCCAGCTGGAGGTGTCATTCTGCAAGTGTACCTGTGTAAGGCTGTCTCCCTGTGAATTCCCAGTGTTGGCTGGCAGCCTTTATCCCTTGTGAAGTTCAGCACAGGCTGTAGGAGCTGTGTGCATTCACTAGGGTGGATGACTGGCAATCAGGTTGCTCCTCTTGCATTAGCCTTGTTTGGGAGAGAGGGAATTGCTGTTTCCGCACCGTGTTCACGATCTGTTGTGTTCCCAAAGCACATCCTATATATTTTTGTCATCTAACAGTCTCAAGAATTCTAGAAATCCCTTTAGCCTCTCATGTCTGAGCACTCCTGGGAAATGGGGCACGGTGTCAGCCTAACATGTAACTAGGACTCCTTGGCTTGGTGATGATGATACAAATAGCACATGGTGATACAAACAGCAGAAGGAGCAGAGTTACTCCTCCAGTGGAGCTGGTCCATGTCTGCTTTCTATGGTGTTTGTTTTCTTTTAGGAGCTGTTGAGTTGTGCCATATCCTTGTCTTCCCATGCACTGTCTGATGTACAGCCAACTCAAATTAAAAGAAGAGCCAATTTTCAGTTAAGAGCTTTTGTGAGTGGGTGTGACTTGACATAGAGACAACAATTGAGTTAATAACAGCTCGAGTTAATTGTCAATGAGGAAAAGCCCTAAGTGTTTTCTTTAAATTAGGGAAAAACTGTACTCAGTGCAGTGTTACAGAGGACTGACCTTTTTCCAGCCAAATGCGTGACAGCGTGAAAACCCCGGACTTGTCTTGGAGTGAGAACCCCGGAGAATCGCCAAATTCCAGGCAGTTTTTATCAGAGGGGATAACCTGACTTTCCCTGGAGCTTGCCAGGTTTAAGCTACCTGCTCCTTTGCAATTTCTGGTGCTTACGAGCGGTGCAGTTCAATTTTGGGCTCTCCCCCACACCTAAACACGTCTGCCTGTGCCTCCGCAGTGTTTCCTTTGCCGTTTCCCCTTTCCGCCCGCGAGCAGCTGACCCTGCGGCGGCTCCGCGCTCATCGCCGTCTGTGCCGTGACGCCCCCGCCGCGCTCTCCTCCTGCCCACGCAGTCCCCTCTCTGCAGTTTCCTCCAGCGCTGCTTCCACGAGAAACCCCCTCTCCTCTGCCCCAGGATCCCCCTCTCCGTGGGGAGTTTTGTGGAGCCGTGGATTGCACGAGCGGCTCTTGGCAAGCATTCTTGGGCTGGGAGTGGGTTGAAGGTGTAATGATCTCCTGGGATATCACAAGGAACTTTAAGCTTCTTTTCTTGTATGAACACAAATGTGCAACCCCCCAGTTAAATCCTGAGGTGTAAAATCAGAGCAGCGAGAGTCATCAGCTTTAGAAGAGAGAAAAACAGAGCAAGCTCACTCAAGGGAAGCTGTGTGTTCTGATCACGGCATGACTTTAGTACTTGCCTTTGGAAAGCTTTGTTCTTCTGTTCTCATGCAAATGCTCCTTTCTGCTTATTCCAAAAGGTGTGTGTTAATATAAAGGACAGCCCCCTTTCAAATTGTTTAAAAAGGAAAATTACCAAATAGCAAGACAAAAATGCTGACTGCTTGATTTTTTTATGATAGAAACAGGAACTGCTAAAGAAAGGTATTGGGAATGCACAGAGGCTGATGGATACACTCATATAAAACTGTTTTCCTTTTTCACGTTGAACTTAAAACAGGAAAAGAAGCCAGCAAAACATTGTCTAGGCAAAACAAGTGCTGCATTTTGAAAGTTTTAATTGGTATTTCCATTTTCTTTCCTTGGCCAGGCCTTTCACCTTCCCTGCATTTCTTTCTTCTGTAAACCAGGGAAATGTATCCATAGAAGTCTGGGCATTTACTGACTGTAGAATAGCATCTGAATTTTAGTTGTTTGCACTCATCAGCTCCCTGTGTTTTTGCTTTCTGAAAAATGGGTTGCTGATGCATGTTCTGTTTCAAGGTACAAGTAAAAGTTTCTCTTTTTTCTGCAGAATTGATTGAAAATTACGTTTTTGTGGATCTCAGTGGAGTAAAACAGGTGTGGGTGTATCAGGAGAAGAAACACAGTGCTGCCACAGTGCTTCCCTCCCCTTGTTCCCAGCTTCACCAGGACTCTTCCTCAGGGACTGTGGTCCTGTCACTATAGGACAATGGGTTCAAACACAAAGAGGGGAAATTTAGGTTGGATATATGAAGGAAATTCTTTAATGAAGGTGAGGCCCTGGCACAGATTGCCCGGGGAAGCTGTGGCTTCCCCATCCCTGGAAGTGTCCAAGGCCAGGCTGGACAGGGCTTGGAGCAACCTGGGACAGTGGATGGTGTCTCTGCCTGTGGCAGGGGGTAGGACCTGGATGATCCTTAAGATCCCTTCCAACCCAGACCATTCCATGATCCTGCCTCTCGGGAAGCGTTAGTGAAAGGCTACACCAGTGCAGCTGTGGCTGCAGCAGGGACATAGGCTGGGGGAATGAGCTGGCTCTGAAATGGATCTCCTGGGCACCGAGAGGGACCTGTGACTTGCAGAGACTTTCCCTGCCTGGTTGAACCTGGTGTAAATCAGCACCAGCTGTGGAAGAAGCTCTGCTTCCACCGATTCCCTTGTGCCGGGGCTGCCTGTCGTGGGAACCAGCTGGCTGAACACAAGCCTTTTCCTCTTCCCTTCTGGCAAGATAGTTCTGAGCCAGACCAGTTCCTTGATCTGATTCACCACATGAGAGCTGAGCCAGCCTGAGCAGTGCTGGAAAGCTTGGGCAGAGCCACCTTTTGCAGCAAAGCCTCTGGCATGGACCGAGTTAGACTGCCCGGTCGGTATCAGGGCCAAGGGGGGTATCTTTGTATTCCAGGAGCAAAACCCTGGAGGCAAACCACCTCTGTGTCATCCCTTAATGAAACTGAGCTCCCAGCATATCCCTAAATTAAAAACCCTCATCTGCGTAAGAGAGAAACAACTCATGATGATTATTAATGCTGTGTGTTCCCCACACATGTGGGGGGTGATGTGTGATGATTATTAATGATGTGTGATCTCTGGGGTGTTTTAACTTGTGGAAGGTCATTCTCTTTGACATCTCATGTAGCTCATGTGGCCCTGCAGCCCCTGGCTGAGGGGGAAGGTCACAGGATGTCCCTTTTCAGGGTGAGTTGTGCTCTCCACAGAGCCCCCTCTCTGTGTCACACCACATGGTTTGCCCTGGAAGTTTCCATGCAGGTTAAGTTGAGATGCCTCCAGCTCTGCCCACTCCAGAAGGCTGACATCATTAGCTGGGTGATGGGCTCTGTGTGAGGGATCTGCTGTTTGATAGGTGTCACATTATCAGTCAAAAAACCAAACCCTTGATAGTTTTCTTCAATGTTCAGAATAAACTTTCACTTTCCCTGAAGCATCACCTTACAAGTGAACATAAAAGCCCTTAATCCCCCATTAATTTAATCATATAAATGGCATTTTATTGGCCTTGCTGGATGTTGAAAGCTGTTGAAATACTACAAAACCTATAAAACTATAATTAGAAATTAATAAACAGGACGCCTGACATTACCAGCATCTTTAATTTTGTGTCTGAGCTTGGACTTGCACGTTGGTGCGTTGAACCCAGAAAGTCTCCAATTTTGTATTACAGAAGCAAATCCAGCAGCTTCTCAGTGGAATTCAGTGGAATCTCAGCGGGGAATCTCTGGATTTTACAGACAAAATCTTGGAGACAGGGACAACCCAAACCTAATCCTTAGGAGCTGCCCGGATCAGCCAGCTCAGGTTGGAAGGAGTTCACAGTTTAGATTGTGTGGGGTGTTTTGCCCACAGCAGGACTGTATTGGTCTCAGATAATGGGTTAGGGAATTATTTTCAAGATAATTATTTAGTAGAGTTGAGGAACCAGCATTTTGTTCAGAAGAGTCAAAACCAGATCTATAATGAAATTATTTACTGGTTATTGTAGCACCTTTCCAGATGAACAGCAAATCCTCCCTGGGTTTGGCTGTAATTCCAGGTACTCCTTTTGCAACCCAATTGCCAGAATCTTGGTGAGCAGAGTTGGATTTCTTTTACCATGGTGCTGCATGGTATTTTTATGGGCTTTTTTTGCATCATATTCCACCTTTACCTTAGAATTTCAGTTATTTTTTAAATATTATTTTCATTTCTATGAGTTACTTCTGAAAGCTCCTTGTGAAGCATACAAATAGTCCTTCATGTGTTCCTGTGTGCAGAGAGAACTGGAGTTAAAGGATTTCTGCTGGATTAAGGCGAGGTTTGCCTGGGCCATCACAGGAACATACCCAGGCTTTTGGCTGGCTTCCAGCTCTTTCAGCTGGATCCAGATGAAGACACTAAGGTGTGGTACCACACAGCGAGCAGCAGTCAGAAGAGGAAGTTGAACCCTTGCCAAAACCAGAGAACTTCTTCCCTTTTTGTGTTTCTTTTTCTTTGGATGGTTTTTTCACCACACCTGTGCCCCCAAGCCGCCGCATCGCGCGATGTTTTTACTTCACGTGCGCGATGCCCCCGATTTCGGTCCTGCTCACGCGGAGCTTGCAGGGCTCGATGGAGAGTGGCTGCTCCTCCTCTCCAGCACATAGCGTTCCCAAAATCTTCGACAGCGTTTCCTAACTTTAATAACTTCAGGTTTGTCAGGTTTAGCCCCGTCTGTTGTCCTTCTGCACAGGAGTTGGTGGAACAACACGGAATGACGTGACCATCCTCCATCCGGCCGCACTCCAGGCGTTACTCAGGGTGTTTGTCTGCCTCGGCTTTGTTTGCTTTTAATATTCCCAAGGTGTAAGCCAGCATCCATTCCAAGTTAGTGGCTGCTCTCAAATTGACTTCAGAGGGAGCAGAATTAGATGTTTGTTAAAAATAACATTACTTTGTTTTGTTTGCATGATTGTCTTGTTTTGAAATTGGTGAAAGCTGTGCGCTTCTTCATATGCACTTGGAATCTGGTCTTGCTCTTTTTTTGAAGCGTGTCGTCACAAGATGGAGTTGCAGCTGTCTTGTTCTCCTTTTTTTTGCTCTCTTATGTCCTTCTTGTCTGGTTAAAAATAGCCCAAGAGGAATCACTCTTCACTGAACGCTTCCTCTTTCAAACTACAGATTTTTTAAAATTCTATGAAATCTCTTATAAAAACATGCAAATCAGGAGCAGTGGGTTTTGCTGCAATAGAATGAGCTGTACACAGTGATTCTGTCCCTTGCCATTCTTGGCACCCCACTCCTGTGTCAGGTGTTAAACAGATTTATTGGGAATTTGCGCAAGTTTGTAGCATAGGAAATGATGTCATTTGAACATTAGCATTGCAAATTTTCTCCGTATCTAGAGTATTTTTGCTTTTATAGAGTACTCTTGGTCTTATGTCTGCTGTTAAATGTTTCTGAGGAAAAGACACATTTCCCTGTGGAAAGCACAGAGCGGGACTGAGGCTCCTTTAGCATGAGACAGGGACTTGGTTACACAACCACTAAGTCCTCACTTTTGATTCAGGGTCAGAAGCCAGATCCAGATTTCGTGCTCAGCCTCCATCTACAGGCAGCTTATTCAGGCAAAGATACTGAATCTCTGTGCTTAGTTTAGAGGTAGGGTTTGACCACCCCTTGGGTCTCTGGAAGGATCCACATGGTCACCAGTGGCTAACACAGCGCAGGAACATAAACCCTAATGTTGAGGTTATGGATGTTCTAATCCCATCTCATCCCAATCTCATGCCCATGTCCAGGGCATGGATTGGAGCTGCTCCCCTGACAGCCCTTCTGCAAGGTGCACTTTGGAAAACGCACTTTTCTGTCTGTGTTCTCTGAATCAGGCTGTGTCCAGAGGCAGCTGGGCTGCAGAGTCAGGCTGAGGATCTGCCTGTTCCAAATCTGTTTCCTAAAGATCCTATTTCAGGTTAGCAGGTGAACTGATGAAGTGCATTAAAGCATAAAACTTTGTGTATCTGGTGCCACAGCACCAACCTGCACAGAGCTCACAGGCAGAACTCCCCTGGGCCTCGCCACTTCTGAAGCTCACACAGTTGTTGCTTCATTTTGTACTCGCTGCTGTAGGTGCCTTGGAATATTGCAGATCACAGGCTTGAAAAGGGAAAGGTGACTCGATTTCCCTTTGCAGTGGAGACCAGGAGAAACTGGTATTCAGAGCACCAGGAGGACTGAAAATGCCAGTGGAAAGTATTCTGAGCTCATCACACTTACTATTTCACACTATCAAAAGGTAAAAGGAAGAAGTCATTCAAGTGGGCATTGTGGAATCCCACTCGTGGCAGGGCGGAGACCTGAGCCAGTGATAAATGCTAAAGGTCAGAGCAGGCAATCTAATCAGTACAGCATGGTCCTCAGACTTCTTATCACAGCCACATTTAATCTTCTGTTCCTGCTAGAGCCCTTTGAAAGGGAGGGGAAGAGAGTGGAGAGCTGGTGATCTGGTGACTTGGCACACGTTGGTTTTGGGTAACTGTGAGGAGTGGGAAACAGCTGCACTGCTGCATGGAAGGGTGTGGGGAAACAAACACTTGAAATGATTTTAATTATCAGCACTTCCACTTAAGTGAAATTAAGCCAGTTTCTCATTTTTACTAGCATTGAATGTCAACATAATGGGTTAGTGTCACACCTTAAAGGAAAGTGTCAAATTCAGAGCGGGCTGCTCTTCCCAGAATTGTCCATTAAGCTGGGAATACATGGAATGTTCAGCAATGGTAGCCCAGGCACTGTGTCTTGTAATTAAAATAAGGAGTGAACAAAATTGAAGTGCTGAGTTTGGGTTATGCATTGATGGGTTTTACCCTGGGGGGAATATGCAAGGAAATGGATCCTTTCCAGCAAGGCTTTCCTTCTTGTGTTACACATCTGTATCCTAATGGCTCCACTACTCCCTGCTCTGGAAGGTGTGACACTGCTGGTGACAGGGTGGGGAGGTGGTTTCTGTTTCAGCATGGTTCTTGCCCCAGGAATTGCCTTCTGACTCTTCTCCCATCTCAGTTTCTAGAGGAAAATAATGATACCAAAATCTCTCAGCGCTGCAGAAAATCTTTAATGAGATCCTAGGATCCCTTTGTACCAAAATATTTCTCTTGGGCAACAACGTTAATTTTGTAAATTTTATCATACGCAAAGAAGAATAAAAAATTAGTTTTAAGCTATAAATACATGAAACTGTTGTGGCAGGCAAGGTGAGGAACTCAGACACGAGAAACAACTGGAGAACTCGGACAGTTGAACCTTGTTGGGTGCAGGGAAAGCGTTAAAGGCTTCAGTGTCATTTGTTGTGAACGAGGGATTAATTCATGCAGCCCCTGTCCAGCTGCCAGGCACGTGTGCCTGGGCAACACCATCTCATTTACTGGTGAGGATTCATCCCCAGTTTGGTGAGGAACTCATGCTGGTTCTGTGACTGACCCTCGGTGCTGTCTGTCCTTCAGTGCCTGAGGAGCAGCTGCACAACATCGATGAGTACGACCTCAACGTCGTCCGACTCTGCTTCCAAGCTTTCCTTCCCGACGAGCACGGCAACTACACGATAGCCCTTCCTCCTCTGATTTCCAACCCCATCTATGACAACAGTGAGTACCAGCTCAGCCAAATGTCTTGTCTTTCTTTTCCCTCTTGTTTTTCTCTTTAGCTTGGGATGAGAAGTGCCAGCTCTCTGAGGGCTGTGCCAGTTCTGGGTCGCCTCTGTGGCTTGGGACTGCCAGGTGCATGACTGTCACAGGGCAAGTCACACTGAGCATACATTCAAACATGATCCCAGGGTGAAATGTTGGCCAGCCAGAGTAAGGATTGTCCGTGGCATTCATGGGCTCACACATAGGAGTTTTTCCAGTCCTTGTTCACACACAGCAGCAGTGACTGGGAGGAAAGGCCCCCCATGCCTGACATGCCAAGTGACTAAAATGACAGTAGTGAGATGGATGGCTGCCTCAAGGCTCATCTGTTTTCCAAGGGAGTCCTCTGGAGCCTGTTTGTGCCCTTGAGGAGTCTTACCTTTGCTTTGTGAGGGCTCTGGAATGGGACTTGCAAGAGAGATTTATCCCAGTGGGAAACTGTCTTAAGGCCTTTTGTGTCCCGGTTGGTGGCTGTTTCACTGTGCAGGTGGGGTAATGGAGGAGTCCTTGGTCATGCTCCAGGAGGGTGCAGAAGTACATGACACCTCTTCCTGGCACTGTTTTCCACATTGCACCAAACTGGACATCTGTAAGGCATCAGCAGCTGAGGATTTTAGTTCCCAGTGTGTGCTGGATTCCTCTCTGGGAGCAGAGTAGCAGAAGAGCTCCTAATCCTGGAAAACTTTTCTGCAGCGTTTTTCATTTCTGCCCCATGAGTGTTTCCATGCTAAATATTTGATGTCCTCATTTTAGCAGAAAGTACTGAATAAAATGAGATCTGCATTTCCTGAAGTCGTTAGGATTGTGTTGATGTGGGCACAACCATTGTGAATATGTTGAGTATGAGCTCAGATGGCTCTGATATATTTAGAGTCTCCTCTAGAATGATCTAGAAGGTGGAACGGCGAGCGTTACTGAGAACCCTTGCACTGAAATAATCAGGGCTGAGATGAAAACTGATGTACCAGATTTGCAGCTCTGCCTCAGATGCCATTTAGAAATGTGCCAAATCATGACTGCTCGTCCCGTGGGCTGACGTCAGTCCCGCGGAGCCACCAGAGGCCGGGGCTGAGCGCGGTGGGGGAAGCAGGGGCGGGTGCTGGGGGTGTCTGTGGGCAGCACTGGAGGCACCCAAAACTCTCCCTGTAGCGTAGCAGCCGTGTAAATAAACCCGTGCAGAGCTGTGACCACAAATGGTAAGAAAGGGCCCTGCTCGGTTTCAGATCCCAGTTGCTTTGAGAAGCGCCAGCCTGGTTGGAGCTGCTCTGTCCTGCGGCCAGGCTGTGCCCTCAGGTCACAGCGACTGCAGGCTGGGCAACCCTGGGCTCTGAGGTCTGGGCCTTCACAGATCTGCTCGGATTAGGAGCAAAGAGATACTCTGAAAAACAGCTTGGACGCTTCAAATCCAGTATTTTCCTCACTTTCTCATCCTTCGTAGTCTCCACTTGCTTTGGGTAGTGAGAGACAGAAGAATCACACTGACATTATGCAGGCAACCCCATCAGCAGAGGCTGCAAGTGCCTCAAATTCAGCACCTTCTGTTTCCAGATGCTTCTAAAGTTAACTGGCTCGGAACAGAAATTTCCCAAGTTGTATATCAAAAACTCTGAAGAAGAGTCAGATGAGGCAGCTCAGCATTTCTGAGAAACAGGGTTGGACAGAACATGTTGTCCTGCCCTGGTTGAAAGCAACATGATTTTCAACGAGGAGCTCATTTCTCTAGGGGTTTGTCACCAGGGATGTGGTGTAGGGGAGTAGGAACAGGAATTGGGCAGGAGCTGAGGTGACAGGGATGTGGAACATTTCCCCCTGAGGCAGGTGCTGGGCTCAGCGCTCCTGCTGACAGCACAGCAGTGCATCCACATCTGCTGTGTGTGTTGATTTCCCTTCTGAATTCCTTCTCTAAGGACAAAACAACAGATTCCAGTGAAGGAGACTGTCCCAAAAATCTGTTACAAGGACCTAAAGGGAACTGCAAGAGAGCTGGAGAGGGACTTTTCACAGCAGGGCATGCATGCAGTGACAGGACAGGGGGTGATGCCTTCAAATGGACAGAAGGAATGGTTAGATTGAATATTAGGAAGAAATTCTTCTCTGTGAGGGTGGGGAGGCCCTGGCACAATTTACCCAGAGAGGCTGTGGCTGCTCCGTCCCTGGAAGTGTCCAAGGCCAGGTTGGACAGGGCTGGGAGGGGAAGGTGTCCCTGCCCTTGGCAGGGGGGTTGGAAATGGACGATCTTTAAGGTCCCTTCCAAGCCAACCCAGTCTGAGATTCTCTGCTCTTGAGTGCCATTCAAGCACACAGAAGTGAAACATTGGTAAAATTAGGCTTTTCCTCAAAATTCTTAATTTACCCTTCCTGTGAAAAGCGCACCATGATGCTGTCGGTCACATGGCCCTGTGCTGTTTCTGGGTTTGTTTGGTTTCCCCTCCCTTGAAGGCTTCTGATTCATTCAGCAAATGAAGTGGTGTGTGTCATTTAGAACATGAGGCTGTAGCTCCCACTTACAATAATGACAGTAATAACTGCAGATAGTAACTACGTAATTGGGGACTGGTGAGAGGTTACCAGGATCTCTGCTCTAGGTGTAGTCTGTGTTGTGCTGTGGCTGTACTTGGGTAGGAATTGATTCCAACTGAGAGTCTAAAGTAGATTGGTTTGGGTTTTTGTTGTTGGTTTTTTTTTTTGTTTCTTTGTTTTCTTTTTGAGTTCAACACCATGAGCTTTGGTTTTTGTATTTTTTCTCTGTGTCTGGAACAGGGAGCCTGTAGTGGTGGAGCCTCATGGAGGCTCAGTTTCGTGGTGTCAAAGCAGCACCACCTGGATCATTCCAGACATTTTAAATGTGTTTGGAGCTGCTGCTCCAGAATGGAGCCAGACACCACCAGGCAGAGCATGGCTCCATCCCATTGGAGTCACCCATAGCCATGAGATTGTTTGGAATGCAATTTGTGCAGCCTTCAGTGGGGGCTAATTCATGGTGAGAGGCAGCTCTCCATCCACAGCTGTTCTGAGGCTGTTCACATAGAGCCTGGAGTCCTCCAAACTCCAGTCCTGTGATTTTAAATTTGAATTTTGGGGTGAAAGCTGCTGCTCTCGGTGAAGGTGTGAAATTATGGTCCTAGAGCTGTTCTTGGACACCTGCAGAGGAAAGGCTGGATGGCCAAGGGTCTCTGTGAATAGAACTACAGCCAGACCCTCAGAGAGGGGACTTCTGCTGACTTGCTAGCCCAGCTCTTTCCAGAGAAGTGTGACTGTATGAGGTAATCAGTCACTCATAGAACTGCTTTGAATTCTGGAGCTTGCAGGACAGCAGGGCTGAGCACAGCCACATCAGTGGGAGCGGTATTTGAGTCTGCTCTACAAAAGTTATGGAGTGGGTGGCACAGCAGTGCTGGTGTCCTGTGTTTGGAGGTAAGCTGTAGCATCATGGAATATCAGACCCTGCTGCTGGATTTCCTGTGTGGAGTGATTTGCTTTGTGCGGATTTCAGGGTGGCACATTTCCCCAGCTGTTGCCTTCCCTTCGTATACCTGAACTCCCAGCACCTCCTATCCAACAGTGACACAGCCACAGTAATTCTATGTCACTAAATTCACCTGTTTGCTTCCAGGAGCTCCCAACACCGCAGAATTGAGAATTTGTCGTGTGAACAAGAACTGTGGAAGCGTCAAAGGAGGAGATGAAATATTTCTGCTGTGCGACAAAGTTCAGAAAGGTAACCTGGACTAGGTTTTTTCTCTCCCTTTTTCCCAAATGGACAAATTCCATGACCATTTTCCTGCTGGGGGGCTGGAATCCTTCACCACACACCTCAGAGTGGTTTGTTTTTGTAGCTGGGTGGAACAGCTTTCAGGTTCATGGGATCTCAGCACCTCTTGTGCCTTTAAAGTTGAGCCATTTACCTTGCATCTGAATTCTGAGTCAGGCTCCTCACTTTGCTCCCCTCTTTCCTGCTGCATGTTTCCAGTTTTCCAGCTTAACAAGCATCTTCTGTTTCTCGTGGCCTAGATGACATAGAAGTCAGGTTTGTCCTGGACAACTGGGAGGCCAAAGGTTCCTTCTCCCAGGCCGACGTTCACCGCCAGGTCGCAATCGTGTTCCGGACGCCGCCGTTCCTCAGGGACATCACCGAGCCCGTCACGGTGAAGATGCAGCTGAGGAGACCCTCTGACCAGGAAGTCAGCGAACCCATGGATTTCAGATACCTGCCAGATGAAAAGGGTATGGTTCCAATGAGATGAGCTGCTGAACAGCTCTTGGCTTAATTAATGAAAAATCTACAGCACTGCTTCAGCACAGTAGAGTTGTGGGTTTTAAAAGTTACAGCAGTCAGTTTATTCCCTCTTTCAGTGGAAATACCAGAATTATTGTTGGGTAACACTGGCGTGGTTTGTTAGTGCTGCCATGCCTGCAGTATTTTCCCTGAAATAATTCCTACTACAACTTGGTGCCACTAGGAAGTTCCTTTAGGCCTTCAATAAAGAGAAGTGCAACACTTTCCCCTTCCACTCCTTTCTCTGTAGATCCATATGGCAACAAAGCAAAAAGGCAGAGATCAACGCTGGCTTGGCAGAAGCTCATACAGGACTGTGGTAAGGAAGATATTTGTCTTTTTCTTCTCGTTTGAATGAACTTACATTTAGATGGAGCTGTTTCCTCTAAATGCTGCACGCTCTCTTTGTGTCCCATCACAGGATCAAACACGATGGAGAGGCCCAAAGTAGCCCCATTCCCTGTTGTCACTCCTGAAGGGAAGCTGATTAAGAAAGGTAGGTTTTTGCCTGCAGTCTGACAGTGGTTTAAACAGATAGTGCCCTCCTCTTTGCTTGAAATTCAAATCTCTTGAGGGTTTCTTCCTGTGAGATAGTGGTACTTCTGACTGTATACAGAGAAAGCTCTCAGTTCTTTATGTCACCCTCAGCATGGGCTGTAGGGGGGTGAGGTAGGCAGCTCTCTTGCTGCTGCCCAGAACTCTGGGGTCCATCCTCGGGAGCGGCAAAGCAAGCAGACAGTGGAAATAACACATGTACAATCTTGTTGTAAGTTGGGAAAAAAACCCTCAAAAGTGACATTCTCTCCACAGAACCAAACATGTTTTCCTCCACGCTGATGATGCCGTCAGGGTTGGGAGCCCTGTCCAACACGAGCCAGCTGTACCCGGGCTGCTCGCACACGCCGGCGCTGGGGCCGGGCAAGCAGGACGTGCTGTCCCCGAGCTGGCTGCACGGCTCCGCGTCCCCGGCCGGGCTGCTCGGCTCCCACCTGCACAGCAGCTTCTCCACGGAGCCCCAGCCCAGCGCCCCGAGCAGCAGCTCCCTCCCGGCCTTCCACGACAGCGCCCTGGCCTGGCCCGATGAGAAGGATTCGGGCTTCTTCCGGACCTACGGCAGCACCAACGGGCTGGGAGCCGTGGTGCTGTCGGCCGCCGAGCTGCAGAGCCTCCCCGGCGGCTCCGGCGTGCTCGGCATGGACACGGACGACGTGAACTGCAGCAGCATCAGCCTGGAGAAGTTCAGCGCCGTGCTGGGCAGCCACCGGCAGCAGCTGCAGCTGCCCACGGCCAACGCGGGCAGCGGAGCCGCCGCCTTCGCCTCGCAGCCCGGCCTGGCCGACCCCGGCTACGGCTTCATGGAGCAGGAGGTGCTGAGCGAAGCCAGACTGTCCAGCGGCCACCAGGGCAGCCTGGCAGACGGCCAGTTCTACGACACCGACGGTGTCCACACTGACGAGCTCTATCAGTCCTTCCCCTTCGATAACATTTTACAGAGCTATAACCCGTGAGCCGGCGGCGCTGGGTACGTAGAGCTCCCCGGGCGCTGCTGCGTGGAGAGGAGTAATTTACCCTTCTGGAGTCCCTGCTTTCTCTTTCAGAATGTTGCTGTGCGAGTTCCGTGACATAACTTAAAATGTTATTTATTGCAGCCCATAGTGGTGCCCGTAAAGTGGGAGGTGGGAGTGGGGTTTGGGGTTTCTGTACCTTAAAAGTACCTTGAAGACGTATTTTTGCGCTGTTGGAAGTGGGAACTGTTAACACTTAAAGCTTCCTTACCTTTGGGGACTGTAAAAGCTGGCATCTTCAGAAGGGTTAAAATTTCAAATACTTCACAGGGTTAAAGTTGTTTTGAAATAGGCATTTTTGCTATAGAAATTAAATTGAAATTTTGATAGGACAGAAATTAGGAAACAAAACTGGCACGTGAGCACTCGAGTTCAGTCTCATCTAATGAATGACGTCTGAGTTCTGCTCAACTTACTTGAAAGGTTTAGGTTTTTAACCCCCTTTCCATAAATATTCTTCTCCTAAAATGAGAACATGTATTGATTTTCCACGCTGTCACCACACTCCATTTGCTTTGAAGGCAAATTTACTCGTAAATTTTTTTTAATGACTATGTCATTGTTAGATATATTTAAAAAGACCGGAAGGTTTGAGTTTTTAAATAGTCCAGCTCTGTTGTAAAGGAAATCACTGCACAAGAGAAGGAACAGAAAGTGAGGACTTGTCTGCACTTCATCCAGAGTGCACTATTTTACAAGCCATGCCCCTGTTGCTTTAGGAGTGAAGCTGTTATTGCTCTGCAAGTTGTGTGTGTGTGTGTGTGTGTGTGTGTGTGTAGCTGCGATGCGAGTGAGATTTGGAAAGGCAGAAATCTCTGGAGCCGAAGTATCCGCTTACTCTTTCCTCAGGTATCCCGGCAGTTTCCTGCTATGCAAGTGACTGCTTCAAAGGTGGCTCACATCTTGCCTCCCTCCCCAGCACCACCCCCTCCCAGGAGAGCAAAGCCAGGGGCTGCCTTGGTGCAGCCTCACCTCTGTTAACAACTTTTAAAGCCATTTCAGTCAGTAGTAATTAAAAACACTCCTCTGTCCTCTGTATCAGGAACCAGAACTTCCCTCCCACTTGATTCCCAGTCTTCGCTCTTAGCCCGAGCAGGAGCTGTTCCTGACACCTCCAGCTGGAGGTAACTGGCTGGGTAAGACACTCTGGCCTTGGCTACTTTTTTATACTGTTACTTTTTAAGAAGCAACACAGAGAAATGTCTGAGTATTTCTTAAGTGCCACAGCTGCTCTTTAGGGCAGATAAAGCTCAAAGGTCTCCGTTGCACAAATTGCACAATCAGAGCAGCGACAAAAAAAAGCAATAAAACGTCCTAAACCCACCCTCCCAAATCACAAAAGCCATTTGAGATGTAGAGTTGTACACAAGGAAAGGTGCTCCAGAACCCCTCTGTGCCTTACAGGAAAGCAGGGATGCCTTCCCTGCAGGAATCCATTGCATTGGGAGCACTCCGGTGCTACTGCTGGAATTCCATCACACCGGCCTGACACTCAGGGGAGCTCCTGAAACTGCTTCCCCTAACTCAGGTGCACAACAAAACTAATTGACTCCCCCTGTTTTAAAGCAGTTTTTACTACCTTCTGCACCTCTCCTCCACACTCTCAAGCAATAGAAAGACCAAAAAAAATATGCAGGAAGTTTGAAACGTGTTGTTTATTCTGTTCTTTTTTTTTTTTTTTGAAGTTCTCAGTTTTAATTATATTAAATGTAAACATTTTACTCACTTCATAGAAAGCTCTTTATAGTACAATTTGTTTTTACTGTATAATTAAATATTTTCAAAGTTCTGTTTTCCTTTGTAAACGAGTTGGTTTGGTAATTAAAAAAAAACTGGTTATACCAAGAGCTCAGCTTCTGCAACCTCCTCGGCTTCATGACCTCCCTCACCACGGGAAAGGCAGGGAAAAGGGACAAGGTAGGTTATTGGTTGCTTATCCTGGGGTTTTCTGGGGTATTTTCTGTTCCCTGTTGCTGGTGGCCACTGTAAAACCTCAAGGCAAGTGAGGGCTCACCTTCCTCAGCAGGTTTTGTGGCAGAGCTATTGGGTTTTGAGGCAGAGGGGCCAAGGGCACAGATGCTTTTGGCTGAGCTGCATTGCTGGTACAGCTTTCTCCAGGCCCAGCTGAGCTGATGCAAAACCAAAATGCAGGGGAAGGCATTAGAGGAAATACAAGATGAAATTTGGCTCTCACAAAACACCCACTTTGAGCACTCACAAAAATACTCCTGAAAATCAGGTGAAGGCCC
This sequence comes from Pseudopodoces humilis, assembly GCF_049639895.1. Lineage (NCBI taxonomy): Eukaryota > Metazoa > Chordata > Aves > Passeriformes > Paridae > Pseudopodoces > Pseudopodoces humilis. The sequence goes on from NC_142202.1 coordinate 3,260,303, forward strand.
AAGTACAACATGAATACTATTGCTGCAATGTTCAGTACATGATGGTCCCGAAACTGGACTGGAAACAGAGTTCAGAGCTCCAGATTACATTTCTCAGTTTCATATTTGCACATGGTTGGTGCCCAGGAACTGCCTCAAGAGCTCAGGGATATTTGCATATCAGCCTCCCTCCCCCCCATTCAGATACTTCAGATTTACCATAAAAATAAACAGGGAATTTTGGGAGAAAAAAACCTGGGAGAAAAATTTTGGGAGGAAAACCTGGGAAAACTTTGGAATTTTTCTCTCTGCCTTGCCCAGAGACGAGCTCAGACTCAGCACACCGAGGGTCACCTTTATGGCCTTGTTTATCCTGGATTCTGCCTGGGATCCCCACGTGCAGCAGGAGCTGCAGAGGGAGGAGCCTTGTGTGTCCTTGGCACTACTGCAGCAGCTCTTTCCCTCTCCCCCTTTTGGCTCCATTTCCCCTTGGAACAGCTCTTCCCATGCCTGTTGTGTCCAGAAAGCACACTCTTGTTGACATTTTTTTTCCTCTTGTAGCTTATGGAATTTATAAATCACATTTCAGTTCAATGTGCGTTTTAAGAAATCACTCAGATAGGAAATTCTATTTTGTTTCTGAATTCAGTTTCTCTGGTTTTCCATCATTAATGACATTTCCTTCCTAGCTGCAGATTATTATCTGAGGACTGCTCATGGTATCTGTTGCTCATAAGAGCTTTAATATTAAAACCAAAAATAATATTGCTGTCTGAATCAAATTTTTGTGTTAGAAAGTCAGAAGCTTCTGAATTACTTAAATTACAGACACAAGTTTTGACAGCCCAGCACAGGCAGAGCCTTAAAGGAGTTCCTTACAAATGTATTTTTTAACACTTTTAGAGCCTCCAGCTCAGACTGTCATGGAGCTTTACTAGAATCACTGAATTCAAGGGAAGACATCCCAGTCATCCTCCCTGTCCCCAGACAGTGGCTTGTCTTGGCAAATGTTACCCTCTTTATTCCCAAAATGGTAACAAAGAGCTCTGAAATTCCAAACCTTAATTTCTTGTTGATAGTTTAAACACTCTTCTGTACTTCAGGGAAGCACCTCCCTCATGGATTAACGTGACACAGGTATAAAAGATTACTTCCTAAAGATGTAGGTGGTGCTTAGTAAGAAATATTTTAAATAACCAAAGAAAACCTCAGATCTTCCCCCTTCCAGGCAAGTTCCTAGGCTGTGTTCAACTCTTCCAGGCATCCATCCAAGGTGAGGTACAAGAAAAAATGTATTATGCTGCTAAATCACAGCTTTTTATCTCTCTCTCAATACCAGCATCCTGTGGTACCTTTTGTTTTTGCCTGCACTTTCTTGGTATTCCTGTTTTTCTTTAGATTCCCATCATGCACCACTGCCAGAAGTTCCCAATCTTTTTATATATTGTGACTCACTGGGGAATTCCTACTCCTCAAGAGGGCTGATGAGGCCTCACCTCTTGTTTCTAGGAAGCATCCCCAATGTTTTTAAATGAGAAAAACTTGGTTTTAAGCACAAAGTTTTTCTCTGAAAACTATTTTTTCCCTTTGAAATGCACTCGGAGAGACAAATTTGCTCATCTCTACTGCCACTGACCAAAAAGCAGCCAGGGAAACTTGCTGCAGGCACTGTCCTGCTGTCTGCAGCCTCCCTGGCTTGTGGGGTTTCCTGCATGAACTACTCAGAAAAAGCTGGGAGTGGGTTTCAGATAACTCAGTGTTACCTGCATCCACACAAGGAAAGCTGTAGTATCCAATACAAAAAAAGTTGAAAATAAAGTCTGGCTTGATGGGGGGAGGTTATAAACATTGGCTCCCCAAAATCTTTTTATGTACAGAAGAAATAAAAGTAAGGCTAGAGATTGAACCAACACTGCCTGGTCCAGAGTGTGTAAAGGAGAGCTCCAGGGTATCCTTTGGCAGATCAACGTGATCCAAGCGTTCCAGGGACACCCTTGGCACCCAGGCTGTAACACTGCACAGTGTCTGGTCACCAGCTGCTGCCAAGGAGCTGCTGCTTCCTCATCCCAGCTCCAGGAGTTAATCAGCCAGGGTTGGAGGCCAGTCAACATCAACAGACTAGAAAAGCAGAAGGGGAAAAAAAGGCAGCAGAGTTGGTATTTCACAGATACCTAAAGAATCACAACTCCTTTTGCTACTACTTGGCAGCATCACCCTCTGTTGGGCTGCATTTACAAAGAAGTAAGTAGGAAAAACTTATTTTACAAAGGAGCAGTAGGAAATGGATCCCACGGTAAGGAATGTTGATCCACTTAGAGCAAGTCCATGGAAAGCATCTCACCAGGGCAGCTCCCTTAGTAATTTCCAGGAAAGACAAACAGCAACCAACTTACTTCTACATCCAGCTCCAGAATGTCAGCAGTTCTGTTCAGAAGGGCCCCAATGTTGGGCTTTGTTCTCCCAAAGTCTCCATGCACGAACTCTTTAATGTAGCTGGAAAACACTGGCTAAGGAGAAGTGGATTTCACAGGAAAGAAATCAAAAAGGGGGGAAAAAAAGTGGTTTCTTCTAAGTAATTTCTTATTATTGTATTAAGCCCATGCCTATCTTTAGGAGAGCTCCTAATTCCTTCTGGTTCTGGTGTCATAACTGCTCTGCTGACCTTTATTTTGTTTCATTCCAAACTGAGTAGTGACTTTAGAACAAATCCATAACTTGTACATAGCAGCCATCTCCAGTCTGCACTGAAGTGCATTAAATATTGTGGAAAAGGTCATTTTTGGAGGTGAAAAGTTTTCAGTTAAATTAGAAAAAGCTGAAGTGTATTTTAACCAGCACATTTTTATATCTGCCACATAGTTAATGAAAATTCCAATGTGAAATTGTGACCTAAAAGCAAATACTGTGCAGCGACGCCACTGCGGGAGAGCAGGGATTTCAAAACACCGCAACCACCGAGCAGGAAACTTCCCATTATCCCAGTCACTCCCACCAGGAGGCTGCTTGGCAGCTGCCTGGTGTCAGGGCACCCAAGGATACGTTCCTGCCTGAGTCTTGAGGTGCAGGCGGAAGTGGTGCTCGTCGATGTACTCGGATGTCATGGTGTGGATGAGCCGGCAGCGCACGGCCAGCGGCCGCCGGTGCAGCACCCGCAGAGGGGTTTTCTGGTCCAGCTTCAACTCCTGGTACAAGAAGTGAACAAAAACGTGAGGAAGGAAATGTGCAAAAAGGGTCCATAGGTTGTGGGAATCGTGTGTGGTGTTAACCAGTCCCGTCTTTTTTATCTTGTGCTCTGGTAGTTGAGTAATCTCAAGGCAAGACCGGTTTTTTTCCAAGTTTATCAAAGGAAAAAGAAGAGCCCTCTCAGAGGCCAAAGGAGGCCTCACATGAACACAAACTAATGGAATCACAAATACAGAGGAATAACCTTGAAATCTCCATAGCCCTTTGCTGGAAAGACTCCAGGATTTAGCAGCTCACTCAGAGCCTCGGGGCAATCAGAAAAGAAAATAAATCCCACCCACAAAATGCTCTGTCTAAACTACAGCCAACCCCCTAGAAATAAAAGTGAGGGGGAGAAAACCTTAAATGAGATTAGATCTCAGAACAGTCTTTTCAAAAGTTCATTCCCAACTCCCTTTCCCAAAGGAGAGGAAGAAGTTTGAAAGGCAGCTAAGGGAAGCTAAAGGAAGAACTTCCCAACAATTGTCTCCCTGAGCTGTAATGGCTTTGAGAATGAGCTGAAGTGGTGCAACACACCAAAAACTGAACCCACTTCTCCATCAGCCCATCTCCGTCTGGATAAAGTTCTCATTCCTGCACATGCTGATCCTTCCTGAGGCTTCTGTGCACTCTGACATAGACATTTCCACCTCCAAATTGCTGCAGCCGTGGGAGAACAGCTTTAGAACAGAGCAAAAGAGCTTTTCTGCTCCTTTCACTTACACATGATGCTATCTAAGGTAAAAAAGGGTGCCAGATTTCCTCCTCTCCCAGGTTCTGTTCTCCTGGAAGGTGAACATTACACAAGGATTTGTTGTCTCTGCTAAAATCCAACCCCTCCTGTCCTGCTGGAGTGACTGGTGAAGGAAGGAAGGGTAGTATGAAAGTCCCTATAGCAAGAGAAACCCTGATTAAAAAAACCAACCAAACAAAATCCAAGCACAGAGCAAGAGACAGGCCCATGGATGTGTTTAACTATTAACTGTGTTTAACTATTCCCGAGGGTACCAGGACAGCTGCTATTTAAATGACCAACAAGAGCTCCTGCTACCTTGATATCATCTAGAAACGCAATGTCTTCTCTCTGTATTGCTTTGTCTGTCCAGATCAAGGCACTGTAGGTCTTTGTCTTCTCCTCCTCACCTTCCTTCATGCGACCAATTGCCTCTCTAAACAAAAGGAATTAATTACTCACTTAACATAAGCACAACTACACAAGGCTGTGAGCGAGAACACTTCTCAGCTCCCCGAGTGTCCCTTTGAAATCCCTCGCCGGCGACAATAAACACTGACCTGGTGACAAGCTGTAAATCTCGAACCCGTATTTTGTCTGAAGAGTCATTAATTGCCTGTGATATTTAAAAAAGGAATCAGTTAGCAAGGCTGCTGGGCTGGAGAGGCAGCACGTGCTTGACGAGTTCAGTGAGGTGTCCGTGATTTACCTGCTGCAGCCTCTTCATCTCCTCCACGGTGAAATGAATCCTGCGAGGATTCACCAGCTCGATCGCAAAGGGCCTTCCTGGCACCAGGCACGGGCATAAAACATAAAAACACGTTGTTCTAAATTAATGCTGCATTTACACAGGAAGGCTGGAAGGTGTGAAGACTGTCTGCTGTTACACAAACAGGGAGAGGACTGGCGGGCTGAGGGATGGAGCATCAGATGCAAGGGAAGAAACAAGGGACTTTTTTTTTTGGCTACTAAACCCCAGTATCAGCAGTAAGTGCAAATTATGACTTCCCAGAAGACATCTTGTACAAGTCTGTGCTAATTAAAAAATAAAATAAGAAAAAAAGCTAATTAGCTTATTTTCTGTCACCTACAGCAATGCCCAGGTGCACGGCAATGTTAAATCCCACTCCCTCAGCTCAACATCTGTTGCCAGAGTTGTAACTCTGTGCTCAGGGCCAGGACAATCCCCAGCACAAGCCATGCCAAGAATCACACTACAAATCAGACAGCTACTGAAATACAGAATTGTTCATTTTTACTTTTTCTTTCCCTCCTCCCTTGGCCACAGCAGCTTCAGCAGGTTGGAAAGAGCTGACCTTTGTAAGGGACTCAAGTTCAAACAGAAAACAAGGCTCCCCCACTCCACAGTCACAGCGGGGGAATTAGAAAGATCCAGCAGAAAACAAGACAGGAATAATTCTGACATAAATGACTTAAAAGTAGGGAGTGAATAAAATAAAATACTTTCAACTAACTGTGCCCTTCCATGCAGCCAAGGCCACTGAAAAAGGGCTCCTGTTTCAAGCTGGTTTTATGAAGCTGTTTGGTCTTTGGGAATAAATATCTAAATTTCACTAAAATGCTTCAGAGATAAAATTCCAAAGCATGCCTAGTCACACGCTTGGCATTCAGCAGGATCAGTGAGAGGGGCTCCATGCACCCATTTCATCTCTGTGTTTCACAAGGGGTGTTCCAAGCCTTACCATTGCCTAGTGTCCTTACATCCACATCTTCTCTTCCAGAGGAACTGAAATTAAAGCCTGTAACAGATTTGAACAAGGAAGGTGAGCTTTTATTTTACATTTGTAATAATCTTTACAACTTTTAAAAGGTGAAATATTTTCTTTCTAAACTTGTTTGCAAAAGCTACTTCAAATCTATTTTATAAACTGGAGCCTGCACTTCACAAACCATGGGAATTCCTATTTATTCCTAAGTTTCTTGAAGAGTACTCCCAATTCCTTGGTCTGAGTGAGATTGCTACAACCAGACTAGCATATCCACTGGGAGGAGAAGAGGGGGTAGTAGCAGGGGTTTTTCCAAACTAATATTTAATGCAATTTTTCCTTGGGCCTTCTATGTGTCTAATTCCACATCTCTTAGATGACAAATGATGGGCAGTGATAATTTCATCTGGATAATCCCTGAAGAAGCATTTAGCTTGTGGAACTTAATGCACTGAGGAAAATAATGAATGGAGGTAAAAAACATGAGGGGGTCAAAAGCCAGGCAGATCCTATGAAATACCTTCAAAAACCTTCTTGGTACAAGTCATTTTATGAATTACCAACTGTTAAGAAGTTTGGTTAAGCAAAAACACTACCACATGAAACCAACGTATTTGCATCATCAGATCCACTGAGGAGCTACTTTAGCAGGATAAAAGGATCTAATTACTTCCAGATCACAGCTAAATAAAATTTACAAGCTTTGACTTGGAAGGAAACAAGAGGGATAGAGAAACATCATTTTTTCCCATTATACTCCCATAGTAAGTGGGTAGCTATCAAGAAAAAAAATCTTCGAATAATGATGAGAACTATGTGTGGTAGCAGATCTCCTAAATACTTACTGTCTGCCTTGAATTCTGCCATTAGATGCTCTGAAATTAATTCTTCCACTGAAGATTCCAGCTTCCTCTCCCCATCAATAATCCAGGGAGTCTGAGGTAAATTCCTGGAATATTTGTTGTATCTTCCTGTAAGAGACAACCACTGTACTTCTAATCATTCTACAACCGTGAGCAAAAGCTGCAGCCTTGCACAGCACATTTAACTTCCATGGGAAAATAAAATGACAGGCTTGAGCTTGTTTAATGGCAGGAGCATTACACCAGCCCCGTGGAACACACGTGGCTGTGTCCAGGAGAGAGTCAGTAGCCAGGATGGCCTCTTAGGCTAGCCTTGGAGAGCCTGTGGCTGCAGTCCTGCCTCCAGGAATAACCCTCCTGTGTGAAATAATCCAGCTTCCAAGGCAGTTCTGTCATTGCCTGAAGGCTTAGGAAAAGGAAGCCAAACTAAAACACTTTGGCTCACCACGAGGAACGCCATGCAAGGAGCAGAAATTCCCCATAATAAATTAGGAGGAATGGCAGGAATCTTGAGAGGGTGCCACATAAAGAGATTGGCATCTTTGGATGGTCCTAGTGATGCTTTCCTGGCACCTCCTTTACAGGCCACAGCTAAAGAACAAGCCTGACATGGACAAGCAGTATGAGCTTCTTTATGGACAGGTTTGATAAGAAGTGAAAATATTCCCAAAGCAAGGAAATAATTCCTAAAGGCCAAAGAGCAACCCCCTGCTAAAACTGCTTTCAACCTGAAACCTTGCAAATATAAAATAAAGTTCAGAGTAGCTGTGTGCATTACTTTGGGCCTCTGACATCTCAGGGGTTTGGGGTTTCTATCATATTTTCCTATCTCAAACAATGTTTCCTTTTTGCAGTCTGAGCAGCAGAAAAAGCCACACAAACAAATGGGGAAACTGAGTAACACAGTTTCACTGGGGCAAATAATGAAAGTAGGATGACTCATCATTCAGATACAGCCTCACACTGCTAAATTCTCTTTTCATAAAATGGAAAAAGGAGAACAAGGTTTGCTTTCTTTTTTTTTTTCCTCTCTCAGCTCCCCATTTTAATAATTTTAACTTTTGATCTGAACAAGAGTAGGTTTTAAAAAACAGAAGGTGTTTCTTGGTTTGACAGCCCCTGAATCCTTAAAAAAGGTTGGGGTGGGAAGTGGTCGCTAAACACCGAAGGTGAGGTCAAAAGGACAATGTTGTGCTTACAAATTAAGATCCCATCTCATTAATTAAAAGCAAAATATCTGCACTGTACTCAAATTCTACTCTGGATTTAGTTCTTGAAAAATTAAATACCTGCCTGGACTGTTTTTATGTTGGAGCAAGATATAAACTACAAATGACAAGACCAGTATTAAATGACAGGCAGAAAGCAAACCCTCTGTTTTGCTCTTCATACTGTTGAATTCTGATAAAACTATCCAATAAAGCAACTTAAAATAAAACAGTGTGTTTGGAGAAGTCTAGAAGGAGCTGGGTATCTTGGATTCACAAAAATGTACATCTAACTGTCTAATCAGTAATTAAAAATAAGGAATGGTTATATGAAGAACATCGATTACCCTGCCATTCACTTCTGCACTTTTTCATTTTCCATTTCTTTATATTCAGGATTTTTATCATCACAGTATGCTGGATTTAAATTACAGGTTGGGTTCTTTTGAACAATCATCAGTTTGCATGTATTTAAATAAGCTGTTCATATAAAGGACTAGAAGAATGGCAGATACTCTGGCAGGCAGAGGATAAAAAAGTTAAATCATCTCAACTCAAGGACACCCAAGTGTTGCTGCACTACCTGTCCCACCCAAACCTTTATAAATCCCATGAGGATTTGCAGTTTTGGATGGGATAATATGCAGAGAAATCCAGATGGTGAAAACCTCTGAATCCAAATCAAAACCCAAGGAAGTGAACAGCACTGCTGGGAGCTTGCTGGTGTGGAGGTGCCTTTCCCAAACCATTATTTTGAGGGGATTTGTAATTTCTAACTTTTGACAAAATAATATCTTCAGCAAAGTTCAAATATAATTTCTTCCCCTTTCAAACCGCTCTTGGATAGAGCTGGATTTGATTCTTTGCTCCTTACACTTCATTACAGGAATTAACAAACAGCAAGAATCCTCTGGGTCTCAGGGCAGTGTTACAAAGTTCTCTTCAAGACAACACATCAGCAGAGAAATGGATCACTTTACCAGCCACAAAAACTGCACCATTATTGCACTGAATTTCCAGAGCATCACAGAGGTTCTTTGGTGAACTTGGGGGACACGGAAAATGCCTGTATTAAAAGTAAAAACAGAGTAAAACATATTATCACTACCAGAACATGATGGAGCATCACCAGAGCAGTAAAAAGTGCCTACCTTTGGCTTCCCACTGTGTGTGATTTTTACCATACTAACAGTACTAACAGTGTTTTCTTAAAACTTTTGGAAATATGAGAATATTTCTTGTAAAGGGAAGATTGCCGTACAAACTCTAAAGCTCAAAATAATCCTTTCAATTAAAAGATCAGGAGTGATTTTCTATTGCCAGAAAAAAAACACGTTTTAAACAGTAAAGCAACAGAATTTAAACAATCTGAAGTTCTTTTAAAGCCATCCTACCACTACATACCCGCTGAATATTTTCCTCCCTTCCCCAATTCTATACAAAAGCACAATACTAAGAAATAGTTTTGGTATATACTTACTTGAGAAAATCCTCTTCTTTTATCTTCTCCAGGGCTTTTATAACTGCCATTCTGGTGAAAACAGACTGCACAGTGAAATAAAAAAATGAGTCAAGAACTAAGAAAAGCAAAGAAAGGATATGCCTGAGGAAGAAAAAAAGCACTGAAACTTACACTGTGCAGTTCCGTCACTGCTCACTTGGGAGCCCAGATCCAAATTTGCAAAACAGTTTAAAACCAGAATCCTAAATCCATGAACAGAAACCTAAACCAGCTTCATTTTCAGGAGTTAAATATACCTAAGCTCAGCTTTTATGTCAGTGATTGCAGGCAGGTAGTTCTGCTGAAAACAAGCCTGTTGAGTAGGAATCTCAAGTTTCTGAAGTTCAAAAGTTGATTGATTTTCAGAACTAATGGCTCTGAACGGTGGGGCTGGGCAGTTCCTCCTGCGGAAAAGAAGCAGCTTCCCACTCCCAAGCTGCAGCCAAAGCTGCAATGCCAGCACCAGGAGCAAAGTGCCGAGCTCTGTGCACAGCCAGCTGCTGCTGGGATAACTCCAGTGAGAATTTACCTTCCTGGGACAGGAGGAACAAGTCTTGTAACAGCTGAGGTGAAATCCTGCTCTAGGAAAGCTGAGGACAGGAGAAGGTCTCTAAATGAACCTTCTAATCAAGCATGGTCAGGTCTTGAAATCCACCTGGGATGGAGCCTGCTCCACTGTCAGTTTCCTCAAGGTAAAATGTTTTTTCTTGCATTTCCTCTGAACTCATTTCAGTGTATTCCTGCTGTGTCTCGTCCTTCCACCACACTCTGTGCAGAACAGCCTGGCTCCCTGCTCTCAATAATCTCTTTTGGCACTAGGAGGAGATTCAGCTGGATCCTCCCCAAAGCCTTCACCAAGAACCTTGAAGAAGTTCCTCAGCCTCCCCCAGCAGGCATGTGCTCCAGCCTTGGGACTGCCCTGACGGCTGTCTGCTGAATTTCCAATTTAATGGTGTCTTTATTGCAAACTGGAGATTTGGGGAAAAAAAATAAAAAATACTGTGTCACTCTTTGGGACAATTCAAGTCTTGGCTCTATAGAGTTCCTGGGTGTCTTCAGGAAAGCTGCTCTTTCTCCTTCTAGGCATAAATTGGAGATAACAGCACTTCCCTTCCTGATAGAAGGATGATGAGCAGGAAAGCCCTGAAAGCAGCAGCAGGTTAAAATAACCATCTACACAGACAGCACAGAAATTTTCCCTCAGAAGCCAGTTTTTACACCACTTCTCTGATTAACACAGCCCTTGAAGCCCAGCTTCTTTGTGAGGACAAACCTCTGACAGCTCTTCAGAGCTGTTATTTTTCTTTAGATTCCCCTACATTTTGTTGCCTGTGTGGATTTAACAGCCAGGCCCTGCTGGTTTAGCTCCTTATGTGGGATTTCCCCCCTTTTAAAGGACAGCAATGCAGCAAGCAGTGAGCTGTAACAATACAACCCTGCTAAAAAAAGAGCAGCGTTTATTGGTCAGGTGGAGCAGAGTCAGCAGAATTCCTAGGCCAGATTCTGCCTCTGCCAGATGTTGGCAGACTCTTCACCAGAAAGAATAAAAGGCCTTGCAATGGCTTCTGACAGGAGTTACTTGCTCTCCCTCTGATCACATCCACTGTCCCACTTGTATCAGTTTCCCTCCGACTGGTTTTTTATCCTCGCGTGTCCCCTTTTCCGTCAATGGTTGCGTGCGTGCTCAGGGTCTGCAACAAGTGGCAAGGTCCCTTTTCTCTCCCCCCTCCTCCAGAGGCAGAAAGGATAAAACCATCCTGCATGTATCCTGGCTTTCATTCAGATCAGAGCACATGAAAACTGCAGTGTGATCATTTCCCTTTTGGCTGCCGAGTCTCATCTTCACAATGTGACTTATCTGAACTGCTTCACCCACAGAGAGCTCGAGGATCATCTTTTATGCTACTTTTGATGCATGACAATCAAATTCCTACATCTTAAGGGAGGTATTTACAGAGCACCTTCCTAAAATTATGGCCTTTAGACAGCCTGGAAAATGAATGACCTAAAGAAAAGCACCAAGCTCTTGGTTCTCCTAAGCTGCGAATTGTGAAGTGAATAAAGGAGACAACTTTATTTTCAGGCAGTTGAAAACTAGAGAGCTTTTTGATGAAGGAAAAGCAGACATTGAGCACTGACTGAATACCCAGGCAAATTGTAGCTACTGCTGTGAAATTCTGAATGTCAGAGCAGAAATACAATGATGAGATCTTACCTGTTTGTTCTTTGCTGGCTTGAAACAGTCTGGGCAGGCAGTGGCTCTAAACACAGAAATGAAAATTAGCTGCTCCTCTTACAGAGAAAGAAATAAACAGATACACTCACAAGCATAGCATGTAAATGGTTTTTGTACCCATACATCCAGTGTCTCACTTCCACAGCTTAGCTCAGAGCAGATCTTCAAACTCCCTTTATCCTAAGCCACGAACGGTGCAAGATGTGCATTGCTTGATCCAGAGAAATCATGGACAAAGCTCTGCTCTTCTGCTCTGACCAACACTGTGTCTCAGGTTTGAGATGGGATGGAAAAGCAGACCAGTTTATCTTTTAGTCCTTCCCAATCCTTCTCAATAAAGGCCATGATTAATCATTTAAGTTCTAGGCAAGATTTGCTGACACCTTGAAATCTGTACTTGCCGCTCTTAGACAATGCTCACTACAAACCTGAGATTCAAACTGTCCCTTCTGGAGAGGAAAATTCAATTTCCCACTGAAGAAGTAACTCCAGGTGTTCACCACCAGTTGTGCTTTGCCTGTTCGAAAGGAAACTATTGGCTTTTCACAAAAGTGAAAGCCAAGTCACTGAAACACTTTTTCTGAGTAGTGTAGAGGAAGTTGCTGTTCCTATTAGTGCATTTCTGTGTATGCAGTCAGAGATGATTTCTGGATTTCTGTGTCTGCAGTCAGAGGTATTTCTGACTTCCAACTCAAATTTCTTGTGGGTGTTTTTCAACACCTCTATAACTCCTTCAGACTAAGGGAGCAGGTTTTGCTGTTTCTACACAAACAACTTCCCTGGCCAGTCTGTGACCCAGAGCAATGCAAACTCCCTCTTCCAAAAATTTCAGTATCACCTTACCTTTAAATATGAATTGACAAGAGCCAATTCAACCTTCCATGTCAAACCATGGGTCATTTCAGCACCCCCACCTCCACACAACTGTGTAAGAACAGGTGAGAAACAGCAGGTGCCATGCTTGGAAATCCAATCCAAAAGCACATCTGGAGTTCTCCAGGTTGAGACAAAGTCCTGCTTTGCTTCCACGGAAACGATGACTGTCACTAGTACTGTGATAATTCCCAAATTTTACCATATTTTCATGAAAACCAAAGCACTGCCCAGAGCCAGCCACTCACACAAGCAGAATGCCTTGGCACCTGAGGAACTACTCTGTAATTAAATTAGGCAATGTGCTGTTACTCCAGAAAGTGTCTCCAACCTTAATTGCTGCTTAAGTGTGCTACAAAGAGAAGGCAAATAAAGGGAAATTGTCAGGTCACATGGAATAAACCAGAGTAATTGGAATGTGGAATGGAACTTCTTTACAGCTTTCGCCTCTACAACTGCTCTGCTTGGAGCACTAACACTGGTACCATAACTGGTTCAACAGCAATATTCCTGAAATGCCAGAAAAAGCATGGAAGGATGAGCACAAAATACCAGTGAAGAGGTTTCAGAGGAAGGAAGCAAAATGAAATAAATTAGAACAAAAGGGTGCAGGATGCAGAAACACTTCAGTTCTCTACAGGATTGTGGGAACCATTATTTAGAACTGTAGCTTGGCCCTACAACTTTCTCCGTCTTTTGCCCAGTCTTGAAGAAGCTGGAAAGGAAAGATGTTCAGGAAATTTTGGTAATAATTGTTCCTAATACTGGTTCCTTCCTAAATTTCCATCCCCTTATCCCCTACCTCAAGACAAACAAAAGATGCAGTTGTGGAAAACCAAGAAGGATTCAGCACTTAAAGATCTGGCTTAAATTGCCAGAAGAGAAATCAGGAAATAAATAAAGGCTGCAAGAGAAATCTCTAGTCTCAAGAAATGAATTCATGTTTCAACAGACGTATCTCTGCTCAGCCTCCTTCTATGCTAAGACTTAATTTGCAGTAGGTGCAAATTAACTGAGTGAAACTTTAGGTTTTCCAGGAAGCATCAACAAACAGGAAGAGTGACCCTAATTTTCCAGAATATACTACAGCTAGAATTTGAGAAATCAGATTAAATGGCAGCTAAATTCACAGAACTACTTTGCTTCTCTGTGTACAGCAGGTGCCCTGCTGGGCCAGGCCGGAGGCTGTGTGTAGTGAGGGAATTTCTGTTTGTTTTCATCAACCAGCTACATTGGATTAACTCGCTTCAAAACCTTTCCTCCATGTGCCCTATAGAAGCAGGAAAAACTTAGGTATGATCTCAAAAGATTCCCCCACCTGCAATTACATGGTCCAAATTTTTAAAAATGATACAGGGAATGTTTTTGAGGAGGGCTGAAATTGAAGAACTTATCTGAATGCTCTCCTTCCAGTTCAAATCAGAATTTTGGATGGTTTTTTTTTATTGGCATCAAAGAGCAGAATTAACCAGAGATGGTGTAACTTCAAGCTCTGCAACTTCGTGTGGATATGAAGAAACCTAGATGCAGACCACATTCTAGTTTATAAATACTGCATATTGTGCTCTGTAACAAATCCAAACCAACAATGTTGCACAACGTTTAGATAAAGATCTTTTGTTACTTGTAGAAAAACTTACAGGAAATGGCACTCCTCCTCTGTTTCTGGGTGAGCAAAGACCACGCTAATTTCAAACAGACTCTAAATTAAAAAAACAGAAAAAAGAACAAGGAGGTGGTAATAATTTTTTAAACAAACAGGGAGGACATTCTCAAGCACCTATACTGTAGTTTTAGGAAAACAGTAGAGACAAAGGAGAGAGTAACCCATTTATTTATGATTAAAGACATTAAAAGCTGTGCCAGAGCAGCATTTGCCTTTCTGAAGTCACCAAAGATGACGTGAGAGCACCTCAGAGCCGTGAGTGACCTGCCCCGGTTCCATCCTGTGCAGGGCTGAGCAGAGGCAGCCAAGGCTCAAAGCCTATTACGGTCACTAAACCCCAGAGCCCTCCCGGGAGTGCAATCAAGATAAAACCCTGCAGTAGTCACCACTGTAAAATTTTGTCAGGGGCTTTCTTTGCAATGCCTGCATGGCCTTGGGGCAAAGCAAGGCAACAGTCCTGGTGGATTGACAGCTAGCCCAGGAACTCCGGTGTAATCTCAATTCTTCCCCCAATTCCCTCTCTGGCCTTGGGCAAACAACGCTCATTACTTCTGTTACTCAGATACCAGCACACCTCAGGAGGGCTATTGAAAAGACTGGCTAATATTCAAGTGCCTTGTAGATAAAGGGCACTAGAAAAACAACTTTTGTGGTACAGAGATGTCTGGAGTGGCTCCGTGCCCACGTGGCGTGTGGAGCTTTTGCTAACTTGGTGTGTAAGAAGTTTGTTTCTTCCTGGATCATCTTCAGAGTAACTGAGTGGGATTTTTCTTCCCTAAGACAAAAGGGATGCTTTCAATTAGCACTCCTGGGAAAACACAGCCTGTAATTATTATGGAAGCTGAAAAATCAACATAAAGACTAAGTGAATCTAGTCCTGGGGTCAGTGCTATGGCTGGTGACAAGTAAAACCTACAGGCAGCCATGGCTGCAGAAAATTTACACTCAAGGCAATTGAAGGTGCTTCTGAATTTGGCAACACCTGATTGCCATATTCAGTCAGTGGCCTTCAGAAAGATTTTTAAGGATATTAATCAGAATCTGCAAGTTGAAAACAGTTTGGAAAAAAACACATTTCTATTGCCTGCTTAGTGATATTGCAGGTCCCAACAAGCCCATTTCTAGTGTTCATTAAAGTGAACAAGGACCAGTCTTTTCTCTTAAAGTACACTTCAGAAATTTATTTAATCCACAGAACCTGAGCAACTGAGCTCCAGAGCAGTAGCAAGTGTTGGCAGTGACAGGAGAGCAGGGAAGGAATGTGTGAGCATTCCTCAGCCTCTGCAAAACAGGGTTCCTGGAACAGGAGACAACTGGAAAACTCTCATTAACAAAAGGAGGATGGCAGCACAAGAGATTTAGCACAAGCCTGTGGTTTTTTCAGAAGATGCAATGATCTGTGTGTGCAAAAATGAACATTGGGCCCCTCAGGACTCCCGCTTGGAGATCTCTGGTTAGAAGAACTTCCCCCTTGCTTTCCCCTACAGTGAATTTAGGAGCCACTCAACTTGTTTCTCTCTTAATAAGGAAAAAAGGATACATTTTTATTTCCCTACCATAAGCGTATAAATATACACACCCCAACATGCATGAAAAAAGAATGATGAAACAAAGAAGAAAGTTTTCTGTTATTTATACAAGACCTTTCCATCAGCAGGAACACCCAACTCTTCTGACAACTGGGGATGAATTATCCACTTATAAGCTTCTTTCAGCTGAACGATGTCATCCTTTGCCAAGGGAAGGCCCAGATTTCTGAATCACAAAGAAATAATGACTTGCACAGGGGTCTGTCAAAAATAGATACATGACATACAATATTTCAAGAGGAACTTAAGTAACTACTGCCAAGTAAAACAGATTTTTTTTTTTTTTCTGTGAGCTGAGGAAACTGATGCCAGAGCTTCCTGGGAGATCAAAAGTTGCAAGAGTCTTTCCAGAGCCTGCCCAGAGAAAAGCTGAGGAAGAGAGAGATGCATTTCAAACCACTTGTTTGGGAAGTTAGAGAGCAAAAGAGATAAGAAACCTCAAGTAAGTTCAAAGCAGGTTAAAAAGAAAGAAGAAAATACACAAACCCATCTGCCACCTTATTCTTTGTAAGCATCAGGTAAACTGGACTATGAATCAACATTTATATAGAGAAAAAGTGTTTGTATGAAGAGTTCTTGTCAGACAGACAGACAGACAGACAGACAGCAAAAGCAATGGCTCACCTCATCTGCTGCTTCACCCCCAGCCAAGCAGCACGCTGCAGGTCACCAGCCATGCCCAGGGAAAAGAGAGGAAAAAACAAAAGCAAGTGAAATTAAGGCTCAGAACTCCCAACAATCTGAGAGACTCTTTGCAAAAGGAGAAGTGTTTTTAAAACTTGTGACAAAAAAGAAGTATCAGGAATTTAGCTTTTGCTTCAGAAGTGGAAAGATGGAATTGCTGTGAGTTTTTATTTCTAAGACATCACTTTGCTCTTCACGTCATAGCCTACCTGGCTTTAAAAAAAAAAAAGAAAAAAAAAAAAGAGGTATCATTAAACACTTTGAAACTTGCTATTAATACTGTAACTACAAAAAGACTGTAAGTCATCAGTTATCTTCCATACATAAATAAAAAGGGTCTAAATGAATGGTATATGAAAGCTGATTGACATAAATTAATGAACCCCCAAATTCAGCTATCACCCATTATAAAAAATTGAAATGAAAATATACTTGGTCTTATGGTAATCACAGAATTGGCTTCTTATTTACAGCACACCATTTAGTTTAGGTGAATAGGCTAAATATGGAAAAAGTGAGGAACAGAAGGAATAATTCTAGAAATCAGATGGGAACCCAAATGTTCAAGTTCACTAACAATTAGAAAAAAGAGAAAAACTCCGACAGTGAAGCACAACAACATTTTCAGCTCTCCTCTACTAACAACAACTACAAAATACATTAGGACTGGCAGGAAACCACTTAACTAATTCAGCCTGTGTCACCATCCTCACTGAAGATGAATTCCAAAAATCAAGTTGTTTGATTTGAATCCACCACAATGAAACTTTTCAGCCTATAGGCAGCAGACTTTTAAATCCCTTCCCCATCTTTCATTTTTTCATATACTTAAAGAATAACCTCCTCCAAACTCTGCTGAAAGAACCACTGTGCATTGTCAAGAAAATAATTCTGAGGAAGAAGTTTGAAAACAGGTCTCAAACTTCAGGAAGAAGGGTCAGGATCACATGGATATCAGAAGAAACCACATCATGGACTCCTTTTCCATACAGATAAGGAACTCAACAAAATAAGCCTATCATCCTTCACTTGGTACATCTAAATGAATGAGGGAACCCTGAAGACAGTGCCAGAAATTAAGAGGGAAGAGGGATGGCGGAGAAAGGACACAAACTTTGTTAGATCCATGATGCACAAACCCACACTGCTGAACTAAACAAATGCAGTTGTAGTGATGAAATCCCATTTGCTCAAATCCACTGTGATTCAATATCCTGCATTTGAAGACAGTATGAGTAAGGCTGCTCCACTTGAAGTATATTGTAATCCTGTTTGCATAATAACCCAGATAAAATCATAAATAAAAATAGCTTCCATTGAAATTCCTTAAGTGTAGATCTGAACTAGAGGATGTAACAACCACAGAACTGAGCCTAGGAATCTGCATTTGACAAATGCCAATTTACAAAGAAACCTCTCTCATGCCTTGATTCAGAGCACATGCAGGTTTGGGATGGTTGGGACTCAGGGGGAGGCTAATCTCACTCCTCTTCCCTGTTTTCTTGGGATAAAACTACAAAATAGACAAAACTTCTTCACAGGAGCAGCCATGCTAAAATGAGACCACAGGTCAAATTTCATCTCCCGTCTCTCTCGACTTCTACAATGAAAGAGAATTAAAGAAATTACTTTTCCCCTTCAATTAAGGGGAAAAAAATAGATGAGAGTACTGCAAGCACAGAAGCCAAAAGATCCCAAATTCCAAATCGCATTCAACCACCAAGCCAGCCAAACTCCTCTACTCTCTCCCAGCTGAATGTGGAGCAGGGGATCAGATCCCTCTACTTCGTAATTACTTCATGTTTGTGAAGTGGTTTGGAAATGAAAAATGCTCATTACAGAGCTGAAACCTGCAGGGCAATGCTCAGCAGCAAATCCATCTCTGGAACACACCAGCCCGGGCACTGTATTGATTAGGAGCTGCAGGATATTACTCTGGTGCTATCTGAGGGAGCACAATGGCAACAGTTGAAATACCCCGTGCAATCCCAGCCACAGCATTGTTTCAGTGCATTAGAAAGGAGCTTGGAGATGGGGAATTCCAAGATGAGGCACAGGCAGCCCTACAGGGAGTAATGACTACAGATGTTATTTGCATCAATGTCCTTGTAGCAAGCACCAGGATGATGGATCACGACTGAGACCACAGGCAGAGCCAGCAGTCACCCTTCTGAAGGGCACCACTCACTTCATATTCTAATAGAGCTGTCTGACATAAACTTGGGACTCCTGTATTTATGATTTATTTCAATCAAATCTCCTACTTGTGGAAGGAGGCAATTGCTTCCCTGCATCACAGATACAAATACTATGCAAATGTAGATTTTATGTCCCGCTCTTCTCCAGCTCCTCTCGTACATTTTAGACTTGGCAGGATGACAACTGTCATAATTAAATGAGATGAAGGTAATACTGAAAGGCAGTTTCTGATTTTTTTTTGTTAAAAAAGATGATGGAGAAAATCTGTGTGTCACACCAGAGGGCAGAGGGAGAGAGGCTGCCTTTGGGTGTTCTTTGATGATAGGATTCCACATGTTCTTGTACACAGCAGGTCAAAGAATTAAAAGCAGAATTTAACAAATTGCTTCTTTTCAGCACAAAGCATGTTGAGATATTCTGATACCTGATTTTGATACTTTCAGGCATTTTTACATACTGTATTGCTGCTTTTCTGTGGCTGTAAAACAGGTTCTCACCTGTCTTTTTTAAGTGATAAACTGATAGGAGGTAAATAAAGCCCCATGATTTTTAAAGTTCTTTCTCCACCATCACCCCTTTTCACCCCTGCATTTGGAGCAAACAGCTGCTTTGGCACTTCACAAGACAGGAGGGATGGAATGGAAAGGACAGCAGAAACTTCTAAATCCAAACCTTCTCCCAGTCAAATCAGAAGTGCTTCCAAAGGGAACAGATTCAGTTTTGGAGCTTCCTACTCATTCCTTTCAGTCCATCTGTTGATTTGTGGGCCCGCAGAACAACTCTGACTCCCTTGGCTGTCCCAGCACCGCTGCTTTGTTGGAACACGAGCAGCGAGGACATCCCTCACCTGAACTGCAATGCAACACCACCCTCTACCGAGGCTTCCTGCAAACATCAGGGGCTCTTGGATCGCCTCAGCTGACACCAGGCTTACAGCTGGAGTAAAGCTTGCTAAAGTCTGACCTACGTTTGGGGTTTGCCAGAGCATCACAGGCATCCAAATACTCACCTAGGCTGAAAGTGCTTTTTGACAGACCTCATTTTCTGGACGCATCAAAAAGCAAACTGGGAATCAGGGCAGTTCACCCAGCCAGAAAGGACAAAGCAAACACACCAAGTGTGCTCAGTTGAAGATGGGAAGTAGAGAATCTTTATGCTCCAGACGATTTTGGAGTAGAATATTTGTTAGCTGTTACAGTGGCACTTGCCCAAGATGCCACAGCACAAACCACCACTACACGTGCAGGAGGTTATTTACCGAACTCTGGGAGCAGAAGAGACTTCACCACAGCTTTACAGAGAAATCTAACACCATCTCCCCTTCTTTCTGCCATGTTCACTGAAGCCTCCACCACATCTTAACCCCAGCAGGCACCTCCTGTACAGATTGATGTGTTGCCCTTTCAAACACCACTTTTGCATCACTTTTAGAACAGTGCTTTTGCATCGTTTTCTAGCAGAAAGCAGAGAAAGACTGCAAAGTATCTCACAACTAAGTGTATTTTCCCATCATTTAAAATGCTGAACACTTCAAGACTTCATCCTCAAATTCCTTCATTTGCATTCTGCACTACCAATTATCATTTATCCCTGGAAAGGCACCAGCTGTGCAGTTCTGTCTCTGAGAAGATCCACAAAGCAGGGCTGGCATCTGCTCCAAAGGGAACAATTCACTGAGGGTTTCAACAAACTCCTTTTAGGTCTTCAGATGGAAAGTAACTCCTGGGCTAACTGAAAACTGAAGTGACTCAGGCCCTTTATTAATTACAATAATACTCACAAGGAAGGGGAGAGGAGATTTCACTTTGGGTTTTTTTAAATAATACCAATTAAAAATCAAACCACTTCCAGCTCATACATTCTACAGTTACTTTCTTAAATATGTATTTAATTATTTAAGTTATTATTTGAGTTACTTACCTCCCTGACAGACAGCTGTGGGGGAAGTGACACAGAAAATACAAAACTGGTGAACTGGTAGTCAGCAGAATTAACTTTTTGGCACAGCTGTAAGAGAAGGAGCTTAATATGAAACTACAGCAATGGGACTGAGCTGATAATTTTTGTTCTAGGATAATCACTGTGAATTCATGTTCACACACACTCAGAGAGATGCTCAACTTACAAACCAGAGTAATCACTAACAACTTATTGAAATATAAGCTTTTCTGTCCTGTTAAAAGGAGTTACTACTCAACAGTATCCTTGGTGCTATGAAACAACCAAACTCACTATTTTAAGGCCAGGACCAATTGTACATTGAAATTTTAGGTGAAATCAGCATCTCAGATAAGGAAATTTATGTATCAAATAATTAGGTTTTGTGGTGCCTCAACAAGTGGCATCAGATTTTCCATCGCTACTGAAGAGAGTAGCTCTGAAGCAAATCTTAGCAGCGGATTCTGAAAAAAGATACATATTCTGCCTATGGAAACAAAAAAGAAACACTTACATTCTGCAACTACAGAAACTATACACTATGATTTCTGTCTAGTCCCATTTTTGATACATTCCTGCTATTAAATCAAAACCCTTTCTATCAAAACTCTGTTAAGTATCTCAGACGCCAGTGTGAGTTTTCTAGCTGGTATTTCAGTTTGTCACATGAGCAGTGCAATTGCTCAGATGACATTTGCAACACTGTGTCCACATTCTCTCCTAACTCACATTTTCTCTATTATCCACAATCTGTTGCATCACCAAAACGTTTTCTTCCCCTCTGGTACTTCATAAAGACATGTTCATGCTGTATTAGAAATGTGTAGTTCAGAGAACAGCACTTGATGACTCCTCATTTTCCTGTCACATAAAAAAGGCGAACAGAGATCGCCAGTTCCACCGAGGTTTTCCTTAAAAGCAGCTGAACCTCAGGTCATGTCCTAAATTCATGTAGCCACATATCTGTTAGTCCTTTTCTTAGGAAAGTGTGCTCCCTGCAGTCATTCCATTGCACCTGCACTGCTATTTTTTTTTAAAAAAAAGTGCCACTATGACAAAGCTTGGGCAAAATTCCATCCCACCACAGATGCAAATTCCAAGCTGCAGGTGTGCAAACACTGCCCAGGAGTAGGATGCAGCAGGATTCTGCCTCCTACATTTCAAATCTTCAAAACAGGCAAATGTTTTGGTCTGCTGTCTGGTCTTTTTCTTTCAAAAGAAAGAGAAAACATTTATTTGGGAAAAAAAACAGCAAAAAAAATTCACAGTGTTTTCAGTCACCTGCTCTGTCCTGTAGGCCCAAACATACACAAGCTCCAATAAAGTACCCCAAAAGGCTACAAATTTACCTTTTTTACAAAGTCAGCCTCACAGAACTGCTGGAGAATTCCCAAACACACGTTGCAAACCTTCCCAGCCGAGCTCTCCATGGCAGTATTCCCGCTGTCAGCTGAGGGCAGCTGCGGGATGGCTCCGTTGTGGTTCACATCATCAGCACCTTCTTCCCTGTGTTCAAGTTTGATTCTCTTACAAGGTGGGTCAGCCACATCCAAACAGACTGTGCCTTCATTTTCCTGACTGTTCTTCAGAAATTCCTGCAAATCCTTCAGCAAATCCTAACACAAAGAGGAATCACACTGTGGTTTGTTTGTTCCTCTTTAACAAGCACAATTCCATAAGGCAGTATTATTCCAGCTGAGGCTTAGTGTATGTAATTAACAACATGAATTTATGCCCAAAGACATCTTTAAGACACAATTCAACAGCTCCAAGCTGCATTTCTCTCAAAATAGAAACTACCAGAGAAAATATTGCTGAATAGACTTGTTAATCATCCAAGAATGAAAATATTTTCTGACTTGCAGAAACACATTTATCTTTGCCCCATCACTATTCCATGAAAAGAGACACTTAGTGCTTTCTTGTAATTTAGACTATGTTAGAATTTAATTCCTTCAACTCCACTAGACCAGGAAGAGAGTTGGCCATTATAACTAAAAGAAAAGAGAGCAGACACAAGTGGGGGTGAAATTAAACACCCACAGTTCTTACACAGAGTAAGAACTTTTTATCAGGAGAGAAGCCTTCAAAAATTAAGCATTACCTGCATGTCTCTGATTCCTGGAAGGATGAGAGACAAGACATAGTTCTGGAAGAAGGATTTATTAAAAGGCTTTCAGTAAGGAAGAGAGCAGTTACTGTGCTGCAACTCAGAGAGAAATCAGGTAGAGATGCAAAAAGATAAAAAACGGCAGAATGAACAAACACTCCTCAAATAATTGATAAAAAATGGAAAAGGATAGGGAAGAAAGATGTTAAAAATGAATTGCGGAGAGTCTAAACTTGAGGAAAGGTAAAACAATCAAGAGAGACAGCAGCAGACACAAGCATAAAGACAGGGGATTAGAGCAAGTTAAGAAGGATGGCTAATAACACTATGGTTCTCTGATTTATCTTTTTTTTTAAATTTACCTTTGCTCTGCAATTCTTCAGTTGCATCCCCCTACCAATTCTGCAATTTCATGCAAATTTTCTTTACATTGAAGGAAAAAACACAGTTTTCCATAACTCCTTTTCCTTTCAGGCCAAGAGCCCAAGAACACAACAAAGGACAAACCTGGTGTGGATGTCTGTAGAGCATCTGTGATCCCACGCAGCAGAACCTCAAAACACATCGTGGGCAAGTGCCAGTGTTGAGTAAGAACTGAACAATTGGTCTGTCCTTCTCTGTCAGTGAAGACATGCTGGGCAAATCTAAAATTCAACACAGAGAAGTAAAAAGAAAAGCTTAGAACTAACACAGTTCAGCAATTCAATAATAAAAAGACTCAGCTGAGACTTAACTGCAGCATATTTGGAGTAACTGGAGGTTTTTTTGTCCTCTAGAGAAAAATTTGGTATACGTGTTTGTTTTAAATCAGAGGCACAAGAAAAGTGGAAGACCAACCCAAAAAAGACCACTGAGTGGAGGAAAAACTTCTGTATTTCTTAGGTTTTTCCTAGAAAACCTGACCTTGAGTTCTGACCAGGAAATGCTGAGCTTTTGCCCAGTGTTACCTTGGATAAAATACATGACATGCTAATCTTTACTGAATGAAGGAGGGTGGAACTATGACATATTAAGGCAATTTTAAAATGGGAATTCCTTCTAAAATTGCAGTGACTAAAGAATCAGTGTGTTAAAATCACAGGGAGAAAAAAAAATAAATAAGAGGCTCAAGTCATCCCCTTTTGTCACACAAAGTTTCTCCAATTTTTAAAGATTTACTTCCCTTCTCAATATAGGACTTGTGTTCTTGTGAGAAATCTCACAATGTTTTTTTTCACCCCTAAAATATTATGGCTAATTTGGTTTCCTATCGTTCTCTCTGCCCAGAACTTTAGAAAAGACTGATTTTTTTTTTTTTTGTCCAAAATTTTGTGATGGGATTCTTTTGGAAGAAGAGAAATTCCCAGTGACGTGCTCATCCTTCCTGGACATCTAGGAAATTTCAGGAGGCACATCAGGATAACCACAGTTGTTCAGACCGAAGGTTTAATGAGTCAATTGTCACTCATTAGTGGGAACAAATTCAGCAAGGAATTCCACAGTACTAATGAACCACCTGATTTTGCTTTGGGCTTAGCTCCTGCAAGCAACATTTGATACTCTCCTAGTTTTGTGTCCCAAGGGATGGGATATATCCATGTTCTCCATGCCAGCCCCAGACTGTTACACCTGCAATATCCAGTCCTGCTCAGAAGTTCCTTGCACAGCCATGGAAAACCTCCACAGCACGGAAAAGTTATTAAATTCAGTGAATTTCCTTAGTCCTGGGTCTGGATGCTTTATGGCAAGCTGTAAAAACTAAGGGCTACCTACAAAACTTCAAAGCTGCTTTTAGAAAGAAAGAACAAACACAAACGCACTTTTAGGTAACTGCAATCCCAGTGCACCTCCACTGACTCAAATACCGGCACGGTGTGACACATAAGGGCAAATGTGGCAATATTCCTGACATTTGGTGCTGCTGTGAGGGGAGGAATCGGGGCCGCCGCTCCGCCGCAGCACCTCAGGGCAGTGCTCAGAACCCCTCATGTGTGAGGGGGAAGGGGAGCTCAGCAAGCAGCGCGTTCCGGCTCCATTCCGCACCATTCGCATTCCCGCTCCCATTCCCGGTCCGCTCCCATCCCCATTCCCAATCCCGATCCCGCTCAGGAGCTCGTTCCGGCTCCGTTCCCGCACCATTCGCATTCCCGCTCCCATTCCCGGTCCGCTCCCACTCCCAATCCCGGTCTCGCTCACCCCTCGCTCGGCGGCCCGCGGAGCCGGCACAGGCCCGCTCAGCAGAGCAGCGGAGCGCATCGCTCGGCCGGCGCGGCGGGGCGCCGCGTCCGCAGGGCGGCTGGTGGAATAGCTCGGCGCTCCCGCGTGGCGCCTGCCAGCGGGCGGAGCCGAGAGAGGCCGAGCCCGAACCGAGCGAGGCCGAGTGAGACCGAGCCGGGGTCGAGCCGGAGCCGAGCGAGGCCGAAGCGGGGCCGAGCGAAGCCGAAGGAGGCCGAAGCGGGGCCGAGGGGGCGCGATGGCGGCGACGCCGCCGCCCAAGCCCTGGGAGTCCCGGCGGCTGCCGGGCACCGCGCCCGCCTTCCAGTGAGTGCGGGCGTCCCTCCCCGGGTGTTCCCGCCGCGACGGTCCCGGGTGTTCTCTCCCTCGGGGCGGCTGGGCCCGCTCCGCTGGGGCGGGCTCAAAGGTCGGGCCCGGCCGGGGCTCCGGGGGACGGGCGGGGGCGCGGCCCGGGGCTGCCCCGCGCCGTGAGGGGCTTGTGCCAGGCGGGGAGGGCTGCGCTCGGCGTGCGGGGCTGCGAGCTCGAACCCCGCGGGTGTCAGAGGGAAGCTGCGTGTGCGGTGTGGGGAAGGGAAAGCGGTGTTGCCAGCGGTGGTGGAGTGAGTTCACAGTCCGTTCCTGGCAGCATTAAAGGTCCGTTCCTGGGAGCATTCACAGTCCTTTGCTGGGGCTGTGCAGCTCCGTGAGCTCCCCAGCCTCTGCAGGACATGGGGAGCTGCGTGTCGCCCCCAGGACTTGGAAAAGATTGCCGTGTATTGTCAGTCTCGGTGTTCCCGACTTCTCTCCCAGAAAACGCAAACATTCTCGTGGAGAAGGATGCACAGAAAGCGTTTGTAAACTCCTTCCTTTTTGTGGGAAGTCAAGGAAGGCTCGCTCGGTGGCTGAATACTCGTCTTGTTTTTCACTTGGTGACTGCAGCTGGAGGGAGCTGAAACTGGGCAAAAGGTTGGCCCAACACTAAACATTGAGCAGAAACTTAGCTGTGTTCTCTGCAGCCTGCAGCGAGCTGAGCCAGCAGTTTGGTGTTGGTTATTCGTTCTGAGTTTATTTACCCCATTTTAAATAGCTTCAAGCAGCTTTAAAGTAGGGTGTCCCAAGCTGAGTACCGGAGAGAGGAGTGCAGTGTGACTTACTGAATTACAGCAGTTCTCTTTGCTGGGGTAATAACTTATTTTTCCTCCCGTTTCCACCTGCCGAGAGAGTTACAGTCTGTGATGGAAAAAAACAGCAGTGTAAAGATACAAATATTATTCTTTGCTGTGGAAACCTGTAAGTTTTGCTGAGAGGTGGCTGTTGCCTGCCTTGTATGGAAATAGTACAGCAAGCAGCAGCTCCATAGCAATTCCAAGCTTGACTTCCTTCTTTTTTTTCTGGTCTGCAGAAGTGGGAACTCGTGGGATGAGGCTGTAAGCATGGGAAATAAAATGTTTTACTTTTAGAGTGATAATGTGTGAATGAAACACATATATTTTTATTAAACTGGCAGAAGTTGGACAAAAAGCTGCTTGACAGAATTCAAATGCCAGTCAAGTACTTCCAGAGTTTTATTCTGAAGGGAATTGATAAAATGATTTAAACTTGTGGGCATTCAAAGGAAAAGAAAAATTATTAAATTAAGACCTCTGTCTGCCAGCACTTCTCAGTAGTAGATTCAATCCCTTGATAATCTGCACACAGGTAATCAGGTAGTGTGGGTAGAGAGGGTAACTGGGCACCCCAAAGCCCTTGCACATATTGTTGCATAATTACTTAGATTTTCAATAAGATCATGCCACCCTTGAAGAGTGGATTCAGAGGAGCTCTCAAGCTTTCTTCCTGCTGTATCATTGGCTCATTGTGTAGGAGAGCTGGGAACAAGGGTTGGAAATGAAGATTTCAGATTGGAAAGTTCATAAAAGTTCGTGTTAGAGCCTATGAGAGTCTTTCACGTGCAGAAGAGTGACCTGGGTGTTAGAGCAGCAGGTTTGATGGCTCTGGGTTGTGTTTTTCATGTGTTGATACATTAAATACACAATAAATGATAGAATGAACAAAGTTTTTCCATGTTTCCATTCCAGCTTCATGTTCACACTGAATATCTGATTATGGGGGTTTTATTCCCCTGAAGGATCAGATTTCCTGGCCAGATATTTTACTTCCAGCAAACGCTGTCTGACAATTCTGAGTGTTGGGCTCCCAGGTTCCCTATCCCTGCACTGCTGAAACTCTCTGTGGTACTTAGTAGTTAGCCAAGGGCTCTGTGGAAAGGAAAGCTTAAACTTTGGCTGCTGACCTTGTGATTCTGAATTCATTTAGGTCTGCTGACTTGGGTGACAACCTGCTGACCAGGCCCGGACAACCCACGGTGGCACGAATCCCTCCACCCATTTTGCCGAGACCGTCGCAGCAAACGGCAAGCAGCAGCCTGAGCGCTTTCAGGCCAGCCTATAGCAGCTCTTTCTCTCCAGGCTATGGCTCATATGGCACCTCTTTCTATGGAAGCTATAGTCCCTACAGCTATGGCTACGGAGGGCTGGGCTATAACCGCTTCTGTGCCGATGGCATTCCCCCCAGCAGGTTTGTGCAGCAGGCTGAGGAGAGCAGCAGAGGTGCCTTCCAGTCCATCGAAAGCATCGTGCACGCCTTCGCCTCGGTCAGCATGATGATGGATGCAACCTTCTCTGCTGTCTACAACAGCTTCAGAGCTGTGCTGGATGTGGCCAACCACTTCTCCCGCCTCAAAATTCACTTCACCAAGGTGTTTTCAGCTTTTGCTCTAGTGAGAACTATAAGGTACCTCTACCAACGCCTGCAGCGCTTGCTGGGTCTGCGGCAGAGCTGCGAGAACGAGGATTTGTGGGCTGAGAGTGAGGGCAAAGTAGCTCGTGCTGGCCTTGAAGACAAGGTGGCTAACTCTGCAAAATCCTGGCCTATTTTCTTGTTCTTTGCTGTTATATTGGGAGGTCCCTACCTGATTTGGAAGCTGCTTTCTACATACAGTGACGAAGAAACAGGTAAAGATGACCTGCAGCACCAGAGAAGTGCAGTGTGTATTGTTCCTTTTGTTGTTGCCTATATAGTGATAAATCTCACACTACAGTACTAGTAATTAATAGATACTGAACAGTAATTAATAGAACTGAATTCTAGGGGACACAGTACTGAATTTCAGGCATGTGATGCAAGTGACAGCCTGCTTAAGTAACCTGTCGTTAAGATGTGATTTCCTGCTGAAGCTTTCTGTGGTTCCAGAATCATGGTTCCTCTCAATTTCTGGTTCCTTCCTATTTGATGTGGCAGTTTGAGTTGGTTGGGACAAGTGTTGGTTGGATTTGCTCAAAAAATCTTGCTTTTCATGTTACTTCTGTCACTTCTCTGTGGGAAAAGTGTTAGCAAGGAAGTGAAAGTGTTTTCTTCATTTTCCTTTGAAAAACACGCCAAACCTTGTAACTCAAAGCAGATAAACTTGTGATTTGTGTTTGCAAACAGTGTCTAGTAACTGGGCGAGTGGAGAAGATGACCATGTAGTTGGAAGAGCAGAATATGATTTCAATGCTCTCTCAGAAGAAGAAATTTCTTTCCGTGCTGGTGACATGCTAAGATTAGCACCCAAAGGTAAACTTTTGATTTTCTGATTATTTTCTAATCACATATGAAGTTACAATGTAAGAGTCTAAAAATTTAAACAAAAAAGCCCTCAAACCACCTTATTTGACCAAATTCCTTATCCACACTGATATTTCCTCCCTGTTAAGTGATTACTTCCATTCAGATAAAACTTACAGAGTAGTTTTGTTCCGTTTTGTTGAATTGTCTTGTAACTTGATGCATTTGCATTCTCTTCTTCAGAACAACAACCCAAGATCCGTGGTTGGCTTCTGGCTAGTTATGACGGCCAAACGACAGGACTTGTGCCAGCTAATTACATCAAAATCCTGGGCAAAAGAAGAGGTAGGAGAACAGCGGACCCGGAAAGGGTTACGGAGCAGCGGCCAGCTTTCCCCAGCACAGCTGTCAGAGGAGCCCCTGCTGCTGTGACTTTAGAGGAGCAGGAAGCTGCTTTTGAAACTGTTTTTGCTGGATGCAGCAAAGTTCCCATTGCGTCGGACTCCGCTGTGGCCGGTGGAGAGAAGCAGGAACTCTGATGCACTTTGATCAACAAAGCGACTGAACTGTGCTTTATTGATACTACTTAGGGTTTGTTGAAAATCTGGTTTGTAATGGAGCACTGTGGGTCTGTACTGCTGCTACTGGTTGGTGAAGGGATGGAGAAATCATTGCTCAAATTTGTGGTATTTATTTTTGACTCACCTAAGGCTGCACCAGTGATTCTACCCACCCACCTGGCAGCAACTCTGAGATCTTGAGATAGGAGAAACGAGGCATTTAGAAAAAAGCAAACAAAGGGAAAAAAAATAGGGCCTGCCATTCTTGTTTAGGAGACAAATTAACACTCAGTCTTTGTAGTATTGAGCCTCTTGAGTAGATGTGCAAAGGGAAGGTTGATTTCTGTAAGCTGTCCTCCAGAACTTCACACTCAGAACCATGAAGGAGTAAAACACATTGGCTCCCTCTGAAAGGAGGGAGAGTTGCAGGAGATGCACACAGTTGAATAGTTAGAAGGTTTAAGTTGCTTTTCATAAGAAGTAGGTTTCTATCATAAAGAACTTAGCTCTTAGAATAAAAGGGAGAAACTTGGGAGGAAGGGAGGAGAAACAGAGTTTACAAAGGGAGAGCAGTGAGGCATCACCAGTAGTTCTAAGCAGTTCTGTTTTGTTTATTAAAAGGACGTTAGAATAAAGGGTATTCTGCAGTCAGGCACTCATCAGTTGTTACTCCCTTAACCAACTTTGCATCATTCTTAGCCATGTTGTGTTGTAGCCTGTTAGCTGCTTATCTATCAGCCACCATCTGCATCTCAACTTATTTCTGTCCTTTAATTGATTTTATATGAGTGTCAAAATATCTATCCTGCATTTTTCAGCAGTAGGAAAGCCTTGAGTTGGGGGAAGCTGAAAGTAATTGGAGCATCAAAGAAAAAGTAACATTTCCTGCTTAATTGTCTCAGTTAGAGAAGGTCTTGGACAAGCTTTTTATGCTGCCTTTCTGGTGGTAAATTTTACATCTGCCCATAAGATTTGAGGCCTCCGGTTTATCAAAAGCCATAAAAAATATTAAGACTGTTCAGAGTATTTTCTTCATATGGGTGTTTGAGAATTCTGTCCTGAAATACTGTTTTGTTTTTTTGTCAAATGAAGCAAAAATAATTAAAACTCTTTTTTTTCCATGTAGTATATATGTATAACATGCTGAACTTCTGAAGGTTACATCAGTGGGTTAAATAACTAAGTTTATCTTAATCATTAAAATAGCTGTTTTATTTTAAAGTTTCTTGAAAATATAAGTAGGGCACAGACCTTTGCTTAATTGACTGAGTAGTTTCAGTTTGACCATTGATCTTCAACACCCAATATGTGTTAACAAAGCTTTCAGTATTTATATTTTAACTGCATTTGCTGGCCTTGGGTTCTTAGAAGTCTGTTCAACACAACAAAACTGTAAAAAAACCTGAAATGAGCACATTTTTATTAGAGTGGCTGAAAAAACAAATATTATGCTGGAACCTTGATTTTAAAGTAATCTCTGAATGCCTGTTGTTAATAAATAGAATATGACTTTAAGTGGTTGTGGTCAGGTATTGAGAGATGGTGATTAGAATAATTTATAGTAAATAGTTAGATTTTCAAGTGCAAATGTAAAGGAAAATGTGGTTAAAGGGCAAATGAAAATCTTGAGGTTTAAAACATATTCCTGAGACATTGCCCTGTGTACCAGGGCATAGAAGAAAACTCTCTGTATTTGAAAATTATATCTATTGTTGAAATGAAAATAGAAAAAAAATCTGAAATCTAAAATACAGAGGGGCAAAAGGGGGGAGGGGTGTATCAAGTGTACAGTTCTGTGTGCAGAATGTGTTCCTGGAGGGAATTAATTTGCTGTTCTGAGATGTAATTAATGAACTGTCAGCCTCTCTTGTCAGTGAAAGATTTTAATCAGAGGAAGGGTCTTTAAATGAATGAATAAATAGACCCCAAACTTTTTTGGGTTTTTTTGTAAGAGTATCCATTCAGGTAGATTTTTTGTTCTTCCGGCTGGGTTGTTGTTTTCTTTTTTTTTTTTTCTTTCTGTTCTGTCTTCTTGCTCAGAACAAGTTGAGAAGACAATGCCATGATGTTTGTTGGAATGTTTTAAGTCTTCTTTTTATAAAGACAAGTTTAATTTCACTTCCAGGTCATGCTATTTTGATAACAATTCTTTTAGCAGGAAGATAGGTTATCCTTACCTAAGTTGTCTTTATATTTGTTTGACCTAGCCTACAAGTCACTGTCATCATTGTATCTGTTAAATCTCAACAAGAATTTTGATCCTTTCAATCTTGCAATTACCTTAATTGGAAAAGAAGGCTCTGAGGAAGTGAAGTCAGTTATTTAACTCACAATTAATTGTACTGATTGCAGAAGGGTATTAAAGTTCATTGAAGTCAAATATACACTACAATTCAATGTCTGTTTCTCTCTGTGTGTCAGGCTACAGAAAAAAGACCTAAATGAACACTGGGTGGAAAGGAAGGCTGGTGGACAGGCTGCTCAAGACTTGCACAACTTTAGGAAGGGGAGAAGACCAAAAGGAGCAGGTGTGGCTGCACCAGGAGAGTGTAGAAGAGGAGATGAGAAAAGAGAGGTTGTTGAAATATTGCTTAACCTAAGCATTAGGCAAGCAGCTCTTATTTTGAGGTCTGTACATAGTAAGTTACCTTTATGTTATCCTTTGGAATTATTTATATACTTGTAGCGGAGCTAGAAGTCTGTAACAGAGCTTTGACATCTATTTACATAAGATTTTAGTTTATTCTTACTTAAATCTTACTGATACTGTTTAGTAGATCAACTATTTTCTGCTTGAATATGTGAGCTACTGACAAATGCCACTGCTGAGTGGTCCTCGGGGTGCAAACAGAACGTGAACATGCACAGAGTCAAAGCTTTGTTCAGCTTTCTGAATAATGAATTTAAAAATCTCTGCTTGTCTAGTAGAGATAAATTGGCCACTTTGCACAGGTTCCTTATGTGGAATTAGACTCCATCTGGGATGTTCTGACTCACTTGGTGGTCTTGGTGAAATTTGCTACTGAGGTAAATACAAAGCAAATGCAGTTTCTTACAAATCTCATCTCTTGGCAATGAAAACTTTCCAGAAGAGGTGAAAACTTGGAAACCAGCACAGAGATTTCTTGATAAGCAAGTGCAGAAATACTCTTGTGTGCAATCATAGCAGAACTGTGCTTGTTTTGCAAAACATAACACAAGAAGTCATATTCTTATGTAACTCCTTCCAGATTTTTATTCATGCAGGTGTGGCCCAGGTATTGACAATGGTGAACATTTTTGGGTTGTAAAGGCAAATAGTAATTTGTGTGTGTCCACAGGTGGTGAGACCTGTCCTTTTCTCCTAGTATCTTGGACTGGTTCCTTTGCAGAGCAGTTTGAAGCAGCTTTGGGCTGGTAAATCTGTCCCCTGGGTTCTGTGGCCATGTGGAGCTCAGCCCTCAAACAGCTGGATAATCTCTCCTTGGAACAAGTGTTCTGGTGTAACTGGTTTGACTGGTAACAGAGGCATGATGTCAGTGCAGGGCACCTCTGGCTCTTTCTTACCTGCTATGAGCAATTCCCTAAATTTCACAATAGTCACAAAACTATCAGACTTGAGCAAATGACGGGGATTATTTATGCTGTCAGAGTATAAACACAGTCTTGTGGTTCTAGAAATGAAAAATACAAAGAGATAGTTAGTTCTATTACCCTTGAATTATTGTGACTGATCTAGCACAGTCTCCAGAACAGCATATGAGTAAAATTTAAGATACTGATTTTTTTGTTTATTCTCAAATACTGATTGTAATATTTTTCATAATTTAAAAAATAAGCGGGAGGGGGGTCCGAATTTCTGCTGAACAGCAGAGATTAATTAATAAACCTGTTTCAGCTCTCTGACATACCATCATTTTTCCATTCCTCATTAAATAACTGGATGTCATCATAATGCAGCAATATTCCAGCATTAGCTCATTCTGTGGCTGGCTGTGGGGTGGTATGAAATCAGTGGGTTTGGCTTTCCCTACGGGAAGCTTTTAGACAGACTTAGAGAATTTAGATTTCAGACACTTCTCTAGATCAGGGGAATAATTTTTTCTGATTTTTTCTGTGTTTTCTTTTTGCATTCTCTGTGTTCATTGTACTATTCCAGAGTTTACAAGTGAAATTTTTGGAAAGAAAATTATTAATGTCCTTGATTTTTGCCAGTTACCACCAAAGAACAGAGTTTAGCAGCGGGATTGGGAAGGATTGTTGTGTGGGAAATGGGGATCCGGGCTGGTCTTTATCAGGCACGGGTGGCTTCCCCCAGGAAGTAATTTGAAAATGTTTGGGAATACTTGATACAGTAGTAGACATGCAGAAGGAATCAAACAGTGTGGGTGAAAAAACAGGATTGGGACAAAAACAGTCTGAGCCTTTGCGGAGTAACTGTGGTGGCCACTCCCAGTGTTTGGGCTGTTCCGTGTCATTAGCTCTAATTGCAGTGTTCTGCTACTGGGTTTTATGGTTAACAGCGTAGCAAATGAGCTGGGCGATGCAGCAGCGGAGGGAGAAGGGGCGGCGTGACGTCACACGGAGCGAGGCCGCTGCCGCCGTGACGTCACCACCCGCCGCAGTGAGGGACACCGAAGTCACTTGTCCGAGGCGCGTCGTGACGTCACCGTGACGCCGCGCGGGGCGGCGCGTTGCCGAGGCGACCGGACGCCGCGCGCGGGGCGAGAGGGGGCCCTGCCGCCGCCGCTGCACTGCGGCAAGGCGGGGCCGCCGCCTGCCCGGGGCGGGAGCGCTCCGCGCCGCCCCATTGGCTGTGCCCGGCGCGAGGGGGCGTGGCCTCGTCATCCGCCCCGCGCCCATTGGCGGGGCCCGCCCCCCCTCACGGCGTTCCCGCCCCTCCCCTGAGGGCGGGGCCGGGCGGCGCCGGCAGCTGAGGGCGCGGCGCAGCGGGTGCGGACGGGGCGCCCGCGGGTCCCGCTCGGACCTCGGTGGAGCCGAGCCCCCGTCGCGCTGCTGCCCCAGCACGTCACAAGGAGGAGCCCCTGCCCGTCCTGTCCCGTCCGCTGACCCCGCGCCTGGGAACCGCCAGGTAAACCCGGGAGAGCGCCCGGAAGGGGTCCCGGTGGAGAGCGCCCGGGGGGGTCGTCGGTGTCCCCGCTCTGAGGCTGCTGCACTTGTAGGGTGTCTGAGACCGGTTTTTATTTCTTTAATTTAAACGCTTTATAATTTTTAATGTTGGCTGGTACGTGGGCAAGCTGCAAAGTTGCTGTTGTTCCTCTCCCCCGCCTCATTCTGCACCATCACTTCCTTGCGTCTCAGGGCTGTGGATGGAAACCTCGTGCCCATCCCACCATCTTCACCTTCCCTCAGGTTGTGCGCGTGCAAGGGGTAGTAGTTCTTCATCTATTCTTCATTAAAAAATAACTTTCTATGATTTGCTTTAAATAATAAAAAAAAACCAAAAACTAAACAGATTGTGTGTTTCCATAATGAGTTAACTCGGGAATCCTTTGCACCACTTGATTTGAAATTCTAGTATTAATATGAATTCCTGTTCTCACGTATCTTTCTATGTTGTGCGTCTCAAATGAGTTGGTCAGAGTTAAATAATTTGGGAACTTTTTTTTTCTCCAATTTTCATAGTGGAGGAAGAGGTTAACCTGAGCTTTCCTTGCAGTAACAGAGCAGAGAGAATCTGTAGAAGTTGCTTTTTCTCTTAAGAATGTGATTTATTACAGGCTTTATGTTGCTGCTTTTAAAGAGTTCTTGCATGAGACAGAATCTTGCACGTGTCTTTATATTTCCAACAGGGTTTCCTAAAGGACAAAAAGGCAAATATTGAATGTCATGTATAAAGCTGCAAAGAGAAATCCCGTGCTCTTTCCAGAGTATAAATAAAAATACTTCTGTCTGCCTGTAATTGTCTTCCCTCATTTGTCTTTGCAGTGACAAGCATATACAGAACTGTATTTTAATGTGCAGAATAAGCAAATAAAGAAACCTGTATGAGAGACAAAGACTTGATTCTCTCTGAATGTGTCAGCATGTTTTAGAGCACCTGTCAGCCTTTCATGCTTGGGTTGCTTCATGGTCCACAGGGTTGGTGTGTAGTAAACTTGTTATCACTGAAGCACTCAGAATTGTTCCCTGCAAATTATGGACTCCTTTTTTTTTTGTTTTTAAAAAAAAAAAAAGGTTTTCCTTCTGTTTTCCTTTCTTTGATTACCCAGTGTAATCATCCCATAGCAGTAGCCCTCAAAATGGTGATTTATGGAATATTGACGTTGCTGGTAATTTTACTCGCATTAAGCCTATTTTATGGTGGGAAACCATGGGATTATAATACTCCATCATTTACTTATCTCATCCAAACATATTTTTAAACCAGCTGCTCCATGTGTATGAGCTAGCACAAGAAGTCAGCTCTGTGTTTCATAATCACTTGGGTTTGCCCCTGGTGCTGACCTATTC
The DNA here is from genome assembly GCF_049639895.1 of Pseudopodoces humilis. Taxonomy (NCBI): domain Eukaryota; kingdom Metazoa; phylum Chordata; class Aves; order Passeriformes; family Paridae; genus Pseudopodoces; species Pseudopodoces humilis. The sequence continues at coordinate 3,295,643 of NC_142202.1, forward strand.
TGGCCCGGTTATTTCTCCTCCTGACAGCAGAAACGGGAGCTGTTCAGGGGCTGAAATGTAATTGCTACCGACATCTGTCTGCACACTGAGAGAGAGAAGTCTCCACCACAGAATCACCACTGTGACACTGCTTGAAAGTGCTCTCAGGGTGAGGGATAAGGACACAGTGACTTCAGGGACTGATCCACTTTTGCCTGATAGTGGCATCTATTTTACTTGGAATTTTGGGCTTGTATAATCTGTGAGGACCTCTCTATTTTAAAACTGGCTATTTGGTGTATTTTACAGCAGCTTTCATTTAGACAGAATTGCTAAAATGGTATGAAATTTTCTATAGGACCTGTCTTCTGTTTTGTGGCTGTTTTTCTTCTTTTTAAATCTCACGACTGTGGGAAAGCAAAGGATTCTCTGAATGGGTTCTGGGTTTTTTTCCTTCTGATTTAATTCAGTTGCTCTTTTGAGAGGATGAAAGCTTACAGTTACCTGCTGCTGTGATTTCTGTTTCTACCAACAAAACAAGCAGAAAAAAGGGCTGGAACAGCTTCTAGAGAGAGAAAAATCAGGGCTATTTTGTGTATTTTAAGCATCTTTTCTTTTAGAGAGTGGTGCAAAAGAAGCATCTGTGTACAGGATGCTTTTAGTAATAAGTTATCAGGTATTATCTAGGTGTATTTTCTCTCAAATTATCTATAATTCTTGCTTTATAAGTCAAAAATTTGTGTGTGGCTTTTAAGTTCTGTTATTAAGTACTTCTAAGTCCCTCCTGAGCTCTTTGGCCATGTGTTACTTGATCATTAAACTCTTAATTAATGTCTGGAGTTCTTTCCCAGCATAAACCAAATTAGTACTTTGAACTTTTACTCTGTTCCCTGGTGCTATACATAAAATCCATTTAGAGAAACAAAAAAAACCAACCTAAATATAATCCTGTTTTATAAAGTGTTTTCTGCTGTTCTTATATGCTTTGTTCTAGTGTTCAGCTTGAAGCTGAGGAATAAAAGGTTTTTGGAACTGCTAATCGTGGCTAATAAGGAGTTAGGAATGTCAGGTGTTAGGGATGAGAGTTGAACAAGATTCAGGTGCTGTTTCCTGGCTCCGAAGTGTTGATGGCCCTTAAACTGGTATTCTTGTTGCTTGACTTCTAAATAATGGCAGTCAGGTGTGCTGAGCAGATGAGCACAGCAAGAGGAGAGAAAGCCGAGAGCAGGTTTGTGGGAACTGTACTTGAATGTGAGTAAATTTACATTAAAATGCCCCTCTGTAACTTAGGCTGTTTATTCTGAGATTTTTGAAGCCTTTCTGTTGTGTTCTCTTGTCTCTGAGGCCTCAGAGGTGTGATTTCCCCTCTGGAAAGAGGCAGCTCAGAGGAACTGTGGATAATACCTGCTGCTCTTGGGCTGGGTTTGGTACGTTTTACACATCTGCTTCTCCCTCAGGGCTTTGAGAATATGTAAACTTTGTCAAAAAAGCCTCAGTACTTGACTTTAATGCTGTGGTAAACACTTCCCCCAGTAATTTATGGGTAAAAGTAGATCAAGCTTTAGCAAACTATGCGGTGAGACTTGCTAAAAACTCTTTCTTTTCTAGGCTTAAGTAGCCAAAGATGAGTCGTGGATTCTCAGAAAACAATAACTTCCCCTATGACAACAACCAAATGGTTTTGGATATGATCCTGTGTTCCCTAGTTGGTGTTCCTCAGCCTATCAACTGGGACAGTGTGGCAAGGCTGGTTCCAGGATACACATCCAAAGAAGTGAGTTCTCTAATAAAAGAACTTAAATGCTTTATGGAGAAGAGAACATTTCAAGGGGGGAGGGAGGGAAATTGAAGTTAAGGGGTTTTTTTCCTAAAGTAATTTGCAGTTAATTGAAAATATTAAATAAGCAGTAGATTGAAAAGAAGTGGGGAGTTTTATTTTGTTTCTACAGAACCTGAACATTGAGAAATGCTTTCTGAATTGTCTTTCATTAGAACTTCTACAGAATAAGAATAAAAATTACCAGAAAGGAAAAATTAAAAGTGGATTTTAAAAAAGGTAGCTGTGCTACTGCATTCCAAACTCCATAACTAAGACTTGTGTGGAAACGATGCCAGTACGCACTAACCCTGTGCAGGTTGTAATATCCTTGCTAGGAAACCAAGTTTCCTACTTTTTAAAAACCTAGTTTTCAAAACCTAGTTTTCTCTATACTTGTTGTTCCAGCTCTAACCAAGGAGGGGTTACAGATCTCTATTAGGTAAAGAGTGCAGTTGCTTCTTTTTTGATCCTTCCAGATGTGGATTTTTCTTTCTTTTGCTGGAGTAGAGTTGGAAGAACCTCTGTAAAATTACTTCTCTTTCTGGATTGAAAGTAAAATGCTTTTTTTTTTTAAATAGTAATTTTGGCGTTTTCATTTCTGAGAAGGGTGTAAACTAAGAAAAGTCTTTTACCCTTGTGATTCAGCAAAGCTGAAAGAAAGCAAGCCAGTGGTCTTGACTTGCTTGCAAACCTAATCAAGTGTGTCAGCTCACATTTATAGCAGTGCTATTGGGCATTGCTATAACCTTGTATTTTGAACATAAAAATAAAGGATTGGGTGTAGAAGCTTCTGTGGAATGTTACTGCCTTTCAAGTGCCTGGCTGAGTGCTTGGGGACGTCTCTGCTGTTCACCTTTCAATGTGCAGACAGCACTGTGCGCGTTAAGCAGATAAAATAACACTCTAAGCGAGCCCTCTCCTCAAATTGATTCATACTATTGATTAGTACATGTCTGATTACTCTGTTTTTAAAGAACTAAATGTCTCAAATATGTGAAGTCTCTGTTTAAGGCAGTTACATAAAAGTACAGATATCCCTTTATTTATCCCTTGTATACGTGTGACTGGCATCACAAATTTGAGACACTGTGGATATCAGAAGGATGTCCCTGTGTGGCCCTGGCATGAAGCAAAGTCTGTTAACTCAACCCAAAATAAATAAATGAAAACAGCTGCTAATGGAGCCCAACAGCTGTGTCACAGGAGGAGCACCTGTAGAATTAAGTAGATTTATTTGTATGTGCAAGTTACCTCTGTGTAGGACTTTGCTGAACCAAACCTATAATTCTGGTTGTGTTAGAATAAATTTATAGAATGGAAAGACTTTCTAGTTCATCAAAAACAGGTGATGGGAAGTTCATAGAATTGCAGTGGAAAGCAGCAGTGCCTTTTGTCCACATTGCAATGATAGTCGTAAAGTAAAATAATAATAATTGTGAATCAATTACTATAGCCACTCTTGATAACATTTGACCGTGTTTATGGTAAAAATACTAGTTACAAAACGAGAATTCAAACCCTTCCCCATAACTTTCTCTTTGAAAACTGGGCTTAGAAGCACAGGGTTTAAGGAAATGGATGTTGAAACAGGTTCTATCTAATTTTTTCTCTATTAGAATCTTTTAATTATGGTAACTCTTATTTTGCTGTGTATTTACGTACTTTGCTGATATCACTAAATAGGAAGCATTTATGAGTTTGATATCAGTAACTGATAACTTTCACATGCAAAAATGTGCAATACAGTATCCATCTCAAATCATAGCTATTAAAAATGTGCTGAAAGCTACTGCTTCATTGTCCTATCATTTAATCTTGTGACAGTGTGCAAAAAGGTTTGATGAACTAAAAAGCAGTGGAAGTTCACCTGTTGACAACCAATATAATCCCCTGATGGCTGCTGGTGGGAGTCCTGTGGAAACTTTAGCTACGTACATCAAATCCTCCTTGCTCGATTCACAGACAGAGTTTCAGGAGCCTGCTATTGGGCAGGATTCCATTACTATAACTGGTATGTTTTTAGTCATTCTGAAATATATTGGCTTTGATAATCAGTATGTGCATGCTTCTGTCCTGAGTGGCTAAGTCCACCCAGGAATAATAGTCGTTCCTCTTTGGAGAGTTAAGTATGAATGTAGTGCATACAACAAGGCACTTGCCATTAGTTTAGTTTAAGAATCAATGTTTGCTTGGGTACTTGTGATAATTTGTCCTTCCAAGAGGCGTAAATCCTTCTGCTGGATTCTGTTTAGGATTTTTGGTGGTGTGCTGTTAACCCTACAGCCATTTGAAGTCAGGTTAAGCAGCATTATTAAAGTAACTGGAGAGTATTGTGAAGAAAAGCTGCAGGAAGCTGAGGGGGTGATCCCTCGAGGGCAAACCTTCCTCTCCCAGATACAAGCCCTGTGTTTGCCATGGATGGGTACAGAGGAGTTGGAACAAAATGTAGCTAATTTATGCTTCAGGACTATCTTGAGATGCCATAAAATGTCTCAGTCAATTATGTGTCCCAGTAATTATTGGGCAGAAGAGGACCAAACCCCATAGTTGTAAATTCAATCATAGCACAATCAAATATTGTTAACAATTCCTTTAGTACTACTTCTGTCAGAAGTTGTAATTAAATGTGTGTTATTCTCTGATTTTCAGTACAGAGAAGTTCCAGTGACTTTAGAACTTGGTAAATGCATTTGCATGAGAAATTTGCTTCAGTGATGAATAAATAATTTCTGTGTTAAAAATTAAGATGACAGTGAAGCATCTAAACAACGTGTTCTCTGTTAAAATGTCCTTTACTACAGCTTTCACTGTCCTGTTTGCAGCAGGAAAACAGCTGTTGGAACTTTGAATAAAATGTTTTTAATAACTCTAATCAAGGGATGATATTGGAATGGAGTGTCACGACTGAAAGTGTTTCCCATCAGCTTTCAATTATGTGGTTCCATGCCTGATGTGGGATAAATGCTGCTGGCACCCACAGGTCCCTGTTTACAGGATTAGCTGCTTCCCAGTAGGCAGTTAAGGAGCTAACTCTGCTTCTAGAACTCATTAGACAATTAGTGCATGTTTTCTTTTTAACAGTGTGATACATGTAATGAGTATTTATGCAGTTAAGTCCACTAATGTAATGTTTTCTTCGACAAGATCCTAGCCTGAGATTGTTATCTGTTTTCTTTGTGACTTTGGATAAATAATTTGCCCTGTTTGAGTGTAATTTGTTGATAGGAAATTAGGGTAATTAATCTTTATTTCTCACAGGCTTGGGTGAACTCGCCTTCTTAGTATTTGTGAGGTACTTCTACATTTCAGAATTGGGGATTTGAGTCAATCCTATTTGTAAATGTTTTTTGTTTAATTAATTGCTTCCTAGTGGATTTATTCACATTAGTTTATTGTTAGGATCAAGAATTTTGGGCTTGTTTGCCTTTGTTTGTAGTCACGAGTAACACCAAGAAAAAGCAAATCAGACCATACTCATTCTGAGCTGGATTCTGGTTTTGGCCGAGTCATAAAAGCTCATTTAATACTTGCTAATTGCAAGGCAAACTGCTGGTTAGTCCCTCTGATTGCATCTCATGACAGTAAAAAAGCAGGGAGGATAGCCTGTCACCTGAAGTATTTGTTACAAGGTTTCAAAAGTTAATCAATTTGTAACCTTTAGTGGTGAGAAGAAAAAGATACGCGTGGTGAAGTTCAGATGTCCTCATTAATTTGGCTGTGTTGCATATTCTTTTCAGACTTATTGCCTTCAATAAATCACTTCACCATGATCACAATGAACTTGTTAATATATTTTCAGACAGAACTCTTTCATACCATGTATTTTCACAGTCCCTTCTTTTATAACTCAAACCTTTGATTGCAGCCCAGGGCTCCCACCTCACCTGCAGTGAGGATGGCTGCCCAGAAAGCTGTGGCTGGAGCAGCCTTTTCCAAGATTTTACTGGGAGTGAATCTCTCCCTTCTGTTAACTGTACTCCCTCATATTAAGGCCTTACTAAGACTAAACTGTACAAGCACCTTTGGCTGCACCTTTGGAGAAAGTTTTGTTTCTTTTGCCTCCAGTGCAGTAATTTTGCTTTCCTGAGGGGCATAACTGCTGTGTTCTGCACCATATAATTTTTGCTGTCAGTCTGCTGTAGTTGCTCAGCCATTAGATGAAGAGGTCTGTCTTAATCTTCTTCAGCCTCTTACATTACTTAGAAGGGAGATGATGCTTCTGGAACTCCCAGAAATCTGAGAGAATGGCATAATCATGGAAAATCACCACCTTATGGGTTTTCAATGGAAGACAGATATGTGCCCTTGCATTGTTTTAAAAAGATAATGATCTTTCCGACTTTTAAGCAAGATCACTGAAGTTCCATGTTGCAGCAATCCATGCACAGCTGGTGAAGACCTTCATTGTTTTAACCCTTGATCCAGAGCTCTGTGGATTTGGTGACTGAACTCCTGAGCTTCACTAGGTTGTTGTGTGCACTTTCCACTGCTGGTAGTGCCTTTGTGAAGACCAGTTATTTGAAGTGCATCTGTCCTTTGTTCCTGGAACAACTTCAGTGCTCTAGGACCAGGCAAATTTCATGGTCTGCTCTCTTTGAACATTGTTTGATATGATCAGCTGGTTTAAGCCATATGTGTGAGAAATGTAGCAAAAACAAACACACCCTAAGTGTTTTCTGTGCTTCTCTTTGGAAACTGCTTATTTCCAAAGCTGGCACGTGGTAAGGAGTGGGATTGTTCTCAAGTTATGTCCTGGCAGAAGCTTTGATGTGGCAGGGGCTTAGGAGCCATGTCCCACAAAGCAGACCAGAAGAGCTAAGGGGATGGGTCACATTCCCAGAAGGAAGTGCTGGAGGCAGTGTGTCTCATGCTCAGTGTTGAGCCAGGAGTGATCTGGATTTGTAGCCAAGTGTCTGGGCAAGCCAGCAATGCTGTGAGTTCCCATGCATGGCACTCAGAGCAGGAATCTGGATTGTTTAGTAGCCCTTATGGAAGCAGATTTGTTGCTAGCTGTGCCATTGCTCCACTGTGACAGCCGTACTTCAGTTGCATTTCCAAGATGCTGAAGAGCAAAAGATCAGGAGCTTTTGTTCTAATGCAGCCTTTTTTCCTTACATTGAAGGAAGACCCAGTGCAGCCTCCACAAGGAGCTGTTCTTCAGAATCTGAGAAAGGTCCTGTACATAACAGTGGAGAAAGCACTGATGAAACCCAGGGGTAAGAAGAGCTTTGTGTGTTTGTTATCTAGGGGATTGTAGAATTGACAGAAAGACGTCTAAATTGCTGTTATTTATCTACTACCAGAAAGAAAACAGCTGGAAACAGCCTAATGAATAAGAAGTTTGGAAACCTTCCATTGCTACAGAAATTCAAGGAGTTGGTTTGAGAATGTGTTGTGTGCAATAAGATATTTATAAATCTGTGCATACTGTTCCTCTGGGTGATTGATCACTGCTGTGGCAGGAATGAGAAACATACCTGGTTTTATAAAGGAATGAAACAGGACTGATGCTCAATTGCACTTTAAAAAATACTCTTGAACATAGGTTTATCCTGTGTAAAAGCAGGAAAAGAAAGCTGTAAATGAAATTTTCCCATGGCTTCCAGTAGGCATCCAGGTCACTTTTATTCCATCACATATCCCTGTTTTCCACACTATATAATTACATACACATAGAATAATGTTCTGTAGAGGCAGCATTTACTGATTCTAGCTTTGAGCATTTCTTAAGAAATAGAGATTTTTAATATGTAATAAACCAATTCTTAATTTACACTGATAAAAATTGCTGTTACTGTCCTTGATGCCTCAGTGATTTAGGCACCCATATCTGGTTATTCTTTGAAAGAAATTAAGAAGGGAGAAAAAATAAGTTCTCCATGTAATTCAGGTACTATCCTATAACAAACAGGTAACAAAACTGAGGAATGGAGCTAGAAATTTTCTATTTCTGCTGCCTTATTAAATCATTCTGATTATCTGTAGAGGATATGCCTCTGTCTTCTTCACCTACTCAACTATAGTTTCTATTAATAGTTAATAACCACAATTTGTTTTCCCCTTGTTAATAAAACCCTGTTGGTGACATCTGGGTTGCAATGCATGGAACAGAATTGGAGATGAGGTCGTTGGGATTTGATGTCCTGCTTGGCTTAGGCTCCTAATTTGCTTTGTGGCTTTTTTTCTTTTGAGGCCGAATATGGTGATCCATGTGTGTGATGAAGCCAAAAACCTCAAAGAAGATTTTGTGTGTCCTCGAGACCTCTTGATTTCAGAGATGAAATACTTTGCTGAGTACCTGTCAGTGGATGCCCAGCGCTGGGAGGAGGTGGACATTTCCGTGCACTGTGACGTTCACATCTTTGACTGGCTGATAAGATACGTCAAAAGGAATTCCAAAGAGTTTGAGGCTAATGAAATGCCTACTTTAGGTAAAAGCAGATAATTTCTTTTAGTTTGTTAGTTCTGTATTAATTGAAGATAAATGGTTTTGATGCAGTTCATCCTCAGTCTGTTTCTGACTGTTGTCAGTTGTTAGAGTATTGCAACAGAGATCCTCTGGTCATTTCAGCAGAAGGCTCTGCTTTGCCAGCACTGACAGCTTTGAGGAAACATGCTGAAAGCTGAAGCAATAAAAAAGCCCTAATATATTTTGGGGTGTGATGTCTTTAATTAAGACTCTTCAGACCTCTTCCGACCAAGGACAGAGTGGTAGATTTTAAGTGCTGATGATTAGTTTGTTTGTTTCCCCTCTGCTCCTTGTTGGTACAATTGCAACGTTTTCTACAATTTCAGTACAATCCAATACAATGGTAGAAGAGCCTTTGTGGATTTTGAGACAAGTTTTTAATTTTTTAATGAGCCTTTGCTACCACTTTTTAAAATGTAACTATTTTCTTTGTTTGTAACTTGCAATGTGAGGGTTATCTTGAAAAAAAATCTCAGCTGGATGTGATGGCTACAGATGGAAGATAATCTTATGTAATTGTTTAGTCATTGTGTCCCTGTGAAGCCTCATTTTCGAATTTTAATAAGGTTCCCGTTTTTAACAAATTTTCCAGGTTATAATTGTAGTCTGGCCACTGAAATGGTAAACCAAAAAATTATTTCTTAAGATGGTTAAAAGGTTCTGTATACTAGAAGATGGACTGACAAGTTGATTGCTAAAATAATAGCTAACACAGATGCTAAATATGAAGAGGAAGGGATGGGATATGAAATTACAAAAAAAAAATCCATCTAAAAACCCCTGCCTTTGTTCTGTTGCCTTCTAGAACCATCAAATGTCATCTCAATCCTTATTTCTTCTGAGTTTTTGAAGATGGATTCATTAGTAAGTACTAAGAAAGATTGATTGATTTTTCTGGCATGAGGGCACAGTTAATTACCAGGTGTCTTAACAGCTTGTTTGTTGTGCTTTGGCTGTTACATAAACAGGTGCTGCAATGAGAACATTTTGAGATTTTTAACACTTTTCCTATTCCATGCAGTCAGTACTCCAATATTTGCAGAATCTCGATGCAGTAAAACTTAAATTATTTCTAAATGTGATAGTGTGATCTAGAGTGCTTGTTTTATATCCTTTTCACATGAATGATATGCCTGCAATTTAGGATCTGATTTTCTAGCTCTGTATAAGGAATAACTGCTGACTTTGTTAAAATGTTTGTCAAAAGTTCTGTCATTGGGGTGACCCACAGTAAAGCACAGATGTTGAAGTTGGGATCCATGTGTTTTGTGCTTCTATTTTAACAAGCAATTGGAAGGTTACTGAATTTTTTGGAGGAGAACATAAACTAAGTAATCTTAATTCAGCGTCTCCTTTAGGCAAATCTGAGGCTTGTTTTTTATTTTTAAGTTGAACTGAAATAGTTTTCCAAAACATCGCACTTAAAATCTTGAAGCAATTAGTATGGGGGTTTTCTGTCTAGAATTCCTTAACTTTCATATTTCTATTTTTCCTAGGTAGAGAAATGTATTCATTATTGTCACAAAAATATGAATGCTATTGTAGCCACACCATGTAACATGAACTGTATCAACGCTAATCTTGTTACGCACATTGCTGATCTCTTCAGGCACAACGAGGTGGAAGAGCTGAAGGACAAAAGAGACAAATTTAAGAGGTAACTTCTTTTGCCCTGTAATACACCTCTGAAGTGCTGTTGGGCTTTGGGATCATATTTCATAACACCTAAGACTGTGCAGTTTGAAATTGTATGTTATATATATTCTCATGGAATGTATTTTTAATGCAGGATAAAATGGTGTGAGTTCAGAATTTTATATTAAAATTTTGAGCAAAACGAAAGAGCTTTTACAGGAAACGAGCAAAAGGAAAGGCCACACTAGGAGCATGGCATGGGCAAATAATTTATGAATTCTCCCATGGGAGCCAAGATTAGGGTGAGAAACCTTTTATGGGATGACATGCTCCTTATTGGTAGAGAATGTTTTGGCTTCAGTATCCTGTGAACTCAGGTGTTTGGACTTAGAATTCAGGATGGCTGGGAGGCTGAATAGTTGTGCTGGAATGTTCTTTCAAACATCAGGACCTCAGCTCAGTATCAAGATAAGGGCCAGTTACTGGAGTGCAGACTGACAGGCAAGCAAGGTGAAAGGAAGGGAGGATTTTAGTCCATAGGGATGAAGGTTTAATTTTAGAATGAAGTGCAATTTCACAGCAATACTCACTAATAAAAGGTCTTTTAGTTAAGGTAGAAGCTGGCAGTTAACACTGGCAAGCATTTTAATAAAGAAAAAAAAATCGAAGTATCACTTGTCAACCTTGTGTAAAAACGAGATTAACATGATAATTTAAAGGAAAATTATATTAAAATCTAGATTCTGTGAATGACTTTGCTTATCAGAATGCGATTGTTAATATCACTATACATAAAGCAATTTTCAGGTTTTTTTCTAATGGGTGAGCTGTGTTGCTGTCATTAATAGTAAACTTTTCTGCAAGAAGATTGAGAGACTGTTTGATCCAGAGTATGTAAATCCAGATTCTAGAGGAAATGCAGCAACTTTATACAGGTATGGGCTTTTTATATGGTGGTTTCAATAACAAGGACAGTCCCTGTGTTTAGAAGTCCTGCTCTTACTCCAGTGCTTTCTTTCTTTCTGTCCTTCTTTCTCTTTTTTTTTATAAATCTAGGTGTTGTTTATGTAAAAAGCTGCTAACCAAAGAAACTGAAAGGAGAATTCCTTGTGTACCAGGAAAAATCAACATAGACCAACATGGGAATATTGTCTATGTTCATATAAGGTAGTGAATATGTACATATATAAAATGCTTCTTCAATTCTGATTTTGGGTGATTTTAGAAATACTTACATACTCGGATACATTACAAAATTAAGTCACAGATATGTGAAGAGTGTATGAAGCATCTCAATTTCTTGTATTACCTAGCAAAAAATGGGGTGTGATTGTGATGATGTACTACGGAAATTCATTCAGCAGTGCTGCTGCTGAATGGAAATGGGAAAACTGCAGCCATGATTACTGGGAGGGCTATTTTTGGGTTGTGCTGCTTTAAATAGAAGATACTCAGCTAATTCTTACATCAGATGATTTTAAGGTGTATGCAGTTGATGACAGATTGAATTAAATGCTGCATTTCTGCAAGTTTTTTTAGTGAAAGATAGACCTTACCATGTCAGCAAAGAACGGCTGAAGAGGATTTTCTAGTCTGACTTTCTACTGTCAGATCAAACGCTCAACCTGCTTAAAGGCTGCTATAAATAAACTTAGCCAGTTGTTTTTCTGTTCCTGAAGTATTTGTCAGAGGAGCTTGCAGGACCTGTTCTGTATATAAGCCTGATTCATTTGGCACAAATGTTTAACTGAGTTCTGTCTGCCTGATCTATGGCTGTGAACAGCTGGATTCTCCTGTTAATGAAGATGAGTCCATGATTAGCTGCTGCTCCCTCCCTCCCCACATGCCCCCTTTAAGGAGGATGGTGGGAGATTAATGACAGGAGACCTTTCTCATCAGATCCATTTTGTTCAGAACAACCAAAACAGTTCCATATCAGCTCCCACCAGTTATTCCAAGGTTTGGAGTTAAGTTCTGCCTAATATCTACATAGAACCAAGTCTTGTGTCCCTGTCCTGACCTATTTAAGGTCATTGGTGATTAGTCACATAAAATTCATTAATTGTATTACTTCACTTAAGCTGAGTGTATGTGGCTGCTCTGCAATTCCCAGCTGATAAGTGTGCAGGGCTTTAAAGTTACTCAGAGGATTATCTGGATTCTAATTATTTGCCTTGTGCTACTTATGATGCTTTGCTACACAGAATATGTTCACTGAGAAGTGATGCTGCCCACTAATGAATTCAGGCTCAGGAGCTAATACAGTTCTATCTTTAATGATTTAAAAATAGGTTTCTATTTATTGGTCCTCTAGTGGTGCCTAGAACTAACTTCCCACTGGAAATACTGCTTGCTTAGTCTAGCTTAGGCCCACATTTAACAAAACTTGTCCAGGCCAGGGCTTAAAATTGGGAGGAAATTTTATCTGCTCATTCTGGAGATAACATGCCCCACTGCAAGTTGCATATTCTCTTTTGAATTCTGAAGAGGTGTATCTCATTTGAGCCCAAGGAAGGAACCAAGTCCTGTATTTTTAAGACTATAACTGCCAGGTATGCACCTTCATCAAAAGGGCACGAGTTTGTGTTTTCAAACTGTATTTCTTAGCTAAGTAATTATTGTTGTGTTTCAGATAGATAGAAGATGTTTATCTTAGCTTGCAAATTCGCAGTATGTGGATCTTGAGATGAATCAAGCTCTAATTCTTTGTTAGGAGTGAGTTTAGGATGTTCTGAAAAAACAAAGGCTCTTCTGTCATGCTCTGAATTTAGTAATCATTGTCTCATATTGTATCCCTCCTCTTATAACTACTGGAAGCTTTCCAGATTTTCGGCTCTTTCTCCACCTCATGGTTCTGGTGGCAGCATCAAAACAGTCAAGACTGATGTTTTGCTTTTTCAGAGACAAAACCTGGGAAGTGCATGAGTATTTAATTGGCCTTCACGAAGAACTGAAATCCTGGCGGGACGTTTATTGGCGTCTTTGGGGGACTGTCAACTGGTTGACCTGCTCGAGATGTAACCAGGTTAGGTGATTTCGCTTTGGCTTGTGGTAGGTGACTTTTGGGGGGTGAAGCAGGGATTAAAGCAGTTTGGAAAATGTGGTAATAAAGCTCAGTACACATTCTTTATAGCACACAATTTTTACTTCCATAGGTCATCTCACCTCTCCCTCTCTTTTTGCTAATGTAGTCTTTCCTCTGCACGGAATTCTCCCACTGCCAGTACCATTCGCAGCCGGTTCTTTATCCAGGTGTAGCAAGTGCTCTGGGCTCCACTGGCACAGGAGTGTATCCCTGTTGTAACCAAAAAGTTCTTCGGTTTGACCCTACAACCCTCCCAAAGGTACTTCAGCTCTCCTTTAAAAGAGCAGGACACATGGTGGGGTGGGCAACAGTATGTTAGGAAAACTGACCTTTTTTCAAAGTGAGGATTGTAATTCAAAAGTTGAGCTTTTATTATTATACTGACTGAAATCAGTTCTTCCCATTAGCTCCAATATTTGATCTTTGGCCTCTGTGTATTGCAGGGCTGCAAAGTGAGGGATCATATGGTAGAGTTACCTCCAGAAAGTGAAGATGGGGATGCTTTGCCACCTCAAAGTGAAGAGGGGGATGCTTTGCCATCTCAGACTGCTCAGATCCTGAATGATCTGCTGCATCATAGAGATGTTATAGTTGTTCCTTTCACTAAGGATGAGAATAGGTAAGAACATTGTATTGTGTTACTGAAATAATTTAGCCTTCAACAGTGAACACATGTCCTTGTTATATTTGAGTTCTCTCCCATTTCAAAATGAGTCATAGGACTTTCTAAGGGTAATTTATTTTTGGTTGTTTGCTTGGAAATTGGGAAGTGAAGAACAAGAACTTTTTCCTTTTACTTTTCAAGAAGGCTTTTAGTCACTCAACCTCCATAAGCATTCACTGTGATCTTTATATTTTAATGTATTGCTATTAAAATGTTACGTGGCTGACTTGGAGGTCTGTCTGCTCTCTTGATACATGTTGAGTAAATTGAGACTGATTCTGAAGTAGTGGAATAGCAATATTTATTTTTGGTTTATTTATTTCTCGCAAAGTGATTCTGGTATTGGGCTTGGTGATGACAAAGGCCTTGAATGTGATGTGCTTGTAGAACCAAATACACCATGGGGCCCCAAAACTGGAGAAGTCAATGCTGTGAGTTCTGATGCTTTTCCTTCTTTATTTCTAATAATGAGGACTCTTTGAAGAAGTTCTTCAAGAACTTTTAATAAAAATAAACACTGGCTGAGCACTGTAGAGTCGGTACAAAGTACCTGGTTGGTGAAAAAGCAAAACTTTTCCTGTGTTGCTGGAAATATTTCAGTACAAAGCTTCCCTCCTGTTCTGGACTGACTTTCGATGAAAAAAATCAGCTGTAAATATTTTTAATGCTAATCTTACCTTAACTAAAACATGGATTGACTGCATTTAATTGGTCATTGTTTTTCAACCTGGTTTAGTTTAGTCATTCCACCAAAATTTAGAGTTCAAGATGGGAAGAGGCCTGGAAGTTACCAATGTAGAGTGCTGTTCTGTAACATACCACTCCTATTTTTAGAATTGCTCTCACTTTTTTATTTTGATTATTATTAGTTCTTTAACTTACATGCCTTTTTCTCTCTTTCTGACTACAGTTTTTGTCTCTGAAGAACTGGACTTTGCAGCTGGTTAGTAAACTATTTTACTGATTTTAAATATTTGGTCTTCTGCACTAACAGAGAACTAGCTTTGATGTTTTTTTGTCTCGTTTTCTAACAAATGAGACAAAAAATGTATTTTTTTGCTTTAATTTGGAGGTTGCAGTATAGCAACAGTTTTTATAAGTATGGTATGTGTGAAATACTACTCTGGCCTTAATATAAATGAGAAATTCCTTTGAATGTTTTTATAAATGGCAACAAGCCACACTAGCACTGCATGCATCAGTTATTAATAGTTTTTTAGGCTGACAGAAACATAAATCAAAATCCAAGTTTTTGAGTATCTGTCTCTCTTGGCTGGTCTGAGGTGCTTCAGTCTTCATTGTTAAGCTTCATCATGTCTCATTACAGGGCACTTATTATCACTTACTTTAGTGTGTTTGTATATTTAGTGTATACTATGTATATATAGTGTATACTTTAGTGTACATTCAAAAAATGCAAACAGCTCATTACTGAACATTTCCATAATTCTGTGCTGACCTGTTAGAAATTATTCATGCTTTTGTCACTGCGATAGGGAACTGTACTGGATGGCAGCTCCTACCAGACAGATTAAATCATTATTTAATAGAAACCCAGCCTCTCTTTTAATCTCTGGCTTTTCCTGGTGTTGGTTAGAAACAGCAATCACTGTTATCTGAAGAGGAGGAGTACACCACGGGCTCAGAGGTCACTGAGGATGAAGTGGGGGATGAAGAAGAAGTGTGCAAGAAACCAGGTACATCAAGTCTTTACAGTCCTCCTCTCTGGAGTTATCAGATGGATTTGAGGCAGCAGAAGTCCTCTGTAAGCAGATTTTGAATATTAGGCATTTCAAAAATAAAACACAAAGTTACTTGAATTTTATCCCTAGTTTTTCTGTGGTTAGATACAAATTATCTGACTGCTCAGTGCCATCAAAAATCCCTGGCAAACATGACAAGCTGAAACTATTCATGTCTGAAAAGTCCCTGTAATTATCAAGCACTTATTTTGCAGGAAACCCTCAAATTAATGAAATTTCATGTAATAAATGTTGGAAGAAAAGGTAGAAATTACATGGCTGCTTTTACATGCAAAAAAAAATTTGCAGATTTGTCATTTGATTACATGGAGGAATGACTGATTAATGTAGCTAAAGTTGAGTCTGCATTGAAGCTAAGCTTTATATGATCAAAAAAGACTTTAATTCATTTTTTTTTAATGTGATAATGGGTTTAAGGACATGGAAAGCCAAAAAGCAACTTCTCCTCGTCACCCTACTAATGATTCATTGGAAGAGAGGCAGTTCTTTGTTCTTTTTGTCTTTACTCAAAGGGCAATTAGAATTGTACCAGTTTAAAAAATTACATAAGTTTTGAAAGAAAATGTTTGTAATTTAAATTTAAAGTTGTTTGATCTGCTATTGCTCAGAATTTAGTCATTGAATTAATATGATCAAAAATGTAGCTCGTACATTAACTTATTTTTAAATGTAAAAAAATTGTGCTGTTATGTGTAATCACTCTGCATTTTAAAAACATACTTGAGTTTCTGTATATTTCTCGTAGAAAAAGCATTTGAGTAATGAGTGTTAGCATGCCTGCAACACTAATAAAAGGAAAACAGCCTGTTAATTTACACTATTTGAAAGAAATAGAGAGGAAAAAACACTTCAATAGCTCTGCAGTTGAGAAATTCCAAGTATCTGAGGGTATGAATAGATATTTCTTCCATTAGCAGGGAGAAAGGAGAAATTAAAGAAATCCTACAGGCACCCAAAGAAAGTGGTTTCTTCACCTAGTGTTCAGAAAAGGGAGAAGCCATCTGATAAGGTAAAATCACAGCTGTGAATCCAAGCCCTCTGGCTGGCTTAAATAATGAGGAATTTTCTCTAAATTTTGGAGCTGACCTTAGAAAACCATATTAAATGTGTTTTTGTTTCCTTCAGCAGTCAAGTTCCCGAGATGTTTCTCCTTTCATGTGAGTCATTTTCAAAGCCCTTGACCACACATTTCAGTATCTCCCTCTTTTAAGCCGTTCCTGATAAGAGTGTGTGCACCTTTCTCTTGCAGTGTGAGCATGCAGCAGAACAAATGGGATGCCTCCAGGTCCCTGAGATTCAACCAAGATGCTCAAAGAGAAGATGGTCTGTTCCTGCATGAGTTTAGCTTTTCTAAAGTTAATATTATGCAAAGAACATGATCCAGTTAATTTTCTTAAAATGTAGTTACACCCCTGTAGGGTGAATTTAATCTCAGATACAGCAATGGGATTTGGGGTGTTTGTGTGATTTATGTGTTTTATTTGGAATGTCAGCGCAGAACCTACAGAGATGTAGTTGTGTCATCTCATGATTATAAAAACATGCAGATATTTCTTTCCTGCATCCCAGTGGCATTTGTTGTCTGTGCAGATAAATAAACATCCACTTCCATCTCTTTCCCAGTCTGACTAAAACTATTCAGAATTGGATTAATTTTTTCTGTCTTTTTTAATCTCTCCTGAGACTCTTGTTTGAGTTTGCTGTTTTAAAAATCCTCTGCCTGAAAACCATTTCCTGAGATTTTGATCTCAGTGTAGTGCCTCAGGCTGATTCTAGTATCTGCCAAGGCTGCTGAGGATTCAGCAGGATTTAGGATCTTGGTTGTTCAAGATTTTTATATGAACTAAAAAAAATTACAAACCCAGTATCACTAAAGTCTGTGTCTATTCCTCCTTGTGTTCAGTAGCCATGAAAACCTTTATTCTAAATATCCTTTCTTATTTCTGACAGATCAAAGAAGAATGTCTGAGATCACAGGGCACTTAATAAAAATGAGACTGGGAGACCTTGATCGAGTCAAGTCCAAAGATAGCAAAGAAGTAAGTTTTGTCCTGGCAAAATGTAGTGTTTGCAGAGTTGAAGTGAGCCTTGGTTAACAAAAATATTAAACACAAATTAAAATAACATCTATTAAATACTTAAGCTGAAGAATTAATTTTATCAATCTTCATTTTGTTCCAAGCATGACTTTTTGAGGATTAGAGTTTAAAATAATCTTTAAAGGTCACTGCTTTTAAAAACTGTTCATGGAAAATAGAATGGGTTTAAAAAAAATCAGTACTGGATTGTAATAATGGGCAAAAGTATGCCATAGGTTGTGCTGAACGTTAGTGTCACTGATAACATTGAAATCATGTCAAAACTTGATTTTTTTTTAAATTTTTTTTTCTGGATTCCAGTATGCAGGAGGCATTTATTCTAGACTTGAAGCTCAGATAAAAGCCTCAGCACAGATGAGTGCACGACAAAGCAATGCTGAGAAGAATCCCAAGTAAGATGTTAAAATCAAAGCAAGAAAAACTCATGGATTTTTGGGGGTGTGGGGTGGTGGGTTTAAAAGAAATATTTTAAAGAAAAACACGCTTCACTTCATACATTACTTATGGATCAGCTTCCACCAGGTTAAGCCATATGAGGTGTGAAATCTTCCCTTTGTCTCCCAGTAGAGCTGGGAGAATGAAACTCTTGGAGCTGGGGGAAGGTTCACTGTAGCTCCAACATCATTTTCGTTTCAGGAAGTTAGGGAAAACCAGAAAAGTGTTAGCCAATACTTTTAGCCTGTTCTTCATCCACCTTGTAAAACAAAACCAAAACACCCCCACAGATCAAAAACCTGCATTAATAATGTAAAATACCCTGCATTAAAAATGTAAGTATGTTTCTTGTGTGTTTTTAACCCAGGTCCAAAGCCCGTTTTGGTCAAGGTCGTCCAACATAAAGAGTCATGGACACACTTTAGCCAGATCTCATTACTGCTTCCTGAAACTCCACTGCACTCTGACGTATGGAGAATGCACATCTCTGAAAGCTTTCCAGTGACTTATTTATTACTTTAAGCCTTGTAAATTATTTTGTGCTATAAATGAATGCAAACCCGATAAGGTCTGTACTTATTTTAATTGTAAATATACTATTTCTTAAAGTTAAATTTAATTGCTTTTTTAGGCTATTGCGTTAAGTTGCATAGAAAATATTTTATAAATCTACAAAATTAAATTATCAGACTAACTTTATTTATGGGGGAAGACACAAATACGCCTTTTGGTATGCTAGAAATACTGAAAAGGAAAAAGCAAGACTACTGAATTCTGAATGCAGTCAGCAGCATTAACCCGTCTCCTCGTGTATTTATATTGTGTTGTATTTGATGGTACATTTTAGGTCAGTCTTCTGGGGATTTGCATTTAAAGTCTGTGACAATACCTGTGACTTAGACTAGTTTAAGCAAAATTTTCATGCAGTTCTGGGGCTTTCTTGTGTACATCACACAACTCCCACTCTTCTGAAGGTGGGTAGCAGGTAGAGACTAGACCTCCAAAGATGCTCTCAATGCCATGATGGTGCAGCATTACATCTTGCATGTGAACCATTTGCTTTTCTTGTATATAAAATCTGTACCCATCCTAATTCCTGACCCCTCCTGCACAGGACAGTGCTTTGTTCCCTTCTAAAACCCAAACCTTGTGATGCAAAGCAGTTCTATCTCTAACTGATGCTATGCCTCTAAATTACTGAGCAGATCTCTTATTAATTCTGCATCTTGCAACAGAAATGTATCATTACAAAGGCTTGTGCACGTAGATCTTTTGGGTCTAGTTACTTCCTGAAACCTGCCTGATTAATACTGTTTAGAAGTCAGATGCACTTTCAAGTTCTGTATTTGGAGCAATAGAATACAAATCCAGGGCTACCCAAATGAAATAACTTGCCTAGAAAATACGTTGCATATTAGCAGAGAAAATGGCAATAATAATGATGGCTGAATTCAAGGAAACAAGTTCTGACTTTTTGAAGCAGGTGGAAAGAGAGCTCAGGGAAAGCTTATTCCAACTCCTGGCTGTACAATAAATTGTGAGTTTGGAATTAAGTCAGCAAGTTCCTGGGTGGGAGGGTGGGAGTGGGTTAAGGAGAGGGAGATTTGTCGAAATGCTCTTCTCTCCCCTGGGGCTTTTTTTGTTTGTCTTGTTTCTTGATGATTTTCAGTGGGTGTTAGAAGACTAGGATAGCAATACTTGAAAATACTGCTGTCAAGGTGGAAGAGTTTTATTGAAACAATTAAAAGTCGGTGTTACTTGTATGTTTTGTCCAATGCTGTAGCAAATTTGGAGCCCAGTGAAACCAACAAGCAAAATTTGATTCAGCGGCTTTGATTTTGGACAGGAGCTGCAGTTTTTCAGGAGTACTTTAATCTATGTCAAATAAATAATGTTTTGTGAATGGCTCAGGCTTGTTTGCAAGTACTAATGCAGTTTGAAGCACTTGTTGTCAATGTTGGAAAACTGATTGTTGTTTGTTGAAAATACTATAAAAGCCATCAGGTATGAAAAATGCAGTAGAAAAAGTGTATTTTCTACAATTTTATGACTTCTGATAGAGGGTTGTTCCAAATTGCCATGGTAAACCTGGCTATGAAAGTTGCAGGCTGCATGTGTGTGTGTTTAGTTTTCATAGAACTACTGACTAGAAGAAAAATGAAAATTCTGCTGGTTTTGTTCTGTGGGGAAGTGCCAGTTCTACGTGCCAGTATTGTTTTACTCAAAAATATTTTTGACCATATACAAATAATATACATGATGTGCAGTCTTATATTTTTTTCCCCATGCCAACCACCTTGAATTTTTATCTTGTATTAATTTTGAAAATTTGTCTTGGTTTAATGGAAATAAACATTATTAATTTAAGAAGTGTGTGAGTTTTTTATAGATGCTTTTAAGAGCTAAGTATGTGCATAAATGTTGTTTGATGGTCTCAATCATGCATGTGTATTTGTGATTAAATTGCAGCATCCTCATGCAGGCTTTTTATCTGTCAAGAACAGGATATCATTAAATGCAGAGCTGCTCCAAATCTACAAGAACTTATAAGAATTCTTATCTGCATCAAGTTTTGAAGCTGGATTAAAAATTCCTCAGTGAGCTGCACTACAACTGACCCAAGTATACAAAATGCCAGACTAAGCTATGTTTAAAAAATATTTAACTTTGCTTTACACTGCCACAGTGCAGATTGCTTAAATGGTACAATCTGTTAAATCTGTGAATACAATTAGTTTCCATGATTCTGTTTCTAGGAATTGCTAAATGGATGTCTTGGATGTCCTGTGTTTGTGCAGTTGGGATATTGGGAAGGCTACAGTCTATATCCTGCTGTCACACGTGGGTATAAATGAACTTACTGCACTCTGGAGCTGTGCCTGTTTCCTGGATTCCCAGAAATCTTGGAGAAAGGGACAGAATTTTAACTTCAGTGATGGCCCCAAGGGAAAAAGATGTTGTGTTAGGAGAAGGACATATGGTTGCCCCAGTCTATGAATAGCGTGGGCATGTTTGATGTGACTGAGTAACACCTTTCTCTTGGCCAGAAGGGAATCAATTTTTAAAAAAACATTGTTTCCTATTCTTGTTGAGTGCTCAGACATATGGGATTGTGTTGGGAAACTGCTCCTGTGCATCAGACACTTTCTTGAGCCCCTGTATGAAATTTCTGCTTCCCTTTAGGCACCTCCCTCCCCACTCCAGGCCAGTGTAACACCTTAAGGTATTCCTGATGTCCCAGAAAGCAGCACACACAGACCTTTCAGCCATTCCTCCTGCAGCTCAGTGAAAACTAGCCTTCATGAAACTGTACCACTGTCTTCTGAGCTTTTTTTTCTCTCTTTCTTAATAATTAAGGAATCACAGAATCCTTTAGGTTGGAAAAGGCCTCCAAGATCAAGTCCCATTTTTGAGGAGGTAAAGAAGACTTGACTTATGCTAAATTTATCTTGTCATAGGAATAGATTCAATACTGAATCCCCTCCTGGCTGTATCTATAAATAAAAGCAGCCAAAGGCTTTTCCAGGCTTGAGGCCAAGTGACAGCACAGAATGGCCGTGTCCCTGAGGTCAGGGTCTTGTCCTGCCTTTGACTGGCAAAGTTTAACAGCACTGTGAGCTCCTCTACTTTGGAAATCATAGGGGCATTGAGTGTTAAGTTTTGGGAGGCGCTGCTGTTGTTTTGGACCAAGACTCTCACAGCAAAACCTCTGTTGTTGCAGCTTCCGAAGGGAGAATTAACATTGAGTTGTACTGTGTCTCAGCAGCATTTTCATCATACACCTGCCTGTAGGGGTTTGTGTACACTACTCTTCTTCCTACAGCTTTTGGGCTGATTCCCCACGGATAATGTGGGAGATCTTACTGGAGTTTGATCCTCTAAGGTCTCATGCCACCGCTCATGGCTGAGCTTCCAGCTCTCTGGGACGCCTCTTGCTAAGAGAGCTCCCGGAGAACAAAATTGCCTTCCCTCTGGTTTGGGATATCCAAAAGTAAGTCTTCATTAGTGGATTAAGGCATCCAGCACATAAATATTTCCAGTGGTCAAGAAGATTTGCTGCTAGAACTTTTTGGTACAAATATCAGATTATGTAGGCTCTGGCCTGGCTGTGATAGCCTGAAGGTGTTTGGTGAATTAGGTAAGGGAACTCCTTTTCCTTTTTCTTCTTCTTTGTGCACAGACCTGCCTTCCTCCTTTGCTGTATGAACTTGCAAAGGCTTGGCCATCGCAGACATAGGGAAAAATCAGCCCAAGGAGGAAAATTACCTACCTGAGATTGGCACCAGCAATAAATAACACCACTGAAGATCTAATCACTGCTGCATGTGGCCTTTGTTCAAAAAACACGTTGCACATGCTTGACCTTCTTTTGATATTTCTTTAGCTGATTCTGCTTGAGTTGCTCCCACATTTCATCTATTCAAGGCTAGGACAGCATAATGGTAATTTTATTTTTAGTTGTTTTATGTAGTTTTATTGTATTTTGTGTTCTCATTCAGCCTACAGTAATTACTTTAGTGTCCACGGTGACCAAACATGTTGGCACAATCATAAAAAGACTTTGGTCTGGCAGCAGTTTCCTTGCTGTGTAATCAGTTGCACCTTCCAATTTAAGGTGTATGTACCTACAAGTGATACGTTTAATCATGTAGTTTGTTTCCATCATTTGTAGTCTTTGAAGTTTTCTACAAGCTGAAAATATTGGTGATTTGGGTTTTTTGTTTGTGTTTTTTAGGTAACTTCACTGAAGTAAAATGTTTTAGCTGCCTTGCTACACTTATTTCCGGTGTGTAGTATCTGTAAAATACTAGATGTGCTTCAGAGGTGTCTGCTTTCACCACATCAAATAGTAACCAGTTTCCAAACAGGAATTCTGGATTTATTCCTTGTGGAACAGTTATGTGACGATACTCTGCTATCACTATGAGATCAAAAGGGATGGTGCTGGTCCCTCTGCCTTTTGACACACCCCATTAATTTTCTTTCCCAGGGAATACGTACATATCTCTTACATTGGCCAGGACATCTTGCTAATTTATTCTCAGTTGGAATGTTAAAATAAAAATGCACTTGTCTCATTTTGTGTCACAGCACGGATGTAGGTTTCCTTGTTGGTTTATTTTTTATTGCCCAAAAGGACTTTGATCTCATAAGCTGAAAATGATAAGCACATTATATAGCTTGTGGGTTGCTCTCAGACGCTTATTTCAGCCTTTTGCCTTGTTCTTGGTGAAACATTTGGTCAGGATAATAACTAATCTATGATATGACAAATGAAATGATTCTTTGCAAGTATTCTATATGAGAAACAACCCTCTGGTTTTGCCTTGAGTTGGATATTTTTCCTGCAGTGCTCATGGCTCTCTCCAGAGCTCTGGTTTTCGCTTTGCTTGGCTGGGTTACGTTCCTCTGTCTTGATGCACAAAGTGAGTATTGTCACATTTATAAATGCCTCAGTATTTTACTGCTTTTATTGGAATGGAATTAAATTGAATTTACTAAGTTCATGCATATCACAAACCTAGGAGTTCCAAGTGCTTTGATTTATTGGTAAAATAATATCTAAACAAGCAATCTTGGCACCATTGGACACAGTGTGTGGGCTTTCAGGGACTGAGTGATGGACAGCTGGAAACCGTCCTCTTATTTATAAGGGTTTTTACAAGTTTTATTTAACTTTTGGGGGTTTGATTATTTTATATCTGCAGTAGTCAATTAATTTAATACCTAGGCTGAGGCAGAGTCTGAGGATAGATAATTTTAAAGTTGGAATCAATTGAATTCCTTGCTGCTGCTGCTCAGCTAAATGAGATTGGAATAGTTACCATTGTTAATCCTGCTATTCACAGTGATAAGTACTTCACTAAAAGTTCTGTTTGATGTGTTGAGACTTGCAGAAAGTGAAAACTTCCAATTTTTTATCTTTTTCACTGGTCCAGAGCCTAGGCTTTAGCATACTCAGAGATGGAGGTGGTGAATTAAACGTATAACCGGCAGCTGCTGACCAGGAATAGTCATTAGGATTCTATTCAGTGACCTGTGTGCAAATCTGCCCACTGCTCGCTTAAAAATGAGATCATATAAAGTGATGCAGACATGAAGGCATCTACCTAGCCAAGGAAAAGTAGCCCACTACTCATTTATACCAAATGTCCCTTTGAATATCCATAAGGATGGCAAAGATAAGGAGCTGGGGGCATTCTTAGCACTGGTGTAAGACCACAAGAGTTGGACTATATTCTGGAAGTTTTGCTGCTGAATTCTGGTCAGGGAAGGGGGAGACGTTTTGGTAGACCTCTGGATTTTTGTGTGTACAAGTTTGCAGATCTTAATGATTAAAACAAAAAGTCTGTCACTTTTGTCACACAGAGAAAAAGTAGAGAGGTAACTGAGGTACAAGAAACCACTTAGGAAAGCCACTTCTCATGAAAAG
The DNA here is from genome assembly GCF_049639895.1 of Pseudopodoces humilis. Taxonomy (NCBI): domain Eukaryota; kingdom Metazoa; phylum Chordata; class Aves; order Passeriformes; family Paridae; genus Pseudopodoces; species Pseudopodoces humilis. Next base: position 3,320,024 of record NC_142202.1, read on the forward strand.
GAAACATATACTCCAAAAGGGCTTTTTCTCTAAAAGTTTAAGGGGAGTAAATTTTAGGTAAATGTGCCAATGTGCTTTCACCCTAATCTCCTGGATTCTGTGGGGAATAGCTTTGGGTTTCTAGTTGTCTTGGGAGCAGAAAACAATCTCAGGGTAAGGTACAAGAGTAGTTTCGGTTATGATTTCCACAAATGGCTCATCAGGACACGATAGAGCAGTGACTCACTCTTGTCAGGCAGTAAAACCCTAGACTGGCTCCAGGACACCAATGTTTGCCTATTCCCTGTCAGGTATTGCTTTGAACTCTTCAAGGTGCCACCATGATAAATGTCTTGGAGCTTAATTTGAACCTCTGTGTGCATCTGGGTTTACATAACATCAGCTTATTTGCCTTCTACTGTGTCTGGACACAGTCCCTCTGTGTTCTTTGTACATGACATTTCTGTTTCTTTTAGAAACCACACGTATTGACTGTGATGTACCACCCAAGCCATTGGAGCTCTCAAGCTTTTTGGATGGATATACAGGTAAAATCAAGATTCTAACCTAGAACTGTCTGATCTCCTCCCAAATGCACTTTATTGCTTCACTGTAGTGAGTATATTTTACGAGTGTGTATTATTAATTGATTTACAAGAGTCTTCACGGCTGGATGTAGCAGCTGCCTACATGAAATGCTACTTAGTGGAATAAATAAATGTAACCCCCCAAATTCCCTGATCCAAAGATCTCACTGTCTGAATAGACACATCAGGCAATGGGAAAGAAAATGAGTGCAAGAAAATGTTCTCAGTTCAGCTTGTCCAGCCAGTATTTGATGTCCCTAATGGATATCCGGCAGTTTCACAAGGCAAAGTGTTAAGTTATGGCCAAAGCCTTCTCCTTGGGATGTTGTCATAATCCTTAGGATCTCATTCTGACTGTCCACAGGCAAACTTCACTGCTTCTGGCTTTCAACAGCACACAGAAAACAAACATGATCCAAAGCAGTGATTTTTTTACAATCACTGTTGAAACATTTATTTTTGAGTTGTGGGAGTGTAGCTGCTGTGTCTGATTCTTGCATGGAGTTAGAAAGAAGATAACTACATTTCACTCTGATTTCATTTGATTTTTAATCAGCCAGCAAGAGCTCTGGCCTTCTGTGTGCATTATATGTGCAAATGAAGCTGTTGACATATCTGATGAATAAGCAAGAGGGACAACCAGCTTTAATTTTTCCCCATTACTTTTTATTTGGCTTTCTCCTCTGGAGTAAATGCTTTTCCTAGGCAGCTGCATGATACTTCTTGGCTGAATGTATCTAGCTCTGCAGGGAGGACTGGACAGCCTATGGCAACAGGCAAAGCTGGATTTTGTTTTCCTGGAGGGTTTTCCGCACTGCACACAGCAGGGTGTTCCCACACAAAGCTGTGCCCCTGAGACCCAGCCCTGCAGTTCTGTGCTCGCTGTCAGCTCGCTGGACTTTGTCCTCACACGCAAATAAAGTTCAGTGTCTGGGCTGCTAGCTGTCAGCGTTCCAGACATTCCCTGCTGCTGGAAGAAAATTAAGTTATATTTCTGAAACTCTTGGGAGACCAAGAGCACAAGGATATGCATGGAGATTAGACTGTTACAGAAAGCATTTACTAACCTTAACTAGTAGCGATGCAGTACAAAACTAGTGGGTAAGGAAGAAATACAGTTTGGAAGTTTCCTGAAGGTCATGGAAAATATTTGGGTTGTTCAGGAAAGACTTTGGAAAGGAGAGGAGATTATGGGTTTGCAATCCAGATAATGTGTGCCACAAGAAGATAAATATGTTACATAAACACAAATGTCTTGATGATGACATTTGATGATGATGTAAGGGAACTTTCTTTAGTAAAATTGCCAGTAACACCATGTTGGATGGTTTAAAGGGATACATTTCCAAGGCAATTTCAAACAGATTTGGTGTTTAACCAAGCAAGTAGTACACAGTCAGTCTAACAGGAATCCTGATCGTTGCAAACAACAAGTTGCCGTATTTTCAGGAGAATAGTTCCTAAATGCATGGTGGTAGAAAATCTCATAAGAATTGATTTAAAGGTTGCAGTGTTTTGAGTACAAACAGGAACACGTTAAGAGAAAGGCCACATGCTTTCCACCTGAATCCAGATTCACACTGGATTCTACTGCCTGATAGATCCAGCTGAAATAAAGGTCCTTGTGTTTGGAAAATACTGAAACTGCCCCCATGCAGCCTCTCAATGATTTTGATTACACTGGCTGACTTTGATTATATTTTCATAGTGAATGTGGGGAAAAAAAAGTTTTGCATCATAAAGCTGTTTTCAAAACAATTGTGGAAATTTAGGTGTAAATTATGCTAAGCTTTTTAAGCCTGGATTTATTCTGTGAGTATATTGGAAAAAATTGGTTTATGTGTTTTTAAAAATGCATCATTTAAAAACACTTGTACAGGGTACTTAAGGGGACTTCAACAGATCTTGCAGTTTAGCTGAAAATTCCAAAAAGATATAAAATGTAACCAAAAGCCACCAGTAATCAAGCTGTCAATACATATGAAATGAACCTATGGATTTCTTTTCCATAAAGCAATCTAATTTTGCTCCATTTTCTCTTACAGGTGATATAGAATGGATTATAGATATCCCTCCAAATGTGCAGGTGAAATTACAGGAGTTTATATTCCCTGAACACTTCAGTTATGTAGAGCTGCAGTGGAATTTTGGTTCTAGCAATGCAACTGTGAGGACTACTAAAGCACTGGATGTTGAAGCTCTTGAGGTATTGCTTTTACTGCATATAAAGCTTAGAGAGAAAGGTTTTCTTGACAAGTGAAATATAAATAGCTTTAAGATAATCCATTTTAATCTTTCATTCTCTCACAGTACACGTTGGTATTTCAAAAAAGTGATTTGTCCGAATAGAATTCAGTATCTACCTCTCACTGATACCTGTTAAATGTCTTCAATTTCTTATAACTAAACTTTGCTGTCATCTGACAGCCAGACAGGTTCTTTCCTAGTGCTGTATTGTACTGAGAGCTGTAAACATGCATTATGACAGGTGCCACTTGCCTTAAGCTCACCTCTCAGGAACGTGAATTATTTCATCAGTGGGATTGAGCAGGTATAACTTGGTAGAAGGTAATTCTTAATCATAAGTACTTCACACAGTAATGGATTTATGGGCCTCTGTTGCCTGATGCACAAAAGGATAGATCCTTCTTCTTTAAGCAGTTCTTATTTTGGAGGACTACTAAGAATTTAGAAAGCAATATCATTGTTTTTCCTGGCTGAAGTTGCTTCTGAATATGAAAATGGTGTAGTACTGCAGAGTAAATAAAGACAATTTATTATACAAGTGCTACTTCAGAGTAGCACTGGATCTGTGTTTTGGACACTGCCAGCTCAGAGAAGCACTTACCTGACAGACCTTGACCAGGCATACTGCAAAAAACACTGTTACAACCAGTGTTTGCAATGGATGAAAATGCACTTATGATTTTGGCTTTTTATGTTTGCATTTCTCATTTGGATATCTCCCTAATGGATTAAAACACTGTTTATGCTTCTTGCACATGTTCTTATTCCATGTCAACTTTTTGTTGGGGAGGGCAGCCAGGCACAGGGGGATGGTGGGATTTGGGTAGGTGGGTATAAGTAGAAGAGAAATGGCAGTCAGATAAAATTTATAATATAGAACAAAATAATTACAGTGTTAATTTAAACAGTGCTTTGGTACAGCACACCTGAGGATTCAAGTACTAGAAGCAATTTTATATAATTTTGGCAAAAATTATCTTTGATAATCATATTATTAGTTAATTTAATATATTATTTATTAGTTTGTTTGTTCAATTTTAGGGTAATATGATCTGGTATGCCATTGTTTGCCAAAGGATTGGAGCAGTGAGTACAAACCATGCTTTATCAACTGTATTTATTGTCTAATTTAATGCAAATTATTATTTTCTGCAACACTAATTGAAAGCTATGATGCAGGGAGTTCAGAGTACCTTGTAGAAGATAATCTGTTGAAATCTGCTGATTGAAAGGAGTGTTTTTGTTCACAGAAAACTAAGGTAAATTTAAAAAAGTTAGTTTTAGGGATAGTAGTCTTATTCCCTCTGTTCTCTAATTCTAAATGGCAGTTGAATGGAAGGTGTCTCTTTGAGGATCTCATTTTAGATGAAATGAAATGTTAGCAGAATGCTGCCACCTCACTGTTGTCCTTTGTTCCACTCCAAAGGTTGATGAGATAGAGAACGGACGGCAAGTAGTATTGATAGATGTAAATGACAATGCTCCAGAATTCCAACAAGCTAATTACAGTGCTTCAGTATCAGAGGTGGGTTATGGCAAATGCTGATACTTTTTTCCTGGGATACTTTTAAATTACTCTTTGGGGAGGTTCTAATGGGACCATGCTGAGATGAGCTCATTATGTGCAACCTCATGGGATTTATCTGCTGCTTCCCATGGGCGTGGAGAAGAAAGGCTGGGCTGCACGTATAGCTGGGGGAGTGGGGTGATGGAGAAACATTCCCAGCCAAAAATGGCAATGGGAAGTGATTTGCTAAGCAGGGTGGCACAATTTTGCTGCTCCAGGTTAGGGAAGATGTGGAAAGGGGCATTTGACTGAATATTTGTTGATCTTTATTTCCTCTTAGGTAGCTGGAATTAATTCCACAGTTGTAAAAGTGGAAGCTGAAGATAAGGACTTTTCACCACAATTCAGCCTCCTTACTTACAGTCTTTGGGTAAGTGCCCTTTATTAGCTGGAAACTGAGAATACCAGCTTGAATTTCATAGATCTATAGCCTGGGACCTGATCCCAGCGTGCTCCCTTGCACTGTGAAGATTAAAAATCTTCAAAACATCCAAGAGACCTTTCAGATTACATCACAGGATCAGCCTGGCATGCAGCAAGGCCTGAATCTTGTTTCTTAACATTTGTGGAATGATTTATGGCACTCTTCAGCTACAGCTAAGGAGCTCAGTGGTCCTTTGCAGTAGCAGGAGGGAAGAGTTGTTTCCCCTCTTTTTAAAGTTTATATTTGACTTGCTGTCGGTCTCCAGTCCTCAAGCCAACTGAAGTAAGATCATTTCAACTAAATTTAGATATCTGCAGTGGAAATCTTCACACCTGAGCTTGTCTCTGCTCCTTTTATAGCTGGTGAAGGGAAGCTGATGCCATTGCCCTGTGTGCCATAGGATAAGATAAATCTGACAGAAATTCTGTTGGCACTGACAGGGGAGGCAATGGAATGTTTGAATAGAATGGAGGAGGATCAGCCTTTTTCTTTCCACTGGTGGTGGCTGAGACATTCCTGCACCTTTATGAAAATAGCCCAATAATAAAGGTGAAAAAAAAATGAGAAAAGAAAATGTGTTTCATCATCAATAATATAAAATATTTGATTTATTCATTTAATAGGGCCCAAACTCTGATTACTTTTCTATAAGGGAAGGAGATGGAAACGTCATGGTGAAAAAAACACTGGATTACAATGAGGTCAACTTTTTCAATTTAACAGTCCAAGCAAAGGTATGATATAAATTAAAAGAAAAATGAGACCCACAATAATTCTACAATGATAGTTCCTTTGTTTTATAGCATTCCAGTTTCTACAAATTTACGGCTTTGGGAGTTCCCAACCCAAAAGTTGTGTCTGCAGCTTGGTTTATACTGGAGACAAAGTAGCACATTCTTAATATTTCAGCCATTGTTTGTTTCCTCTCAAATACCAGCCCAAGTTTCTTTCTGTACTTCTCTAAGTATAAATATTCTACATAGTCATTTTCCACTATTGTAACACATATTCACCTATTCATTCTGGCAGATCTCTCATATTTTTGCTGCATCGTACCAGGTTTTTTGTTTGTCTTTTTTGAGATTTGAGTATGTATTTTCCTTCATTTCCTTTTAGAACTAAAAATAAACAGTTTTGCTAGGATTATTGTGGTATCTAGCAAATAGTACAGCTGTAACAATTGTTCTATTCTATATTGTACATGATTTACATGATAATTTTGTTCCTAGAACTGGATTCCAGAAATGGAAAAATATGACAGGCTGAAAGTTCTCAGCTTAAAAATGCTGCAAAATACATGTAATAAAATTCTGCTGTATTTTCCACTGAGATATGGGGTTTTTTTCATGACAGTGGTTCTTATTTTCTTCTTTCCCTTGGGATGCAGGAAAAATTTGGAAACCAGAGTGCCACTGCATCATTAATAATTAATGTGCAAGATTATGATACATTGAACCCCTATTTCAGTCAATCCGTGTACAGTGGGAGTATCAATGAAAACCAGGTAAAAGCTCTTCACTGAATGCTGCTGCAAATGGATTATCCCTATCCATAGGGCTTTTCTTCCAAGGATTCTTCCTCCCTGAGCAGCTTAAGATGATGGATAGAGCTGCTTTCCTCTGTGGTGACCAGTGAAAAAGATACCAGCTGTAGACTTTCAACTACCAGATAAACAGACCATGTATTATATGAAGCATAGTTTTTTTTTTTTGAGATAGAAACACATAATTTTGTATTTGGGGGAAAAAAATTTAAAAATAAAAAGAAGAAAGAAAAGTAAAAAAACCTCAAATTCCTGTTTTGACTGGGCTTTTAATGTAAAATTAAAAGGGCAGCTGGCTGTCCATCAGTCCTGAAATTAGTTTTAATTAGTGTAATTCCTTCATACAGCATTACAATCAGGTAAGCAAAAATAAGAATCTGAATGGCAATCCATGGTCTATACTACTTGTGTAACATTTTTTTCTATATAGAGTAGTGATTTCTTGGTGGAATGTGTTTGACTCAGGTTTCTGTATGTATTAAGAAAAAAAATTACAGTATAGTATTATCAGAGTAATCCACTAAAATTGAAAAGGTTCATTATTATCCCTATCTCTTCGTGTTAATATATTTTAAATCACATATACTTTTAGAGTTACACCTCCAGTGTCCCTTTTGTTAGTTGTTCACCTTTCATTCTCTGAAAGGAATAATTTTAGCCCTTCTAAAATGTTTCTGTCTTTTAAATTACTGTTTTTCTATGGGCTGCATTATAGACTTGTGTGTTGTTTTCCAGAAGAGGAATAGAACTGAAACAGTCAGTGTGCTTAACATAAATTCCATCTGTGACTGCAGCTTCATAATCTGGTGTTTCTTAAACACAGTGTATCCTTCACACTCCACAGTGTATCTTGGTCATCATTTTACTCTGTAAAGCATATGTGGCAAAGAAAGAATTTTTCTCTGGATCACATTGATTAAATACATGTGTCTTGCTTCTTTAATCAAAACCCTGACTTATCTAATGAAGGATTTGAAGTTAATGTATGGTTTTTTCAAGATATTCAGATTAATGTATGTTTTCTAGGTGGGTCCTTTGGCCATTCTTCCAGAGATCTTGGCTCAAGATGGAGACAAAGGTATAAATGAAAAAATAATTTACAGCATCAAACTAGGTAAGAGCCTTTTTTTTCTTCTAGATGTTGACTCAGTAATTCAAGATGATTCATTTACCTGTTACTGGAGGGAATGATAAGGAAGTGCAGGGTCCATTCAGATGTCTTCAAGTGCACACAGCTTCACTGCAGTGCTGCTCCACCAGCTAAATCAGCCTAATCTCAGCCATTACTGCAGGGTCCAGCTATTTCTAAAATGTTTAGATGTTCTTATCCTCCTTCCAAGGAACAAAAATCAATTCCTGATTTCAAGTTTAAGCCACTCTAGAGGCTTCAATTTGATCAAAGAATTTCTGTTCAGGACCATCTAGAGAGAGGATTCCATCAAGAGCTGTTCCTCCTCCTAAAGAAATTTTCAAAAGTTTATGAAATACTTAATTTGAGACCCTTGAAGTGTGAGTGAATTTTCTAGGAATTGTTTTGAGGACAGAGTGTTTAAAAAACAGCTTTTCATGTTCTTTTTTGCTGTGGCTAAGAAGTTAACACTTATACAAATGACAGATCAGACTTCCAGTTCTGGTTCATTTTCATTAAACCTTCCCAGACTTCCAGTTTTGGTTCATTCTCATTAAACCTTTCCAATTTGTTGCTTTTCAGTGAAGCCCCCAGCCTATAACAACAGCTTTTCGATCAGTGACACTGGAGTGTTGGAAGTCAAGACCTCAATTGACAGAGAAATATGTCCCAATCTTGTGGTGGGCATTCAGGTAGAGATTGTTTTGGTATTTTAGTCTCGATTTCAGAAAATATTATGTAAATCCAAGTTGCTGTTAATAGCATTTCTCATAGTCATTGGTATCAAGGCTCCATCCTGCCATTTAAAAATCAAAATAAAGGAAAAATTAATTCATTATAAATATGCAGTTGTTATGTCCTTGAGGCAAGCTTGTAAGTTGTTATCAGGGCATGGAATTTACAGCTGTAAACTCTGCTTTCTAGGCAGCTCAGCAAGATAAGAATTTCAAAACAGCTGATGCAGTAGTTCTGGTTACTATTGGCGATGTGAATGACCATAATCCAGTACTTTCACAAGCAAGTTATGATGTCTCACTTCCAGAAAATTTACCAAATGGGATGGAAGTTCTTCAAGTAACAGCTACTGACCAAGATGAGGTAAAAAGACAGTGGTTTTATGGCTGCTACAAATATTGCACTTCTGAAATACAATATAAAATACATCTGTGTTGTACAGATATTGTGAAGAGAACTTTTTTTTCCTGACCACCTAAATATGCTTAAGCAAACTTAGTTTCCCTTATTTAAGGGGTAGAGTACTGCAGACAAAGAAAAAATTTTGTCTCTCTTTGGAACTCCTCTGGCTTGCATAAGGTCCCAAATCTGAAACTGCAAAAGTACAAAATGAACAAAAAGATGCAAGTCATTCTCAGCCTGCATGTTATTTCTTCCAGGTTGTTTGCTTCTTTCTCTTTTTTTAATTTTGTTTTTTTTTTTGAGACTGTAATCTCAATTAAAGCAGGAAATTTCATCTTCTCCATGTGGAAAATAAGAAAGCATCCTAAGGGAGTAGTTGAGTGATTGTCCTATTTAATAACAAATGCAAATGTCCTGTTTGCAGGGAGGCTTCCAGGGAACACTCAGTCTCACTCCAGAGGACAGTCCCTTCCAGTTGAGTCCAGATGGGATCCTAACTGTGAGGAACTCCACGCTGCTGGACAGGGAGAGAGTACCCTCTATTCACCTACAGGTATTAAAAACAAGCCTGCTCCTTTCCAAGGTAACCTGAGGCCAACAGGTGAGACCTGATCTGTCCTGCCAGGAGGCCAAACCTTGAGTATGGGTCAGCAGCTTAATTGAAGAAACAATCCAGACTTTGTCAGCAGTGTTACCTGGAGGGAAATACCACTGCTGATACAGTTTCCTCAGCTTGTACTTCTCGTTCACCCTTTTTACTACTTCCACAACATGCCTTTGAGCAACAGTCTTCTCACTGCATCATTTTTGCAGGTCACTGCTAGGGATCATTTGCTACCTTACACAAAGGTGAGCTCTCCTATCAACATAGTGCTGCTGGATGAAAATGACAACAGCCCAACCTTTAGGGACACACCATATAGACAAGATATTTTCCTCAACATGACTGCAGGAATGGCCATTCTTCAGGTACTAGAAATACTAAACAAAAATGACATTTCTGAGTTGAATGCATGCATGAGTCCTTGCTTAAAATTGTGAAGCAGTTCTGTTGAGCAGGGAATCTTCTTGGAACAGCTTGCAGTTAAGAAATAATCCACCTTTCATTTCAGAGCTATTGATATTCCATAATCACAGTGTCCTGGATACTTTAATCACATCCCAGATCAGGGCATAAATTATAAAGGATATTTATTCTGGTACTCTGCACTAGCCTGAATTCCACAAATATATGACAGAAAATAAGATTTCTGAATTCAGTTGTTGTAAAGTGTTGAATAAAAACTGAATGTTGTTAGAGTCCAAATAAAACTCAAATAATGGCACAACATTTTTGAAAGGCTGCTGAATTCTGGAGCATTTGGAATAATTTTTAGATCCAATATACTTTTTGTAACATGGTAAACCAGTTAACCAAATAAAATAGGAACTAGTTGAGATCTATAGGGAGTCACTATCAATGCTCATACCCAGATGTGCAGATTTCATGGCTCCTGATGAAATCTCTTGAACAATCTTCCTCCAGTGCCTTTAAGATTGTTATGAAACCAATTTTCTGAGATGGAAACTTGGTGTAATTCATATGAGTTCCACAAGAGCAGGATTTTGCTTGTGCTGCTGGAATGATATTTGTGTTTATGTCCAAGAGCAAACTTTGTCACTGAGGTTTAACCTAGGAATTACATAGGAAGTGGACAGTCAAAGGTACAACCAAATTTCACTGCAGCTATATTTACCTGATTTTTCATGCATATCTAAAATGGGAAAAATTTTGATAAAAGCACAAACCCTAGAATAAAATAACTTCTTTTTCCTCCAGGTTGCTGCTGATGATCCAGATGATGGTATAAATGGAGAGATAAGCTTCATCTTAGCTGGTGGCAATGAAGATGGGCACTTTGAATTGGATACATCCACAGGACAAATCAGTTTAAAAACAGTAATCCCATTAAGAATCAACGAGCTTAAGAAGTTTGTCTTGTGGATAACAGCTACTGATGGTAAGACAGGATATTAGTACCAGTCAGCACAGCTATTCCTGGTGATGAATTTTGGTTTTGTTTGATTTTTTACTTGGAGGAATGCTGTCAAATAGGTTCACAGGCTTTATTTAAATAATACCATATACTTTATCTGCTCTTGTTTGTTGAAGATAAGGAACTGTCTTACTTATCCAAAGTGCTGCATCTCTGGTAAAAGTGTTCCTGCTGATGGCATTATAGCAAATCTGTTTTCTTTATGGCTGTGGGAAGAACATGTGAAAATATATATATATATATATATATAATCATATTTTCCTTTAGTGTACTGACTGGTGTTGCACAGCATAGGAAACAGAAATTCAGGCAGAAGTCAGAAATTTATAACTCTCCCGTCAATCAACAAGGAGTAAAATTAAAGTAAAAGGCACTGAGTAATCTGGACATTATTTGCACATCCATGTCGGTAAACTTGAAATGCCAATTCCATTTTTAGGATGACTAGCATGAAAAATATTGGCTTAGCCATAGTTATTGGGGGTTTCTTTGTTTTAAAAGAATAACAGGGAACTCAGTGAACATTCATGACCTGAATAAGGGCAGAAATAAATGTAACCTAGGAGTGGCATCCCACTCCTGGTGTAATGAGAATACAAAGTGGCTTTCAGCTTCTTTTGCCTTCACAAAGGCAATCACAGCTTTGTGATTTTTCCATGATTTGGTCAATATGAGCACTATATCTTCAGATTTAGGGTCACGTGGATAAGATGGGTCTTGTCCACTGGGGATATGGGTCCAGAAGGGATTGCTCAGTCCATCCTTTGTCTGTGGTCTTGGTGAGGACCTCTGAGGAAGCACCATAACAACAGCACTAAGGATTAAATACAAAAAAAAAACCAGCAGTACCCCTGGAAAAGTGTATTTTGCAGGAGGGAATACAAGTAGGTATTTTGTGCATCTGCTGAGAGATTGTTTTCTTTTGCTTGCAGGTGGGACCACTCCAAGAAGTTCATTAGTACCAGTAGAAATCTTTGCAGTTGGAGATTCCAGGCCACAGTTTATTCAGAAAACATACAATGTGACTGTGGAAGAAGAGATGGTTGCTCCTGTTGAAGTAGTACAAGTAAGAACTTTATTCTATCTCTACATAGGAAAGGGAAGCTCTGAGAAAATACTAATTTTGTAATAGATGTGCCCTAAATATCCACATGTCCCTGAGTTATAGAGAACTAGATCCTGTGTGTTCTACATATCAACCTTCATGTGCAGTATGTCCCTCAGATGAAGCTTATCACCCACAAAGGTGGGTTTGCTTCCAGTTAAAACTTTGCAAATATTTTAAACAGCATCTGCTACCATGTAGCATTTTAAAAATCCCAAAAAACCCCTAAAGCAGCTCTCCAAATCAAACAAAATTAATTCCAGAACTGCTTGAGAAAATAAACTTTTGTGTGTAGCCCTCTGTTGACTTTGGACACCCTTCAAAGGTTTTAGTGGCACAAAGCTTGGGATAGGTAATATTCCCTCATCTCTTGGTGATAAATCTAAAACCCTGTGACATGAGATGAGAATTCCCATCAGAGAAATGTCATAAAGGCATTTTCAAAGAAGGCCCAAGAACTTCCTCTTCATTTTAACAAAAAAAGAAAAAGCTCAGACAAGCAGAGCACCAGAATGCACCACGATAGCTCCTTGGATGAAGGGCTGAACACACATGGGAGGTTTCATATCAAAGCAGTGAGAAGGAAATGTGTTTTAGTGTTTTGATTTATAGACACCTTGAGTTAATTCTTCCCCTTTTTTCATGTAAAGAAAGGCAGAACCAAAGGTTGAAGTGCAGTCTGTTATTTTTATTCTGTGTTATATATATATATTCGTATTTTAACAAAAGGCAGTCCTCTCTGCATTTTTATGTATATTGAGGCTTGATCTTCACTTCTTTTAAAGAATCTGTGAAGTTAACAAATATCTGAATGAAAATTCATTAAAAGAAGTAAAAATCAAGACACAGTATCAACACTGTAAGTTGATATCAATCCACAATATCAACCATAAAATGAGTCTGGACATAGTTAAAACTGCTAGTTTTTCTCAGACAGTGGTTTATGTGTTTTAATTCATTTATTGATGATATGCTGTATCCTACACAGGTTGAGTATGAGGCTTTAAATCCCCATGTACAAGTTGAGTTTTGGGTGCTGACAGAATCTGCTCCATTTACCATCGATGGCAAGGGACTCATCTCAACAAAAACCAAACTGGACTACGAATACCACAAAAATTACACTCTCAGTATTTCCTTGTCAGATGGAAGCGCTGCTGACTATGCCACAGTGTTTGTCAGAGTCTTAGATGTCAATGATAACAGCCCTGTGTTTGGTACAGCCAGCACCACCATTGCCATTGTGGAGAACATGCCGGCGGGAACCAGCGTCACCAGCGTGTCCGCCACAGACGAAGATGAGGGCTTTAACGGATTAGTGGTTTACACTCTGAAGGGTGGAGAAGGAAAAATGGACATTGACGGTTCAGGACTCATTTTGCTGCAAAAGGTGCTGGACAGAGAAGAACAAGGCTTCTATAACTTAACTGTGATTGCCAGTGACCAAGGCCAACCCGCGCGATCCACAGCGCTCAACCTGACCATCGTTGTCGACGACGTGAACGACAACGCCCCGGTCTTCTCATCGAGCAGGTATGAAGTGAAGGTCCCTGAAGACCAAGAGCTGGGAAGTGCCCTGCTGACACTGTCTGCTACTGACAGGGATGCTGGGGCCAACGCCCTTGTGATGTACCAAATCACTGACCAGCGACCTCAAACCTCCTCCCCGATGTTCCTCATCAACTCAAGCACAGGCCAGCTCAGCCTGAGCCAACACCTGGATTATGAAACCATAAATGAGTTTGAAGTGCAAGTGGAGGCATCAGATGGAGGTCAACCAACTCAGAGCACTGAAACACTTGTAGTTGTTCATGTAGAAGATGTCAATGATAACCCCCCAGAATTCAGTCAGGCAGCTTATGATGTATTTGTGTTTGAAAACCATCAGAAGGGGAGTCCTGTTTACACATTCAGTGTTGCTGACAGGGACGAGGTAGGTACCACATTAATCTCATCCTGATAAATCAAAACTACGTTTTTCTCTATTAATCTGTGAAAAAACCTTGTAGTAGATGGGCAAAAGGAGATTTCTTAAATGGTCGGCACTGAGTATATTTTGGTTCATGGAAACTTTGTCTTGCTTTCTCTGGTGCCAGCCTTAAACCTTCCCAACCCAAGGGAGTTAGGACCTTGTACAAAATAGTTTACTGGCTATATCAGAGAAGATGGGGAGAGCTTCTTTCCCACTGCATATGTGACACAGGAGAGGGAAGTGGTGTTTGCTTCTGTTAATGTGCATATGAGGTGAACGCATCACACCAAACAGAGAATAGATTTTTTTAAAAATTGTCTTATTGCTTCTTATGTCAAAATAATAGTTTCTGATTGAATGTTGCTTGATAAACTAAACCTGGTAGACTTACCTTTAGTCTCAGCTTAGTCAGAGCAAGAGGCAATTCGTCACCCTGATAGAGTTGTTTCCCCTTTAATAGGAAATTACAAATTTTCCCTCTGCTTTATAACAAGTAGTTTCTTTCTCCCCTTGTTTTATCGAGATATTTTGCATGTAGCTGTGGCACTGGGGAGATGGAGGAAGAGATTTCCAATTTGCAGTATTATTCTTGCTCATGTCAGTTTTAAAGTAGCATAAATGCTCAGTTCATACTCCACTGAACTCTGTTTTGCTGCCCTTTCCTTCACAGCAATAAGTCTTGGAGAGCTTTAGGGAGAATGTGTAGGACCCAAAGAGGGAAGCCCATGAGGGCTTCCACATAGCCCAGTCCTGTTCACCAAAGAAGTCTATTATTCCAATAGCTCAGGGTGCAGGATTTCATTTATTAAACCTGGAAAATCACTTGTACGTCTGTAATGAGAAGTCTTATGAAAAGGTCAGGTATTAGAATTAATAAGATTATTTTTTGAACTTAAATCTTAATGATTTTAAATTTACATGAACAATGTTTTCTTTTTTAGGCTGGCTTTTCTCAGGGATACTTTATTCTCAACAGCACTTCATTTACTGTGGATACCCCTGGAATACTTTCATTAAGTAATGACACAGAACTGGACAGGGAGACCACATCTGGATTCACTTTAAAAGTAAATTTGGAGAGAGACTATGCAGCTTTGGCTGATCTCTACTTCATTCCCTTGAATGCCTTTTTGTATCTTTATAAGAGGTTAAAATGATAATGCAGTCAACTAAAATTACATTTTTTTTCTTACTTTTTTAGGTATGGGCAGTTGATAACGTAATAAATGGGCTTCATTCAAGTGCCTTGTTCCATATCACTGTTCTGGATGTCAATGATAACAACCCTGAGTTTCAGAATCAGCCATACAGTTTTGAGGCGCTGGAAGGGGAATACATGTTGAATAATCCCACTAGAGTCGGACACGTGACTGCTACTGATTTGGATGAGGGAGAGAATGCACAAATTACTTATCACTTGTCGGCTGAGGATGGGGATAATCCATACAGCATCCAGCAGGTAACGGTTTGGGTATGCTGAAAACAAGATTTAGATCCTGCTGTTGATGAAGTGACTTGGCACAGTAAGATACAGCAGGTGAAAAAAGAGTAGGGAGTACCATTCAAGAGCACATCACAACCAGCACGTGCCCTGTAGGCTGGAAATCTATGTTGATATTCAAAATCCAAGACATTCCTGGTCAGGTGTTGCTTGGAATGTGAACTAGCCCAAAGGAGAAGAAATTATTTCAATCCCTCATCCCTTTTGAGAATTGAGTGTACAAGAGTTCTCCAAATGATCTGTGCATTGAACCACTGCCTTCTCTAGGATGGAACCATTTTGGTTACTGGCTCTGTAGACCGAGAAAGTAAAGACAAGTATGAGCTGCTCCTCGTGGCATCTGATAACGGAGTGCCTCCCAGACAGGTAAGGAGTTCAGATAAAGCAAGTTATGCTTTATCTGAACTGCCTTTTATTTGTACACCCAAGTGCCTGTGCAATTTCTGATTTATGGCTTTCTCCTGCCACACCCCAGAACTTCACACACATCAGCATCCAAGTGTTAGACGTGAATGACAACCCTCCTCAGTTCACAAGGGCACAGTACTCAGCCAGCATCCACGTGGCAGCAGCAAAGGAAGGAGAATTTGTCCTGTCAGTGTCTGCCACTGACCTCGACCTTGGGAACAATGCTGTCATTTCATACAGGTACGTTTCTGTGAGGTTAATAAGTACGGGCTGTGAGAGACACAGAAAGGTATTTTTATTGATCTTAAGAAGGATAAGATCTCTTGATATATATTTTACAAGTGCTATAATTTGCTATGATTTCTATACTTAGGAAGGACAGTCATTTTACTAGGTGTTTCAGAGCTTATCAAATCATGATAATGTCGTAAGAGAGGGCACAACCAAATTATAAACTGGCAGTAAAACCCCACAGCCAAGATTTGTTCTGGTTTCTGAAATTTTGAGTAACACATTGGAGTTTCTGGGTAGGAAGCAAATGAATCTCTGACTCTTTTTACATATTTTCTGGGGGGAGGAGATAAGAAATTAGCTTCCTTAATGCACTATGCACAGAAAAATCAGTGGAAAAAGCTATTTATATGAGCCCTAAATCAAGGAAACTACCAGGATACCCTGATGTGAAAAGCATAGATTGAGAAGGACAAATGAATAAGCAGTAATTTTGTGGATGTTTAAAACTGCTGCCTTGAAAGAGGTTATTTTTAACTATGAGATAGCATTCTACCTAAAACACATCACTTGTGAGCAATCCAGTTATCTGTGAGAGGTCACAGAACGCCAGGAATTAGTTTTTCAGATGAATGTCACTTGGGTTTCTCCTGCTGCTGAGTATGCAACTGAGGGTGCAAGATCTGCCTTCTCCTAGTGGAACCATCAAAGCCTTGGGGTGTAATGGGAACTGAAGGCAAGAATGCCGCACATTTTCATGAGGGAAGACTTACTTGGATATAAAAGGCCAACATATTTTAGGCTAAAGACATCAATTAAAAGCTATTCTTTATAAATAGGCAAATATTGTCTGTTGAGTGCTCCTTACAGAGGTAGCAGTAACTAGACGGCACTTCCAAGGTCATTAATATGCATGCTCTCCTGATTGCTCCTTAATCAGCCTCATGAACCACTCTGATGATTTCCATATAAATAATGGCACTGGAGAAATCACCCTCAGCAGTAACCTGGACCATGTCACAGCTGACACAGTTGTTATACTGACAGTTGTTGCCACTGATCACGGAGTTCCTCAGCTTACCTCAACTGGTAAACCATCTTTTCTAACCTCTTTTTCTTTTCCCACATAAATATAACCCTTGCATACATTTAAATTTGAAATTCATCAATTTCTATTTGACTTCAATTCATTGCTATCAATCAAACTGAATTTAGCAAAAAAAAAAGTTACATCTGAACAGTAATGAATATTTGCTTTTTACCTTCTGATCTCCTCCGTGCTGATCATAGTAACAGAAAACTTGGTTTTAGTAACCCTGGTTAGAAATAATTTTTTAAAATTCATTTATAGCAGTTGTATTTATGATACAAAACCCAAGACTCCACAGTTGTAGTCACTCTAAAAGGATGTATTCAAATAATATTTTTGACACTTTTCTTTTTCAGTTTTCCTTTATCTTCCTAAAATTAGAAACATTTAAATAAACAGAAGCTGGCAAATCACTCTCAGCTGAGTTTCTGTTCCTCAGAAAATATCCAATCACGTAGTATTTTTTGTAACTTTTTAAAGGGTTTTCGGAGGTTAACTTTGATTCACTCTGAACAGGAGAAAACAGCTGATTTTCTCAAAACAGGACAAGTGGTCGCAACAGAAATTGCACTCCTGGGTTTAGGTACATCCCTCCTCTCTTGTTACAAAGCAATTAAGGGTTGGATTTTTAAGGAGGGTGAAACACCTGCACGTCCCATTAGTTTCGGATTGGTGATCCCTGCTCTCCTTTCGCACTGAAACAACACTTCTGTAATTAGGGAAGTGAGGTTATTTGAAAATCATTAGGCATAAAACTAAAATCTATTAGGTGTAAAAAGCAGCATGTTTTGTGTTACATATTATCCTTATTACTATTGCTTTTCTTTTCTCTTATCATTCTTCTTTCCTATGTGATAATTTCTATTATTTTCTACTAGCTCCTCAAGAGCTTAAGGAAACAGAGCACAGATCATGATGATTTTAGAAGTGACTTCACTATTTTAATTTTTTTTCTCTCTTCAGCCTCTGTTACTCTCTACTTGCTGGTAAATGACACCAGCTTTGGAGTGACTTTTGAGAGCTCCAGCTACGAGTTCAGCATTGAGGAGAACAAAGCCCCAGGGACTGCAGTGGGCTCTGTGAAGGCTCTGACTGGAAGCACAGCTGTGCAGGTTGGGTATTCCCTGAAATCCCACTGGGACAAGTTCTCCATCAGGGACCAAGGAGACATCGTGGCCCTTGTCAGGCTGGATCGGGAAGAAGGAGACCTGTACAGCATCCTTGTGGAAGCTGTGGATTCTCTGGTGCCACCCAACACAGCTGCTGCTTTGGTATGGAATATGCATTTCAAAATATTTTTTTTATCCAGGAATATAAAATATCTTTTAAAAAATATTAGCAATCAAAATCCAGGTAAGTGTCTTCTGTCATGCAAATGTGAAGCTTTGAGAGCCTTCTATTTAATTTCCCTTTTTTTATTGGAGATATTCCCATCCGGAGATATTGTCAGCTTCACAGATTGTGTCACTCCCTGAGAGCTCCTTATGAGCAACCCATAACCAGAGAAACTGATGAACACCAAAGCTGGTTCTGTGCATAGTTCTGTCAAATGCATGAAGCAGATGAGCCAAAAAGCCCCAGGTTATTAGTTCTGCTCATCTCTTCACTCAGTTAGAGTGTGTTATCTCACATATTTGTTATCTTGCAGCTGAGAATAAAAAAGATAAAAAATGCAGAGATTGTGAAAATGCTCAAATGCTGAAAAATGCTGAAGTTTTCTATCCCTTTGGGGTTTGTTCCTTGGTTGTTTTGTTTTTGGTTTTTTTTCCCTATAGGCTTCCATGGACTAAAATAAACCAAAATTCTCCTTTGGATGCAGCTTCTACAGCTCAAATTTGTCTTTTTTTTCTTTTGTTTCTTTTTCTTCAATATAGGTAACCGTGAGAGTTGAAGACATCAATGACAACCCTCCAGTTTTCTCAGCATGGATCCAAACTCATTTATCAGCGCCTGAGAATGCAGCTGATCTGGACTTGGGCACATTTTCTGCTACTGATCTGGATATAGGAGATAATGCACTTATCAGCTACTCTCTGCAAGATGATTTTGCTGGAACATTCCATATTAACAGTTCTACTGGCAAGCTGATGACCAAAAAAACATTAGACAGAGAAGTGATGGACAGTTATGAATTGAAAATAATGGTAAGTTGACAAATTTGATGCAAGTTCACAGAATTCTCCGCATTAAAAAAAGAGAAAATACTCAACTATCACAAGAAAACCAATAAATCTTAGAGAATTCCATTGGAATTCATGCATGAATTTTGATTGTTCCTTATTGTTTTGTATGTAGAGCTCTATTTTCTGCTCTGTAAATTGGTATTAGTGAGTAAATGACTTATGAACCCTAAATTTTAAAGGCCACTGTCACACAACATCTGACTGTGACATCTGGATCCATTTTAGACCGTACAACTGCCTTGTCAATCCATGCTATTTGTCCCTTTACCTTATTTTTTTTTTTTTTCATTTTCCAAAATGTATGTCCTAAGATCTTTTAAAAAATAAACCTGAAATGAGATTTTTCTAGTTTAAAAAAAAAAAAAAAGCATAAACTTTTACTCTACATCCATGAGGTTATCTACTTATTCTAGCTGATTTCATTGATTTTTTACTGCTACTAATGAGATCAATTACTGTGCATACAAAGTGTTCCAGCACTGGCCATCAAGTACAAATATATTTGAAGGACATTTTTACAGATCTAAGAACTTATGGAAGATATAGAGGAGACATATTAAAAATTGAGCAGCGTCTTCTGAAAAATTTCTAGTTAATGAAAGTAGACACTTTTTAAGACTAATTGAAAACTGTGTATATGTACCTCCAGATGAGAATTTTCTATGGCAGATGTTGGTGCAGTGTAAAACTGACTGTGAATATGCCACATACTGGATGCTCTTCACAACTTGTTTTGTTGTCATTTTAAACCCTCAAAATGCAAGGGATTTCCCCATTCTTTCAACTACCAGAGCACAGATATCAGTACATCACAGTCTTGTGTTGATTAGTGCCACATCTGATCACATGACATGTTTGATCTGCATCCAGGCTTGAGCTTTTGATTAATTGTTAATGAGAGGCAGAGCATGTGATGGGGTGAGGATACCAGCTGCAGGAAGATGTGGCAACTAATCAAGCACAGGGCTAGAGAAGTGTCACTGAGGGATAACTGGTCCAGCAGAAAGACTCCAGAGGCAAAAACTCACAATTTCTGGAGCAAAATTGAACTGGCAGAGTAAGTTTGTGTCAAAGTAATGCTGTTTTTAATGACAAGTTGTTCCTTCACAGGCCACTGATTCTGGCAAGCCACCACAATCTGCAAGCTTAGTTCTGAGCATCACTGTGGAAGATGTGAATGACAACCCACCGGTGTTCCCCCAAAAATCCTACTCTGTGACTGTGAGGGAGAATGAGCCTCCACATGTGGTGTGTGACACTAAGAATAAACAGCCTGTTCTGCACTTGTTTGCTCTCTGTGCACTTGGAAGGGGCAGTAACCTCTCAAGGCTGTGCATTGCTGAACATCATTTTTTATTTTGTGAGCCCTGTAAAATCACACAGCATGTTTGGTTTGTATGACAGGGGAGTACCTGTCCCACTGATTCTTCCTAAAACTCTCACAAAGAGTGAGAGCTTCTCCCCCTCTCCCTCTTATCCTCAGCAGTGATTTCACACTGCACAGATTGAGTTTTCACTGGATCTATGGGGGCAGCATGTCTTAAAGATGTTTAGTGCTGTAGGTGCTGTGCATGTGTCCAGCATCCCTCTGTTCTTAAGCTTCTCTGTCTTAGAATCATGGAATGGTTTGGATTGGAAGGGACATTAAAGATCCTCTTGTTCCAACCAGCCATGGGCAGGGACACCTTTCTCTAAGACCAGGCTGCTCAGAGCTCCATCCAGCCTGGCCTTGAACACTTACAGGGATGGGGCATCACAACTTCCCTGGGCAACCTCCCAGTGCATCCATTTCTGGCTCCATGTCTGCCTTGCAGATGTGCCCTGATGGTTTACAGGAGTCAAGGGAAGAAGTTATCACCTGACAATCTGTAACTGCTCTGACACAAGCTGTGCTAGAATTCCAGCAATGCAATTAAACAATTAATGGGTCATTCAGGCAGTAAACACTCTGTGGGTCAATACCAGTCTTGTCTGCATTTTGCCACTTGTTTGCAGTTTTGCCACTCTTTGTTTTGCTCTAAACCTTTTGTTGTTGACTTTTTTTCCTTTTATTTTAGATTTTGAGTGCAATAGCCACAGATGCAGATATAGGGTACAATGCCATCATTCATTACACCATAACTGGAGAGACAACTTCATTTCATGTTGGAGAACTTTCTGGAGATATTGCAACCCTTCAACCTCTGGACTATGAAAGTCATTCCCAGTATATATTTGTTCTGAAAGCTTTCAATCCTGGAGAGCCACATCTCCAGGACACAGCTAACATTACAGGTAGCTCTACTTTACCACAGAAAATGAACCTTTATTAACCCTAGGGAATATTTCAGCATGTTTAATTCTGAGGCATAAACCAGTAGTAATGCAGTCTCCTAGAGTAAATTATTGGAAATGATGGTGTGATCTTTTCACTATAGCCAGATGAAATTTTTTTTTAAAAAAATGTACCATGTCAAAAATGAGGATTTCTCACACAAACTGGCATTACTTCCTTCAACATATTCACTTTTTTTTTCTATTTTCTGAGAACCTATTGACATTTTGATTGAAAACGTTTCCAAAAACAAAATTCAGGTTTTTTTCTGCTTGTATACAGAAGGGCAGTTTCTAGGGTGCTAAACAGTGTTGACAATGAGATTTTTAGTCTTGTTAAAATAACTGTGCTTGATTGCTGGCTTTTTTCCCTTAAAAAATTAAATAAATTTATTTTGTTAGGGAGGAAAAAAGACATAAAGATTTCTGTGAAGTTGGTATCCTAGCTTTTGGCCAGCCCTGTTTTTGATCAGTATGACTGGATATATTCTCATTCAGAGGAGCTGTGTTGGTTTATATCAGCTGAAAAAAACCAACTTGTAACCATTTAGGTCAAACTTACCAAATGTGATGATTCTTTCTCAGTTGCTGTGGAAGACGTCAATGAAGAAGGACCCGTGTTTGGCCAGTCCTCCTATTACAAGATCCTCCTAGATAATTCTACAGCTGGCACACTGGTAGTAGACATCAATGCAAGAGATGAAGGCAAGGGTTATGATGAAGACATTTCCTACAATATTTCAGGTATGTTAGAAAAAAATCTTAGGGCTGTTTATTACTGGGATACTTGACACTACTAAAGCAAGCTGCATGACACCAGAGTGAGAGAGAGTGGTCATAAATTGAACTGGCAGGTTCTGACTGCATAGAAGGGGTAAAAAATCCTCTTTGAAGAACAGCAATTAGTAGAAGAGGTTGCCCAGAGAGGCTGTCCTTGGAGATTCTCACCCAGTGGATCAAAGCCTTGAAAAACCTGTGCTGAATTCACTCCTGGCCATGTTTTGAGTCAAGAGGTTGGACTAGAGGGGGTGTCTTGCTCCAAATCACATGTACAGATTGGGATTTCAACCCGTGTCTCTTCACTCCTGGGCATACACTTCAGCCACTTGTCTCTGCTGGCTCCAGGGAACCTCTCCCATGCTTCTTTTTCTGTTTTCAGGTGGAAACTCAGAAGGCCTCTTTAGTCTTTCCAGTACCACAGGAGAGCTCAGGTTAACAAGAGATTTATCCAAACAAACTGTTCCCCTGTATTACTCCTTGAATGT
Source organism: Pseudopodoces humilis (assembly GCF_049639895.1). NCBI lineage: Eukaryota > Metazoa > Chordata > Aves > Passeriformes > Paridae > Pseudopodoces > Pseudopodoces humilis. The sequence continues at coordinate 3,342,741 of NC_142202.1, forward strand.
CAACGCTATGGATTCGGGTGTGCCGCCTCTTTCAACATCTGTAAAGGTACTAAAATTTCTACCTTGCACTCTGTTTACTGCACAGTTAATTCCCCAGATTGTTTTATTCCAAACTGAGCACAGCTACACCAGGAAAGGGGCATTAGTTAGGCAAAACTATGCAAACCATCAGAATGTCAGAGATTTACTTGTTTCAGGCTACAAGATAAGTTACCACGTTATGCTGCCCTAGCAATTGCTGGCATACCACCCGAAATGGTTGTGATCTTTCCATTTCACAAAAGACAGACAGAAGCTCCAGGCTGTGAGGGAGGAGGATTAGAGCAGTGGAGACTTCTGTGCCAGGTCAAAGAGTGGGACAGCCAGAAAGGATGTAATGGAAATATATGATAAATAAACTGGAGATGGCAAATAAAATGTTCCTGTTTATTTTCCTATAATGTAGGAAAAAATAATCTCTAGATTGAAGAGAGAGAAATGCAAATATGATTTAAAAAATTATTTTTACACGATGCTTATAACTTGCTGCTGATCTTTTGCCACTAAATATCACAGCAGAATTAAAAAAAGAACTAGAAATCTATATGGAAAAACATATAGAAAATTACCTTCAACAACCTTAAAATGTAGACTTACAAGCCATCATTCTTCAGAGGATTGGACAGCAGCTGTCTGGCAACAGAAATAAATTATTTCTGTGAAGCAGTAGGCATTTTTTATTTGCCACCTATCATGTTTTGTTCTTAATCTATAAACCAGTCACAGTAGTTCGAAAATACTGTATGTGCAAACTCCTGCTCTGGCTACACCCTCTCCAGTGGAAGACTGGAGATGAGTGCATCTCTCTGAGAGCTGCTTAGTTAGACAAGTCCTTGGAAATGTGCTGGATGTGGGGAACTGGAACTTTTTTATTTGTATTTAGCAAAGCACACAGGTGAGCCTAAACTGATGAGACTTCTGGTGTTTCCCACCAGTAGTTGCTGCCTCCAGGGCAGCATCGAACTCAGCAGGCAGCAATCCCAGGCTTTCCCTCACTGGCCAAGGCCTGGACTTGTGCTGTCTCACACCTCAGTAGAAAAGTTTTAGCTAGAGCTGCAAACATCACCCCCATGGCCATGTCCTTTTCCCTGCAGGTGTCAGTCGTGGTTGCTCCCCTGGATATGTCCTTCCCAGTGTTCCTGGAAGAAGCCTATCACCCCACCCCTCTGTCAGAGAAGACCCCCACAGATACAGTTGTTGTAGAGATCAGTGCCTCCTACAAGCTCCCTGTGAGCTACAGCATCGCCTCTGGAGATGAGAAGGGTGAGCCCTGGATGTGGAATAACGGGAAGAGGGGATGTGAAACAAGGAGCACAGCACCGAGCATTGGGGTCATTTCCTCTCTCCTTCCTTTTGCTCCTGCCTTGGTAGGACTGAGTGGGAATGAACCCAGTGCACCCGTTTGATGTGGGGCAGGTGATGATTGGGCATGGTTGGAATTCTGTCAGAGCAGCACAAGGCACGTGATACAGGGCTGGCTTTGCCAGCTGCGTGCTGTGTCTGCTGCAGGCAGATCAGGCTGGTCCTGGTCAGGCATAAAGTTATGGAGAAAAAATACCTAATAGCACAAAAACTTCTAGAAGGAAAACTAACTCAGCAACATTTTCCTAGCAAATGTCAGGCCTAGAGTGAGTTTAAATGTGGTCAAGTGCATCAGTGCTTTGTCACATTTTTTTTTTTACTAAATATAAAGCTGATTTTAATCTATCATCCAACAGCCAATTTGTACTTCAGTTTTGTAAAGTGTTCTGTATGAAGTCGTGATCTTGAAGGTAGTTGCAAAATTCCTCATCTTCATTAAGAACAGGAATTCTTAGGAAATTTCTTAATTTAAATTTATATTTGATTAAAAAAGTTCTAACTGAAAGAGGGGCAAATAATCTCTGACTCTGTTTCAGAGGAATGCAAAGACCTGGCTGGGGAGCAGTGGATTGAATTTGCTCCCTTTTGGTTACCATCTGACCTTCTGAATTATTTCTTTTTGCTAATTACAGCCCTGGATATATCTGACATTCTTGTCAACCTTTTAAAAACATTGGATTTAATTTTGTTCTTTGAAGAATACCGTAACAGACAATATTCATGTAAATAATGTTATTTTCACTGGAGGATTCATATCTTCAGTTTCAACTAATGAAATTGTAACCAGAATAATTTCTGGGTTTTTTGTTTTTTTTATCAGGATATTTCATTATCCATTCATCCAATGGTATCATAAGAACAAGAAAGACTCTAGAACTGGAAGATTTTCCAGTTAATTTCAAGGTACGAGCAACAGACTCATCTAATGTTGCCATATTTAATGAAGTTGAAGTGAAGGTGGAAGTTATCGATGAAAATGATTTCCCGCCAGTTTTCCCATCTTCTCTGCTAGAAGAGACATTGCCAGAGGTAAGAAAATGACATCCAAACTGAATCACAAAAATAAGTCTTCAAAATACTAATAGTAATAAAAATAATTTTTTGTTGAGTATACAAGTAAACCTTCTGGAACTGGGCAGACTTTCCATTTTGTCCTACCATATCATGTTGTGAGGTTTGTTTCAAGCTGGAAATCCCAATACACAACAAGAATGATCCACAAGTGTGGACTTACTGAAGGAAAAGTGAATCTTTTCTAATAAGGGGCTCTGTGAAGGAAGTACTACCACTCCATTTTGAATTTTTGACATGGAGAATATTCAAGTACATTTGAAATCTATTTGATACACTGGGCACCTCACAGGCTCTCACAGCCTTTTGTAAGGGAGGCTCATACAGGGAAGTAACAGGGCAATGTCTCTAATTTAGTAATATTTCTCCTCTTGCTCATGTACAATCTGTTGTGATTTTGCTGGCACAAGTGATAAGCAGCAGAGAACAAGCCAGATTTCAGTCAGATTTTCAGACACTGTGGTTCTCTACAGAGAAACCACAGCATTTAAATATGCAAAAGCATCTTGCTCAGCATTTCACTCTTCAAATTTCAAGCAACGCTTTTCACACTTTAATCTGCTGGTTGCTTTCTTAAAAAAAATCATCTTTATCTTTTATGAAGTATCATGGTAATATTTTATAGAGGACATACCTTACCTTTGAGATCCCCAGCTGATGCACACTATTGTCTTTAGCAGCCACAACTGATTTAAAATCTACTCCATTTCTACCACTGAGTTAATTATGGGTTCACTTATTACACCTAATTTTAATGTTCCCAGTTAGTTTAATGGAGAAGAACTAGAATCACATTTCCCAACCTTAAAAAATTGATTTCCATGTGAAATATTTACATGGTGGGAATTGCTGGATGCCCTCTTGGATCAAATAACTTCACGTCTCAAATAGCCCTACAAGTGAAACACTGATATCTGCTGTCAATCTTGGTGCAAATAACATTGTTTAAAAGGAAGAATTGGATTATTTTTTTTGATAATTATTAGCCAAATAGTGTCCAGAAAGAAACATGATTTTGGAGTTGAGAACACCCAATGAGTTTCATAGGAGAAGAGGCTGTTAAACAGAAATTACAGCACATCAGATGCTTGAGGTTAACATTTGAGCTGTTTGAAATAATTTTTCTTCCTGAAAATTGCAGCTATAGGTAGAGACATGGGAGGGAAGAAAACAGTTATTTTCTGTAAATTAGGGAAAGCAAGAGACTCTCTTACCATGCTGAACAAGTTGTACAATTTTGATTTTAAAATCCTATCCTACTGTAAGTGGATGCAGCAAGTTACTTTCCCATACTTCAAGCAATTGCAGCTAAGCAGTCTCTGAGAGCCTCAGTCTTTCTTCCTCCACAGAATTCCCCTGCTACTCAGATTGTGCAGCTGAAAGCTCAGGACAATGACACAGGTAGAAATGGTTTCCTCACATATGGCATTCTCAATGGACAAGGACTAAAATTCAAGATAAATGAAACAACTGGAATCCTTTATTCCACATCCCGCTTTGATTATGAAGAGGAACCCTCAGAGTATCAGGTTTGCTTTAGATTTTTTACATCTTCTTTATTCAGAACTCTTTATCTTTCTCTTGGAAAACAGGTGACACTTGTGCTTTTGTTCAGCTTGATAATGCTTGAATGTTTTCTGCACTGGTTTAGAATAGGAGCATCTCAAGGTGTGAGGCATTATTAAAACAAACCACTGCCTTTTGACTATTATGAAATTCAAGCACAGCTCATTGTTCACCTGCCCTGCAAACACTTCAGCACATGAATAACTAATTTCACAATGACAGCTCATGTATTCAGCACTGTTGCTTGAACCTGTGCTGGACTGAGACCTTGCAGAAATGATTCTCAGTTAATCTTTTCGTTGTTGCCACTGCTGGATGTTTTTTATGGCATTATTTTGCTTCAAGCAAAAATATCGGTGAATTTGTTGGTTCTATACAGAAAGACTTCTTAAATTCACCCAAATACTCCTTCAGTTTTCAATAATCATTTTGAGGTGAATTCAGATCTGGACTTTACATTTCTAAGAATATTTCAAAGTTTAAAATTCACCAAGATTTTTTTAATCCTTATGCAAGAACCTCTTTGTGTGACTTCTCATTACCATGAACTGTTAAACTCACAGGTTGTGGTGTATGCTGAAGATGATGGAATCCCTGAGAAGAAGAGGGGTTACTGCACAGTTGTGATAAAGATCACTGATGTTAATGACTGGCCACCTGTGTTTGATCCAGTGCCTGACTTCGGTGTCCATGAAAATGTGCCTGTGGGATTCATAGTTGGAAAAATCACAGCATCAGACAGAGACACAGGAGACAATGCCTTTGTTCTGTATAAACTCACAGGTAACAAGCAATTCTGTCACTGGCACTTTGTTGTCTATGCAGTTATGAGCATAATTAGTATTATCCACATTATTTCCTAACCTCTTTCCAACACAGCCAAGAACGTTCACTTTCAGCTGGTTTGGGATGTTACTAATTTATGCTCATACAATTTTCAAACCTTGGCTCACGTTTCAAATGCCCATCCACTCAAAATACTTCTGCTTTTCTTATACATTATCCATACACTACTTTAAAATTGTTTTGATGTGATAAGGAAACAAGTAAACATATAATTTAAGAGTGTAGTTAATTATGTGCTGCTAAGATGCATTAATTGATGATGCTTGTTTAAATCTGTCTCAGGTGATGGTGAAAATATATTTGAAATAGATGAAATACAGGGCATCATTAAGATAAGGAACTCCCCAGACTATGAAACCATGAATAAATACAACCTTACAGTGACTGCAGTCAACAATAAATCTGCCCCTTTCTACCAGGTAAGGAACTATTACTGTAATGAACAGAGACCCTTCAGAGTGGAATTTGAACTACTGGGAAGGGAGATCTATCCCTGCCATTTATTGTGTAGAATAAATGAGTCACTTCATCATGTTTAGAGTCAGACTTCTACAGTTTTTAACCACCTTGGGTAGTAGTATACTTTAATTATGTGAAATACTTCAAAATTATGCATGGTAGGCTTTGACCCTGAATTGTTTGCTGACTGACCTGTGCTGGGGAACTGCAGTTTGTCTGCTGCTGTTAGAACTATAAGTGATGTGATAATTTTTGGTGGGAGAAGTAGTATTTTCAGCAGATTGTTCTAGTTCTGCTGTATTTCTTTTATTTGTAAAGATATTAGACATTTCTTTAACAGAATCAGAACTTGTGTGGTTTCCTTAACTGCATGGAGGAGGTCTCCTAAACATATCCTGTTCTTACTCATTAAAACACTTCTCAAGAAGAATCCTACTACAACACTGAATTCCTGCCTCTCCTGCTAAAATCCTGTAGTGATCTCTGGTGCTGAGTTCACACAATTAAACCCAAACAATATTTTACTGCAGCGTTTTCAAAGCCTGATTTATAATTTCTGTTGCAATGTGCAAGTAAGGAAAAAACAATGCTAAATAAGAGTTTCTAAATACTCTAAAATTCATGGCACCATTCTGATTTCTAGGCAGCCACCCATGTCAGCATTGCAGTGATTGATGTAAATGATAATGCCCCAGTGTTTGCCCAGAGCTCCTATTCTGCTTCCATAAACATGGTGAATCCTGTGGGCGCTCCTGTCCTCACCGTGAGCGCCACCGACCGCGACCAGGTAATTCCTCCTGTTAGCCTGACCCTGCTCTGGGCTGCAGCACAAACACATCCTGCTCCACTCTCCAGGCATGCAGCACCAAACGCAGCAGAAAGTGAATCCTGCCAGCTCTGGGAGTTGGAAATTAGGGGGTTTTGCTGGCTCTGCCTTGACACTGATGCACTCCCTGGCTCTGGGCATGTTTCCTCAGCTGTACTTCCTTTAATTTTTCCTTTTACTACACAGACCTGCACACACCAGTCCTTCAGTAGTACACAAGGACTGAAGTGATTTAATGTCTCTGAAGTTATTTGAACTTTTGAGGTAGAAGAATCTGCAAAAACTAAACATCATATAGCTGGCTTGAGCAAGGAAATGCCTGCTTGTCAGACTCCTCTGAAGTGCAGCACCCCAGCTGATTCTCTTTGTCCCCATTTTTAAATGTAATTTTAATTTATCTGTACTACACCCATCAAATAGTATCCAGGCACTGGGAGGGTATATCCAGTAGTCAACCACATCACCATGACAACATCATTGGTAATTATATCATTTACAAGATGAAACATCTCCAAGTGACAACAAAATAGGTGTAGCAGGTGCCTTCCTATTTCTTCATGCATAATTTTGGTTGGAATAGCTGCAGCTGTGGTATATTGCTGAAAATCATCTAACAGCCCTTTTTTAATCAGCCTTTTCAATGGTTTTGTATAAAGAGTGAAATTGCCTTTGAAAATTGCTGAACTGTGGGAGATCTGCATTGAGACCCCAATGAAACTCCTCCTTCAGCTGTGCAGAGTGGCACTTGTCCTCCCTGTGCCACCCTCACTACGTGGACTGTCCCCCTATACACATCTAAATTATTTTCATTAGAAATTTTTTCCCATATTTTCACTGTGTAAATGGCCAATGTATTGTGTATTTTCTTCTGCTTTGTGTTTGGTGGTTTTTTTGTTTTGTTTTTTTTTTAATTCGTATGCATCCTATCATAGCTTTCATTCTTCAAAAAATCACTATTTTCAAACTAATTTCACTAGAGACGTTTAGATGTTTTCTGGATCTCTTGTTTCAGTGTTTATCCTACCCTTCCAAACACACTCCCAATTCCATGAAATTGCGTTCCTTTCATGGCAGGGGCAAAATGGACTTATTGAGTATTACATCCTCCCGGATCCCACCGTGAGCCCGTTCTTCCTGATCGCGGATTTGAGCGAGGGGAAGATAATTACAGCTGGAAACCTGTCCAGATCTGGAGAGATGCATTTAACAGTGATGGCAAAGGACAAAGGTTCTCCTCCTTTAAATGGCACTGCTGTGGTTACTCTGAGTGTGTTTGACAACCGTCCATTCATTCCTCGCCTCAACAAAAGTGAGATCAGGTGAGGCTTTCATATTGAGTTAAATAACTGGGATGTGTTCAGCAGGTGGTGCAAAACATAGCAAAGTTGAAGGTCACTTTCATATTTTTCCATGCAGAAGAAAGGACATCAGTTTTGGGTTTTTCTTAAGCAAAACATAGGAAATTCTGCTTGGGGTTCTGTGAATGTGAGTTGCAGCATTCCCTTTTATTTCTCCACTTTGCAGCTTTTATAAGCCAGACTCTTTGTCCCTTTTCTCTTGAACACTATAAAACATTTTTCCTTAGGTTTTACTCAAGGATGACCCAAAATCTGGCTGGAAAACCAGGGTTTGCACTGCACTCTGAAAGTTGGGCAGATATGGCAAACAAATGGTGGGAGGGGGCAAGAATTTCCACAGAGAACTCTCTTTTAAAGAGTTAAATTTCAAAGCCTGCCTGGACAACCACTGTTGGCAAATTTAACATTATGATTTACCATTTATTTCCTTCATTAGTGTTTCTGTTTCGGAAAACACCGGAGTGGATTATTTAATTTATGATTTTGCTGTGGTTGAAACTTCAGGAAATATGATTGATTACACTGTTGTGTCTGGCAATGAAAGAGGTGAGTACTATCCCCCTTATGAGCTGAAATAGCCAGGAGAACATCATGTCTTTTACATGGCAGATGCTGCTCTGCATAAACGAGGAGACAGAGAGAGCATGGATAAAAGTTTTTTTTAAAAAGAGTACACAGAGAATTTTTTTCAGGACTTTTCAGCATTGACTTTGCTGATCTTTGGCTTTAGAGAGGCTTCTTTTAATCTTAAACTAGGATAATTTAAAGACTGGGGGAGCCAAAATATAAAGTGTTGTTAACAAGCAGCTTCCTCCCTGCCAATCACTTTTAGTCCATCATTCCCTTGCATTTATGTTAAAGCATCTGCCCTTTTGTAGCTGTGCCCAGGCTCCATTTGGCCCACAATAAAGGAAGTACATAGAAACTGGGAGAAAACTTGGAAATGCATAAAAAATTGAGTTGTTCAAGAAGGAGCTGCAATTCTCCCTATTTGTGAAATCAAGTTCTTTTTTACATTTACTGTTCCTTTACATGTTTAAGAGCTGTTTGGCGTGGGGTAGGAACCCAGCTGTGATGATGCCTTTGCTGCTTGGCCGGTAGAAGTGTTGAATTTCACATTGTTCAGAGCAGAGGAGCCACAGGAACATCCCAAGGGCAAAAAAGACACGAGAGGTAGGAGGGGTAAAGTGAAATGGCAGCTGTTGCAGCAAAAATGTCTGTTTTTCCTTTCAGGTCACTTTAGACTGGATCCTGATAGCGGTGAACTGAGAACAGCAGTTAATTTGGACTATGAGGAAGTCTCTCAATATGTGATTTTAATTCAAGCAAACAAAAAAGTCTCCTCTACTGCAGAAGTCCAGTGTTCAGGTAACTTCTTGCTTTGAATGACATTGCAGGGGAGCAATGGACACGTTTTGTATTTGCAAGCCATACAGGAGTTGTGATTCTCTTTAACTTGTAAAGTTTGATGTGAAAGGTGAAAAGCTGATGGTCAAGGTTTCTCACTTGTGTTTTTTCCAGGGCTGTTTGCTGAGAATGTGGCCATGCTGACAATCTCTGTGCAGGATGTGAATGAAGAGCCCGTGTTTTCCAGCAGTTCCTACTCTGCCCGCATTCCCAGCTCTGTGCCCTACAAATACCATGTCATTACAGTCCAGGTAGAGCATTTCCTGTGCTCTTCACAAGGACAGAAATCCTGTGATAGACCTGGGTTTCTTCCACTGCATTAAAGGAGCCTTAAATCTGCTCCTCAGAGCTGAGTTTACTGATTAAAGAGCAACGTGCAGTCCAGGCTGAGTGTCACAAATCACTTTTTTTAAACCCAGGCCACAGATCCAGACTCGGGAGACAATGGACTTCTGCTGTACAGCCTAGTGAGAGATCACACTGACAAATTCGACATCAATGAACACACAGGGCAGATTTTTACAGTTTCTCTAGCAGGAAAAGCTGGAACATTTAATCTGGAAGTCCAAGCTGCAGACCAAGGCACAAGGAGACTCACAGCCCAGACAACAGTCAATGTAAGGAAGATTTTTATATAAAATCCTGATTTATTTCCAAGTCAAAATTGTAAACAAGAAGGGCTAAGTTTGGTAATGGCAAAACCAATAAATTACTTAACACTGTCAATAGGGCTGTAAATACATGAATATTTACATACTAGAATTAAGAGGTTGCCATTTTCATTGACAGATAAAAATATGTTGGCGCAAAAAGTTATTTTTTGAGAATTTTGATTTTATATCAGAGGGATTTTGTTATTTTTTAGTAGGTTGAGGGGTTTTTTTGGTCAATCTATGAGAGATACAAATGCTTTAGAAAATCTTATCTATGATTCTTTATTAGGTAACGGTTGATTCCAGTTCCAGGAGCAACATTGTGATGCTGGTGATTAATCAGAATATCCATTTTGTGGAAAGAAAGAGTCTTGAAGTACAAAGGTATTTTTGAAACTGTGAAGCTTATTCTGGTATAGTATCTAATGATAAATTCAGAGTCCCTTTGGGATAGGGGTCTGACAGCCTACAGGGAGCTGATACAGCCAGTGCCCAGGAAAAGCCAGGCCTTCAGTTTGACATAGCTCAGAATATTTTCAGCGAATTCACAGGAATCCAGCAATTTTTGCCTTGTAAGTTTTTGGCCTGAAGCTGATAAATCTCAAAGAGGTTACTGGACTAGACAATTTCAAGTGGTCTCTTCCCACCTCAATGTCTGTGTCATTTTTAACAACCTAGGATAAAGGTTTTCATGGATAGCAGGATAAAAATGTGGAGACAGAGGGCAGGCACAACAAACCAAACCCACCATTGCTAGAGGTGAAAAACCCCCCTCATGGCACAGCAGCAGAGCTTCTCCAGGACATCCCAGCCCTGCAGGAACAGGGAATTAGCCAGTGATGTGTGATGGCCACCCTGCAATTGAAACTGTAACTGGGCCCTTTTGGCATGTTAACAAAGATGGAAGATCTTTTATTTGGCTGCACATAAATATATATTTACATTGGAAAGATTGAGTCCTTATGAAGGGAAATCACTCTGAAAATGGGAAAAATGAGTTTGTGATGTTAATGCTACTATGGACCAGGTATTGTTGGTAAAAATTAAATGGAAAACATTCTTGGGAGCAGCTGGTGCTGACTGCTACCAGAATGTTGGATTAATTGAGCCACTGATCCAATCCAGCACCAAATCTCTGGAAAAAGAGAAGAAAACAATGAGGATTATGAGACTAAATTTCCCTTCTCCACACCTTTACTGCTTATAGTAATATATAGATATTTTTTCCTCTGCTACTCAATCACTCAACAATTTTGGACAAATAGCTTAATTCCTTTGCTGATGATAATCCTGCATCTTTACATGCTTAAATTAAAATACCTGCCAAGGTATTTTTATTAGTATCAATATCTGCCAAGTGTTGTATTAAATACTACTTCATTTAATTTCCAGGTAAAAGAGTCTGTCACTGCCCAGTTAATTAAAAATGTTTTCTTCATATGATGTCAGGGTCCTGGAAGAAAAACTTGGCTGGAATGTGTACGTGGTTAATATTTATTCCGAGGAGCTTGAAATAAAGGCAAGGAGCAGCACTAATGAAACCCAAGTAAACTTCATTGCTTTTGATGAGGCCCACCAGGAAATACCTGCAGAAGACGTAAAAAGGTCTGTATGGCACAGTCTGACTTCTGGGGGTCAGAGCTTGTGCAGATAGGATTTTTTAGAATTCAGAAAGCTGATTCACTGTTTACTGAAAGCTGATTTTCAGAGTTTGCCAAAAACATGAGTATGGCTGTTTCATCGTGTGAAATAGATTTAAAAGTCAGTTTAAGAAAAAAAAAAAGCTGATGGTGAAATAATATAATTAAAATATATACTGACCTCAGAGTGACAGAATGTTGATTAAAAACTCAGACTTGAGGTGTATTTTACATTTCCTTGGTAACCTGTCAGAGATGTGGATCTGGTTCATCTGTCCAAGCTCTGCAGTATCTCAGGTCACAAGCACCAGGGCTGGTTGCTGGAAAACAAAGCTTTTCCTGGATGAAAAACATGACAAGTCTGAATCCTCGGAAAAGGTCTTGTCAGACCAGGGAGGGATATTCTATGTTCTCCTCACTACTCCTGCAGTCAAAATGAAGGTCAGGTAAATGATGCACGTTTTCCCCTTCTATCCTCAGAAAACTGAGGGAGCAGAAGGGTGACATTGAGCAGGGGCTGGAGGATGTGTTTTTAGCATATGTCACCACTGCCATCGAGGAGGCTGCCCCGGCATCCATGGCATCCCTGGACCTCGTGGCTCCCATCGTGCTCGGGGTGCTGCTCGCCGGCATCTCCATCGCCTTCCTGACCTATGTCCTGCTGGATCTGAAAAGGAAAAGGTACAGAGGGTGTGCCTTAATCATGTCATTTAGATTTACAGCTGATGGGTTTAATTAAGTGTCAACACAAAAAATATTTGTCTGATAAAGTGCTGGCATTTGCACGGAGCATCACCCGAGATTGGTTATGTTGGATGCACCACACACAACTGAAAGTTGTTTTTTCTTGTGTTTGTCACACAGCAAAAGCAGAAACAAATACTTCTAAAACAGAGAAATGTGGGCAGCAGAAATTTTATCTGGGGGGGGGTGGGGGGTGGCACATGAGTCTCTTCCAACCCCATAAGTGATGAGGTCAAGGGAGGTTTTGCTGCTTAATTTCAGTGGCAGCAGGGCCATGTGGTAGAGGAAAACAAATAATTTCCAGAAGGGAAGCAAACATTTGCACTGCTACCATTATGGAAAAATAGGAAATGCTGCAAACTAATCCCCAGGATAACACTGAAAAGAAATGTTGTGTATTAAACTTATACCACAAATAATTCATCTTCTGTTTCTAAACCAACTGTAAAGCCAATCTTCAAAAAGAATGAATTTTTATTATTTTATTTTAATGTATTATTTTCAGAAAGTATGCGAAACAGAGTTTGGTTAAGAAAGTTGAAATTATGGAGGGCTTTGATAACCCGTGGGCAGCTGACAAAAATGGAAGTCTGAAAAGCTTAGAGAAACCAGAGCACACGAGTAATGGGTAAGTAGACTGCTGCTATCACAAATTTATAAAAAACTGCAAATAAAAACAGTGGTTGTAGTTTATTCTGGTACCATAGGATTTTCCTTGGATCTCCCACTGGGGGGTATAGGTCCATTTTTAAGGACCCTTAAAATGGTAAGTTAAAAATCTCTAGACTTGAAGGAAGCTAATACCTTTTAATCTTGTATCAAAGGCAAATTTCTACTTACTCTTTAGCAAATTGTTAATCCTAATGCAGAAAAGACTCTTCAGGATACAGAAAGCTACTTAATTCCCCTGAGTAAAATCCCCCTCATTTTGAGAGCTGTGTACATGCTTTGTTGCAGTGTACATGTTCTTTGTTGAGGCTGAGATTTTTGTCTCAGCTCAAGGTGCTATGAATTCTCTGAACTCTCTTAGGAGAACTGAGATTATGTCATTTGACAACCTGGAAGGCACCAGAGGAGATGAGGCTGAAAAATATGAAACTCAGGCCCTCAAAAAAGACACTTACCCGGAGACAGTGCTGCTGGATTACAAAGGTGAAAGTGAGCAAAATGGAGCACCTGAAAAAGCTGCTGAAAGTAGAAATGTGGAGGTCCAGCCTACCGTGGGATTCACAACAAAACAGGTAATGAAGCATGGAGTGAAAGGTATTTTATTGTTATTCATCAAATAACTGAAGGAATTATCACAAAAGCAAATCTGATGGAATTAAAAATAAAAATCTTGTAAAGTAATCCCTGGAAGTGTTGAAGGCCAGGCTGCACAGGGCTTGGAGCAACCTGGAATAGTGGAAGGTGTCCCTGCCCCATGGCAGGGGGGTGGGGCTGGACAATCTCTTAAGCTCCCTTCCACCCCAAACCATTCTGTGATTCTATAAAAAGATCTTAGAGGAGTGGCTGTTTGTCCCTGCCTAGAAGAAGGAGTAGGACTTTCATCCAGAAGTGATGACTCTCTTCTGTCTTTACGGAATATGAACAGTAAAGGGCTCACAATTTTATAATTTCTACTGTTTATCGTTTCTCCACACACAATCATTTGTAGCTGCCTCACCTGCGTTCTGCTTTTTTGCAGGATTCCTTTCTGACAGACACAAAGCAGAAGCCAGCTCTTTCCTCAACACGTGATCCCACATTGCCTACCCATGAGAAAGAACTGAAAGGAGTAAAATTTTCAGAGGTGGCAGTGATTTTGGACCCAGAGCCTGGATATGATGAGTCTGAAGATGATGAGTCTGTTGATGCATCTCTCTGATAAGAACACTCGATGAAGAAAATCTATAGAAAAATCACAATGAAACTAATTGGAACAGCTTTAACAGAATTAAATTAGCAATAAGAATATGGGAATGTTATCCAGATATTAATTCTGCTGCTGTTGCAAGGATGCATAAGGAAGTGAACAAGCAATGTGCAGGAAGGGCTGCAGTGCTGTACTGCAGCGTTGCTTCCCCAGCAGCAGCGCTGTCTCACAGTGTATTTAATTTCTTTTGGCACGTGTCAAATGGGCAAGACAATAAACCCGATTCCAGAGGCGTTGCCTTGTCATTGCTTCAGATGGAGTAATTTTAGGGCATCAATTCTTCCGTTCTTTCTTCCGTTCTTTTGCGCAGAAGTGTCCGCCGCAGCCTTTGAAAACGAGAGTGTGTTTTCTAATCTTCCTGTCATTTTATTTATTTTTTTTTCCCCTCTCTATTCCAGTGAGGCGGTGCCTTCCCCCCGGAGCCGGGAGCATCCCCGAAGGAGCGGCTTTTCCTGGGCACAAGAGCGGAGGAGCGTCCGGGGAGCCCCTGAGCAGCGGAGACTCCGGGATCTGCCGGCCCTGCTCCCTCCGCCCTCCGCGCCGGGAGGAAGGGCAGGGCAGGGCCTCGCCTTCCTCTTCCTCCTCCTCCTCCGGCGGGGCGGGGAAGTTTCTGGCACCTTCTGGCGGTGCCGGCGGAAGCGGCCGGGAGGGAGCGGCGGAGGCGGCGCCGGGCAGCGCCATGGCCAAGTGGGGCCAGGGGGACCCGCGCTGGATCGTGGAGGAGCGGGCGGACGCCACCAACGTGAACAACTGGCACTGGTGAGCCCGGCGGGAGCGGGAGGTGCGGGCAAGGGCTGGGGGGGGAACGGGCGGCCGGCGCTGACCCCGCCGCTCCCGGGGCAGGACGGAGCGGGACGCGACCAGCTGGTCCAAGAGGAAGCTGAAGGAGGTGCTGGAGGGGCTGGTGGTGGAGGGCGAGGCCGGGCGCTGCGAGATCGGCGACCTCAAACACGTGGAGGGCGAAGCGTCCTGCAACAGCCGCAAAGGGAAACTCATCTTCTTCTACGAGTGGAACCTGCGCCTCAGCTGGAAAGGTACGGGGGGAGAGATGCGAGGGGCTCGGCGGCGACCGGCGGGCCGTGGCGGCAGCGTGTCCCGGGCCCGGCCGGGGAGGTGGCGTCGGCACCGGCGCCGTGGGCTCTGTGCTGGTCCCTGCTGCCATCGGGAGCGTCCCTCTGCAGAGAAACCCGTCCCCTCCGGGCTGGGAAAACGGGAATGTCTCGGTGCAGTGACTCAGAGTCGTGGGGAGATTGCGGGAGCCACGTGGGCCTGGACTGGATAAATGCGTATTCTTAAATAACCTTGAAACCCGAGCTTGGCTCTTTCCCCTGCGCCCAGGCTTTTTCCACCACTTACTCCTTAGCACTGCGTTCCCGGTGTATCAGCACGGGGTTACTCGCTTTGCTGTGCACGAAGTGAATGCCTGCATTGTGGTGGTATTGACAGCAGCGTGCCTGGGCTGCTTTAGTTCCGCTGTGCCCAAATTGCAGCTCTAAATTACAGCTGTGTGCTCCGTGCCTGTGGAGAGCAGGAAAACCTCGGAGACGTCACATTACAGCTGTTACCAAAAGCCAACTGTAGTTTACACTGAGGATTACAAATTACATGAGGATAAAACTTTAGTGGGAAACAGAAATAATTCTTGTTTATTTGGGGTACTGGGGGCTGTGCCTGTACAGTTTTTTGTTTTGCCATATCCGTTTGCAGTCCCAGCTCTTCGAATTGCCTTCCACTGTGCTTGTCCCAGGACAAGGTCTTTCTTTGCAGATTGGCTTTTGGTGATACCAGGGAATTCTTTCCATTTATTAAACGCCTAAAACTTGACAGGAAATTGTGGCCCGTGTCTTGCACTGGAGCAAGAAGCAGGAGCAGCTGATGGAATGAGCCTGCACAGGAAATTGTCCCTGGGTATTGTAGTGGCAAGTGACAGGCAGTGCTTCCCCAGATACTGTCCGTATTCCTCAGCCCTCAGGTGCGGAGGTTTGCCTGACTGGAATATTGCTGAGGCCAGAGCAGATCTGGAATTGAAGTCTGCACCCAACCTAAGAGAGGACTTTAAGTACCATTGTTTGTTTTAGATAGTTTTATATGTTCCAAGTGTGTTACAAACTAAGACCATACTTAGAGTTGTGGTGTAAATATTAACAGAGAGCAAGGCAAATATCATACTGTTGTGCAGTTTAAATCAGTGTAGATAAAATAATTGTAATCAGCTTTTTGACTTCTTAAAGTTAAGCTTTAAAAAGAGGTTAGTTTGGCTTTGTGTGGTTTATTTTAGAGTGTAAAGTTAGAAGCAGGCAGTATTTTGTTTGTGTTTCTATGGACGTTCTCTCTGAACTGTTTCTCTGCAAGGTGTTTATGCTGGTCAGTGTTTAGAGACAGCTCTGACTTGTGCTGGCTGCTTTGCTATGCTGAGTGAATCATAGCTTTGAGAGCTTAATTTTAAATGAGTTGGCTATTACACAGGAAATTCTAAAAAAGAAACCCCAGAGGCTGATGATTTTTTTGTGATAGCCATCATGTTGTGTGTTTTAAGAGCTCTAAATTAGAAGTGAGAGTTCAGAATGAACTAAAAAACTGTAATTAGTTCTACAAGTCTTCAAGGATAATTAGGACTTCAAGCTATGATGAAAATGTGGGTATGTAAGGACAAATGATAAAAATCCTGAAATTTGCAGCTGGTTTGGAAAGTCCAGTGTAGGAAAAACATTGTGCTTAGCAATTTAGATAAGAGCGAAACGAGAAAGTGAGGAACTGAGCGTGTACTTAATGGCACTAAAATTGAGCAAAATGGCTGTTTTATCATTTCTTAGAGGATGTAATGAGGATTTTAATGGATCATTCACATTGTGGTGGAAGCTTTGTAAAAATATGTTTGTCCTTTTAAAGCAGGTATTTCAACAGTGTGTTATAAGTGGGTCTTTCTGAGATGTGTGCTTCACCCTGGACTGGCAGGAAACCAAAATAAAATTTATTCTCAGGTCTGTTACTGAATTCCAATGCAGTTCCAGCACATAATTTGATTGAGTGATAAAAAGGTAGTAAAGCTTGTTTACATTACAGTGGTAGTGAAAATGCAGAGCTGCACTGACATTCTGCCTGTGTCACGTTGATCCACCAGCTCTGTTTGTTCATTGGTTGGACTTTGCTGCCCAGCACAGACACTGTCACTGTAAAACTTTTATTTTAGGGGTTGTGAAAATTGCTAATAGGATTAGCTGAATGAAGTCAAGCTTGTTTCTGCTCCCAAAACTCCTTCCTGCATGCCTGCACTTCCTTTCTGGGGAGAGCAGCCAAAAATAAGATTGGTTTTATTGTCTGCAAAGACCATGTTGTGTGGTTTTCCTGTTCTGATCCTGGTGCTGGAAGGGAGTAGGGAAGAGCACACTGAGGTGGCTTTGTGGGCCCAGGAGTGTTTCAAGGATGGCTTTATCCAGCTCCCATGGCTTTACTGAGTGACAGGTTCTCCTGGGAGACTCCAAGGTCTAGTTCTGCCTGTGTGGATGTGGCTGTGTAGTTGTGGATTAACAGACTTGGTGTGTTGTGCAATCCCTCATTGCCTCAGACCCGAGTGGGGAGGGATCTTTGCACTTTGTGTTGCCAACAGCCCTTCGCTCTCCTCGCTGCCAGGAAGCACCTGGCATTTGTTGGAGCCCCTCACTGGGATCTGGACCAGTTGGGTTCTGTCAGTTCCCCACTATTGCATGGGGGCTTAGGGAAGTAATTAAAATAATGAGTGGTGGTCAGTAATAATGTGGGATCCAGGTGGCTCCTGGGCTGTTGGAATTTGAGTGTTTTGCTGATGAAGTGCCTTGTTGGATTTATAATGTTCTGACACTGAGCTGACAGACCTGCCTGTTTGTGTTGTTGCTTTCTGAGGAGATTTTATCTGATCTAATTAGTGAGCTAATTTAAATAACAAAACACTTTTGCAAGGCAAAGGGGAAGAGTCTTCACTGTAGAAAAAAAGCCTCAGACCTTAAATTTAATCTTTTCAGTGTAGATCTGAGCAGGGCAGCATGTGGGGGCAGCTCAGTGGGGTTGGCCTAGGCCCCAAAGGATCAGAAGTGGAGCATAATTCCTGTCCTTGCTGAGTCTTTCTGCAGTGTGCAGTGATTGTAAACTGGTTAAAATTAATAGCAAGTGCTCTAAGTATGCATGTAAATTTCCTATTTTAAAAAATGTCAATTGTATACCTCTCCATCATCCACATGTATGTTTCCTGGTAACATGCCTGGTGTGTTGGCAGCTCTCACACCATTAAAGAGGGCATGGTCAGCATTCCAGGGAGCTTATGAATCCAGAGCCGACACATTCAGGGGAGATGATTTTTCCCTATCCACCCTTAGATGCACATTCAGTGTTGGGGACAGGTGTCAAGGGTGTCAGAGCAAGTGAGAGCTGCAGGGGAGATGGTGCAGGGAGCAGGTGGGTCCCTGTCCATCCCCTGGTGCACCTGGATAGGGAACACAGCTCCTACGAGAGGCTCAGGTTACTGTTCAGTTCCTTTAAATCAGCCTTGAGGCAACTCCCTTCAGGTAACACCTTTGTACAACTGAATTCCAAGGGTAAAACTCTTGCTGTGGGGGAAATAGTTTTTAATGATGCATTTAAGAATTCGTTATGTTAATACAGGTACAGTGAAAGAGTCTGGTGAGAAACATAAGGGATCTGTTGAAATTCCTAACCTGTCAGAAGAAAATGAGGTAGATGATACAGAGGTAGGTGTGCAACACTGGTATGGCTGTGTAGGTCCACAATTCTTAAATAAAGTTAATCAACATCTAGGCATCACATTTTGATTTATCCTGTTACTAAGTGGGGTAGTTACACATGCATAGTTTATTTCATACTTTTGTTTATTATACTTGAAATAATGCCTTATGCTATTCTCAAATTTACCAATGAGGAATGTGCAGTCTGTTTTGCTAATTATTGATTGTGATGATATTTTAACTACAAATTTGAGAAGAACACTGCTTGTCGTCTTAAAAAACCCCAGACCAACACAGCAAACCACCCCCAGCCCTAAGACCTTAAGGAACCTCCGTGTTGGTTGGATAATGGTTGATACTGGGCTCCCACTGACCCTACAGCCTCTGCTGAGAAGCAGCTCTTGGCTTGATGAACTTGATCATCTAGACTGAGTGGAGATACCACATTTATTTGTGTCTTAAGAGGACTTAGTTTTAGCAAAGGTTGGCTACCCCAAGGTCATGAATTTGAAATTGCAGAATAGTAAACAAAGCCCAAATGCTTTCCTTTGTTGCCAGAACCCAAAAGGCTCATGACTGGGGTCTCTCAGATGCTGTCATTTTTCTGTTTCTAGATAAATGTTAGCAAGAAAAAAGGGGAAGGTGATGTTCTGAAGGACCTGATGAGAACTGAAGGAACCACCAAAGTCAGAGAGGCCCTAAGGGACTACCTGAAAGCACTTAAAACAGGTAAATGAAACCAGGTGAATTAATCAGCACCTTGTGAAGTGTTCTGTGCAGCTGCCTCTCCTGAACAGCTTGGTCAGATATTGACAAATCCCTGGGTTTGTACTGGTTTTATTTTAATTGTCACCAGATGAGATGAATTAAGTTAGTCCTGACACTCAGGATCTTTTTTGCTCTCAAAAGTGGCTGTGTCCAGAAAGTTCTGCAGTGACTGAGGCTGTGCCTGGGTCACACAGGCCCTGCCAGGGCTCAGCTTGGCCCTGCTAGGACTGGCCAATCGAGGGATTTTTTTGTTCCCTAATTTTTAAAAAATGCCTTCCTTGCCTGAACTGCTGCCTTATTTTTGTGTCCCTTTGTTTTGGTTATTAATTTAATTAGTTGTTTTCAAGGATTTCTGAAATGCTGTCTTTATTTCTGTTCTTCACTCTATAAATACATTCTCTGCTCATCTTTAAGCCTGCCATTAGCATTTGAGATTCTAAGGTTTTATTATTGTAAACTTAGTACATTTATAAATTTTCACTTGTTCTTCTAAACCAAAGGTGAACCAAATTTAAATTTGCCTTTCTCTTTTTTGAACTGTGGTATTTTTGTGAATTACAGCTGTTTCCAAGAACAAGGAAAGTATGCTCAAAAAATAGATGCATTTACAGCTTGTAGTCAAATTTTTATCAGGTGCATCTCTAATTGTAAACTACTTTGCTAAATTATTACTTCTTTTTTTTTGTCAAAATCTGTGTAATTTTCCCAAGCTGGATCCAGCAGTTTTTGGCTTCAGGAATTACCATGTATGATTTTTAGGGTATCCAAAGATTCTTCAACACTGGAAAGTCAAAGGGCAGCAGCCTCTGACAGGGGTGGGTCCCATTCTGTATTGAGTTTCACTCCAGTCTTCTGCCAAGCTTAGAGGAATTTCTTTGAGTATTATTTCTCTTTGATCTGAACATCTGCTGTGCTGCCAGAAGAAGTCTGTGCAGATGTTACTGATTTGGGGTCAGGTAACTTGGAAAAGCCTTTTTAAGGGAAATTGCTGTTAGCTCCATTCCTGATGGAAGCATAAGGGTAAACTGGGGAAACCGGATTGAGCTTTATGTCCTGCACAGTTTTACCCATTTTCTGGGGTTTTGGTGATCTTCACTGAGTATCTGAATGTCAGGGGGTTCAACAGCTCAGTTTCACACTGAAAAGTGCTTTTCTCCATTACAGAGTTCACCTTGGGAATGATTCTGCCAACAAAAGCTCCTGGTGGTCAGGAACTGGCCACGGAGCGAAAACCAAGTGGGAGTACTGTGCAGGTATGTTGGCTTCAGGTTTTCCCACTGAATTTAGTGACTCCTGCTGAATAAAACTGCTGAGTAAAAATACACAGGTACAGTGTGTAATTGCCATGTTTTCACACACAGTGTTTGAGAATGTGCAGGTGACAACAGTCTTGCCCTGCCAGCACTTCTTAGGGGTCAAGATCTCACACTAATTCCTGTGAATGTTTGTTTGCTTTGCAGGATTCTGTTACACCACAGTCTCTGGATATGGTTGGAGTAAAAATTCCAACAGTGAGGATACATATGAGGGAAGTCTTCAACTCTCCAGCTGATGAACTTTACAGCATCTTCACAAAGAAGGAAGTAAGTGATACTTTCAGGTTATTTTAACTGAATGTGCATGTTGATGCTGCTGAAGAGTTGGGTGATTGTACTTGTCACAGTGTCAAGTACAAATTCCATTTGATGAGAATTTATTAGGCTGACTTAGATCTTTTTTTGCCAGTTGTTCCCCTAACAGTGAAGCTGCACTGTTAGGTGGTTTGGGTGCAGCTTCCTTGAGCTGTCCTTAACAAAAGCTTTGATGTAGGTGTTGTTGAGGAGCCTGAAGGGCAAAGTCTTGGCACTGCTGTTACCCACAGCTTAATTAGATTAATTACTGGAGGTGATTATACTGTTGCTTACAGGGTGTGAAACACACAATTACTAATTCTGGGTTTGTGTCCTTCAAACGAGTCTGGGCTGGTATTGAAGAACTTTAAATTACAATGCCAGGGCTAGGGCTGGGAAACAGAAATGGCTCCTAGCAGCTCTTCTGCACCTTCCTAAAACTGCTGCTTCTTTTCCCTCATTTCCCGGTCTGGAAGCTGCCAGTTGTGTCTACAGCTGTGGATGTGCTGGGGGCAGAGCCTGTGCTGGTCTCCAGTGCAAGTTTCTCAGCATTAATATTCTCACTGTGGCACCCACTGGCCCCTGCCACCAGCCCAGCAATGCTGTATAAAATCAAAAGCCTGGGGAGTGTTCAAGGGCTTCCATCCAGGTGTATCAGACGTCAGTTAAGTCCTGCGGCACCCCTCCCTTGTCTCCCAACATGGTGCATTTTGTGTTTTTCTTCTTCTGTTAGTTGGTACAGAAGTTCTCCAAGTGCCCAGCTGTGATTGAAGCAGAGAAAGGAGGCAAACTTCAGATGTTTGAGGGCTGTGTCAGCGGTGAATACACCGAACTGGTAAAAAGCTCCTACTCCTACTTGAAAAAGGCAGGGGGAGGGTGGCTACTTCTGAGCAAAAAAGCAGCACAAATTTGTGAATTTCAGCTTCTCCAGTGCATATTTCAGCTCCTCTATTTCAGACCCAAACAGTTGGGCTTTTGTTGTGTGTTTTTTTCTGTCCCACCAAAAGAGCAGGGGCTGACTGCACCTAAGGACCTGCATGGGGAGCAGAAAACCCAACACAGTCCTTTGTAACTGGGGAAATGATCTCTGCTCTATTCAGGGCAAGTGTTACCCTGTCCCAGCGGAATGCTGGTGCAAATAGAAGGGAAAAACCTAATAATTGGAGCTCAGCTGCATTTCTGAAATGTCCTAAAAACCATTTTCATCTGCAGGAGTGCCCGACTTGTGTACTGGGCCAGGCTGGGTTGTGTAACACAATCACTCGGTCACACTTGGAAATTTCAGTGGGGAAAACCGGGCTTGTCCTTGTTTCAAAGTCTGCAAGAAAACCAGTGTTTTATGTGCAGTAACCACTGAGTCCTGGTCTTTTCTCACAGCAAAAACAGAACAGTGGAATGCAGCACGCTGAAAGCTCCATGAAAACAATTTATTTCAAAAACCAAACCCCAACCTTGCGCTTGTTTACATGCATGTGTCCAGTATTCCGTAAGATAATGCTCCTCTCCCCTGTATTGCAGGGAGAACTGGAATGGGAATTCTCTCAGGTGCTAACAAGGAAAACCTTCTTATCTTCCACAGGTACCCAGCCAAAGAATTGTCCTGAAGTGGCGATGTAGGAGCTGGCCTGATGGTGAGTTTTTCCAAGGATCTCTGATACTGGAGGGCTCCTTTTCAGGGCGAAGGGCCCAGCCTTGGCTGGACACTCCCTTCGTCCGTGTCCTTCAGAGAACAGCCCCGTGCAGAGAGCTGTGAAAAGAGGCTGTGCTCAGGCAGAGCAGAAAGGGAATCAGCACCAACAAATGTCATTCTTTACAAAGCACTTCACTCAAGGGTCCTGTTTTCTTCCCTCAGAACATTATGCAACAGTGGCCTTGAACTTCCAGGACCTGGCGGCTCAGTCGGAACTGGAGCTGGAATGCAAAGGGGTTCCCGTCTCCCATGAAGAGAGTACAAGACAATGTTGGAAGAAGCAATATTTTGAAGAAATACATATTTTACTGCAGCAATCAAAAGATAACATGGAATGATAACAGCACTGTAGTTTTGTTAGGGCATTACTTTTTATACTTTGTTAACATTTGGTTTTCTAAAAAAAAAATATATATATATATAATTTATTTGTGGGAAGAATAAAGACCCACTTCTATGAGACTGTACATAGTTGAAGCACTATTTATGGGTTTTTAGGGAACGAGAGGCAAGTCAGACTGTATATAAACAGCTTTACTCAGAGACAGTGATCTCTGTTCTGCTTGCCTGCACCTTCAGAAAGTGATAATGATTCAGCTGCAGTGAGTCCTGCCCTCAGAGGTAGGTGAGCTACAACAATCAATAGGAAGCATTTCCAGTTCCTTAATATTCAGTGTATTAAGTGGCAAATTTAAATCCCTGTAGGAGACGGAGTTCCCAGCAGAGGTGAGCTGAAAGGGATTACAAAACTGCTGATCCATTTCAAGAAATGGAGAGGTTTTTGTTTATAGCCTTGTGGAATACCTGCTAGATGCTTTTAACTGCAGACTGTTTGTAGCTGCAGTTTTAGGAGAGTTAATTAACAATGTCATGTAATTATTAGGTCTGCATGCACTGTATTCCCTTCCTTGACCTCGGTGTGACATTTATTTAGGAAGAAACAAAAAGTAATATTGCTTTCTTTCTGCAGTTCGGTAAAACCTTCCACTGAAATGATTTACAGCCCTTTGCAATGCTGTACCTCAAAGAGAACAACTGTTACGAGAATTCTGATAGGAACAAATTGTAATTCCTAATTAAACCATCTCGAGGTGAGCAAGGATAACTTAGTTTTCAATAAATAAATTAAGTGTACAAATTAAATATGCAATCTGAAACAAACTGACCACAACAGGGCAGACTGCCTTTGGAAAACTTGCTTGGCTCAATAAAAATATGACTTAACATCAAGCTCATTTTCTCCATAAACTGATACTGCCACACTAAATAAGTATCTTAGAAGTTAAGTCCTATATATTTTATTTTTACAGAATGCCAACACACGGCAAACTTACCACCCAAAAAGCTTCCATCATCCTGAGGACACAGAGGTGCTGCTCCTTGCTACAGGCCAGGTTCTCCTAGAAAGTTTGCAGTCAGTTATTAACAACCCCTCTGAGCTGAGGTGAGGTCTGTGGTGGTGGTAGTAAAAAGAACAAAGTCCCCACAGTGACAGAGAGGCACAGAGCAGTTCCTGGGTGTTGCTGCTGCCGCTTTATGTGTCCAGGTGAGGAACAACCTCTTGAGTAATGTTGTATTTTAGCATCTGGTTCTGAATGCTCAAAATTTAGTTACCTTTTTTTTCCCCCCTCAGTATTCAAGGAAGGAAAGCCTGATGTTTTGAATAGAAAAATGATTTAGGGTAGTGGTTGACAGAGGGGAATTAAGGTTTAAGATGGTTCAGGCTTCAGCAGGTTTGTGGGTAGATGGTTGAAGAGATTTTGCAACAATTAATTCTTTGAGAGTAGGTGGTTCTATGCAATTCCAAGTTTCTTCAAACAGTGAAACTGCAGCCCCAGTGTTCTGTGGGAATTGTGCCTCACCCATTTTCCCCTCATGACTGAAATCCCTTGGTTTCCCTGTCTCCCTGCCCTCTCTGGAATGGAGCAGTTGTTGGTCACTGGTGTTAAAAAAGACAGGATTTGTGCTTCCAGCATCACAGTCCCTGCTCCAGGTGTGGGGCTGCCAAAACCCCTGGAAAATGAGGAGCAGCAGCTCTGTGTACCCCTCTAAAACTGGTGCTAAAATTTCTCGTAGAGTTCCCAATTAAAATTAAAAATGTTAGATGATAATTAGCTGAGACAGGCAGAGAGAAAAATAGTACACTGGGAAAGACATGATTTGTAACATTATGGCCGAAATCCTTTACAGCTCTCAGCACTTGAAGTGCCAAAGGAGAGGCTGACTGTGAATGGAGAAGGTATTTAAAAGCTTAATTTTGAAGGAGTTAAACGGGAGGTAGAAATTCCAGGAGGAAATAATTAATAGTAACTGAGAAGAGGGATATAACCTGGAGGAAAATCAAAGCTTTAAGAGACTGAGGAAGCCAGTGGAAGATTAAAGGGTTTAGGGTTAAAGGCAGGATAAGGGAACATTGTTAATTTAATTTAAAGGTGGAAAATACAAATTGGAAAAGTCACGTAAAGTGAGAGAAGGGGAAAAGAATGAAAGAAATAACGACTTGCACAGCATGGGAAGCGAGGGAGAGGAGACAGAGGACAAACACGTGGAAACAGGCTCTGGAAAAGCAAGACACCTTTGTGCAGGTATTGCTTGCTTCTGTTCAAAAAACTCAACTGCAAAAGAGTTCTTGGTAAAAATTGCAGGACTACTCAAGGGGAAGGAGTTTCCAGGAATTCTGATACTGCAGGAATACTCAAGGGGGAAATTAGGAGCTAAGGGAAGAGCAGTAAGAATAATCGTATTTCTGGTAATCCTGACATGCTTAATGGTGCAGTATTTGTTTTTCTTCTATGAAATCATTATCAAGTACTGTTCATAGCTGCTCTGCTTGAAAACAAACTAAAAAACCATCCCAAAGACCAGAATGCCACAGCTCTGGTGTGGCCCCATCCTGCAGAAACTGCCAAAGCCAGCCAGGGGCACCAGCTCAGACAACATCCCAGCAATCAGCTGCACAGTGTTAATAAGGCTGATCAATTAAGAAAAGTACTCACCCAAAGGGTTCCAACAGCTGCTGCAGGTCAGGTTTTGATCCATAGGCCAATGTTTTCCTTCACAAATTTTGATTGTAGAAGTTTTGACTAGAAGCTGTTGATGATTTCTCCAGAGTTAAAATCTGGGGAAAGCTTATCAGAAAGGGTAATAAAATTATTCCTAAAGAGAACAAAACAATAGTTATTTCATGTCTGAATAATAAGCATGCCAACTTAAGCACTTAGGAGTGTCAGCAGTGTCTGTAAATGCAGGATAAAAATGCTAAGTAGATGGGAATATAAATTCAGAAACTTTAAAGACAAGTTACAGAAAGTTAGAACCCATGAGAGTAAATCTGAAGAGAGCAAGAGCATCACAGACACAAGGAGAAGCAAGTGATGCAAAACTGCAGTGAAGGGTAGACAGAATTAAAGATTTTTGAAGAAAAAAAGACCAAGGTAGATGAAGATAATAGAAAAACAAATGAGCTGAGCAACTGGAAAATGAAGCTGAAAATGGAGTTTAATCAGATATTAAAACCAGTAGCATTGACAGTCCAAAAGGTCACATAGGAAAGTGGTATTACTCAGAAATAACAGGGGGAAAGTATAATGGGAGAGATGATAAAGTCATTCCAGGGGTGCAGAAGCTGTCAAAAATGAGGGAGCACAGCCAGATAGAGCAGAGGGAAGAAAAAGAAAGGAAGTCTGTAAATGGTGCAGGAGAAAAACGATATAAGAGATGTTTAAATAAGGGAATTGAGACACCAAGTTCCACTGGCTTTTGACAGCACTTCATGTTCTAACACCAAGCACCAGTCCCTCTCCACTGTGTGGCTGAACACTCGTGCACACTAAACAAGCACCAAAATTAACATCAAATCTGAACCTCTGACCATCATTTCTCTCTGCTGCTGTTTCACGTACGAAGTTCTTTGCTGAGGAATCCAAAGACTGAAGCAACATATTATAAACAAATGAAAAGTCATCACAATCAGTTTAATGAAGTGCACAGAATAGCAATTGATCATGTCAATAAAAATAAAACAATTAATTTTACATCAAGTGTGCTTTATTTCCTCCACAGGTATTCTGTTAAATAAAGCACCATATATATACTGCCAGGCCACAGCTAAAGAGGATTCTTTACAGAATCAAATTTCTTGTGGTTGTTTAGTATACAAGTAAACTTAATTTTGATAATAAGAACCACAGCGATCTGAGGCAATCTGCCTCGATTATAAGGTACAAAACTGGCACAGAGGACACCATATTATACACAGTAAAAATGCCATAAGTTTAAATTACATCATACAGGGCCAGGAGGCCCTGTCTCCCAGACAGCCATATTAAATGAAAGCCACTACAGTGAACTCTTAATTACATAAAACATAGCCATTATCTGATTGCCCTTTAAGAAAGTGTACGGTAGATGCAAAATAAAATAAAATTTAAAAAAAATAATCTTGAGTTCTGCCTGACCAAGAATTAAGCATATAAATCTATCTTGCCATTCAAGCAGAGAGCACTGGACAAACTGAAGCACGAAACAGAAATAAGCAAAACTTATACAAACAGCATTTTTTGGGGGAAGGAGGATTTTTTTTTTTAAAAAAGAAGAAAAAAAAAACAAAAAAAAAACAAAAAAAAAAGACTTAAAAGCAGACATGCTCCATCTAATGTCAAGAAGCAGCTTGGTTTCCTTTCCCGGATATCCGTGTGACCACGTGAATCGTAGACTCAATGGTCCTGCACAGGATGTCTAAAATGTCATGCTGCTGCATGTGACTAAAAAGTCCTCTGGAATGGCCACAACTGATTGATAAATTAGTTTCGGGGTCCTGGGATGGTAAGGCTTGGCCATCGCAGCTCCGCAAGTCTGCGAGGTCGGATAAAACCGCTGAAATCGACGTGGAAGGAAACTCCGAGTCCTCCTCGGCTCCCATGGAATCCTTGGAAGCCTGCAGGTCTTTGAACTCTTTGCATTCTTCAAACTTCCCATTCCCCGGCTGTTCCTCTGCGTGCTGCGCGCGCGCGGCCAACATTATGTCTTCGGAAAACGAAGAGGGCACTTCCATCCTGTACTCCTTGACAGAACTGTTCTCAGGGGAGGGCGGGTCCTGCTCTGTCCCCGGGTCGATGATGGAGGAGTCCCTGGTCTCGTTGTCCGAGGTGCTGGTGGGGGTCAGCGCCTCGCGGGGCTCGGCTTTGATGTCGCCGATGTCCACGGCGTGCTCCTCGTCGCTGCTCACCCGCCGCCTCTTCACTGGAGTGGCTCCTTCGTCATCTGCAGGGACAGGGGAACGTGCTCAGGGAACGGGCGCTGCTCACATTCCCACCCTTCTCCACACTAAACATAGCAATAAACACTTCCTTCCTCGCAGAGAATTCATACACTTCATGAATTCTAGTTTTTATTATAATAAAATGATAGTTTTGTGTACTGTTGGGGATTTGGAGTCAAGGAATGGCCCACCCTGCAGCAATAATGTATTAACTTGATACAAGGTTCGTTACCTTTAGTTTTTCTTTCTTTGGCTTCTTGCTCTTGTAATGAGTTCCTCTGTTGTTGACAAGCTCTACATTTGTTTAAAAGCTCTTGTAAAGTTGGAATCAGGGCCGAGTTGAGCTGTTTGGGAGTGTGCACCGAAAGCAGCAAGGCGAGTGCTCGGAGGTCCTGGAAACAGAGAAACAAACTTAAGGCTTATTTCAAACTGGTGTTTGATGAATCTGGCACATGGAGACAGTGCAATACAGGAGATGCTGTTCATGTTCTGAGCAGCCCAAAGATCCCGTTCTAGAGTTACTCACACCACTGAAATTGCTCCCTCACTTTCTGCTGACCTTAACACAGCTCTGTCCTGGGGGTGGCAATGCTATGCTGAGACACAAAACCACGCTGGGTTACAACACTCCTACCATGAATGCTCCTGCAGTTGTTAATACTTCGCTCCCCACAGTCAGGTTCATGTTCCCAACTTCCCATGTCCTCCCCAGGAGCCCAGCTGAGGTAGGGAGTGCCCAACACCTGGCACAGGACACTGAGGAGTTTCTGCAGGAAATGAGCTGCCTCTGTTAGAAAAAGACTCACCCCATTTAATGTAGAGCTTGCTTTGGAAATTTCAACTCTCTGGTTGCTGAAGTCAGATTCTAGGCTTTGATACTGATTTATTAGATTTGTAATTAAAGTGTTGATTAAGTTGGCACAGTTTGCTTCAGAAAATACCTGCCCTTGCACCTGTGGAAACAAAGTATTTTTTAAAAAGCCACAAAAATTGAAACCGTGAAAACAGCATCCCAAAATGAAGCAGCATCAGTGCCTGCATTCCTTGGAGTAATAATTACTGCTAAAGGACTACGTACCTTGAGAAGAAAATGGGTCAGAAAGGTGTAGACAATGTTGTTGTTAAGAAAGGTCCTTTCATCCATCAGAATACATTTGATATATTCTGCAAAAACTGGATCTTCACAGAGGAGCTTCACGCAGTTCTTGGACATTGCAGACTGGCAAGGACAGAGAAGATGGCACAGTCAGCACCACAACTGCAGGCCAGGCCCATTGAGAAATAGTTCAGGGCTACCAGATGCCAGTAAATTGTACAAGTCAATTACTGCCAATTCTCATTTTCCGTTTTCCTGGGATGAAGCTCTTTCCCCAGAAAGGTCAGTTCATCCCCACCAGGGTGTGTGGGAAGGGACAGAGCCTCCCGATCTGTGGGCCAACCACAGGACCCTCTCTGCAATCATACCCAGACTTTGACACCTCCTCATTTTTCCTTCATCATCCCAGTGCTGGTGCTACATAAAAAACTGAATTTCAGAGGCAGGATGAGGTGCTTTCTGCACACCCACCTCCATTACTGGGGGGAGTTGCTGTGTTAAGCTTTTGTAGGATGTACAGGGAACAATCAGAATTTACCAGATATTTATATTTGATTTAGCTGGGCTTCTCAGACAGTAGTAAGATAGGCAGAGTATTTTATTCAACACCACCCACCAGTTACAACTGTGGGTTCTTTGTTCCACTTGCAGTGTTTCGCCCGTGTTTCCATTCTGTTGGTCCTGACTCTTACCTGAGTCTGGCAAAGCTCAGTCCAGAGTTTGGGGAAGAGCGCAAGGTGAAGTGGCAAACCTTCATAAGCAACCAGGACACCTGCAGTGGCACGAGGGAAGAAGTCAGTGTGGGAGAACTTTGTGGGAGATGTGCAAATTCCTCAGAAAAGCAGTGCCAAGGTGCCCTGTTATTTTATAGGATCACATTCCAAGCATTTTGTATGATCAGAAAGCTGCGGTGTCCGTGAGGTTTTTATAGTCCATTTAATAAAGACGTTGGGAAAGCGTGACCAACAACGAGCAGATGGGTGATTCAGGGGATAAAAGGACATTCTCTCATCGCTCTGGATGAGATTATTGGTGTGACGCTGAGGTCTGTGCACACTGAGAAACTCACCCTCAGGGTTGTGTGGGAACACAAAAATGGAAATATTGTCGATTCATTGCCATTGCTGAGATGCTGTGGATTCAGGATCTGATCCAAAGCCATTTAAACTCCCAACCACCCAGAAACAGCCTTAGCGAGTCCTGTATTAAACTCTAAATGCACAGTAAGACTGAATTCTCAGTGTATACCTCAGCTCTTTTCTGGACAGGCCTGAAACCTTTCATTCATGTGGGTACAGCTGCACTCTCTTATATACAGATTAAGAGTTTTGTGGATAAAAATAATATCCAAACACAACAAGTTTCACAAGCTCTG
This sequence comes from Pseudopodoces humilis, assembly GCF_049639895.1. Lineage (NCBI taxonomy): Eukaryota > Metazoa > Chordata > Aves > Passeriformes > Paridae > Pseudopodoces > Pseudopodoces humilis. The sequence goes on from NC_142202.1 coordinate 3,373,141, forward strand.
CTTTTTCTTAAAAACTCTGAATATAAATCTTGTGAAGAAGGACTCAGCTATGACAGAAAAAAAAATCCTTTGGCTCTTTCACCTTGATACTTACTCATTTTAACTAAAGTTTCAGTAAACTTTTCACAGTTGATTGCAACTCGACACAGGAGGTGGATGAACTGGTGGTAGGAGAAGAAATAGTCCAGCAGCATCCGGTCGTAAACATCGTCTTTGCCCTGAAGATTTAAGAGAGCCTCATTTAACCTCCAAAGCCACAGGACAGCTCCCAGATTCCCCTGAGCACCTCCCTGCCTGTCACTTGCCCTGCAATGTTTCATCCTGGACTACAGTGGGAATCTCCAGGTGCCTCCTCACCCAGCCCTTGGCAAGCACCAGGGTGTGATAGGAGGAGGGATGGCAAATGCAATTCCCTGCCAGGAAAATCTCCTATTGGAGGGTTCTGAGCCAACACCAAGAGGGTGAAAAGCTGTGCAAATACCACGGCTTGAAGAGGACAAGAAAAGAACGCAGTAAATTTGTATCACATACAGACACCTAAATATATACACACTACTGCTTTTTAAATCATAACTCGTCAGTTGTGATCTGTAGAAATCAGAGTATTTTTGAGACTGAGCTTCAGAGCAGAATTTTCAGGCATGTCTCAAACCCAACGATACGTGTATGTTGCAATTTTAATATTTTGGATGTATATAAGGCATCAGAGAGCCAAGAGGAAACCTCTAAAACTCAAGCAAAAAAATGCAACCTTATACAAAGCAACTGAATGAAAAACAAGCATGCAAAACCACAGGGCAATGTGACTGTGGATGTGGTTCTAGAGGTTTAAAAATATTCTCCTTCCTAAGGTATTAGGAATTTGAAATAAAAGGTGAAATACGGTGTCACGTAATACGACAACTTTTTAAATCCAGGTATTTACATTATGTAGTGCCACTTCTGGATGCACGATGGGGAAACCCCACTAGAGACATTTTCTGGCTCTCTAACATCTTTTCAAACACTTGGATTACACAGTCAATTTGATGGTGCACAAATAGACACAGCATCATTCTGAAAGCTTTAAAAAAGAAGGGTTACTTACCCTACAGTAACCGTGCTTCTTCGAAATGTGTTGCCCACACAGATTCCCATCTACGTGCACATAGGCCCCATGTGCAGGAGATTGGATTCTTTCTGAATAGCTGTGTCCACTGGGGCTGTGCCTGCACCCAGTGTGTCCTTGCGACCACTGTACCTGAGGGCACAAGGGGTATGGCGGCTTCAACCACCACTCAATTCCTTCACCCGTAAGAATCCCCTAGGACAGGACTCGGAATTAGCACAGCAGGAGGAGCACAGAATCTGTGTGGACAAAGCATCTTGAAGAACCACAGTTACCGGACAGCAAGTAACCAGTTCTCCTGCTTCAAATGATTGTCCATACATATTCCTTTTTGGGTGGGATTCACCTGACCTGACTTTAGCTATCTAAAATCTAGTCACTGGTGTTCCCTGCACTCTGTGGAGAGGGAGCCGCCTCATCCACGCTCCGGTGCCTGGGACAGGAAGGAGGGGAGCTCTTTCTCTCCTTCCCAGGGTAACTATTTCTGGCCAGGAGCCCCAGGAAGAGCTGGATGCTGACCTTTTAGATAGGCAAAGTGACGTGAGCTGAATCCCACCGTTGCTGCAGCTGTAACAACGGGATGTGGCAAGTCACTAGGGAGTAGCCCCACCAAAGCTGGCATCCCATCAGGAAGCCCACAGAAGGGAAAATGGGAAGTGAAAAGACTTAAAGCCCTTTATGACATTTCAGGCACTGGATTTTACCCAAACAAGTAGGAGATTTCGCCTCAGTCCCAGCTGAATGGACTCTAATGGAACCTGAAGGGTCTCCTTGGCTGTCTGGCAATATATCTTAAAATAGTGTGAAACCCATCTGGACAATCCCTGGGTGGTGCCTCAATTTCCTTCATAAATCCCACAGACAGACTAGGAAATTACCAAAATGTGTGCTATGGGGTTTTTTTCCTACCACAAAGCCCAAACCCTTATGGTGTCTGCAGTATGAAGCTGTGTATCCCCAAGGGCAGGGAAATGGTGCTTCTGTAGTGCACATCTAGAATGGAGTATATGAGGACAACACATCTTGAAGAAGAATTATGCTTTGTTTACAAAGAAAAGGTAAATGCATTGAGCTACAGGATTCTTCCCATTCTTTGATAAAAATGGGAAAACAACAGAGAAATAGTTCTTTATAGGACCACTCGTTTACATACCTTGCTGGCTTCCACCATGGTGGGCAAGAGGCACATGTTGAGCTCGGGACGCGGAGGACGAATATTGCTTTTCCCCCCTATTAATTTCAAATTTTCACGACATGGAAAATAAGGTCCAAGAGACACTGTAGTGTAAGTTCAGATAAAATAGGGATATATTAAAAAGGTCAATATTTGACATCAGCAAGGAACACGATAGAGTAATAATAGCGTAAGAGAACTTCAAAATACAATCACTGAAATACCTACTTGGGATATTACTGTGGTGGTATGTACAATGATTGTGCTGTAGAAATGGAACCAGAGTATGTAGGAAATCATGAGGACTTAAAAGTACAAGCTCCTTGAGGACATCTACAAACAGAAAGTTGTTTTTGCTATTACAAATTGTTATTTCTTAACAGCAAACAGTTCAACTTCAGGCTCATGCATTTGCAAACTCTCTCTTGTATCCCTTTTGCCGCAGCTCCACCGTGAGCAACACCTGAGTGACACCCCTGCCTCCGTCCCGATTCCCTTCACCTCTGCCCTGGGACAGACCCTGCTCAGTGGTGCAGCCACCACCAGGGAGGGGCCAGCTTGGACAATGAGAACCTCAATAAAATTACCCTCTTTGCTTCTTCTTTAACAGAGCAGGTTTGACACCTGGAAAATGGCAACCAGCAGCAGTCAGAAGGACAACGAGAGAATACTCAAAATAGGGGGAAACGCATACAAATCACACCAAAAAAATGGTATTTTGGACACAGTGTCAGGCCTCTATCAGCAATCCATTAAATGATATTAAAAAAGCCTGAACTAGAAAAAAACTGGACCTTTCTGGAATAGCTCCACTAATGCAATAGAGGGATTTGTGTATAATATCTGTGTCTACACTATAAAAAGCTAAACCATTCTTTTCTACAAGCTATTTTAAGCTTTAGTTCCACTATTACACTTCACTGAATCATAAAAATTAACAGGAAAAGCTGTTTCTCAGAGTAACTTGGTCTCCACGCTCCCTTCTGAGGGGAGCTTTAGTTCATGTTTAAATTTTAATGTCAGGTTTAGGATCTGACTCTAAACTCAGTGACACCTCAACTGAGGAGTTACTCTTCAGTCATGCCCCTTATCAGGTGGCAAATCGGTCTCACAAAGCGACCCGTGACTTTTTGTGCCCCCAGTGGAATATTCAATGCAACCTGACAAACCCAGAACTCTTTGGAGAAAGAACACTGGTCCTGAAGCACTGACAGTACCACACCGACAATCCCGACCTCCAGGGTTTCTAGCAGAGCACGTGCACTTGCATTAGTGGCACTTCCATCTCACAGCAGGTGCCTGTGCAGGACAGGTCCTGCATGGCCAGGACTTACCAATGCAGGCATTTCTAAGCTCGGGAGGACTGTAGGAATTGAGCAGAGTTAAGAGCTTATGGGCAAATTCAATCCGCTCCTGCCACTGAATGAGAGCTTGCTTCACATCTGCAAATGCAAACATCCCAGGAGGCTGCTTAGCTCATGGCTCAAAAGCTTGTTAAACAAAGCACAGAATTTTACTGTTGAGGAATCTCCTTTTCCCTCTACCATGATCTTAATCCATCTAGGAATCTGTTAAATCTCACTGGTTTACTGCTATTAAATTTATGAAATCTAGTTTTGTATTAAATCAGTAAGTAATTTAATAAGTAACAATTTCCATTAAAAGCCACATATTCTACAGTACAGCAGGTTTTTAAAAACAGCTAATAAACAAGACAAAACACTAGGGATTGGGTGAGGAAAATTAATTTTAGAGACAAGAGGCATAATCCTTTCAAGAGTTATAATCAAACCTTTTCTTTGCAGGTATGGACGTGTGGATTTCAGAACCGAAAGGAAAATGGACAGAAGCTCTACCAGGTCTCCAGTCACATGGCAAGCTGTGGCCTCGTGGTACATCATGTGCAATGTGTTAAAAGACTGGTAAGAAGAAAAAAAAAATGCCAAAACTTAATGTTACCAAACTAAGGTACTTGTTAGTATTCCTCTTTTTATCCTGCAGATACATTACATTCATTTATGCTCAAACAAGGTATTTTATACTTGAAAAATATATGGTGTTAGATATAATCACAAAGTTCTTCATTTGTTTTCAAGGTAAAAGGGTTGTGTTACCAGCTCAAAATAATTACCAAGTTTTCACACCTTCATCTACAACTCAATAAATAAAATGTCATTTGAGACACTATTTTTATATCCCTGTAATCCCAAACTTTCTTTGCCAGCAGAGAAAGTGATACAAGAGGTGCACAAAGACAGACAGCTGTATGAATGTGGGGGAAAAAAGGTAGGATTAAGATGGATGCCAGTCATTTTTCAAAATGCTGCTGAAGGATATATGGTTGTACATCACATGAATTACTTCTCCTTTTATACCTCGTGGGCATTTGTGATTTATAGAAATACTGGGAAGGAAAAGCAACTCATTTCCGAACTGCAAAAATTCTAGCACAGGATGTAAGAGAAGATATTTAATCTGCTGGGGTATTTGAAAGATAAAGAAACAGCCTCAGTCCCTAGAATGCAAATCCTTGCCAGGCCCTTTTTATATTCCAGCGAATACAAAAGACACACAGCCAGTCCTAGGTGGAAAACTTTCCTGGACGTGACAACTCCTTAATGCAGTTTTTTGTCACCAGGCAAAACACTTCCAGCCAACAAGTGACAATAATAAGGCCAGTTACCCTCAAGCTGTAAAGTAGCATCAATTTAATCTAATTTCTAGCAATGTTTTACACAGGATAAATTTATTTTATATTACTCTTCATAAACATAATTATCCATTGTTAGTACGGACGAGGTCTAACTAAGCTAAACCAAATTATTTTTATATATCTCTATGTATGTACCTTAATCTATTTACATTTCATGTATGGATAACCTTACAGCCCAGTTCCTGACTTTTTACACACAGTGTACTGGATGGATGTATTTTCATAAAAAAAAGGAACAGCTATTGTGGAATAATTAACTACAACTAATTCATCTATAGGCTTATATTTATAACAAGCTCCTGAAAACTCAATTTTCAAATAGCACTGCACTATTTCTGGAATTCCAGCTCTTTGTACCACACTTTTTCCTAGAAAATGCAAACCAGTGACATAAAAAGAGTTTCAAGAATTTTTTATATAAAGCATATAAAAATGGGACTGTAATCAACCTGAAAGCATCATCCAGTCCAGCCACGTGCCTGAAGGCAGACTAAACATCCTTGACAGATGTTTGCTCCAAGTCTGTCTGATGACTTCCAGTTGTGTTGGCTGCCCCCTCCTGCAGCAGCCTATTCCAAAATCCCATTTTTTGCACAGCCACAGTTACCTCTGAGCCACTTGTCTTGCACCATGGATTTTCCCAGTTCAGTCCCTCCTGAATACACCTTTCTACAGGTGCCAAGAATGAACTGAATCTTGGTTTTATGCTTTCTCCAACATGTCCAGATTTTAATTCTTGTTCTCAAAGGGATTCTGCCCCATGGAGCACTGCCAGTGCTTTCAATAAGCACAGGCTCTCATCCATCACCTCACTAATGGAAGTGCTGAATGGAATCCAGGATATTCCACTCCTCAGGACATGTGGATGTGTAGAGTGAAACTGCTGGGAGCAGGGGCTTGACATCCCAACTGTATCCATCTCAAAGGTTCATTATTTAATTGTTTTCCATTCAATGTGAACTAATTCTGGTCTGGTCTCATGGGCCAAATCCCCATTTACAACAATTAGATGTGCTCCAGAAATGCATTTTAGGTTTAGTTCCATCAGAAAGAAATTGAGTTGATGTGTTTCAGACCACTCCTTGCAAACAAAGGCACAACAGGTAGGAAAGAAAAGGACAACTGCCTTAGGAGGGCCTCAAAGGAGGGTCAGAAATACCAACCACAACTGCAGCTGAGTACCCTTTACATTATTTCTGGATTTTAATCTGTTGCTTTAACAATTTTTAACTACTAACAACTGTGTGACTGCACTCTGCCATTCATTCCCAATTACCTGTAATAAAAGGAATGACACCAAAAAAGCATAAATTTATTCCTCTCAGCATAATCTGTTGGTGGTTTTCTCTCTGTCCTGAGAGGCAAACAATTTCCTGATCTTTTTAGTACTAAAAAGAAATCTTATTAAACCTGACAGGGGAAGTTCCAGGGCGAGATGTAATTAAATAAAAAAGTAATTACCTCAGTCATCAGAATCAATCCTCTATTGAACACAACGAGAAGTCTGTCTTCATCAGATTCTAATAATATTCTGAAGGCACTAGGAAAAAAATCCAAACATTGAGAACACTGAAAATTGCATTCCAAGCTTAAAACTGTTATACCATTATTTTGGAAAATAATCGCAGAAGAACAAAGAAACCCCAAAAGAACATAACTCATCATTACCTCCCCTCACTTTTTAATTTAAAAATGCCTCTGCCATCGACCTCATTTATGTTATGGAAAGTAATTTATACATAATCTTTACAGAAACATTTTCCATACAACCCCTGAAAAAATGTGGAAATTTATGTACTTCGAAAGACAGAAGTTTATGCTTCGTAAATGATACATTTAAATAGATTCAGTCAAGCGTATGTTTGGCCTTTTAAATGTCTGAAAACATTTTTATCAGAATATTTTATGCTTACAGCAGAACAGAAAGGAAAGGATTATGCTAATGAATGGTTCCTTTCAACATGAAGATTAATTGGGGCAAGGTGTTGTGCCCTGTGACAGGTGAGTGACAGGAGAGTGCATGCAGCCCCTCCAGGTAACACAGCCTGTCCTTCCCACAAGGGTTTCAGTGCAACAACAGTTCCATTTCAAACCCCAGCCCTGACCTACATGCACAGGCAATTTATAGCTCTGCTGAGAATGCCCAAGCAGCACTTTCAGCTGTACTTCCCAAGACCAGAAATGAAACACTCTTCGAAGACAGGATACAATAAAACTGTCCCACAGGCACAATTTCTACATCACATTTCTGCTCAGAAGTAACAACTGCCAACAAGAGCAGCTGGGAACTACAGCTCTGCTCCTGGGGGGAGGCTGAGGATGGAATTCCAGCTGAGCTGCTGGATGAGCACAGGGCTGTACCTTATGAGAGTCGTCCAACAAGAGCGTCCGTCCAAGCAGCGCAGGTAACAGCTTATGGTGGTTTTCTTAAATTGCTTTATGTCCTCTATCTCTTCCTCTCTCATGTCTGGCCTCTGAGCTACAAACAGCTGCATGAGGTTAAACAGCTCTTCTACTGCCTAAAACACACAGAAACACTTGGTTAGAGTCAGGTCTCTCACTATGGTATGGTTCAGACTTTATTACAAAGTTATAAAATCAGATGTTTTGATGCTTCCTAAGCACACAGCTCACTGTCACGTCTGTGTATACAGCTATGTATGTACAAAGCCATCTGAAATCCCCAGCCCTGGGACCAAACATTCAGAAAGCTGCTTGTGCCAAAACCTGCTGCGGTCCCATATGCCTGGCAAACACCAAACACAGTGGAGTAACTCGGATCCCTTACAAGACAAACTGAGACTTCTGAGCGGAGATGCCAACAAGGAGAGCAACAGGACTGTCAGAGTGTAAAATTTCTCTGTGAACTGATCTAGGCAGCAGTTCAACCACGGAAGATTCCCTGCATCCCCCTCCTCTCCACAGTGATGGGAAGCACACTCCAAAGGATCCCACAGCATTACTCCCTGGGTAATCATTCAAACCCAGGCCTGGTGTCTCTTCCAGCCCCTGTAAGCCTGTTGTTTGAGCATCACACATGGCCTGCTTTAACCAGCACCTGCTCCCTGCTGCAGGTGTCACTGTGTTGGGACAGCACAACTCCCTCCACACAGCTCTGCTGAAGCTATGTGGGTGTTCCCAAAGGGAACAGCAGGCTCTCCTCCCCTGGAATGCAGCAGGCTAAATCTTGGCCCTGTTCCAGAAATTGAAAGCAAAGAAGAAATTGGGAATTTCTCCCCTTTTGTTATAATGCAACCTCCTTTCTAGAGACCACCATCAAAGCTTATTCCTTGTTTTTTATGACTAGGCTGGAATGCTGAACAGTAGAAACATTGCAGTGCCTGCTCCCAGAAAACAACTGCTCTCCAGCTGCCACCCAGGAAGGAAAAGCCAAACCAATCCTCCCTAAAGCCTAGCAAATGCACCTAAAGACACAAATTACTTCTCCCAGGAAACCCACGTGCAATAGTTCCACCACTGAAAGTTACAGTTAAGTTACAAGAGGCACTGGAGGAGCGGGGATGCAGGAACGACGGGCTGACGCATTGTGGGGTCGGTCACTTACTCCTGGGTACTGACTGGCGTGAGGGGTGAGGTTCTTGAAGGCCCACTGGATGTTCTGGTGAGAAGCCAGCTGCCTGGTGAAGGCAGGGGACTGCTCGCAGCACAGGCGCAGGATGCCGTAGTAGGCGGGCAGCATCCCGCGGTTGAAGAGCACCACATCCTGGTCGTCGTGGTCCGCGAGGATGTAATTGAAGGCAATGTTCTTGGTCACCACGGGGTTCTGCACGATAAGGCGCACGTTCTCGGGACAGTCCACGCACACGTTGTACCAGAAGGACAGCAGGGCCTGCTTGTTGTGGTTGGTGGCGATGGCCGGCTCCGAGAGCTTTGGCTGGAAGAGGTTCCACAAGTCCATGAAGTAAGTGGAGAACATGAGCTTCTCGGTTTTGGAGATCAAACAGTACGTCATGAAACTGAAGTAGGGCACCAGTTTGGTGGTGCCGTGCACAGCAGCGTCGACGTAGAGCTTGGCTCGTGAGAGCAGGCCAAGGAGCACGTTGTAGACTTGGTGCAGAACTACTGTGGTGTCGGGGCTGAGGGGCAGGTCCCGTGTGGGGATGTGCAAAGAGCGGGTCGATCGGAACATCTGACGGAAGGAATTGCTTGGAATAAGCGACACCAAGAGATAGGCTGCAGCTTCAAATAAAAACAGATTTGTTACACCTTTGACAGTGACATACCTGCTTAACAGCCATGTAAACAGCAATCAAACTGCACTGCATGTTCCATTTACAGATTTCAAAGCGTTTTACAGAATCTGGTATTACTGTACTCACACTAGGGAAAAAAAATCCAGGTGGCTAAGAGTAGTACAAAGCACATTCAAAGTGGTGCTGGGATGTGCTACCTACATCCCTGTCTGCTGCCTGCTTCTCCCTGTGCTAAAATAATGCATCCCACCACAGAATGTGATCCCAGATCCCATCACACAATGCATCCCAGAGGTTTTCCATGACTGAAGTTGCCCATTGCTCAATCAAGAGGTCATTACCTCCTCAGAGATGTTTACAACTGGAGCCTGTTGCAAAGCTGTGCCTCCAGTTTTCAGATCTCCCTCAGCCACAGAAATGTGTTAATGGTCAGTGGCCTGTACTATGGAGTCTCTTTTGTAAAGAAAATTGACACAGGGAAGGCTGAAAATGTTCACTGGCAGTGTGACAGTGTGATTTCTGGCAGAACAAACTAGAGAGCCAGGATACCCTGGAATCTGGGAGAAGCACAGGTGGCTTCTCCTTGATCTACAAGTTCAAAGGACTCAGCTGAAGATTATTGTGGAAGGACAACATGTACTGCTCCCACCTCTTGTACAGCCTTGTGATGGACACAATGGAAAACCTCTGGAATCACCTCTTTTCCTTCTTTAGGTTTTCCTGGAACTTGCAGATTAACCACTTAAAATAAAGAACCTACCAATGTATCATTCAAAGTACCAAATGAAAACAAGAGTTTTCATCAAAACAGGTAACACCTCTGGATGAGGCACCACAGTTATCCTAAGATTTTAAAACCCAGCATTTCCAGAACAACTGGAAAAGGAAGAAAAGACAAACACAGGAGCATGCAACTCAATGCAACAGCTGACAAATTTCCTCCAATTGAAATTCACTTACAAGTTCTCACTCGAGGGTAGTTGTGTGCCAGAAGGAAACGTTCAACCCAGTTTTCCATGTTCTGCAGGACCCAGCTGTGAGCGAGTTTGTTCCGAGGCGTTTGCACTGCCAGCCAATCCAGGCACTGTGAGGGGTTGTACTCAATGACCTGAAGGAGAGGGGGGAAAATCCAAAGGAATACATTAATCTTCCTACTATGCACTGATTGTATTAAAAACCCCTGAAATCACTTTCAACATTTCTTTTTAAAATCACTTAGGGCTATCAAAGCACCTGCAAGACTGAACTGTTCTGCACCCAAAGAAAACCTCATTAAATTTCATTGGTTTGTGCTTCTGAACCTTGTTTTTTCCAAGTTCAGTCTAAGCCCAGGAAATTACTCTGCCTATTCTTTCTGCAAATTATGAGATATTTAGAAGTTGAAATAGTAAGCACTAAGATGGAACAGTCTTTTCTTTATAAACAAGTATTTTTTAAAAATATATAACACAAAAACTTAACACTGAAACAATATTTTTATAAGTTAGATCAAAAGAACATAAATTGTATGCAAAGATGTTCATACAGCTTCATGCTGAGGGTAACTATTACATTTTTTATTGAATATACAATTTCAAGGAATTAATTCATCCAGCACTTTCCAAAGGCAATGAGTGCTGTTGCACAGACAGCAAACCTTCAGAGAATGAGGAGAAAATGAGGCTTCCTGTGCATTTCTGGCTCTGTGTAGCTGGAAATCTGTTGACATGAAGTCAATAAATGTAGTTTGTTGTTTTGTTAGTTTTTAAAAACTACTTTCTTTTTACTTCAAGGCCCAGGTGCCCAGACAAGAAAAAATTTTACCCTAAGGAATCAGAGGTAGTAACCGGCTTGTTGAAGCTGTTCCCATTTCCTCTACTCCCACCTAAAGAATATGAGCAGCTGACACGACCATAACTCTGCTTATAAAATTTTAATCTCATTTTAAAAATATACACCTTAAGAACAATCTCCTCCCTTTATTTAGAAATGACAAATTGCTCTGTCAGGTTTCCTGGGTAATGGCTGGAGGGAATGTCCAAAGAAAGAGACAATAATTTCTCAGTGTCTGCAGAGCTCAATCACTTTTTAACAACTTCTAGAAGCTGGAGAGGCTGTAGAAGTAAATTCTACACCCCGAGTCTGTGCATTCACTGCTGGGTCCATATCCCTGCCTGCACAATTTATATCCCTGGACCTGTGTCACCAGCTGGGTGTCACTGTGCCCCTTGAGATGTGCTGACTGAACTCCCTTTACCTGAGGTGCAGCAGTTACAGCTCATCCATCACATCACTGGCAACACTTGTGATCCTACAGCTGCTCCTGACCAGGAGGAAACCCTCTGGAACAGCAATCCATGTCCTGTCCCACAGTGCTCCAGCCCCATTTTTTAAAGGGAATTAAAGGGAATGAGCTGATCCTCAGCAGTCTCCAGGCTGGCCCTGCTATTCTCAGCCAGGAATGAAGATAGTAAATTGTACTGGGAACTCAGAGAGCAGGTGAAGAGAAAGCTTTAATTGCTTATCTGTGGCTCAGATCAAGGAATTCATCCCTGTGCCAACTTGGTTAAAAAGTCTCTCTCTCATTTTAGAAACGCAAGCAAGGTTGGTCCTGCACACAGCAATTATTCAGCAGACTCAGTTTAGCACTATTTTATGCACTAGAAGTGTTAATGGACATTTTCGAGAACCAAAAATGTCAAATGAATATTCAAGGATCTGTACATAAAGGCCAAAAAACCCCACAACCAAATGATGGGTGTTGAAACATTTTAGAGGCCTTGCAAAAAGATAACTGAGTGGAATTTGTCTAGAAAAAGCATTCTAGGCCCTTATTATGAATCAATTCATTTCTCATGAAACTAAAATTTGAAGTTAAATTGAAAGAGCCATTGGCCCCACATTAAGTTACAACAGAACTTTTTAATGTCAATTGGCTGTTGCTGTTTATTCAGAAGAGGAATGGTAATAAAAAAATCGTGGACTGATGCAGGAAGGATGATGACAAAATGCAAAAGAGACATAAAAGAACCAACAAGAGAAAGAAAATTTAGCTTCTGTTTTATTTTACATATTGTACCTCCCATATCCTCTGCAGAATGTAAGAAGCAAAGGGTGGCATTCCTGGAGGTCCACCAGCGAACTCCATGAGCATTGTGAGCAATTTGAAAAAAGGATTGGCTGCCTGTAATGCAGAAAAGGGAAAAATATCCAATATTTAATTTCATCCACATTTTTTAAGAGGTTTTTTTTTGAAACTCCAATAATTGTAAGATTTCTATGAACTTCAGAACTACAATACCTTAATCCCTTACTATTTCATCTGTACATAATTCATATATATCTATAAATTAAGCCACTGGTTACAGTCAGTGCAAAGCAACAGGATCAAAGTGCAAAGCAACTAGGAGAAGTTATATGAAATATATATATTATATGTATAAATGTATGTATGTATGATAGGAAATATAGACATTTTTCTGGAAAAAGCAAAGAATCAATCTGTCCATTGTTGACGAATTCACCAATTTATCCTGGTTTATATTTACAGAAGATTTCACCAGCTCAGTTATTATTTTTATGTATTTACATAACATGGAATATGGATCCTGGGGAGTTTATCCAAAAGCATCCCATTTTGAGGTTTTACACTGCCAAGACTCACCCAGCTTTTAACAATGTTTCAACAAAGTGGTTACAGCTATAATTACATTTTGCATCTGGAATCCATTTGGAACTCAGTATTTTTGTTATTACAAGGGCAGGAATTTAGTCTGAATGTGAAATGTGTTTGCCAGCACCAAACTGCAAAACAGTGCCCCAAATCTTGAACAGACAGATAATAAGTAATTATCTCCATTTATTCTTGCACACAATATTTTAATGTTACCAACTTCTAAAAGAAATTCATACTGGTAGAGAATCTAGAAATGTTGCTTGATTTGAATAAAACTTTCATCCTGAGTAGCACAGCAAATTTCTGTTTTACAAAACTTAATAAAGCAAATATGACTACAGATTATTTACTAGACAGGTGGTGTGTTTACATACCTCAGGTGTCAGCTTTGCTATAGATGTGAACAGCATTGACACAATCTTGAAAAGAAAACACACAAAACTCACTTAGACTTGTGTTTATTCAGTTAAAATAATAATAATAATAATTCCCCCATGACACTTATTGGAGGAGATTTCAATAAATAGATACAGGTCCCTGCTACTCACGTGCTCTGCAAGGCGATTGTTGTAGCGGCACAAACTGAAAATGAGGTTGCAGGTTTGCCTGATGTTGATCCCATCACGGATATGTTGAAATAAAAAAGGGAAACCCTGCAACAAATAAGCAGATGCAGTACACTGCCTACAGCTGCACACCACAGAGGGTTTGGGAGGCTGAAGCAGTCACTTTGAACTTACCTTTCCTCCTGTCAGTGCTGCCATGTCATTTTGTGATAAGGTCAAATGCCTAAAATACAGAAGAAAATTATCATTTTACTTCAGCTATGATTATGGTTAGGGAGACACTCAGGACTGAAAGTTAGTTCATATTCTTCAGTATCACAAAAGACAATAAAGGTGTTGATGTAAAAGTGAACCAAAAAAAACATTTTTTACTTGAATGAGATAAAAAAAGAAAACCAAATGTGGGCAGTTGAATGTGTCCAAGTATTTAACCCAAGTCTTTCATTTGGTCCACAATGACAACCCCTTTTTAAGTTATTAAAATATAATGGGCTTATATACAAGCTTATTTATGCTGTTAAAAAAGTCCACAATAAAACCCCTCAGACAAGCCCATAAAATCTCTGACTCCTTTCTGAACTATAAATTATAAACTGAGTTTGTTTTTTCAGAAGCTCTTGCCTTTCTGAGCGAGACTGTTCCACCAGAAGAGCAATCAGGGCAATCATCTTTTCCAGTGCAGCAGGCCTGTATTTCTCTTCTGCTAAAGAAAGGATATCTTCCTCTTCCTCCTCTTCCTCCCCTTCTTCCTCAGAAAGCACTTCAACCTGGGGCTAAGGAAAACACAGAGAGCTTCAGTGTGGACATTTTGAGCCTTCATTTCAAAGGGCCTTTGCATATCCTGTCCTTTATTCCAAACAAATTCATCACTGCACGAATCAAACCAGGTAAGGATCTAATCCCTTGATTTTCACATTGAAACATTCACTCTGCATAAACAAAATTGTATTTACAAATGCAAGAGGTAGGCTGGCAGAAGATATGGTTTATTTAACAAAAAAGGCAGGTAAATTTAAGAACCTAAGTTGTATAATAGGAGTAAGTAATCAATTGTTAATAGCACTATCATTAGTAACAAGTTAAGGGCAACTTTAATTGTTTTTACTGAGTACTTATTTCTACACTAAACAATAATAGCCAATTCAATATATTTTTTTTAATATTCTATTCACTTAAACATCGAAAAAATTTGTGGAAGTGAAGCAATTTTAATTTAACAGCTGAAAGATGATTCAAGACACACAGCAGCAATGACCACAGATGTAAAACAGGAAGGATTAGTTTTTGTTATATAAAACACTCCAACTTACGTTCTCAGGCCCTTTGGTTCCCATGTAGAAATGGACCATTGTGGATATGGCTTGCAGGGAGAGCAGGAACTGGCTCTGAAAAAGGCAGGGATGGCGTTACTTGAAAATACATCTGTGCAGACACCAGCAGCTCCCCAAAGCCAAGGCTGTACTACTCACTTCCTCCTCTCCCATTTTGGCAAATTCATAAAGAAAGGCAAAGTACTCGGTGAGGTGTTTGCTGTGGGGTTTGACACCATGCTCCATGATGGACAGCAGCGTCTTCACAAAGCGCGTGACGCACGAGCGGCTCCCGATGTCCTCCACGGGCCCGTCCATGTCATCAGAGCTGGCAGCAACAACAGCCAGGGTGAGGATTTCACACAGTAACAGAGCAGAAAGCCATCCTGAGCCAGTCCAAACAAACACCAAAATTCCTGCTCTGTCCTGCTCTCACCCCTGTCCACAGCCTGGGTAACAACACAGCCCAACCCCAGGGAGCATCAGGCACTTGAAATGCGGAAAGGTTTGTCAAATTAGTGTTCTGAACCAGGATGCTGCTCAGGAAAAGAACTCTTTGAACAAGAGAATTTGGGATCTCCTATTTAAAATCATCCTCTTGATTTGCTTGTTAAATTTACTGAGATTGCAATCATAGCTGTGGAACCAAGGCAAGGCACCCTCCTGAACACACTCTTGCAAGGCAGAGAACATTGACCCTCAGCCTCAAACATCTGCTCAGGGCTGGATCTTGTTACTGAACAAAACCAAGTCACAGACTCAAGTGAGGCTTCCAAAGCAAATTAAATTCTACTTTTTGCCATGAAAATTGCATCTTCATGTCCTGAATTTTGATATGGCAGCATAGTTATTACTAACGCTGCCATTTTTGCTCTGTGGAAAATTTATTATCACAATCACAACTTTAACACAAAAGGTGAAAGAAAACCCACTATTTTCTTCTCATCATGAATCAAAAAGAGTTTGTGTATTTCGTAATTGGAGATAAAGTGACAGATTTCTTGATAATAAGCAAGAGCAAAGGAGAATCCAAGAGGGTTCTTCCTCCTTTTTGACAAAACCTGTAATTTAGTTATAGAATTAACCGCTGATCTCCAAACTCTTTTACTGGATGTACTAATAAAAACTTCCACCTTTGTGCCTCCAGATCAAATTCACAGTAGGATTCTCAAGTCTAAGGAGTGCGATTTACACCTGCAGTGTCCAAGTGACAGGGAAAATAAAGACCATGCTGAAAACCTACTCCAAGGGAGCAAATGCTTCAAACAATCAGACGCTGCCCTTTCCAACCCTAGTGGTATTTTTAAATAACTCAGAGCAGTTTGGGCAGAATAATGAAGAACAATTAGCACTATTTCAGCTTTACATGACTGTTTGACTCATTAATAAAAGCAGCTGCAGCAATGTATGGAATGAACAGAAGTTGCAGGGGGTTTATTTTACCAGTCTTCCATTCCTGGCTGCAGATAAAGGTGTGCATGTACTGGCCTCAGCCTCTGGATCACGTGGATACACAAGCGCTGGAACATCTGCAAACAGAGAAGGGAATGAACTCTACACCTTCAGTCCTTTACAAAAAGGTCAGTATGTCATTCCTAAGCAAAGAATATTCTGCCTCCAAGTCCCACTGCCAGCTCTTCACAGGTTCCAAGTTTGAAAGACAAAGCTCAGATCGTATTTTAACAGAGTCAAACCTGGATTTTATGAACAGATCTCATGCAGGAACCCTAGACCCAACTTTTAATATTGGTGTGCACCAAACTTGACTCTATTTTTTCTCTTCTATCTCTATTTTCTGAAACATTTTGATATTTTGGCAAGATGTTTTTTAATTTTGCTGCCAGCTCATAGGAAGTTATGTGAAAATTTGAAGGAAATTCCTTCCAGTAGTTTTTTATTTTGTAAAGCATTCATGAGAAGACCTTGCCTAAGACTTTGCATAAGAGTTTTCCCATTAAATATATTCTTTTACTGACACATTGCATACAAGAACCATCTATGGGCCTGTACAGAAATATCACTTCAATAACCAGAAATCCAAGTGAAGAATCCAGATGAGATAAAGGAACTGTTAAAGTTTATACCTTAACAACTTGCAAAGCAAGCACACCTGTAAGTGACACTATTAATAGCTGGATTTGTGAATGCCCAAATGCTACTAATTGAAGGGGTTTTTTTAAAGTATTTCCAGAAAAGGGTATTAACAGAGCCTTGATGCATAATATTGTACAATTACCTCCACCCACAAACATTTTAGAAACAGAAGTTTCAAACTGGAGCTTTGAGGAGTACTGAATGTAAACAGTTTATTTTTTTTTTTTTCTGAAGGTGGAGCTTGATGAACTACAGTTGAATTAAGTTAGAAAAAAACCCCAATTTTTTAATGTAAAGTGTTCAGATTTGTAGAGATCATGCAGGAGTCGTAGAAACCTTTATTTGCATCTACTGTGATTTAGTGACCCTGACTGTACAGCTATGCTGGGATTGTTTCAAACAGTAACATTCCCATGGCCAAATATCTTCCCTAAATCATTTGCAAGAATGGAGAAGGATCAGACAATGACAGGTATTCAGTAAAACTGTCAGAATCACAGCCACCAGAATTGTCTGTTTCTGGTCACGGGTCAAGCGGTCACCTGACTTGGAAAGGAACTTTTTTCTTACCTGCCTCACAATCTGATTGGGACACTTTATTAGAATCTGCATTGGCCACCAATCATCATCAGCCATACGATCCAAAAACCACTGCAGAAGATACATACTGTGTTAGTTTTGTTCCACACTTGCTCTAGTCCAATCTTCTTTTTTGCATGACATTAAAGTCTGAAGAGAAATCGATGTTACTATTATTAAGGAATAGGCAAGTTTTAATCCAAGGGAAATCTAAAAGTCTTCTGTGCACGAAGGAATAAAGAAATAAAGATCAACAGCAGTAAACAGCAATATGAATTTATATCTGATATCTTCTTATCCCTGTGCTCTGCATGCCATTAGAAAATTATCTGGAAGAACACACTTATCCTGCAAAGTGATGTCAACAGTATAAAAACTACGCTTACAATAAAGCAGAACCTGAAGAATCTTGCAGAAGAGTGACAGGATTAAACAGAGCCTCCCAAGTTAGATCCCTTTTGCATTTTAACATGTGGAAAAGCCTCACGGCCTCCAGAGACCCAGAAAGTATAAAACTGACAGAGGATGACTCATTCCAAGTCAGACTCGGCAAATAACAGGGCTCAGTCTTCTGAGTCTCCCAGAATTTTGTTTGAGTCACAGGAAAGACAGTTTAAAATAAAG
Organism: Pseudopodoces humilis; assembly: GCF_049639895.1. Classification (NCBI taxonomy): domain Eukaryota; kingdom Metazoa; phylum Chordata; class Aves; order Passeriformes; family Paridae; genus Pseudopodoces; species Pseudopodoces humilis. The sequence goes on from NC_142202.1 coordinate 3,391,178, forward strand.
AATCAACATTCTTACTTTTATTTTAATTGTACCTGAGCATTCTTTACTATTTTAAATGTCTTCACTCGAACATCTCAGGACTACACCTCACTGAGACAACTGCACACCCAAATACCGAATGCTACATAATTTATCAACTAGAATCAATTTATAAAAGAATAATGGATTTAATTCCTTTCTACTGAATAAAGTCTAAGGCAGGACACAGTCTGTGCTGGACTCCTTGTACATTTAAATTATCACAGAAACACTCTCAAACTTTTCTTCAGTATCTCAAAATTGCTTTCAACAAGATCACACTGAATTGCCTTTCCGTGTCTCTTGCGTGAGTTAATTTAAGCACGTCTTCATCACACAAATCACGACATAATAATTAATCAAATAAATAATCAAATAAATAATCAAATAAGGAGTTTGTGACACTGGCTTTCTCTTATTCCAGTGACAAAAAAATTTTGGCCTGTGGTCTCAACACAGGCTTCTGCAAATAAAAGTTAAGTCATTCCCCAGAATCTGCAGTTATCAGAGAGGATGAATTTCATCTCATGGAGCACAAATACACCAAATACAGTAGTTCATAGTCCAAAATATTCCAGGGATACGAACCTCCAGGAAAGTTAAACAATATATAGAAAGTTGGTTTGTACTTTGCTGAGTTCCTAAGTCACTTACTTCACAAGCTGCCTGACTGTTATTAAACTGTTTTGTTAACAGTTCAATCCACTGAAGCATTGTAGGCTGTGAAAAGAAATACAGAAGAAACTGTAACTTCAGCTAATGAATTCCAGCATAATCTTTAAACATTTCTAAATGGTTCAATAAAGCACCAAATCTTAAGAATAGAATTATAAACAATAAACATTTTATGAATTAATAATAGGTTGCACCTAGAGATAAATAACAGTCCATACATTTTTACATACATGTTATATTCCATTGTGCAGTGCTCACTATAAACGTGGTAAATGACATTCTAAAAATTAATTTTGCATCATATATGGCAATTTTACAGCTCAAAAATTCCACTTTAAAATGTAAAGTACGGATCTGCTTTTCACTAGGTTCATGAGCTACTTAATGAGAATTTACAAGTAAATTGAATACCTTTTCCTTTGAATGAATAAATGTCTCTAGTACAAAGGAAGTGCTTAACTGGAAAAAAAAATGGCACCATTAATTTAGAATGCATGAATTAAAATGTACACAAGGAAACAGTTAATAGAAGATGAGATTCTTAGTTAATCCTTACCTTTGCTGTCATCAGAGAAACCGCTTTTGGATCTGGTAGTGTACTTGGGATGCTACTACACAACTGCCACATAAACCTAGAGTCAGTAATTTTATTTGTTAATTAAAATAAATAATGATAATCTGCAAGAAGAAAAGAAGCATTAATATTACACTTTAAAAGAAAAACTTACCCAAAATATGTATGTTCAAAAATGTTCTTGTCTTGAAGGAACTGCATGTTATCATGCCATATCCACTGAAGAAAAAATGCTACCATCAGATACAAGAAAGCAGTTTATTTCACTACTTAAGTATGATTTTAAAAATATTTAAATGATTCCAAGGCTAAAAAAAACCCCAAAATTTTTCTGTATGAAAAATTATTTCTGAAAGCACTTTATTTAGTTTAAAGAACTGGCTCAAAGCTGTTTTATTCACACTATAGTGAGTATTGGTTTTGCCTGCCATGGGACTGCAGAACAGAGCTTCAAACCTTCTCTTCTCTCTTTCTGTGACCTCGTTTTTCCAATTTAATTATTCAGAGTTTTGGGCTAAAATTTTGGGAACAGCAAGTTTAAAAAGAATCACAGCTGAAGTCTAACCCAAAGCTTGCTGCACTCTCAGAACTTCTGTTAAATTCCTAACAAGTAAGATTTGAATCTCCATCATTAAACCAGAACAGGATTTCATGCCATGCCCCCTGTTCCTTTCTCTAAAGTGATGTTTTTGATCACATCAATTCACAGTGATGCTCACAGCAATATAGTTTAAACGTTTAACTCTGATAAAATCTATTAATATTATTAAGACCAAGAAGGTTAAAAGCATGATCTGATTTTCTGGCTAGGAATGAAGAGATGTTTTAAATTAAGAACCTAAAACGTGGCAGATGCTGAAGCAACACTTCTGGCCAGAGGGAGCAGGGACATTAGATTTTCCAGGTGTTAGAAAGGGATTCATCCCATATACAGGACAGAATGAGAAAACATCTAAAATTCATGTAAAATGTAAATCCCAATTCCCTTCCTATCCCATGTCAATCTCCTAAGGAAGAATATGAAATGAAAGGACTGTCACCTTAGTGATTTAAATTCTTTTTGCTTTCCTATGTTTATTCAGATTTCTGATGTGTTCAGGGCCTCCCAGAGTGTTTTAAAATTGGTGTTAAAACAAATCAACTTGTACCTCCAGCAATTCTGATGAAACATCAAATTTGTAGTCTTTGCCATTTTCCTCCTCTGGCTCCATCCGTTTATAAAACAGCATGTACGCACTGTGTGTCTTGGAGAAAAAAACATCTGTATAATTTTTGCTTTGAGAGAGAAATCATGAAATCAGAAATATAATCATAGAACAAGGGTTTAGAAGAGAAATACCTTTTCAAAGGAGAAATCCATAAACTTATCAGTAACAGAATCGTAAGTTTTTGTCTGTCAAGAAGAAAGCAAAACCATTAATTACAAGCTTTTCAGTGCTTCAGTTTCTAACAGTTTGTGATAGCTCACTTGCACATTTATTTCATGACATTTATGAGGGTTGCTGACAATTTAGTTCTTGCTCAAAGCAGTCTTGTTCCTTTTTTTCTTCTACAGTGGCCTTTTCTGAATTTTCAAAGCTACTATGCAATACTTTACCTCCATCTCAAGCAATTTCCTGGCTCATCCATCTCACTGACACCTCTTCTTTAGAGGCACCTAAAGGTATTTTATCCATGTGCCAAACAAAGGAATCTTTTGGATTTATTTCAGCATATTGTCTTTCCCAGACAACAGAAATTGTCTTATACACAGGACTGCTTTAGTAAGATACTGTTTTATCTGTAATGTGCTTTGTATCATGTACACAGCTATAAACAATGATCAATTCAGGCACAACCTGAGGACATTTGAGTGTTGCTTGTAGTAATAATGTGTAAAAATATTCCAGCTGATGTCACAGGCAGCGACACAAGGCATAAACAAAGATCAAAATGCCCTGTTTATTCCAGAATACACCTAAGCTTCAAGTAATTATTCCTTCATCAATGGTCTGAGCTAAGCAGCCACCCCAAGCAAGGATTCCTAAATTAGCTACAGAATCACTTATATATACCTGAATAAATGGTATGAAAAAAAACAGACCTAGTAAAGAAATACCTCTTGTTTGGAGAGACATTTGATAATTAACTTTGCTTCATTAGTAATACCTGTACTATACTTCTGACAGCTTCCTTTTAAAACCTCATACAAAGACCTGGGTTGTACCAGGCTGTAACAGATACTTGGAAGAGCTGAACATGACAAAAATTCAGGTCACAACTTACAGTCATTTCTCCACCAAAACATTCAGAAGCGAGCTGGGCAGAATCAAAGGGTTTAACTTCAGCATCATTGAAAAGGTACCTGCAAGACAGGAAGAAGCTTTGAAAAACTGTTGCTCATCTCTAGGGGCAAATAAAGCCTAATGGGCACTTCCAGCGATTCCTCAGATTGAAATATTCCTATTAATTTCCCAAGGCTTGTTTAGAACCCAGCAAATAAAAACCTGGTCCCAAAGTGACTCGCTTCTAATAACATCAAACAAGGAAGTACTGCTGTGGATCCCCACTGGAGCAGGGATCAGGTCATGAGCTGGTCCTCTTTCAGAAATGCTCTGCTACTCTAGAGAACAGAAATAAAGGAAATCTTGTCTCCCGTTCCAGAGCTTCAGTGAGAAATGGAGATACCACATCCAAAAGCAGAAGGCAGAGTGCTCCCTGCTTTCTTCTGTCTCCTAGCAGGACCCTCCCCCTTTCCATGCCCACGTCCCTTCCCTTTCCCAAATTCTACATCCAGAAATGTAGCTGGATCCTCATCCAAGGTACCAAGCAGATTTCAGGAAGGACACTCTAGGAAATCTTTTGTACTGAAATAATTCAAGTCTAGTTCCATCAGGAAGCCATCCTTGGCTGTGGTGAGTCCAGCACAGCATTCCCTGCCACCTCTGTGTCCGAGGGATCACACAACTCTCCTGGTTACTGATCCAGAGGCCAATGAATTAATATCCTTACACCCATCAAATTCCAACATCCTGTGCTTTCCACAGGAACCTACAGGATGTATCCCCTACAGAACTGCATCTAACAAAGCCAACAAGCTTTATAGTTACTAAAAATATGGAAATAGAAATGGCATGGCTCACCACTTGTTGTTTTTGTAAGCGTGAGGATTGACAATGTCCCTGATAAAACTGTAGTAATGCCCCCCATCTGCTGTTCCTGTGTGAACTGTCACACCAATCAGGTCATACTCGTAACTCTCAGTCTCCTTCAGATATCCACCATCTTCCTTAAAACCTGAAAGAATTCAATACCATATTTCATCAGTTATTTCCTAAACACCCAAACTTCAACATTACCAACAAATCCTATGTAACTATTTGCAATTCCCCTCATACTTTAGAGGGAAATATAAGATTAATTCAAATGAAACAGTATTTGAAACAAAAAATTGGCCATTTTTCATATGCAAAATACAGTGTGTGACTTAGGGAATATAGGTTGATTAAAGCTATGTATGATTTTATTTGCTTCTGCTTTGTATACAGGAAGTGAAATACACAGATAAATAAACAGTGTATACACAGACAGTGTTAAAGCTTGTTGAATCCATTTTATGAGCAAACCTTCTTTCCTGTCGTTTTTTCCCATGAGGAAATCTTCAGTGTAGGGTGTCATATCCAAACGTAAAGGGAATGAAAAATGGGTATTGACTTTCTCCTTCATCATGGTCACCATATTAAATGTATATCTCATGGTGTTGAAGCTTAAGATACGAGGTAGTTTCTTAAAACATGCCCTGAAGGACCACAAATAAACATGATTTACAAAAGCTTTAGTAGGGTGAATTGTATTTTCACAGAGATTTTTTAACATTTCTTTCAAGTCTAACATTGGAGATCTATTGCTAAGACAAATATAAAATTCAGCCCTTACAGTGCCCCAGAGCAGAGCAGACTGACAGGCAGCAGGAAGGTCAAATTTAGCCCATTAAACAATTCTATTTAGGCTGTCATTATACCTTGGAAAGAAACTGCAAATTTACTCATATGGCAGAAACCAGTTTTCTAAAATAGTATCATAAAATAAGCCATGAATGAATTCAACAATGCAAATCCCCTCGCTGCAGGGAGTTATCGTCTTCCAAAAGACAAATTTCAAGGCAGAACATCTCCTGCATTAAATCTCAAAATTTGCAATAATGATTTTCAAGTAAGTTATTCTCTCACCCATGTCATTTAAAACAACAAGGTTTTCCAACTCAAAGAAATTTCTTAGCTGCAATACCAAGACAACATAAAATATTAATTTACTTTATAAGCAGACCTTGCAAAACATGGAAGCATTTTTAAAGCTACAGATTTTAATTAAGAAATTCAGGGTGACATGAAACCTAAGCAATTATCCTGCATAATGAGTAACCAACCAACCTTTGAAAGCATTTAGTATTTTACACCCAGGACTAATGTTTCAAAAGGTACTAATTTCTGGGGTTTTTAAATTAAAAAAAGGTCATAAACATTTTTCCTGTGTCTTGTGCTAAGACACTTTAGATTCTTTGTTTTGGAAATTTGATTTCCTTCTAATTTCCTGTTTGCACAGGGATCACATCTTTATAGGCCTACATGGTATAAACTGAATAACAGAGCACTCCTGTTCCATCTAAAGGATTACTGTTATTCCAAATGGAATTAGTGATTTACTAAAAAGAAACATTTAAGAATATTTATTTCTTCTTAGCCACACCTTTTCTCAGCCCGCACTTTCTTCCCACAGTGAGAACACGTGTACATGTTGTCACCTTCCAAGGTATCTTTAATAGTTACTTCATCAAGAGATTCCTACATGGAACAAACAAAAAAGGAGTTTACATTTATCTTGGATATTTATATCTTGTGCTTACATGGCCTGCTTTCCAAATCCCTCCCTTTCAATCTTACATTGAGTTTAATTAACATTTCCATAAGTTATGAAAATAAAGACCCAAAATTTTTCACAGAAGAGCACACACCTGAATTAAGAGAAGAGTTTGACAGGAAATCCAGTTCCTAACCCATACACAGAATTAAAGAACCAACTCATAAAAATGGTACTCAATATTCCAAGCTGTCTCAAAGAATTCAAATCCTTTAAACTCAAATTTCAACTGTGGGGATTAAGGGTTATTTGAAAAGCTTGAAAACATAGAATTATGCTGGCGTAAGCTTTAAATTAACTTCATAAGCAGTAGTACTTGTAAATGTTAAATCTATTGACATTTACACTTCTCATATAAAATAACCACATAAAACAAGTAAATAGTGATTACTGACTATAAAACAATGGTCAATGACAAATGGCTCCAACTGATGGCACACTGCACTGAAACTAAATTACCTCATAGTATCATCCTAGAAACACCCCAAAACTAGAGTGCAGATAAAAAGCATCTTCACCTTCAAGTGTGTGGCAGTGTTTTATGCCCTTTGTAACGGAGATCTGTGAGACTCACCCCAGCCTGGCATTACTTACATAAATATTCTTCATATCTGCCACTTGGCACCTCACTGTATAGAACTCCTCAGCTGTCTGGCTCACATGCTCACAGTCCTGAACAAATGCAAGAGAAAAAGCAATGAAATAACTTCTTTTGAGAAGTTAAAAAAAAAAAAATCATCTTTAAAAGATCAGGCTAGAGAAGGAACACTTACCAAAGAAACGACGTTGTTTGTGATAACACCTCCAAACAAACTTTTCACTGTGTTTTTCTGTGAATGAATGAATAAATTCTGTCAAGGAAATTTGAGCACATCCCTAAGTTGTCAAGCTCCCTTTTGCTCCCTCTCAATAACTCACCAGTTCTGGAGACATTTCCTCTATTTTTGTTATTAGGTCAGTGAAGAACTCAGTCATGTCCTTCTGCTCTCCAGTGTTCAAGGGTTGCTTATCCATGGTGTAGGTTTTACAGAAAGGCCTTGGGTTGTAGGCCTTGCATTCACTTTCCTTTGGATAAAAGATATCAAACAAAACCAAATCAACCCAAATCCTTTTATTTTCAAGTTAAACAGACGTACCACACAAACATATACGAATATCTGTTTTAAAAAAGACATCATTTACATACAATAAGCTTATTAGGCAGGATAGTTTCTCACACGTTTGAATGTTTCTGCTGAAATGCAAAGCAATTTTTAACTAATTGATAACCATTACCATGATACCAGTGAGTAAAACATCATTAGTGAAAAAGTATTAAAATATTTAGTGAATACTTCATAAAATGAATCATTAAAATAAAATCTCTTGGCTGAAGATGTGACATGTGCAGTTTCTGCATATCTGTTCAGACATCAAATAAAATGTGAGAACATCAGCTTGTATTTATGTATTTCTGGACATTGCTGACTTAAATCTTGCCAAGTGCTCAATTCTCATTCAGACTCCACTATGTTTTCATCTAGTTTTCAACAGGATGTGTTTAGCCAGAGAAAAGAATTTGCAGTATAAAGCAATTCTTTAGAATATTCCCCATTCCACTGCCTTGCACTCTGGGAATACAGGACTGACTTACTCTGTTCTCTTTTAAGGGTGTACAGCAAGACAGAATCTCCTGTAAATATTACCTTTTTTAGAATAAAGTCTTTCTTCAAGATTTAAATCATGGTAAGTCTTGGTATGACTTTATGTTCCTGTATTATTTTCTGCTTATGTGAACACCTAATTTAGTAATTTCTATGATTCATGGGAGGCATTAAAAGTCAAGATTCTTTTCCCCATTTGTCTTCAAAGTGGTTGTGAATTTCCTACACAAAACCAATGTCAAGACACTCAGCTCTCCTCAGGTTTTTTTTCATTATTTCAGAATTTTTTCAGTGTTTTAACAGAAGTGAAAACCTGGGAACTGCTTTAATTTTGGAATCTCAAAATTTTGCTGTATTTCAATGAATTGATCTTTAAATAATGGAGCAAGGGAAATGGAGCAACGAATAAAAAGAATGGATTTTATTTTATCAGCAGGGAAACTCCACCTCCCCTACACCTCTGTAATTCATTGATTCACCTGAGCTATGTACAAAGAATCTCTAAACCAGGATACTTTCTAAAATACCCTCTTTCACACCTACCATTAGGTATGTAAACATCTTCTGGAGTTCCAGGAGAGTAGTCTTGTGTTTCATATCTTCTGAATACTAACAGAAATTAATAAAAGAAGGCTTGATCTTTTTGCGTATTACTTTCCAAAAACATACATAAAAAAGGTATTCAAATAAAATCCCAATTACTTTATTATGGACCATTAGAAAAATTATTGCGTACACGAACACGCAGTCTATTATCTTACATTTAGAATTTTTACATTTTACACTTTTTCTGGCATGTCAACATTAAACCTGAGAAAAAAATAACTCTTTGTTTTCTAGAACTTTAATGCAGGTAGGAGCTTTTGGGAAAGTATTATAAAGTTTTGGAATATTTTTTTTTTAATTCACAGATGTTGTGAGGGTTCTGAACAGCCCTCCCCATAATGCATTTCCTGTGCAGACCAGCAGCCTTTCTCTTATTTAGCTTTTCATATGCATTTACAAATGGCAAATCAAGAAGTTATGTGACAAGTACCAGCAACGAACAATAACAGAAAATGATGAGGTCACTGGCAATTAGGGTGTTTCACACATTTTATCTGTCCTGCTAATGTCAGGGACCAAAATGATAATTTCTCTCTTAAAATGAAGAGATAAGAGTGATAAGACTACATTTCTGGAAGTTAACCAATGCATGATAATCTACAGGACCTGCTGTACTTCTGCTAGCATGAGATATGTGCTCTGTGACTTTATAAACGTTCATTAAAAACCATTTGTTAACAAAATGACAAATTAGCAGTTAAGAAACAACAGAAAATTCACATAAACTCAAAATTGAATCAACCTAGTTGAAAGCAACAGAATTATCACTTTGAGAAAATTTTATTCCAATGCCACCTTAAGAACCTACCACATATAATATTTCAGGAAAAAATCTCTTCAGATACCAGCAAAAGAATCCAACCACACAAAAAGCAGACTAAATACTGACCAAATATTCTTTACCTAGGTTAAGTCTTACAAGTAAATCTGTGTTTTTTCAGTATTTGCATCAGTATTTGATTTGATTCTGAATATTAATTTCTATCCAAGCCCCACACTCACCTTTGCAGTGAAAATCGCCTGTCTGGCCTCTGGGATCATGTACAGCTGCTGAATAGTGGAGGCCAAGTAACACGTAGCTCCAAGGTTGGTTAAACCCACAAACCTACACTCAGCACGAACATCATCATGTGGCCAATAATCCCACTTGTAAGGTGCATGGGAAGCTGTGAAAAGCAGCAATCACACAAGGCAGGGAAACAGTAAATTCAACGTGTAATTTGCAAAAATAGAAATACAATGAAAAGCTTGATGTCCGCACTAATAAAATGTCACCTGGTTATGTACTGTACATTTACAGGCACGAGCCAGACTGTGCTTGATCTTTAGGAAAATGGATTATATATTCCTCAGGAAAATCTTTAAAATCTTTGGATAGAGCAGCAGCCTTCTTGCCACACCACCTGGGGCTGCAAGGGGCATGCTCTCCAAAGCACAAGTGAATCAGATTGAAAATGCCATTTTCTATTCCTCTGTATTTCATACGAGATGTAGTGATGGATTTCTGGAGGCACCAGTCAAGTTTGGCAGGGCTGAGTGACTCTTTCATGAGCCTTGTTCTGATATGGCTGCCAAAAAAATCAGAAGAATGGCAAAGTTCTCTTCATCTGCCAGTCAGGAAGATGGCAACCAGCTTAGAAAATCTTCCTTGGTATCCAAGAAGTTGGACACAAACCCCTGCAACGCATCCAGCTTTGGTATTCATCCCCAAAGACGTCATTCTCTGAAAACAGTGTGTCCCACAAATAACTCAGCACCTCTGCTGAAGTGCATGTTCAGATCAAGAGGGGAAAAAAAAATGCCCCAAAATAGTCTGGATTTATTTTACAATCCATAAAATCTATGGGGGGTTCAAGATTTAAACTTGAAATTGTTAATTATTTTGTCACAGATGAAAGACTCATTAAGGATTCTTCTCAATCCACACTATCAGACAAAAATTCAAGAAACTATTTGGCATCCTCAGGTCTTCAGAGACCAGACCCACAAGATGTTCTGTTGCACAACAAATAATAGTTGTAATCTTCATTTTGGCATTGGCACCAAAACAACTACTAGCCCTAAAGCTCCAAGGAGGGAAGAAAAGAGGTTTAATTCTCCTGTTTCAACAAATCTCAGTGGTGTGACCTCAGGTTACCTAAGCTGGTCAGCCAGTTGAAACAAAGCTCCCCTGCAGGTTTCACCTCCTAAAAGAAGGTAATTTCATTAGCATGGCAGAATAATCCCAAATTCCCTCTTTTAACTGCACCCTCTAAATTACAGCATCCTAATTCATGCTTTCTGATGAAAGGACTCAGCATCTCTCTCTGCTTAGAGCTCATCAAGCTGTAATTGCAAAGCAATCAGTTGACTTCTCTGTACTTCACAGAGCAGCTGGGAGGATCTTCCACCTCCTTCCATCTGACAAAGAGCATTCAGGAATTTGACAAGGGCTTTCTCAGGACGATCCTGTGTTCCCCACCCTGGGATTTTTTAAGTGACTGACTTCATTTGTGTAATAAAATTTTTCCTTCTCCATATGGATCTTAACTGGAAAGGCAAATTTGAGGCTCGTTGATGTCTATCTTCTTTATTCCTCTCTGTTGTTATAGAAACCAGATTTTTCTCAGCAAGAGAGGGGGAAACTTGAAACCAAACTTGCAATGTTCACATTCTATTTTAAGCAAACTAAAGCTGAATGTTTTCGTCTCAGAATGACCGTGCATTTATTTCTATTCCACCTTCTGATGATGCTCCTGGCTCCATCCATAACACCAGTCATGATCTTAAACTTGCTGCAAAGTGAAGTACCTACTCTCTGAACTGAAGGGTTTTATCAGTCTTTAAAGAAGGAAAGCTCCAAAACACTGAAGAAATTTTATGAACAATGGAAGGTACCTAAATCCACTCTTCAGTAAGATCAACCTGAATGAATTGTGAACCCTCCCTGTGAAGAAGACACATTAAAACCAAAGACAGGATGGAAATTTCTAATATTTCCCTTAATGTTTCTCCTAAGAAGGATGGAGGGATAGGCCTAAGACTCAGATTTTTGAAGACTTGTAAGATTACAGGGATAACAAAGTGGAAAAGCCCGATTTCAATAATCTTTGGATCACACCAATGGAATAACAAACCCTTAAACAAATGAGGTATCCCAAGTCCTGTGTTGGGTGCACATCACATTGACAACAGCACAGTGCCAGTTATATTAAATTAACATTCATGCAAGTGAGAAATCCTGGATATGGAGCAGGAACACAGAGCAGATGGCTCTGGAGAACTTGGGATGGAACAATCAATCAATCTAGGGAAGAGTGTTTGGAAGAAAGTAAGAACCGTGTTAAATGTTACAGAAAACTTCAACACTGAGGAATTACTGAGATTTGGAGTGAGGAAAACACTGATTGTAAAAAATTAATGATTGCACCTGGAGAGATAGAGACAACCTCAGGAGCAGATAATGTGCTCACAGCAAACATAAATATCCAATATTTTCATAAAATATATTCTTCATAATATTTCTTCTGAGAACAGGAGAACTTGGAAGGCCCCAGGCACATGAGAATAGAACACAAAGCATTATTATCACCAGATTTCTCTTTTGCTTGCTGAATTGTAAGGCACCAAAATCAATTCCACAGATTATAATAAATGACAGAACCTCAGGTTAGAGAAGTTTAAACTGGGCATATGAAAGGAAATCTAGCATGCTAAAAATGCATAATGAGGACTTGCAAACCAAAGATAAAATATAAACGAGCTTGAAATGTTGATGATTTCCATATTATATATAGGAACTGTGGTTCCAAAAGGCAGGACTCTGAAAACATGACAGGGCTGTTCATAAGTCCAGTACCTCCATGTGGTTTCTATACCTTGGTTTATATTCCATATATATTATATACCTTGGTATAAATATTCCATGGTTCGTGTTAGAAAGGAAAAAGGGAAATTAAATCCACCACAAGAGGATGAAACATGCAGAATCCAATGTTACCTGTGTAATGTTTAACAGGACCACACACTCTAAATAACCCATATTTAAGAACTCTGATACAGAAATTATTATGGGACTGAATTTGGTAGGTGAGCAAAAGATGCCAACACTCATGTGACAGTACCCCAGGTGATGGGGGACAAATAGCAGAGCTATAGACTGGAATTGCCAGAGCAGAGTCGGTGGCCATGAAACACTCCAAAGCTGTCTGTGCCTATGGTTCTTACACTGCATGTGCTGTGCCATGACCCAGTTGTGCAGCAGCCTATAGTTTTCCACAGAACCTTTCACCATTTCCACCAGCAAGTCATAAGCAGCAGCCCTGGAGGAGTGGGACTTGCACTTTGGCTGTTGTCTGTCCTTCAGACTGGGCAGCAAGAACAGGAGATTGAAGATGTCCCTCAGAAACTCCTGGAAAACAGTTACATTGGCACATTTAGCAGCTTGGATGTACTCCTGAAAGATAAATCATATATTAACAATTTTCTAGGAATTTCTGTAGACTTTCTGGACCTCTATCATGCAGAACTTTCTGACTTGAATACAAGTTCTGAATCACAGATTTCAACAATTTATACTGCATAAAGTGCACTGGAACCACATTATAGTCTACAGAGGAACATGCCAATTGCAAAAGAATAACAAAATGTGATTGGTTTTATGACTGATAACTTGCCAAACCAGACATGGATTTTCAGTAACTTTGAAGACTAGTTTCTCAAGCTTTTAAGCTTTCCATACATCCAAACTACATAAATCTGACCTTTGCAGACCTCTATTTTAATTTCCACATCCTCCTCCACACTACACTCTGTGAACTGAATTCTTACTCTAATTTAATCTGCAAGCTCTCTCTAAGTAAAATATGCTTATCCAGTAAAACAACAGCAGTGATCTCTTAAAATGCTGTCAGCAGCGTAACATTTGAACAATCAAATTTTCTTCAGGGCTGTTTTATGGTAACAATAAACAGTCAAGATATAAGCAACATCACTAGACACCAGGGCCCACTTTTCAGCTGAAAAGGCGCAGTAAGAAGTTCTGTAAAACCTACAGAAAAAATATCTGATAAAAAATATAAAACTGATTTTAAATCAGTTTTTATACACAATTTGCTTTTTTTTTAATGACAATGCAGTTCTCAAACATAAAATATAAGTTTTTTAGCAACTTCCCCTGCCTCACCACTTTCCCACCTCACAAGCACAGGTGGAATGTAATAATCTTGTAACAGATCTCTGCCACTGCACAGGCATAGATCTTAAATGTTACTTTTAGATCAGACTGCCCAGGATCTGGTCAAAATCAGCTGTTGTTAAGGACTTAAACCAATTACTTCTGATCAACAGTAAAAACATTTAAAGATAATAAATGAAAATAAGTAAAACTTCAGGGATGGAAGAATTCTATCCTGGAATTACACAGAAAGGGAAGGAAGTGTATGCGCTACTTGTTAATAAAGGAGTATGTGTGTGTTTGTATACCAACCTAAGGCTAGAAATATGACACACTTTCATATATTGAGCCCTGCAATCAAAATGTGGTAAAAAAGGTACTATTTTGATCTCTCAGTGGTCTTGCAGTGTCCTTCTCACCTGGCCTTCCCGAGAAAATTTGAAGGGTGGTTTGTGCTTAATAACACTGGTTGCAAGGCGCAGCAGTCCCGTGAGCCCATCGTCCTCTATGTTCCCATCCTGATGGTCAAGGATTTCTCTGCTGGATATGCACACACAGGGAGAGAAGGAATGTCACAGTTCTGCTCCACTAACAATAAACACAATGCAAATTCCAAGTGAGATTCCTGTGGGCAAAGCTCACCTCCGAATGCAGTCAGCAAGGTGTCTCGCCAGTGCATCTAAATCAAGCAGGGTTGTCTGATTCAAAATAAAGAAAATGGAAAATGGGAAATAATTATGGACTTCTTTTGGAGAAAATTTTATTACTGCACACAGAAAAACAGAGATAATTAAAACTCATTTTCAAGCATGCTCTAAGGTAAGTTTTCTAACTTATGCTAACTTGCTCCTCCTTGGAACACACTGGAATTATTAACAGTGAATCTCACAGATAATTACAGCATTCCCATGTCTGTGACCCTTGTGTGTTACAACAACCCCCTTTCCTGACCCTACAGAGTCATTGCCTGACTCCAAGAGCTACTATAAATACACACCAGAGTAAACTGGGAGATGGAAAACATCCCAGAGCTGCTCACAGCAGTCCATCAGATTTTAAGAAAAAAATGTCTGAAGACAGCAATTAAAAGCACTAAACATTGGTATGAGTGCAAAGCAAACCTACCTGACTCGCATCTTTGACATGAATGTTATCAATCAGTTTGCACAGCAGCCAAAAATACTCCTTACAACCAGGTCGCAGCACAGTTTCCTCTTCATAATCCTCTATCTGTGGAAAGAAATTGCTTTTGTTCTGAAGTAGAAGACAAAATAACTGTATTAAAAAACCACAGTGAAGCCAGTAACTGTGTTACATGAGTATTACTTTCTTCAAGCCTCTAAGGTAAGTATAAGAACAATGTATTTTACAATGGTTACAGTGTGTGTTCTATTTTTCTTCTGCAGTATTTATTCATTTTCTCGAAAAATTGTCAGGATGATCTGGCAGACATGTAAAAGATCTGTAGAATAGTGTGGAGTTCATCCCACCCACTGCAAATCACAAAAATATTCAGGATTAGACTGGACAAAACATGAGAAATTTGGGCTGATTTCCCTTAGTTAATACAGCTCTAATTTTAAACTCTCCTGAAAAAGAGACAAATATTGCATTTCTCCAGGCAATTACTGCAGTGTCACAGTTTAACCACTTTTGGAAAGCTTCTGGAAACATCTAAACCAGAAGCCTTCATATATCTGTGTATCTGAAACAGTACATCAGACACAACAATAATGTGCTAACCATTTTTAGTTTTTATACTAAAAATTAAAAAAAATTTATATTTAAATTTTTCTTCGATAAAGTCTTGTCAGTTCTTAAATCCTTACCCTAATTGGTTTCAGAGCTTGAGCATCAGGGAGAAATTTTAACAAGGTTGATGCAGCCAGCAGCAAAAAGGAGCGATTGATTGAGTCTCCCCCATCCAGGCCAGAGAGAGATAATTTGTACAAACCATTGCAAGACTCGTGGCGAACTGCAGTCTAGGAAAAATAATCAAATTACATGATTACACACATTATTTGCAGGATTTTTTTTCTTTTGTGTCCTTTTTTTTCACAGGTACATCAATTCCTCTCATAATATCTATGAGGTTATCAGGGTTGAATGTGTCCTTCTGAAACAGGTATTACAAATAATGTGCATTTAAACTCCTTACAGAAAAATGCAAAATATACTATTCTAATTAAAAAGATGATTTGTCTGTGCCCTGTGTCTCGAGTATTTTCTGTGGGAATGATTACAGTGATTAGAATAGAAAATATCACACCTGGCAAAACAAGGAAATTTTTGTGAATCCTAAATTTACCCTTACTCATTTGTGACTACTAATTAATTTAATTTCACTAGAAGAACTATTTCCTTCTTTCTTTTATTAAGAAAAATATCCACAGTCTAATCAAGCTTTGGAAGTTTGCACTCTCTCATTTCCAGGGATTTTAAATGGAGCCAGCCTGTAAGCTTTTTCTGTGCTTGAGTAATAAAGCAACAGATAAAAATTATCACATCGTGTCCACCTTTAAGCAATCATCAGTAAATACAAAAAACTTCTACTGAGAATATAACTGATGCAATTTTTAAGCCTTTATTACATGAGGAAAAATTACTTAAAGCTAGTCAAAGCTTTGGTCATGAAAAAGATTTTTGTATTGATTCTCATTCAACTCATTTTGTGATTCTAAGTACAGAAAAATAAAATAGTGAAAAAAAAAATTAATCGTGTAAAAAACGTAATGGGGGAAGTACATTTAATTCATGTCAGGTGGCATCACCCAGAAATTTCAACAAATTAAGAAATGTTAACAAACTGCAATGAAAAACTGACCTTCAACCAGCAGCCAAGGAGAAAGGTGAGAGTTTACAACCTGGCTTGCCATCAACCACAGATGTGCCACCTTCCAATGATCACTTCTTACACATCACTAAAAGTAACTGAAGCTGATCTTGCCACTTTTAGCAGGAAAATACACGTCTTGAATTTAATGGCAACCCAAAGTTAATGACACTAATTAGGAATGCAACAACCTCCCCATTACCATACCTCTGGAATAAGAAGGGTGAGTTTCTTGAGCCAGTCTTGCAAATGATCACTGTCAGCCAGACTGGATTTCACCAAGGAGCAGCAGTGAGCCCAGCTCACCAAGAGCCACATGGAATAGTGAGTGACTGAAAGAGCAGGAGAGAAACCCCACTGTAAGCAACAGCTTTTTGGGTAGAAGGTTTGCACATTTATTTCAGCCACTCTAGCAGGCAAGACAAAAATCTTTCTTGGCACTTAGGATACAAAAAAACCTCAGAGCTTTACCAATATCCTGATTAAATACTGACCACTGTATTAATGATGACCATCCAATTAGATCAAATATTACTAGGGCACAGTCCTTTCCTAAATCTCTACTTCTTAACCCGTGAGCTGCTGCTCTGGATCACATCTTCACACTTATTTCCTGTTTTGTACTCATTTCTGTGGCCATGTTTGTGTTGCCTCAAACAAAAGTTCCACTGCAATCATCTTGCAACCCCCAGGTAACTTTGGAAATTCTTAGGTAGCATCTTTGTAAGGAAATCAGAGTAAGAATGAGCATTGTGCAGTGCTTCAGACTCCATCCAGTGTCACCTTTCCTCTGCTAATAAGGCTAGCACACTTTCAAGGACTACACTTTCAAACATCTCATCCAATTATCAATGGAGAAAACATTATTCATCTTTCATTATTCAGGAGAGAGACTGCCAGCAGCAAGAGCCCAAGCACAAACCCACCCAGTGACAGCAATTTCTGGGGCCAATATTAACTGGGATGTGCTCCCAGCCAACAAGGCCTGAACACTGATTACAGATACATCCAAGGGAGTCCAGGACAGCTTTTTATGGGATAGGACCCCACCTGTCTTGCCAATGAAGCTTTTCCTCTTGGCAGAATAAAGAAAACTGCTCTTGGAATAAGGTTTATTTCAATTTTTCAGGTGCAACAAGACTTTATTCCTGGTAGCCCTTCATCTTCTCCTTAGCTTCCACTGGAATTTCTTACTTTCTTCTTTGCAAAGTGTTACATTTCAATAGGATCCTGCCTGGATACCTCTGCCATTGGTTATTAATGCAGGATAAAGTGCTGTATGGGACTTGTCTGAATTTGCTGTTCTCATTGATGCAACCCGAGCTAAAAATTCTCCCATAGAATTTCTGCCACAAGCCCAATAAGAAAAATTTTGGCAAGAGGGAAGCAGCTGCTGCCCATGGAAAAACTCACTGAGCAGAAGATGCTTCCAACCCCTGCCCCAGCTTCACTCCCAAAATAAAACAGAATTTTCCCCCTTCCTAGTCTTAGATAAAGTTTGGGGATCAGGGGTGGGAGTAGGAATGGGGAAAATCCAGATGGGATTTAGCCTGGAAAGTGGATTGGGAAAATCTGGATGAGATTTCAGCCAGAAACAGGACCAGGAGAAACCCAGCCAGGAATTCTCCGGGAAACCTGATTGGGAGAAAACCTGGACCGGATTTCACCTGGAATTAGGACTGAAGAAAACCCAGACCAGACTTCACCTGGAATTAGGACTGGAAAAAAACCGGACCAGATTTCTCCTGGAAAATGGATCAGGGGAAAACCTGGATTGCATTACGAAGAAAATCCGAATGGGAAGAAAACATGGATGGGATTTCCCCTGGAAAGTCGATCGGGAAATGCCCAGGACTGGATTTCACCCTGAATCCAGACTGGGGAGAAAACCCGGACTGGATTTAAACCCAAAATTAGATCAAGGGAAAACCCAGAGTGGATTTCTCTCACAAACCATGGATATTTCCTTGGAGTAGAATGATTTTCCAGCACTCTAATGGTGGAATAAATCAAAATCATAACTTATCATCGATTTGCTCTCCCCATTATTAGCTCCTGACACAGCTGTTTTGCAGCACTGACCTTCATGCCTTGACCTGTGATCAGACTGAGCCTTCAACACCCTGATGGGAAGAAGAGAAAATAATTTAAATTTTATCACAGAACATAACAGATTATCACTCAGAAATACAAGTACACACAAGGCACAGCACAGTTAATCTTAAGTAACCACTTGGAAAATCACTCATCTTAAAAGGATTCATTGCTTGTAGTATTCAAAATTAGCAATGATAATGAAACTATGAAAACCGTCAAGTCACCCCATAAAGCTTTACTGTCTACAAGATTAAAAGTTATGGAGAAGTACCCATCTACAAACTTTAGACCTTTATATTTATTTACTTCCATTTTTATTAATTTCAATAAAAGGTTATGAAACCAAAAATATAGCATATGTACTTAAAAATTATTCCTGTAATTATAGGACTATGACAACTAGAGGTCAAAGTTAAGAACACTTGCAGACTGGAAATGTTCTGAATGTCCTTAACAATCTTTTAAAAATATGGTAAAACAACTATCCATCATTTGGAAACAGTTCTACAAGTCCAATGCAGCAAAAACCTGACCTCCCCAGCATCAGTTTGACTGCCTCAATGCAGCCTTACACAGAATTGCTTTTCTCAGGACAAAAAGGCAACAGGACCAAAATCTCCAATAGGTCAGATTTTGCCTTCAGTATCAGCAGGATGGAAAAAATAAGTCAAAACTGGCAGACGACTAAGCAACATGAAAGTGAATTTATTTTAGTTTCTCCATTACGCTGCCTTGAAAGTGAGAATGCTCTGGAGAAAATAAAGAGGGGATTTTGGCATGAGAATTTATGTCCTTTATGGTTTATACATCCATGCCTTTTACACCCTGACCACTGAGTTCTCAGCCCTCTCCTCTCTGCCACAGCAGGAGGTGACTAAGAAAAGCAAGTCTACAACCTCTGGAGCTCAATTTCTGATGTGGCTGTCAATGGGGACCACAGCTGGAAGAGCCCTGGAGTCGTGAACTAAAGCAGCGATGAAAATGTGCACACTCGATCAGCTTTATCACAAAAATAAAAAGATATTGTACCTAGGTGCCAAGTTGTCATATGTATAAGCAACTGACATAAGTCGCTGAATCAAACTGGTTCCCTGGACAAGTACAAGAAACACCTTTAAAAATTGAAGTTGAAAGAAAAAAAAAAAAAAAAAACAAGTTAATATAACAACAAGCTTTTTGATCTGTTTTTCAATTATACACACTGTGTGAATCTAAATAAACCCACCTGTGCAGAGGAGGAAGAGTCAAAGGCAAATCACAGCATCTTCACAGTTAACAATTTACTGGTTTTATTAAAGTAGAGCTAAAATCCCATGTTTCACTGACTAGGTCTAGATGCTAAAATTTCATTCTCTAAGGAAGACAATTCAACTGAATAGGAAAATCAACCATTTATTCAATCCTTTTAAGTAAAAGCACTATTTTTTTAAAGCATAAACTACTCACAGCCTTTTAAAAACCTTAGGTTTGAGGAGACAGGGCTGCGAATAAGGTTGGACACAAATTTTGCCTTTCTCAGGGATCAATACCTTTTATTGACTAAACACTCTTAAAATATTCATCTTTAACAAACCTGACAGACTACACAGAATTTTAAAACTCAAGTCTGAAGAAAATCTTAAAATATTTAAATATCAAATCCACAGCAATCAGAAATATTAATCAATTGACAACTAAAAACTTAAAACCAGTAAGAGAAAGCAACAGCATAATTTATGTGTTAAAAAATGTAATTCATTTACTAAGTTCCCTGTGTGACAGTAGCCCTGGTGATTTAGGGATTTGTTTTATCAAAAATGGCTGATATTTATAGAACAGTAAAGGTCTTTCCAGGTATAACAAAGGGGAAGTTTGGCTCCAGCTCAGAGTCCAGACCTGCACTTTTTGGCAGTCACAGCTGGTCCTGTGCCCAGGAAAGTCAATTTACAGTGAACTTTTCCCTGATGCCAAAATATTTCGTGTGCTTGGCCTGCTTTAGGAAATCAGCATGCAGGAATCTGGCAGGAAGGTTTACAGCTGCAGGTAAGTTCACACTCACTCAGATTTCCCTAATAAAGTCATTTTAGTGTTTATTAAAGTAATCCAAAACGGACTTAGCGAGGACAAGGGCAGCTCATAACCACAAGTTAATAATAAAAAGACTGATCAATTTAAGAAACAAAACCTAAGAAACAGGGACAAAGCACTGGAATTCTGAATTCCCAGTTAATGTGTTCACCAATCACCAAAACACCTTTTGGTTGCCAGGTTTAAAGCAATTCAAATACTTTTCTATAGAACAAGTAAGAGATCAATTATATTACTGATATCAATTAGTACTACTGACTTCCACTACGTGATTTTATTACTAAAATAAGGACTTCACATTTACTCTTTTAGAAAAGGAGTTATTTTCTAAAGCTCACAGAACTTCTGTGTGTCTCCTACCTCTGTCAGCCGCGGGATATGAAGGCCCTTGACGTGGTCACTTGTTGTCTTCCTGGATTTGCTCGGCCACGTCCTTTTCCTGTGGCTCTCTGCTACCCCAGACCAGGCAAAGACATCGTGGTAAGCCAAATCCAGATCTGAGGGATCCACTGCAAACTGGCAGATGAGCTTCAGCAAGCAAGCAAGACAGTCCAGCTGCCACTGGGAAAGGGAAGGAAAAGAAATCTTCAGTTTTGAGGGATTTATCGTACACGTAATTCAATCCCTGCTATGGAATTTGCAACTGAAAACCTCAGCAAGGTATAAAGGATAAAAAATCAGAAGTAACTTGAATTTAGCTCAAACTAACGATAGAATAATAGCAAAAAATGTGATTATTAGTCATTCTTATATAACATGTTCATTATTAAAAAGTGCCTTTATTAACACCACAGCCACTGTAACTAATTGTCTCACTGACAGCAGAGGAAAATGCTGGGAAAGATCATTAACAGATTACTGCTTTTAATACACACTATCATAAATACTTTTCCAAATGACAACCTTCCCTAAAATAAGCAGAAAAAAGAGCAAAAATAAATACTCCATTCTTGTTTGGCTACTTTTGACTTCTTTAAAGAAGTATGATCTGTTACAGTAAT
The DNA here is from genome assembly GCF_049639895.1 of Pseudopodoces humilis. Taxonomy (NCBI): domain Eukaryota; kingdom Metazoa; phylum Chordata; class Aves; order Passeriformes; family Paridae; genus Pseudopodoces; species Pseudopodoces humilis. The sequence goes on from NC_142202.1 coordinate 3,412,743, forward strand.
ATCAATACAGTTGCAATCATTCCTGAGGAAGGAACCCAGGTTTTCTTCCCTCTAAGGCTCCATGAGCTACAACTTTTAAGTTCTACAATTTTAGAATGGACAACCCTCCCTAAAATCCATAGGAAAAACAGGAAGGGTGGTGCTAAAATGTAAAAAAAGTCAAAGGATATATCTATACATACACACACACTTTTTTTCTATAACCTCTTCCAGGAAAATAAAATATTTTGAAAGAAGATGCTATTACATAGACTCTGGTGGTTTCAATCAGAGAATGAATCTATTTCATGACAGAAAAATAGCTGTAATAAAGGTTCAAAGTATTAAAAGTCTTTACAAACAACAAGAATGTTCTTCTGGAAAGGGTGAATGAACACTTACCACAGTCCATGATTCCTGTTCCTTAGGCTCTAGGATTCCAGAATTGAAAATTTCCAGTAACTGCTGGAGCCCTCCAGCAGCAACAAACTGTAAGGATGTTATGGAGCCAAAGTGAGAAAAAGCAGATACAGAAAGAACCACTAAGATCAGTTAGATACCAACCTAAGTTTTTAAATCAATAAATAAATTATAAACTATTCAGCTGGATATTTTATGAAAACAAATGAAATAATTGTACATGGCTATGACAAATTTAGAAGCTGTGATAACACAGAAAACCAATGCTGCAAATGTTATCCTTAAATTTGAGATAAAAGATTTTAGGATAGATAATGTTTTAAATGGGTTTTTATTTTACATCTCTTGAAAAATTGTCTTAGGTATCATGGAATACTGTAGGAAAAACAAACCTTGCAGCTCCACGTGTTTTTACTGTTTTCTATTTGATCTTCACTTGAATCATCTGAGTCTGGGTAAAGATCACTGTAACTTCCCTAAATATAAACAAGATTAACTGTAAAAACAGCTAAAAAATTGTAATACTATAAAATAAATCATCAATATATGCTTTGGTTCAGAGAAACCCAGATATTCTGTGCAGGAAAATTACCGTAGATTCACGTCTTATCCTTCTGTTGGGCTTGCCCAAAGCTTCAATAATTTCTAGGGCATACAAAAGTTTATGGGCACTTTTTATTCGCAGAAGATCCTTCCAGCTAAAGCCATCATTACCCTTAAAAGATGAAAAAAAAAAAGATAGAAAACAATTAATACAATTATATGTAATGCTCATCTATTTAAAAATGCAGGGAGAGGATTTTTCAAGTGTCATGGGCAAATTGTTTGGGGTTTAATTTCATCTGTTATCTGAAATTAGACAATTTCAAGCATATTTCTATGCATGATTAACCATCTGAATAATGAAAAGGCAACATTATTATATGCTAAAATACAATTTTAAATTAGAGGAAAGCAAATGTCACATTGTAACTGCCACCAAAATTGTGATGCATGTGTGCATAAAGAGCTGTAATATCTAAAATCTGTTAGGATGTAATTCCAACCACTTTTAAAGAGGCTGAATAATATTTTCATCTGTAGGACAAGAAATTAACTGTGCTTCCAAGCAAACCATGCTGTGAACTGGGGGAGGAGAGTACAAAATTATGACTACCACAACAGCCACAGTGTAAAAGCCAGGCTGCAGCTGAATAAACTGCTCTTTCAATCTAAGTAAAAAAGATTGTGATCATTAATACTATTCATTTATAAAATAAATTTTGAAAATTAAATTATAAGAACAAACATTGGGAGCTAAGCTGACATCTCTGTTTAGTTTTAGATTTATTAGGTTTATTCTTGTCTCAGCACACAATATATTTACTATATAACATTCCTATATTTGGGGAAAAGTCAACTAAAGCACTGGATGCTAAATTCAAGTAAAATAAAGATAAACATGTAAAATTTTGTTCACCTGCTCATCAGAAATATTCTGGAATGCCTGCAGCATATTAGGGCACGTTGGTAGGAGCATTAACAGCTCCCAGACACGTCTGGATAAGTTTTCTGCATGGAGATGGAGCTCTTCACACCTTGCACTCTGACAAACCAAACCACAACCATTTTTACTGTGAACTTCTTTGAGAAAATGACATTTCAAAGCCCACAAATGTATTTATTTGTAATTAAGAAGCTATTTGCTATCTAAATCCATAATTAGGACATGATGGTTGAAGTCTGAACTTGCAAGAAACTAAGTTACACGATCTTTAAATCATATTGCATATTTTGAAATTTTTAAATGCAAATAAAACTTATAAATAAATTACAGGTTCAAATCTACTATATATGATTTCATTTCCTTCAAGCTAATGATGGCATAGAAGACAAAGCTTGGGTTTCCGCAATAAAACTTTACAAACCTTTCTTCAAGCCAATTCCTATTATGAGTCATCACATATACTTAAATAATCAATATTGTCTCTTAAGAATTTTTTTTATAGCTTCTACAACATTTAGAACATTAAAATTTATCAGAACAACACTGCTAAGAAAAAAGGAAAATGATAAAGATTTGACCACATGTGAATAAGCAGGTAATAAACACCTCTAGCAACTGAACAGAGTAGACAAAAAATAGGCTTCACAGGAAAACCAAATCCAATTAAGTAAGACTTAAATGTAATTGTTCTAATAAAATTACTCCAAATTACCTCACTATCTTCCATAGCTACTTCTCCAGAAGGAGGCTTAAAAGAGGCCAGCATCTCTAACAAATCAAAGAGGGTGGTAAGATGAGGCTCTTGCAGGAGTAAAAGCATTGGAATGTTGTCCTTCTGAGGAGGAGGTAGGCAGGAAGCTGGGAGCTGGACACCTTCACCTTTCCGTTCTCTCCTGGGGGCACCCAGGGACACGAACACCATCTGGAACACACAAGGAGCAGAGAGACAATTTTATGACAAGCCATGGAATGTTTTCGTAAGTATCAGAATTAAAAAATTAAAGACAAATTTTTGGTTTGCAGTCGTATCTTTACTTTGTGGCATTTTCAGCAACTGTCACAAATGAAGTTTGGGTTTGCTTTTCACTTCAGGCATTCACAGTGTAGCTGCATTCCTGATTCTGCCCCTGAGGCTGGGGGGACTCCAGTCCTGAGCTGCTACCACCCCAATATTGATCACACCCAGCCCCACGGACAGCAATCAGCTGCAGAACACAAAAATAAAGTCTTGGCCACCGTTTCCAGCGACTGCTCTCATTCTGCCAGTACCTGCATATCCTTAAAGCCCAACTCATGGAGCGTTTTCTCATCATAGTCAGTTGTCAGCTCGTGCCCAGATGAAATCATTCTCACAGGTCCCATGAGGCCACCTAGGACAAAAGCCTATTTCAGCAAAATTCTGGAATCATATTTTAAGTTTCACAATTTTAATAGTACACCCCTTAGTAGAGGCAAAAACTTGATGTCATTTCCTTAAGAAAAGTGGTAATTACATTCAACTAAATTTACTTGCACGTATCACAAATAACCTTTTTGATGCCAGGTCACCCAACTCTGTAGTGAGAAGTGTTTGTAAAACAAATTTAAACACGCCTTCTGTATTTTGTAGTAAATGACATGACACTATGCCACAGAAGGATAATGGAAAATGATTGGGATCATCAACAGAATCCCCTTGTACCACACATACTTGTGCTCAAGTCAAAGAAGCGATGATTAATCTTACTTAAATATAAGTTGGAACCAAAGAAGTCACATCACACTTCAGAAGGGAAAAACTGAACAAGAAACCTGAACAATTGTAAGATTAAGACTTAAATTCCATTTGGTGCCGACATCCAAGACTCTCTTCTTACAAGCACACTTTGCCCAACATGACGTTTTTCTAAAATGCCAGTTATAATAAAAATAAGTATTTTCTGCTTTGTGGCAAAAAGCAAGACAGTTTCTTTACCAAAACTGCTTCTGATGAGTGGTTGGAAAAGGATTTTATAAAGAAGGCAATTAATGTGTCCAAAATTCAGTCTGGTTTACTTACATTGTGTAAAACATGGTTTGTAGAAGTTGTTAAACTGTGAAAAGCAACTCTGAATCATGTTTAAACATATACTAATAGTGGTGCTGGAAAGAGCTGTTCATGGACAGAATTGATTCAGATCATTATTCATTACATGCTAACACATGCTTATAATGAGAGAGAAAAACCAAGAAAACAAAGATAATTCAGAAAACATTCAGATCAGCAATAACTGATAAGAATGCTGTAATATATAACATCAGGAGGATTTAGGAAACATCCTCCTGAAGGATAAAGCAGGAATTTTCATTCACTCACATACACACTAAGGGAACAACAACAGGATGCATATTCACTATATAAAGCAAGGTGACATTCCAAATTAGGAGCCTCAAAGCAGGATGAAGAATCAGTTCTGCTACAGGATGACCATAAATTAAAAAGCAATTGCAGGAGTAAGGAAAATCTTCCACCTGACAGGAATACATGTATATGGAGCATAAATTATGAATTTGGATTGTGGCTTCAAACTCTGAATCAATGGCAGAGCCAGAAGTGCATGAATCAGATGAAATGCAGAGTAAGATATACAGAAATGTAGGATTTTATCAAGCCATGTGCAACAGAATCTCCAGTTTACAGAAAATAACATAATTCAAACAATAAGAAGAAAAATAATGTGGGGGAAAATCTATTGGAACATGGAATTTGGACAGATTTAGGGACTTAGGGGATTTACATTTTCTTTGCCATTTCAAATAAATGGTATCTCTTAAGAAACAACACTATTAATTAGAAGTGAGGGTGATATCAATTAGAACTACAGCTAAAGAAAATAAATCATAATGCTTGCTTAGCTGGGATATCTGGGGGGAAAAAAGCCCACAATCATTTAAGTTGTAAAGGCAAAATCTCCAGGTAGGAACAGCTCACCAGGGAAATCCCCTTTGCGACTGCTTTGGCCAAACTCCTGAAGCTGTGCTTGCTGGTTTATCTGCTCCTTCTGCAAATTTTCATACCAATGTGTGACTTCTGCTCGGAGATCAGCCACCTGATCACTAGGGTACATTTCTATGGTCATCTGAAAGAAAACAGGTGTTTGATTTTCCCAAGAGAGCTATGGAATTACTAGCATTTAACAGGGTGGGGTGTGCCTGGAAAAGGAGTTTTCACTCACCTTGTCAGGAAGTCCAGCTGGCTGACAGACAATCCTTAGAGGTAGCGACTGTTTGTCACTCAGGGCTTTCAAGTGACTGCTGATGCCAGTGCCTTCAATCTGCCACTGTCTCAGGTGATATGCAAACCTTAGGAAGTAGGCAAAAACATGGAAAAAGTGTTTTTTTCAAGGCATATTTAACACTAATGTTTGCTGAACAATGAGAGAAAGACAAAACCTGCAAGCTGTTTTGAGTTTTTTTCAGTAAGAGGAAGTTACTGACATCCTTGCTATTTTTCAAATAAAGTAACTTTTAAGAAGTTTCTTTGGTGAGGGATGGGGAAACACAAACACATCCACACATACTGATACAAGAACAAGGGCCAACTCTGGTAACTGTTTAAACTTTATTTATGACCTTTCACAGTTATTCCCTACTGTCTTTCCTTCACACAAAGAAACCTTTCCTTAAATTAATAATCACCCTTAACACACTCATCACTATGATAAGAGGAATGGAAATAAATTCAGCATCCAAATGTATCAGTAGAGTTTTTTACCTTCTCCTAAAAGCCTCCAGGTGTGTTTTCAGCATTAAGAGCCCTCTTTCAATAATGGTCAGACTCGAATGAGAATCTTGCTCCAGGTTACTCGAAGCTATCATCAGACTCTCCATACACTTGCTAATAAATTCCTGCTCTTTTTCCAGGCCAGTTTTACCTGCAATACCAGTTCAAGTCAATTTACAGGCTTTGGAACAACGCATTTTAATACTAAGAATAATGAAAGGGTAGTGCTGGGTATTCTTTTAAAGCTCTTCAAACAGAAGAATAAAAAAGATTAAAATTGAAGGTGATACCGTTGATGTAGTAAGAGTTGATGTACTGGATGGCTGCTCGACTGACATCACCAGACTGTGCCCTCAAAGCAATGCCCCAGAACTGGTCCATGCCACACAGCTGTTTTGACAAAAGGAAAACAAGCACAGAAACAAAACGTTGCCTCATTATTTTACTGGGAGTAAGGGTTTTCTGATCTGAGATATTCTTTTTAGCTCTTGACTCAATCACTAACAATATCTCATTTTCTCCACTGCTTGCACTGTCAGTACTGCACGCATCAATTACCACAAAACTCTGAATTTCTCAGAAACATTTTCGAAGCATGAAACATGAGGAGAACTGGTTGAAATTCTAAATAGTGAATTGTCATTTCTGACAAACAGGAATATTTTCAGATGAAGCCATAACACCACAACTATAATCAGTATTCACTGAAAGAAAAATAAATTGCCTCAAATCAATTCGGAGAATATATTCTAAATGTAATTATATTTATGAGGTAACTGCTCTGGAAAAACTTCTAAAGCACATAATACATAAATTGAGACACATTTTACAACAGGTTTCTGGTCAGAATTGAGTATGACTAACAGAATGTCATTTGACCTTCTTCACTAGATAAGTAAATGTTACAAACCTATTTTTTAAACTCAACAGTGGATACAGTTCAGTTAAGATAAAATATAATAAACTGCACAAAGAGATGCAGGCAGCAGGTATCACTTTTTTGTTGTTTTGTTGTTTCCTATCTTTGCCTTGAGAGATAAAATCCACACGTGCCAGAGAGAAGAAAAGCACGAGACAGAATCCAGGCTCACCTCGGAGTTGGAGCCACCATCATAAGCACTCGTAGCCAGTCGAGCCAAATTACACAAATGCTGGAAGAGGTTTAGGCCAGTCATACTGATAGTTTCAGGTTTTAGCTGTGGCATCTAAGCAAATGTAAAAAAATATGACAGGTGGAACAGAGAGCAATTACAGGGTATTTATTTCACTAGCACTGTTATTACTAATTGCTTTTATTATTAATCACATTCAAATGCAGTAGATTGAATAGATCTGTTCTTGAAAAAAGATCATACCCTGAATGTTAGATACAAAATGAAAATCAAATGTAATTGGCTTAAACAATTCACTTCACCACTGATTTGAACTCTAGCTATGCAGAGGGGAAAAGAAGTTACTTCATTTTAACATCAGCTGCTTAACTTATCAACAGCAGGAGGATCTGTTAGTATATGTGATGCCCATCCAAAAAAACTTGTACATGTTCAAAACTAGACAAAAACCTGTGTAACCTTGGGAAAGAACTAGACTACATTAATTATTGCACAATCTATCCATTTTGTAATGTCATCTGTCAAAATGGATAGATGGAACCCCTTGCAGAGAGCTCAGCATGTTTGTCTTTCCAGTGGCTGTATTTGCTGATATTTGTAGACCCCTCCCAAAAAGAAAAGTCCATTTTTCAGTTCAGGTTGAGCTGTACAGCATAAAGCAAACTATAGTTTTGTGCAGTTTTTTTTCCAAATTAAAATAAAGTGCTACACAGCTGCAGATAGAACACATGGACTATTTGTAAAGAACCACTCAGGTAAATTGCAGTGTGAAAAGAATTCCCACTAATCCATTTCCCTCCTCTCTCCAAGCAGAGAAAAACCTCTGCATGACAAGCAGGGCCCTCCTGGACTACTGAAGAGATGATTTCCATAGAAACGATTTTAAATACAACTAACAGTGTTGATACAGAACAAAACATTCTAATTGGAATTCTAAGGTTGCAATTAATTCTGTACATACCTTTTCCAAAAAAAGATGTTTGTACGTCTCCATACCCATGGCATGCTGGTCTTTACTCCGTACTTGATTCAAGAACCAGTGTAGTGCATCATCATAACATTCAGAATCTTCTACTAAACAGTGCCACAGGATGTCCACTTGTTCTAAACTCAACCCTACAATTAAGGAAGTATTTTTAATTACTCCTCTGTAACACCAACTATTCCATAAAGCCCAAAAATACACAGAAAAATCAGAGTATTTCTGTCAGGTCACAGCATATAAATGTATTGTATGACAATTTGACTATCTATAGTGAGAACACCCAAAGATCAATTGTAAAAAGTGTAATTTCTTCATAATGAAAAATTATTTTCTGACAGTATTACAATACAAAGAATTATTTCTTTTTGGAATATAGTACTCTACTAAAAGATCTCTGGGAACAATATGGACACAAACCAAAGCCCTTAAGTACATAATGTATTATCTTCCCTTAGTAATTAATCCAATCCTATTATTTAGAAAAACTGCAGCACAGAGAACGTGAAAATTTGTTCTCACAGAACTACAATACAATTTCAACTCCAATGTTGGTTCTGTGCTTTTGCCAGAAAATCTTCCTTTTGAAACTGTCTTGGAGATTATTTTCAATTATATGATTATTAATCTGATATAAATTACTAAGAAGTATTTTTGCCTTACTCTGGGGTGCTGCTGTGGTAAGATAACCCCAAATACTCACTGAAATGATCTGGAGATCCCAGAGTTGAAAACACACATGTCAGGAATTGAAGACGAACCTGAACCTCGGCACTGTGGCTGTATCTAAATGAAAATTTGGACAAAAAATGAAAGTTTGTTTTGCTGTTTATTGCCATAACTTCTTTCCTACTCATCCATGTGCCTCTTAAAAACATAAATAATTGTTTCTTAAAATTTTCTTTCTCAATTTCTAGTTCAGTGTATGGCCCAAACACCAGCTGAAGATGTTGCAGAACCACCTCAAACAGCAGAATGACACAATAGCTGTCACTAGATAAAATCCTTTTTCTGCTGGGAATTGAGAAAGGGGATAAGAGTGGGGTTTTTTTTGTCTTACAGTCCAATTTAACTGTATCATTTTGTCATCTTACAGAATCTACCTTATTTTTTACCCTAAGTTGTAAAATGCTGATATTTCTACTCTGAATTTCTAATTCCAAATGATACATATTCTTCACAAAAAAAAGTCATAACTTATTTAAAAATATTGACTTTATTTCTATTTATACAGTAAAAGCTTGATGGAAAAAGGAGCAGAACAATTTCTCATTTAACCTGAATTTAAAGGATCCTACCTTCCTAAGTAATTCCTCACTAAAGCAACATCTAATATAAAGAGTGAAGTTAGATTTGAAGAAGTGAAATTGGACCCATAAATAGCAACATGTTTCAGATGTGGGTGCCCATATTGACTTTGACATCTGTCAAAACAGGAACAGTCTCTTCCTCTGGGATTGGGGAGCTGGAAATTGTACTGCTTGTTTATACACACCTGATTTTAATCACACAGATTAGAAAGTACAGATGGATGTATTCAAACAAAAAAAAATAATGCAAAGGCTAATGATGAATTTTAAAACTAAAACAATTGAATAGTTCTAGTATATGAAATCACTTTAATATCAAAACCTTTATGTTTTATTTGCACACAAATATTCAAACATGACATCTAACAAAAAAATTACACAATAGATGGGTTTTTTTTAAGAAAAGGAAGCTATTTAAAGTATTTTTACAGACTTTTGTCTCCTGAGGCAGGAGATGTCCCTATAGAAAGTATTTACTTACAAGAACACAGCAGCAGCGAGAGAAGACAGCAGAAATGGTTAAAACCATAAAATATCAAAACACTCCAAGTCAGCCGTGTACTTACAGTGCATGTTTGTGTCGTCCCTCCCTGACTGCCTGGATGTAGTGTACCAAATTATCAAAGAAAAGTTTCATCATATTTAGTTCCTTTTCTGCCCACCTGTGACAATTTGAAGGACAGAAAGTATTATGGTTTGCTTGAAAAGATCAGAAAAGCCACAGAAAGCAGCCAGCTGTTACAGGAAAACAGAACACACATAACTCCAAAGTAAACATTCCATTTTGCATCTACCATAGGAGCTGGACTGTACTCTCTTCCTCTTTGCAATCCTGAAGGTTTCCTAACATTATTTTCAGGCATAGGACTGACAGAACACTCCCTTTTGAGCCCATGAAAACTGTTCCCAAAGACCCTAACTCAGAAACAGTCTAACTCAGAACTGGGCATATGTTTAAATGTCATGTTAAAAAGCCGAGGGAAAACTGCTGATAACCACTGTCACCTTTTCAGAAGTTCTGTCTCTGCAGTTACACGGTTTGCTCTGCTACGAATGCTGTACTCTGTATTATCTTCAAATTTCAAAGGATTTTAGAGTCCCCTAAATGCCAACATTTTTGGGACAGGGGCCTACTTACATTGTTATCCAATGTGTATCATAGCTGCTCCCAAATTGTTGAAATGTTCCAAACAGTTTGGGAAGAAGACGAAGTGAAACTACTACAGATCTGAGAGAGAAAGAAACAATGACAACACGTGATTGTTACAAAACTGAAATAACTGATTTCAAAATTCCTTTGAGAAGCTCCAGTTCTGTGAGCAGACCAACTAAAGGAAAGTGCTGTAAATCATAAATCAGAGTCATATGGGTTGGAAGGGACTTTAAAAGCCACCTCATTCCATCCCCTGCCAACAGCAAGGACACTTTCCACTATCTCAGGTTGCTCCAAGACCCATCCAGCCCAGCCTTGGACACTTCCAGGGATCCAGGGGCAGCCACAGCTTCTCTGGGCAACCTGGGCCAGGGCCTGCCCACCCTCACAATCAACCATTTTTTTCCTCGTATCTAATCTAAACCTACTTTCTTTCAGTTTGAAGCCATTCCCCCTTGTCCTGTCACTCCAGGCACTTATAAAAAGTCTCTCACCCAGTTTCATGTAGGCTCCTTCAGGTACTGGAAGGCCACAATCAGGTGACTCCAAAGCCTTCTCTTTCCCAGGCTGAACAATCTCAATTCTCTCAGCCTTTCCTCACAGCAGAGGGGCTCCATCCCTCTCATCAACTTCTCTGGCTGTGCTCCAACAGCCCCAGGTCCCTCCTGTGCTTGTGAAATATCCCATCAAAGTCAACCAAGAAGTTTTCTGACCCTGAACTACACTTACTTCAATTTCTTTACATGTAACTCCTTGGACACACAGCTGAGGTTAATCTCTCAGCATGCTTGTAGCTCATCTCAAATGCAGTTCTCAGCAAAAAGGTAACAGCTCAACACAGCAGGTGATGTCCAGCAGTCACTTGTATCATGAAAACAAATTCCACTTTCTCCAGTACAATTTCACTGCTTTGGCTGGTATTAAAACAAGTCAGATCAAGGTGTTCCTTCCTCACAGAAATTAGACCCCATAACAGACTTGGTGGAAAAGAATTTGTCTATTCCTCAGCCACCTGTGTAAAATCTGAATATTCAGTGTAAAATGCTTAGGCCAAAGCACTTGACCTTGCCCTCGACTGACTGAGGTGCAGACCTGATTTTACCTAAGGCAGAAAGGTAATAACCTCTGGCACAAGGGAGAGCAGACAAATGCACCAAAACATGAGAAATTCAGGACACCAAAGACAAAAAGAAATGGAGCATCAGAAACATCTGCAACAGTTTGGAAATGATTTTTATTCTTTCGCTCTTGCCTAGTCTAAGTTATCTTCCTGTAAAATGAAATAACTGTTAGAGCCAACTTGGATTTCTGGTATGCTGTAAAAATAAGATACTTATAAAACAGATAATTTATGGTTGAAGTTACCTGTTGTTTGCTAAATTTTCTAAGCAGCCTTCAATAAATCTCATTCGAATCTGTCTGTCAGTGAACCAGCACACTAAAGAACAGAGCAGCTTCTCTGCCTCATTTATTAACCCTTCAGAGAGATGAATCTACAGCAAGTAGAAAGAAAGGGCAATGAATATTATGCATTTATTTTCTTTCTAAAAATAGTGTTTTCTGGTATTCAACTCACTGCATCTTCATCCTGGACCAGATCCCAGAGTAGGGTATTTCCTTTCTTACAAACATTATCCAAATTAATGTCTGTCACCGCATTGCTGTTGTACTGATGTTTGTGAACTGCTGGTCCTGCACAAAATATAAAGACCATTAGTGAATAAACAGAAGGAACCATCTGAATTGAACATTATTCCCTAAGTGCACAAACAACAACACATTTTATTTGTTAACTGGGCTATTTCAAAGCTCAACAACGCTGTAATTGCAGCCTTTTTTCACATATGGGTTTTTAAAAGACCATACCAGAAGCCAGAGGGGCAGTTGGGCCAATATTTGCAGTGCTTTTGGCTAATGGCAAAGTGCAATTAAAAACAGCACTGAAGAACTGCAGATGCAATTGCTTTTTAATTTAATTCATACTTTAATTAAAAGATTTCTTAAGCCTTTCTGTGGTGTCGTGGTCCAAAGGGAGTTATCTCCATAACCACCACGGCTGGAACGCAGGGAAGGAGAACATTTCAATGAACTCCCCTCCTACTACGATTCCCTCCATCCAACTAAAAACCAGGAAAAACAAACACCATTTTCCCATGTATTAAAGCATCAAAGTGCAGGATTTTAGAAACTCATCATGTTTTCATAAACACTGATAGACATTTTCTTTCCTCTCTGTGCCCACAGCTGGCACCATTCATTGATCTACTATTTAATACTATTTTCATGGAACAGCAAAGTCAAGTAGAAAATTCAGACTTGCACACAGAACACTGTAATTATTTGCACATGCAAAACTAGGGGTGTCAAAAATAAACTGCACTGAGAAGGCCTCATGCTCAACCAGGAATTTGAATCTTCAGTTAGACAAGTAATATCTATGGAAAATACTGAAAAAAATATGCTGATTTATAGATTTATGAAGTTTTTAATAGTTTATTCAAGTCTGCAGTGTAGAAAAAGTCCATGTTTTCAATGTCAGGCTAAAATTATTATCATAAAAACTTCTTATTTGATTACTTCAGGGAAATATATAAACAGCACTGGGTCCTGCTGTCTGCTGGACAAGAGCAAAGTTGGTTCTTGCAGGCCAGTGAAGAAAAACATGAACCCTTCACCAACCCTGCTCTCCATTATGTTTAAAAAGAGGGTAAAAGAGAAAATAAAGCTGCCAAAATAGCATATGGAAGGATGATATAATTCTTGAGAAGTGTTTTAGGAGCATCTTAAATTGCACCCTGAAGTAAACCAGAAGATTTGGCAGTGTAAGATGAAATAGCACAAAATGTCCTTTACTGCAAACTCCCAAAGTATGAAGTCATATTTTAAGTCATTTTTCCAGAGTTAACTTCTCTAGAACCCATTATGGTTATTTCATTTATAGGTTCATTTATGATGTCAAATGTACAAAATCACAGTAATGTGCACCTACCAGCACAAAAATTACAGAAGGTTTCAGAGAGGAAAATAAAGACAACCTTGCATTTCAGTACCACCTTTCTTTACGCTTAAATAACCTGTTAGAAAAAATTACTTACTAGGTTCTTTTGTGCCTTTATTTGTTTGAACTTGCATTCAAAGCTCCAGACAAAATGGGAAAGTGGGGGATTTAAAAAGATAAACACAGCTAAAACACAGCTAAAAACAAATGAATGTTTCTGTGTTGACAAATCAACACAGACACAAAAACGTATCTCTTGGAGAAACATTAAATTCTCAGCAGTCATCATGGTTATTTTGCACAAATACAAATAAGTGGTTAAAATAACTGCATTACTTTAATTACTGGAGACTAATTCAAAATGACAAACTAAGTTTTTCCATTTTTCTTTTATCACTCTTACCTTGACTCAGATGTTCATGATAGATAGAGGCCAGGTTAGGAAGGTGCTGCTGAAGATGAGATGTTAGCTCAGCATGGGAATTAATCTGTACAAGCTCTTCTTCACAGCCAGACTCTTCCCCATCAAAATCTGCCATATTTTTCTCTGATTTTGCACTGACTTGAGAACTACTGCAGCTGACATCATCTGCACTAAGCATATCATCAACCATATGCCTGCAAAAGAAGAATATCAGAATGGACAATATCAAAGAGGAAGCTGTTTATAGCAGACTACAAGCGAGCAGACATCTCCCTAAAGCTATAGTCAGGATGAATCATCTGTTTGAACAGCAGCCCTTGTATGAATTGGAAAAACAATTACAGATAAGTAAACTGAAGATCTCACTAGCATGATGACTGGGTTGGCTTCTTAATGTTAACTAAATGCAGCACTTTCAAAAACATTTTTAGCATTTTCTTAAATGCTGTCTTATTTATTCAATACTAAAACTTAAGAGAAATCTTTAATCAGATGTTACCAAATCAGATATCTGTGTAACTGCCTGTGAAAATGAACATCTCTGTAAGACAGGATTATTCTGAGCTGCAGCAAAATATCCACACACCAATTTCTGCCCCAATGGAGGATTTTGCTACCACTTTTATTTCAGTTATGGAAGGAGTCAGAAGAAATGCCAAGCTACCTACCCATCATGGTGATGGTGGTGGTGGTGATGGTGGTGGTGGTGCTGGGGCCCAATGAACTGTCGACAGTTAAATAATTCATTCCCAATAGTTTCCCCAAGGAAGTCCCCCGTGTGAGTTATACAAGAATCTTGAGAGCCTTGTGAAATGTGAGCAGTGCTCATTTCCCCTGCCATGTCATGCTCTGCATCCTCAGCATGGGAGCAAGCATCGAGCATGCGGATGCGATTATCCACTGGCGGCACCGCGTCCGTGTTAAAAACATGGTCCTTGCCCGCCCCGTTACTGGCGCCGCTCCTCTCCGATGCCCCCTGGGCATCTCCCAGGCAAATGCCCGTTTGTGATTCCAGTTTTCTGCCTCGTAGATCTGTGCTCCGACTGCTTTTCTGGGGATTGTGACTCCTGTCCTCTTCCTCTTCGTCCTCCTCCTCTTTGAGAGCCTCGATATCCGCGATGTCTTCTGACTGCACCTCGCTGCCGGGGCTGCCGGCGGACTGGCTGGCGTGACTGGAGTTAGCCTCGTTGCTGGATCCATCACTGTGGCCACTGCTGCTCCCAGGCCCGCTGCTGCCATCCTCACCGCTGTTGGCTGTCTCATCAGAGCTTCCTTGCATGGATTCCTGAAATTATTTCAGGGTTTTTTTTAATATTGGTGGAAAAATAAAGCACCACTGGAAATACATAATTAATATCATCATCATCATTCAAACATCATTCTTCCTTTAGGAGAAAATGTGTCACATCTACAAGTTTCCATTCATTCTTTCTCAATTTGGTTGCTGATGACAAAATGCTCCAAGCAAGATTCAGATTTAATAATTGATTTTTTGCATTACCTTGCTGCTAACAGGGTGCACGCGCACAGAGCCCCATAGTGACACAAAAACAAGGTCTTGCTGCCCATTACTAAGAGATTAACCTAACTGAAACACAACTGAAATGCAGGAATACATTTGTCTGAGGTGGTTTTGAAACAAGTGCAGATAAAACATCATTTTTATAGCTAACAACAGGCAACTCAGCAACAAAATTCCCGGAGTCAGACTCGCGCTCTTACCTCTGTGTCCGAAAGGCGCTGCTGGACGTGTTTTGTTCTGTTAATCAGCTGTTCCTCCATTTCAATGTCACTGCCTCCACTCTGATGGGTGTCACTGTTGTCACTACTTTGAGGGCTTGCTGCTGGTGACCCTAATTCAAAACCACATTTCCCAGTTACTCTCTGACAGGTAATTACTGGAATGTAACAGCACTGCATAAATCTGCCTCAAATATTGAGCATTCTTCCAGCAAACAAAGATATAACTTAAATGATGTGTACCTAAATACTAAAAATTTCATTTAGAACACTGAGCATTTTACAAGGTTTGTATTCTGATGTCTCTTCTTGCTAGAGTTATACTAATTTCCTAGATTCTACCTGAAATATCGTTTCATTTGGTTTCTCATAAAAACAGAATTTCAAATTTAATTCTGTTCCAAATTCAAAAGCACTGTAGAATCCAATGAGCCAGACCGTGGTGTACAACTAAAATAATACTTACAAGGGGAAGGGGCTGCTCTTCTGAGCTCCTCTTCTTCTGAAAGAAAATAGCAGGATGGAAAAATAAGTGACTAAAAATCGTTTTGTCAGCATATAACCGTCCATGATTCATAAAAACCAGCAGTATGATAAGAAAGGGAAACTACAGTAAAATGGCTTGGCAGCACCTTTAGTAATGACTGTGGGGAAATACAGAGTCAAGTAAAAAACAAAATCACCAAATCAGGAACAGCATGTAATACCATAAACTAGGTAAAAAGTAAGCAAGCTTTTATAAGATTTTGTGTAGCTGTTAAGTTACAGATGTGTAGTAGAACAAGAATGGTTATGGATCATTTTCTGTATTAAAAAGAAAAATACAGACTGCTCTAGCTATACAAACAGAATGGATCTGAAACACAAAGCTTTCCAAAAGCACTCAGACTTTTCATGCTTTCATCTACAGCCTCAAGTTCTGCTGGAAAAATATGCCAGCGTGACACTTTTAAAAAATACTTAAAGGAGAAAGTTCTATACCTGCTTTTTGTCCAAACTCAACATGAAGAGCCAAGTTTGGACAAAAGAGACTATGGAAATTCCGTATTTAACTCCCAGATCTACTGGAAAACCACACACCTTTTTTGTTTCCCATGGGCAGGTTGGTACTCAGTAAAGATGCAAAGGAGCTTTGTTTTGACAGCTGAGCCTTAGCTGCCAGTGCATTATTCCACAGGGCTTTGATCAGCATGGATGCCAAATACAAGGTCTGGAAAGAAAAGCAGGAGAAAGTCCCATTAAGCAGCAGATTTTGGATATAAAGATCCACTGTTCGTTTTTCTCTACGCCAATACTACATCTCACCGAAATAAACTCATCAAAATAAACAAATCAATTAAATAACACTGTGTGAAACACATTCTAAGTTCAGACAGGAAGTTAAAATTTTCCATCAGTTGTTATGTAATCTCTAAAAATTATCCTTCAAAAAGCCAGGAGAGGTGTCATTCAAGAAACATGACAACTTCACTCATAGAGTTCCCCCTTTCTGCATTAATGAATATTCCTTTAGGATGACAAATCCATCATGGTTCTTTAACACTCTCATTTAATTGCTTTTCTCATGCCAGTGATGTTGCTGGCCTTGTCTTTACCTGTTCAGTGTGAGCACTGGGATGAAGAGTTGAGACAAGGTTAAGGAGGTGTCTAAGTGGGACAGGGTCCAAATTTTTGATCAAAGAAGGAAACAAGTCGTGTATGTAACGACTGCAATGCTTCAGCTACAAGGTACAAACAGAGAAGGTAACAGCAACAGCAAAATAAACAAATAAATCAAATATTGCAGCAAATAAATGTATTTGTACTAATTCTCAGGAAGCAGTTGTCAAATAATTTCAAACTTCAGCAAATCTGCAATTTGGACTGAAGTAATTTTGACACTGTAAAGCCTGCAAACGTACAAATCAAACGTAACAGTTCCTTCCTTAGTTCTAGTTCTGAGAGATTAGGTGAAAAAGAAGAACTGGAAGTTTGTTTTGTATTTGAACTTAAATATAACTTCTAAAATACTAGTTTATATGCTAGATCTTGAGGGAAGCAGCATTTGCAATGATTACCTTATTAGCAGTGGTAAATACAAATAAAGACTTCTCAGGAATAGACTGCGTGAGGATTATAAAGAATTCTTTTGTCTTTCCAGTGATGGATGTCAAAAAATATGACAATGTGTTCAGCTAACTACTCTATTTCCACATGAAAGTGACAGTGCTCCTGGATGACTCCTCTTTGGTTAAATGCTGCTTTTCACAGTCACTTAAAAGAGTTCCATTACGTTTCTAAGGATGTTGTAATTCAAAACATAAAATAATGGTTACAAGAAAAAGGTTCTAGAAAAAAATCTTATGTTGGTTAGCACACTTGCACCTCAAAAGGTGTAAATGATTTATTTTATTTTGCCTTCCTGGCATTAAAATATCTGTGTCAGCGATCTACTGTGTACAGGCCAACTTTCACAGGATTCACAGCACAATGCAATCATGTGGGTTCCATACAAAAATGCATTTAAACATCCTGAAATAACTTCAGCTGAGGGAAGATGAATTTTTGTCTAAAGGCTCATTTAAAAAGTGGAAAAATATACTTTAAGGCCTTCTACTCTTTTAGTCTGAAAGTGTCAGCTTATGAAACAGCGTTAGAGGTTTAAGCCTTTTGCAGGAAGTGATCAGGACATACTTAATTCTGACATCAAACATACTGTGAAACTATCACAATGCCAAAATGAACACTTAAACTGTAAAAGCATTATCAAAATTAGGTAATTATATTATTCCTAAAGCAGTATAAAATATATTTAAAAGATCCAGAGGTCTAACAGTGTGTGAGATACTGTGTGGAAACACCAAGGAAGTGAAAATACTGTTTTAAAATGTAGTGTGAAATAAATAATTATTAATTACTCTGACACAGAAAAATGTTGGAGTAAATGCTGTTCCAATGAGCAATTAATTAACATTCCAGCTGCATGTTTTAATGTTAATGGACCACACTGGTTTCACAATGTGTGTTCAGTACTATTTGACTGAAATATTGACAAAGAAATATTGAACACAAAAAAAAAACCCCCTTTAAATTCTAACCTGTTATAACAGTGTGTTCCCTAGGCCTGTTCATGCCTATTGTATTCAAATCCCCTAAATAAAAAATGTCACAATCTAAAATAACAAGCACAGCGACCCATTAAAAGTCGCACACAAATAAATCTTTCTGAAGGCAAAAAGCCTATCAGAGATTCCAGCTTTAGCAAGCAAAAAATAAAATTTCAGTGCTTTCTATAGATTTTAACACCAGTGGAGGAGCACAGCTGTAAACTTCACTGCCACAATTTTCACCTGATTGTTCCCACCAGGAGTACCAGAAATGGAAGCTACAATACACAGGAGCAAGGCAATCTAGCACAATAGTAAAAATATTGCAACTACCCTACAACCTTCATCCCCATTCTCAGTGAAAATACTCTGTCCTTTCTATACAACTTCATTTTTTCCCTTGTATAAAAGGAGCCAGGGTCATTTTTTGCATCTAATAAATAACCCAGTAACTGTGGCAGTTACCTAACTTGACATTTTGGTCAGCAAAACGCTCAGACAGTCAAGAAAAAGCAAAAAACTCAACTTTAAGAACGTGAAACAAAATCAACCATTTTCTCTTTTGTCTTTTATCACTCCTGCAATTATAAAAATTCAATATATACCTGTGCAGCAGCCCAAATACAGTCTATGTGTTGAGTACTAAGTCTCCCCTCAGCTGCAAGAAAATTCAGGATCACTTGGCACTGTTTGATGATCTGCAGAGTGAGAACATAGTGAGGAAAGGTTTACTAGAACAAGTTAATGCTCCAAGTTTATACCAAATTAATAATAATTGAATACAAACCTCAATATGTAAATTTGGTCCAAAAATGTGCTCAACTACATTGTTGCTGATAAGCCAGTCTGCAAGTTCTTTTGCAATTGACCTGAAGATGAAAAAAGAGTGGGAATGTAAAATGATCTGCCTGTAATATTTACTCTGTGCTCTTCTCTAGCACGGCACATCCTGCAAGTTGATATCTGCAGTTGGAGGGAGGGCACAAAAACCTTCTGAACACAAACCATAGTCAATGTTCATTTTTCCAAGCAGGAAGCAAATTTTATTTTTTTTTTTCTTTAGCTGGAAAACTAATGCCAAATATCAACATTTCCCCTCTGGATCATCAGCAAACATAACCTATAATTCTACTGATTTTATTAGTTCATGTTCAACAGACCACGTGCAAACAATTCCAAAGACCTCACATGGAAGATTTGGATACTGCTATTTAATCCAAGTTTATCATGGAATTCCACAAGTACTGAAATATAGCAAAAGATGGGAGTGACAGAAATTATTTAAGGAAGCCATGAATTTATTTTTAGACTCTCTTACACAAATAGCAACTCTCCCAAACTATGTTTGCCATAGTCATATTTACACACATACAGCACATAGATACTTCCAAATTCTCGTTCTACTCATCCACACCAACAGGGAACTTTACCCACTGCCATTTCTTAAGCAAATATTCAAACTGAGCATGACATGGAAATTTAGTTTCCCAAAACAAAAGCTGAACTTCCAGAAAGCACTGGCCTGTCTGGAAAGCAGTGCATAAGCTCTTTTTTATTCCTTCTCTTCAAGCAAATGTTTGTTTACCCTGATTTTGGCACCAGAAGCAATTACAGGACATCAGAGTATTTAAAGCCCAGCTTTTGGTTTAAATGGCCCTGGAATAACAGTGCTCTGTTTCACAGGGAGAAAGGATGGAGGGAGAGGGTGCCTTAGAGGACTTGAGGAAGAGTCACATTTATAGTCACTACTAAAATCCAGGATTGCCAATCTTTATCATCCTCAAGAAGGAAACAGGATTCTTTAGGTAAAAAGAGATTGCCTTTGTAAGTTATCCAAACAGGATTCACTATTCAGGGGCACACTGCCAGTGCTTCAATTGTTTTGAACTGCCTGATCCTCATGGGTTGAACTCAAGGAGCAAAGTTCCTGTTACTCCACATCATTTCTAGACTGTTCTCTTCCAATTCCACGACATGGGGAATCAAATATTCTCATACTGTCCAAAGATAATGTCCCATAACATGTAAGTAATGACTGATTGGCCTGCAAGGTACAAAAGTTATCATTTATGGCTTATCAATAAATGAGTTTCACATTAAAAGTGTAAAGTTTGACAGAGGATCTGCTCAAAGAGGGATTGAAAAGATAAGCAACATCTGTTCCATGAATCCAAGATGTCCTTAACTTCCCACAGTCTCATTTCAAAACCTAACCAAAACCCAACTACCCCAATACCCAAAAGATGCCCACCCAAAGCAAACTTTGGCACATGCACATTTCTGACTCAGCCAAGACTTGGATTTCTGTCTAACAAAGTCTGAATGAAGATCTTTCCTTTCTTCTTGCATCTCAACTTTTCAACCTGTAGCTTTGAGAAGGAATCTCAGGTAAATAACCACTGCTATGCTTACTGGCAATGCCAGTATGAAAGGACACATTCCTCATGAGGTCTCTGCCTGCTCATGGCACAACATCCATTAGGATTTGTATCCAGTCACATGTTGCATTTTAACCACTCCAAAGGAAAGAATAAAAGCTCTGCTCTAGAGTGAGTTCCTTCACATTTTATTAAATTACCATGGTAGTTCTCTGTCTCTAATTCACACCATGTTTGTTCTGAAAAACCACAGATAATTCTTTTGAAGGAATGCCTTTTTTAATGGGTGTATTCTCAGCAGTAACAAACTCTTTATCCTTCTCAACCCTAAGCTCAACCCTGGTAAAACAACATCTCAGATTTCTGAAGGTAAATCTGCATTTGATATGGATTTGTTGAGGATGACCAAAAACAAGAGGATCCTTGTGCAAGGCAGAATGAAGCCCTTGTGCTTCCCAGAGAGAACTGCTCCTCCCAGAAAACTGGGCTGAGGGCACAGCAAACAGTACCTTTTAAAATGATCAAGTTATTACTCCCACAAAGTGTTTTTTTTTTCTCTGATTTGCTAAGGAACGAATTTACAGTATCAGATTCAAGGATTCACCAAAAAAGCTAATTTCAGTGTAAATGAGGGGTGTCTGTCTTCTTTCCTAAACACTTCCATTTCAGCAAAGGTTTTCCTGAAAAAATTTACTCTTTTGTATTAAATGAAATGGTGAGAGTGAATATCATGCATTATGATCAAAGCATAGATGTGCTTTTCCCTCTCACATGAAAGTAGCAGCACAAGGAACGGCTTTACAAATTAGATATCCAAATCAGACAGACTTTAGGAGAAAGAAAATTCACCTTGGGAGTAACATATTAGCCGTTTTTCATGGATTTAATAATTGGATAGCAATAGGAAAAGTCATTTAAAGAACCTGATACTCTCTATGGCTCTGTGCTGTGGCAGGAGAAGAGAATAAAAAGGCAAAGGTAGCAGCTACTCTGGTTTAGTTGTCTCTAAATTTCTCTCACACTGGAAATGTACGTAACACTTAATCCATTTCTCCCTAGAATTTTTAATGTGAGTTCACTGATAATTCATGTCTGTCAAAAATAACTGGTTTACTTCCAAGAAATGAAATTCAAGCACTTTTGACATGAGTTTCCCCAGGCATTCCATGAGACTGCAAGGAAGAGAGGGGGAACTGTGCAGTTGCTGATACAACCTGGAACTGCATTGAATTTTGCTCATTCTTATCCTCCAGTTCATGCATTTTCCTGGTAGGTCAAAGAACACCTCTCCATGAAAGGACTGGGTTAAAGTCCTGGAAACATTTTAATCTAAGGCTGTGGTGCAATACTTGGTACCCACATGATGACCCAAATCCAGGAACAAATCCCACAGCAAAGTAACCTCCCTGAAAGAAAACCTTATTTCTTCAACCAATCAATTCCCCACTAAGCTACAAAAACACACCAGCTCAGAACTGGATGAAATACAACAGCAAGTCCTCAACGTCACTGAAAACCAGAATATAAAAGCTCCAAGGAAAAAATGCAGCTCTGTAACTGGCAGCTTGCAAGGGAAGAACACTAACACCTCTTGACAACATCACTGAAATAGGATCTACAACACAACAACAGATGTGAAACCCTGATCTCAACTATTTAGGATCAGAAATGCAAAGAGGATACAGAAGGCACCTTCCCAACACATTCAAGCACATGTTTTTGCTTCTGAGCACAGATTTTCCTCTTTGATGCTCTGCAGGCTCTGAAACCACTGCTCTGATATCATCAGGAATATCTGTTTAACTGCTGTGTGGGCCACAAGAAAGAAACTTTAGTTAGCTGAATGAAAAAATTTGCTTTTTTTTTTTTCCCCAGAAAAATCTGAAAAGATCCCTGAAATTTGCTAGAGAGAGAGGAGAAGAGGTGTTTTAGATAATGCTGCCAGAAACTCAAGTCAGTAAACTCAGACAAAACTGAAGAAAGCAAGAGTTAACATAAGGCAAGAAACTGCAGTGAAGGGAAAAAGCAACACAGAACTTGCAACAGACTATCTCAATAAATAAGGAAAGAGAGGGAAAGAAAGAAGAAATAATCCACTTTCGGTTCACAGGTGAAAGGAATTCTGGACACCTGAAATTGCTCTGTAGGAAGCTTTTAGGTGAGGGCAATCAAGGTTTTTAAATGAGTCCAGGAAGTTGCCTCAGTGTCAACCTGGAACCTGAAACCCAAATACTTGGCTGCCTGCCAAGTGAAGAGCAAAACAAAATCTCTCTTTACACATGCTATTTCCAGAGGCTGACAGTGTCCTCACTAAAGAAAAGACCAACGTTTTTCCTCTAGTGGTCCAAGTAACACCAAAAAAAGAGTATCTTTCACTTCCTGAAGAGCATCATCATTTTTCGCTAAGTGACATCAGTGAAACAGTTGCAGGAATCATTCAAAGACTGAGACTCTTCTGTTCAGGCTTGTTATTTTTAGCTTCAGTAGATTTCACACTCCCCAGTACCTCAGACTGCAAAGAATTTGATTCTATCTTTAGAGCCAGGAACAGCTAAATTAAAAGTCCATCTCTGAGGGGTATAGTGAAGTTGAGTGGCTGAGACATTGCCCACATCTGGACCACGCACGTCCTCGGTCACCACAAAGCCTCAACCCTTGAGAAGAAAGGGAAATGAAATCTCAAAAGCCACACAAATACCTACAGCTACGAAACAGATCCCTCTGTCTCAGCTTTCTGCTGCTTCCAAGTGCAATTTGTGAAATCCAGTGTTTTCATAGACAAAAGATGCTTTAGCTCGTCTTACCATGAAAAACTGCAGTGCTGAGGATAAAGGTGGGAAGCTACTGTTGCAAAATATTTGCTAAAAAAATCCTGATATTAATTCTGAACAAGGGAGAGCCAGGACTAACTGAAAGCTGATTTTATTTTTTAAAGGTACCTCCCGCAAACCCACCTTATCAAGATACAGAAGGAGAAATCCCAAAGGTTGACAGTTCCAAATGCATCTGGAAAAGTCAAAACATGTAATGGGGATGACCAGACATAATGCAGAACATCTTCTTTTGGCAAATCTGCAGAGGCCACAAAGGTAAAAAATAAAACTTAAGACTTCCTTTCTCTGCTAAGGAAAGAACACAGGAATGAAAAGCTTTCCTTTTGCTGCTCATTCAGTCACTGCCAACTCCCTAAGTGCCTTTTCATCCAAAAATTCTCATGAGCAGAGTCTGTAATGAGAGGGAAGCTTTGTACTGAACAAACTGGAGAAGTGAGACATTTTCCCCATCCTTCTGCTCCAGCCCTTTCTGATTATTTGGCTGGAAGACATCAGTGATTCCACAAGATATGTGAAGATAAACAGCAATGCTTGATACTGACTTGCAACCAGCCTTTCAGGTAGAACAGCAGAACAACTGGAATTCTGATTTTTTTTTTTAAAAATCACATACTACAGAAGTGGAAAAGAAGGTTTTCTGTTCGTGCTGCATTCCTTTCAAATGACAGCCTGTTTACAGATGCCCCTGCCAAGAAAGTAATATCCCAAAGGAGAATCTGACAATTTCCTTCAGCTTTAAAATAACTCTGATGCTCTTGCAGAGTACATCTGCTCTTCTGCAGGGAAATTTAACCACTCTTCTCTTTTTCCACGTTCATAAGTTCTCTTTTTTACATTTGACACAGAAAATCAAACAGCTTTGTATCAGGTTTAACTGGCATGATCACTTGTTAATGTTACTAAGACCTAAAAACAACCCCTGTTTCAGATTTTCAGTGTGAGGGAAGGAGAACTGGCTAAATCTGAGGTTTGTGAGTCCCAGTGTAAGAACACAACATGAACTGGGAGTACAGGGTAGGAAACACCCCAGCTGACCTCACATTCCCAACATGCTCCCCTCCTGCAGTATTTACTACTTATTTCTTATTCTCAAGGTATTTCCACATCTCCCCGGAAGCAAAAATGCCCTAAATTCTTTATGTTTAAAATAGCAACACATTCCCAGGAATTCCTCTTCAAATATCTAAGGTGTTTTTTACATGAAATCTCCAGAATTGTGGTCATGACTGAAGCCAGATTTCAAAAAGTGTTAAAATGAAATTTGTAATAAAAGTATCCAGACAAAAGCAAGACACTGCTGCTGTGAGAGTCTTCCCATTAATAAAGTACCGGAGAGTGTGTGTGTGTGGCCCCCAACACAAACAGAGCACATCACCCCCCCAGAGAAACTTAAAAAGTGCATGATGAGGAAAATTCTACAATTTGCACATATTGCCTGTTATTTCACAAAAACTGCGATTTTGACTACCAAAATACATATTTTTAATTTAAATTCTTGACGGTTCTACCATTAAGTTTAGAGTTACTACAGAAGTGAATACATTTCCTGGAATACAATCCCACAGGTGAATCTTCTTGAAGATTTATGTGAGTCCTTTTAAAATTTTTCAACACACCCGAGTTATACAAAGAAGGACTTCAAAGAAAAACCCAACACTAGCATTGTCCCTCAAACTGGGTGGAAAACTAACAAGGTTGGGAGCCAGTGATGGCAACACAAGTCTTGGTTAAACAAATAATCCAGAGAAATGAGAAGATGGTAAAAATGATATGAATTGGATATGAACTAGCTAGTTCTTATTTATACAAAACCACAGAAATAATGGGTCATTATAGGTGTTTATTTAAGGTATCTACATTTTTCTTGCTTACCTTCAAGCTTACCTTAATTCTATACTTTAATACAGAAAAAAAATCCAGAAACATTTAGAAATATTTTATGGTTACCATTTCAAACCATTTATTAACCCCGTGATCAGAGTATTTCTAATAAATGTCTCAGATTATCACTGCTCCCCCACTGTGTATAATCCATAGCAACAACAGAGAAAAACTGCAATCATATAAAGCACTTCAAGTATTCAGAATAAGGTTCCTACTTACGTTTCTGTGTCTGAAACTAATGACTCATTATTACACACATCATTGAAGGTATGAAGTTGATTCTACAGTTAGAAAAAGGAAGGAAAAAAATTACAATTTTATCCAAATACTTGGTGAGGCAGTTTTCTTATATTTAAAAATAGTAATAGTGACATTAAACAAAGTTTTCTAGGACTTTATATGTTTTTAAGTAAGTTGTTTAGACAAAATTAGAGAATGAAAACCATATTTTTACCTGTAAAAAGAAATATATGAAAACCTGGATTTTTACAGGAAATGAAGCTTTCAAACATGTCTGAGGTCATAAATTTAAGACATTACAAAGGAAAAAAAAAAAAGCCTGTTCAAAGTTTTACATCTCTTTTCCTCTTCTTCCCTCAGCATCAATGGCTCTGTATCCAATTCTTTACATGCACATAACATTTTTTAAAATATTTTAAATTACATAATAGAACTTATTTGGTGTCTTATTTAAAAAAAAAAAAATTAAAGGCACAGGAATGTGAATTTTTGGAGCTAAAATTAAGCTCCTTGTGTAGCTTTGTCAAAATATTCACTCTCTTGAAACAAGTCAAGTACATGCACTCAAATTCAGGTGAATTCATTGATCTTCTCAAGTCTTGACACACGGAGTTATTTGTGTCCCATCTCAACAATTTTCAGGGGAAAAAACGGTTTTGAAAAAACAAAATGGAAAACATGCACTGAAACTGGTGAGATATGAGAGCCTGACTACACAATTATTAATAGATTGGTTACTAATAGAGAATTTCAAATGAAACATATTTAGGAGTGGAAATTAGAGCTGGGTCAGAGAACACGGTGGAAGCTCACTGATTTTTCTTAAGATCAAAGAGTGACAGTCTTGAGCTGTTCCTATCACCAGTTTTAAATCCAGGATCACCACTGATCAACACTTCCCATATCAATTACTTCCCCAAAGCAATTCTGACAAAAACTGTCTTTTCATACTGGGATTTGCTAACAATTATTACAATAACTTCAACTAAACTCTTCGAACTCTTGTCACGGCAGCACAAGACAAAGCACACGTGGGACAGCATTGCAACACCTTGCTCTACCTCACCTGCTAACAGGTTTCTCACTTCAAGTTTTGTTTCTTTGAATGCCAGAGGGAATTAAATCCTTTCTCATTTTTGTCCATCTATGAAAGGCGCTAAGAAACCAAAGGCACCGGTGCCCAGACACTCAATTGATGTGACAAAAGTGTCAGGGATGGAGGACACAAAGGTAGAAAGGCTTCAGCAAAGAAAGCTGAACGCTAAAAAGCACTCCCTGTGCTCATCTCCAGAACCAGGCACCATAGGAGAGGAAAATAAAATTCTATTTGTGAGGGAATAGGAGAGAGAGAGAGATGGTGTTTTGGAGTTGAACCACCTCAACAGGTGACTGTAAGATGAAATGGAAGAAAAACAAGGTAACAGTAAAAATAAAACTTTGTATGATTTGAATGAGAAAGAAGAACAAATTGTCTTAGTGTCCCAGAGCAGTTTTAAGGACCAGTCACATAAAAAAGACAGACTCAGTAACTTACTAGCATACAATAGCATACAATTAGCTTACAATATGCCATTTTTACAAGCTGAAAACTATTGGTCTTAGTCTAAAAATACTGCAGAATTTTTCTTCTGATAATACATGTCTGCTATTTAAAAACTCATTTTTACAGCAATATTTATCAATCACAACAGGTGAATACTTAACACAACTTCACACTCCCTTAAATGAGCTAGATGCCTGAAAAAATAAAGCAGCTGATGAATTCTTATCTTCAGACCTTGTTTTGGCAAGGATACACAAAAAACCACACACTGGTTAGTTGAACAAGGAGAATTGTATAAAACCAAAGGAAAGTATTTATAGGAACTGAAATCTAATGTAATTGCAACTATGCAAAAGTGGAAATAGATTTTAAGGTCAATTAGACTGTGTGGATGTAGTTGACAGCCTGTTTTTACAACCTAGTAAGTTACCTGTACGTAAAAAAACACTTACTTTGGTTAAAAGCCAGCAATAATCTGATTAAAAGTACTTACAGATCTCTTTAAACTACCATTTATTAAATTGTAAGTACTTCTACCTAGAACTATAGTGAGAAGCAAAATCAAGCTTAAGTAAACTTGTACTCAGTGACACCACATCATCAGAAGAGAAGGCCAAATATGTTTAGAAAACACAAAGCTGACAAGGCTCAGATGGATGAAAGACTTCACTTTTGCCCTCCTGTGGGACTATTTCTCAATGGTTGTAGGCAGCAACGACAATTCAAGAATGCCCAATGTATCTTGCCTGGTGCAACGTGGAGCATTTCCATGGGAAAGGGAAAGATGGGGATTTTTTTTTTGTTTTAATTGTTTTCTATTTGATGCTGTATGTATTTACCACTTCAATTCAGCCTTCTGCTAATTAATGCAGAAATGCTCTCTCTTTTGAAACTGACTGTACTAACACACAGAAAACAAGGTTTGTGCAACACAAAAGCAGCAGCTAATTGCAGCAGGGTCAAGATGCTGCAAAGGTAAAAATGCAAACAGATTGAAAGCCTTTCTCAACAACAAATATTGCTGTGGCAAGGGGCTCCATTTCAACACAGCTGTCACAAAACACGGTTCTAAGGGTGTTGTTTAGCACGTGAATTGTTCAGGTAATGTGAGCCAGTTCCATATGGTGCAGAACACAGCCACCACTTGGACTCAGCTCTCAGCAAACCCTACACTCACCATCACATCTGTAATTTCCCTAAGGCTGCAAGAGGATCCTGCTGCTTTCACATATGAAAAAAAAGCCCCCCAAACAAGCCTGTGAATCATAAAGTGCAACAAGAAACATTTTTTGGGAAATGTAATTGATACTTCTTTAAAAAAGTTCTTACTGTTATTTGGCTCAGGCCAGCCAATCTCATTGTCAGAGTTGGTGACATGAAGTATTTGAATGCAAGATCAAGACTTTCTTTATCAAAACACAAGGCTGTATCCAAGGGTTCTTTCACTGTGCTCCACATTAAATCTGCCATGTTCCGGGCCGCGCTCTGCCGCAACTCCTGGTCTGACAGTTTACATAAATACCTGGGAGAAATTACAAATGGAAGGAAAACAAAAAGGGTATGATTCAAACTAGAATATTCCTGGAGCCATCTTGATTATAGCAAAGATGTATTTCCAATAGCTCTAAGATCACTCAGTCTTAAAATATCACTATTAAAAGTTGGCAACAATTAATGAAAAACACCAAGGAAAATCAGAAATATGTATAATATTTTTAAAAGTAAATAAATTGCTAAAGAATTTTGAACAGCTTAAGTCTCTTCTCTTACAGTCATCTTATCCTGTACAATGAGTTGCAATACAAATAAACTCTGCAAATGGAATGCATAAAAAATAATTACTTACAAACACTAATAATGTACAGAACCTGGTGGAACCTCAGTCTTACCTAAGCAGGACCAATACACAGAAAATCTGTAGTGAAACGACTGTAAAGTTCACATACAAAACACCAACACAACTGAGAATTTCTTCAAACTGAATGTGAAAAATATTTAGAAATAAGCTTTCCCGAGCTCATTTTGATACCATTAAATATGGCACAGCAAAAAGTACATGTATGCAAAGTTAGCATAACTCATTTTTTCTGCTGAACTTCAGTGTTTTGAAGTTTCAGCTACATCCAAACTAGATTTAACTACACAGAAATGCATTAAAAATCCATTTGTTTGACAGCCTAAGCCTGGATCCATCCTTGGAGACTGGCCAAATAGATGCATGAATCTTTTAAAAAACACACAAGATCTTAAACTACACTTAACCAGATTTATGCACCATTCCTTTGTATTTACATCATATAAACATCAGTATATTTTTTTTTTCAAAAGCAAAACTACAGGCCCTGATTCTTATTTAGATAATGCTTCTTTTTCACAGCTCTTGTGTAGAGGCCTTAAAATAAACACACTTAAATGATACTTAACACTGTCAAACAGAAAAGAGACTTCAGTGCAAATAATCCCAGAGACTGGAGATGTATGACAGGAATCACAGATCAGTAACAGGAGGACAAAAGAAGGACCATTCCAGGCCAAGGCAATCAGATCCTTCCCTGTTCTTTGTTGTGAGATTTGTCTTCTCGTGTGGAGCACTGGAAATCAAATCCTGGCAAGAAAATGCTGCTTCTGTGCTATGAGCTCTAAACAGAAGTACAGCAGGGATGGAAAGGCAACATTAATTTAAAAAGTTCATCAGCAAAGAGGACCCAGTGACCTGCCTTTAACCTGCAGACAGGTGAGAGCTCTGAGGGGAAAATGTCCTGGTCTGTGTTACCAAACAATCACTGGTGATTAGCAAATGAGGTGATTTGTCACCAGCAAACAGTGATGGCAGCGCTCATGTTGCAGCCATGTATGTCCTCCCTACTGCTAAAGGGACATCCAGCATCTCTGTCCAGCTGTGCCTACAGCAAGTTAAATATTGAGGACTTATTTTATGGAAGAGGCAATGACTGAAAGAACAGAGGCCATAATTAAGCTCCCACACCCAATCGCAAAAATTTTGGAGTTGTCGTCCCTGGAAGCGTTCAAAAAAAGGACAGAAGCGGCACCTGGGGACACGGTTTAGTGGTGAACACCATAGTGCAGGGTTAAAGGCTGGACTCCATCTCAGGGGTGTTTTCCAACCTCAATGATTCTATGACTCTCAGCAATATCAGATCAATTTTCATCTCCCCATTTTTATATGCAAAATCTCACTGGGCCTGGCTCCCAGAGCTTTTCCATGTCCAGAATTCACATCAAGTCAGCATTTCTAAAAGTGAAGCATCTCTAAAAAATTCAGACATGTCCAAACACATCACATGAACTCTCTTATTTTACAAATGACAGATGAGTGTCTGCATGCTCTGAGCAGGGGGATGGACACACCTAAACACACAAAGGAAGGGTGCTTTGATGGCTTCATTCAAGTTCTGTAACAGGACTTGGACCTGAAATCTTCCTCACACTACAAAGTTCGGTGAAGTAACTACATTAATATAGTTTAGAAAAGAGAAGATTTTTTATTTTAATACACTCTTATCAGTCTAAACCTACTTTATTTATGCAATTCACATTGCATCCACATTTTGAACCTGAATCAGACTTGTGTCATATTTTCTGTATTACAATATTAAGAGTGTGCTTTTAAAAAAATTGCACTTCAAAATAAGTGTAACTGTGGTGTAGGTGCATTTTCATAGCTACAGAACTACTTGAACAACAGTATCTTCTGTTTTGCCAATGCCCTAAAGAAAGCTACAAAGAACAGAGCACTTGTTACCACACAGTTTTGAACACAACAGGGTTTTCTAACCTAAAAAGAAGCAGAAGATGGCAAACTCCTCTTCAGAAGTGTAACTGCAGCCAACACTAGAAAATTTGTTGGCACTACTACACCGGTCATAAATCAAACATGATCATATCTTTACTACAATGATTAAAAACCACAGAAACTTGCAGAGTAGGCCACACCTCCTGTTTTATTGTGGAAAGATAGAATGGCCTAGACCTGTCTGCATCAGTAACATTTTGTTTTTAGAGGTATAACATTACTATTAAGAAAAAAGAGATCTTTACCTAGCACTGGCAATTAACTCACATCTTCCCCTACACTGAGTACCTGTGAATTTGCTGCATTGTCTCACATAAGAACAGTGGAACAAGGGAAAGGTCTATTTAACCCAAAAAAGCCACTCTAAAAGCAGATTAAAGATTTATCCCATGTATAAAAAAATGGATGAACCTATCTACTACTATGAATTCATTTATCTCTTTCTATTTATACTATTTATATTGGCTTTCTCATTAACCTATGCCAGTGTGTTTGACAATTATGCTTGAGTGAAAAACAAACTCCTTTCCCTTCTTCTATCTGCAACCTGACAATTGGATGGCACGTTCTCCATACCTTTTTTTAAAAACCTGTGAATTACCATCTCCTACTTCTTATCTTCATATCATTTATACATGATATGAATTGCCCTGTCAAAAATCAAACCCCTCCTAGACTCTGTCTCCTCCTTTCAGTGTAAATTTTTTATTGCCACCTTCTTTGTCACCCTTCCTACCACCGAGGTAGTTCTGTTATTATCTGCAGGATGGAAGGTGCGAAGTGTATAGACAGTATAGAAATGTGAATGTATGACTGACTCATATAATGGCTTAATAATAGCTTCCATTCTGTCCTTCATTATTTAATTCCTACATTTTTATCTTTTTGAGTCTGATGAGCATTAAGTCTTCAAGGAAGAGATGAATGATATGCCAGGACCTGTGTAATCTATTTAATCTGGAGTTTTTGCCTAAATGAGACTTTCAGAATAAAAGATAACTTTTTTATACATCTGCAGAAAGGATACTCCTCATATTATAAGACATCTCCTGCCAGTCTGGCATTCTTAAAATAATCAATTAATAGATAGTATCTACATTTAGTTTTTTAAAAATATCAGTTTTAACCTACTTATTTCACTTCGCTGTATTTGGGGATGGACAGAGTTCAGTTTTAAACACACACTCCCATGTTGATGTAATGCTTACAATCACAACTTATGCCTCAGAATTTCAGCTACTTAGATGTGAAACCATCTTTTTTCCCTTTAATCTGACTCCTTTGGACCACAGCTGCAAAAGGGCATCCAGCAGAATGAGTCAGTTCTCCTGAAGTGTCTGGTTATTGTCTTCTGACTTAGCTATTCTTTTTACTTTAAATTCTCAGATTTTTTGGAAGAGGCAAATATTTTTTGTGATTAAAACCTTCAAGGCTTATTACAAGGGGTTTTCATGACATGTAGTAGAAGCGAGTGGTCTTGGGTACTTCCATAAACCCTGTCATAAGATGAATATTTTTAACAGGGGAGTAATTTTTATTCTTTCAGCTGCATTCTCTATGAGAAGCATCATGGATCAGGAATTGTTTGGAGCTTCCACTTCCTCTGCATATACCAGTGCCACAACCACTCAGGAGCCATTGCCACTTGGAATTTCTTCTCAATGTGCTCCAGCACAGATTGCTCTGTTTCTGCCTAACTGGGGCACAGACAGGAATCCTTCACAAAAAAATGTCACCAGATCCATCTTCAAGCAAGAGACAGGGAGAAGGGGATGGGAGCAGAAAAGGGGTGGAACAAAATATGCTCCTGGTCAGTGCTACTGCTGCACTTTCTACAGAACAGAACTCTCTATGGCACTTTCAAGCAACAGTCTGACCACTGCAAAAAACCTGTCCTCAAAACACCACTGCTGAGAGCTCCTGCAGTCCTGTGACGTTCAGGATCTGGAACCTTCCAGAGCATCTCTTATCTCTGGTCTTGAGGCTGAAGATACATGGAACCAATGTCTTTGGTCATAAAGAGACTTCATCAACTCACCCTCATTTATAACTGCAGTAAGTCAGGACTTACTCTGAGTCACTTTTGGAAGTCTCACTTAATGAGAACTTTGCAATTTTAAATACAGAATTCTAAGGTATTAGGATCAGTAAGAGCTTCCTTCTGAGGAGGTCAAAATCACTTTGCTTCCTTACTGAAAGATGCAAATTTTATTTCATGTGATTTTTAATGTAATCCTTTATTTCTTTCCTAAACTGCTTAGAAACACAGGCCCTTCAGAGGCAAGATGTGAATGCCATTGGCCAGGCAGAAAATAACATTTATTCATCTTTTTGTAGCAGCAGCAATAATGACAGGATTGTGTCCATGATCTCTGAAGATCCCATCAGTGGTCTCCTCTCTCCAAATACACACTTGGCTGTTTTCCTTCATCCACTCCTTGTAGAAATAGCCATGACATAAAGGGTAACCTCAGCTGATAAAAAGTTCTGCTGAGACGCCAGTCAGGTGATCTCTCTTGCTGGTCAGCCCTACAAAATGCACTTCCTGCAAGGAATCTACAAGAGCAGCAATTGGAACTAAATCATAGCCCAGGAGCTTGTTCTAGACCAACACCCTTTCCAAACCCTTGCAGTTTGCAGGGCAGCAGAAGCTCTGCATGATTTCTTTAAAAGGTGCTGTGCTGCTGTGCCCACGATTGTGTGCCCTTTTTTTTTTGTCTTTTTCCTGAAGTAAAAGCAGATGGAGACCCAGAGCCCTAAGCTGCTAAGCCAAGATCTCCAAGTTTGACAACCACGTGGGGTGAGCTGCATCCATCAAGAAAGTCATCTTTCCCTGAAGGCATCTGTGTTCACTTCTGTCCCACAGAAAGGTACAGCACTAGAGGTTATTTTTGCTATATGGCCTCCAAGTTTCAGTCCCACTCCATAAGTGAATCTTCACTAAAAAAGCTCTGGATTTCGTAACACTGAGAAACCTCAGATCCCATCAGGATTCAGCTGTGAAAAATAAAAACTGGGAGAACTTCACCTTCCTGCTCTAAGCTGGGTTTTCCATTGATGTATCCTGTGTCAGTGTTACCTTGCTGATTGATGTGAGCCTACTGTAAATTCTACAAACAGACATCAAGGGCATTATTTATGGCAAGAAGACAAATCCCACTGCAAAGCAAATATTCTAATAGACAAAGAGGAAGACACGAGGAACACCCCCCCCCCCCCCAAAAATCTTCTATACATTCCAGTGAGCCCAGCTGCACCTATAGTTATAAAACAGAAATGCTTTAAGCATTACAGGATGACAAGCAAGGATTAACAGCAAAAACTACAGGATGTGTTGTTCTGTCTCCCTCAAGCAGTTCCTTATTATCAGCCTAACTCTAATTGCTGATCCCTCAATGCTCTTTTTCATTTCCATACATTGAAAGAAGACAGGGAAGGCTCATGACCAAATTCCCAGGTACACCAACAACCATTAATGGAATATGTACAGAGACAAGCACTTGAAAATCCTCTGCCCGCCCTCTCTTGACTGCCTCATGATTAATAATTACCTTTGGAAGAATTCAAAGATAGCACATCAGCACTAAAGGAGTGCACATGGCTGGACTGTGACTCAAGAGTGATGTGTTTTAATAAAAGATCAAAATACTCTTCTCTCTGCTGATATCATTTTAGTAGAAACCACAGTACAGCAAAAGAGATCGACAGCCAAGTCAGTACTTAAATTTTTACAGTCAATATAAAACCAGACCATTTTAAAATACGAAACAATTCCCAGTCTCATTGTTCTGGGAACCTGTTTGCTGCCAATGTAATTATTTTTGTTGAGTGTTATTTTATACTGGTATAGTTAAGACAGAAAAACTGTAAAGGCCCATTTTTTGCTATGAGCAGTATAAGCACATTTCTAGTATTACAGTTCAAGGAAACACAGAGCCTTGGAGGAGCTGCGGGTCTATGCAAAAGCAGTGGCCTGCACCAGGAAAATTTAATGTTGGGCCACTGGAAGGGGAATTAGCTGTGACCACACCCCTCCACCTCCAGGCAGACACACACAGAGATCATTTCATCAGCAGCTCACTGAAATGTTTCTATTGTCCTGAGAAAGCCAATAAAAACAAATTGCTTGTATAATTAAATACCTTACAAGTACTTCAATTTGAAAGTGTTATTTTCATGATAGACAGCTTGATAGAAAGAAAATCTTTGGGACTGGATATATTTAGCTACATAAAAGTGCGAGTAGACTTTTGATCACACTTCAGTTCCTGCCAGCTGGAAATAAAGAACATCAGAATGTGAAGCTGTGTTCAAACTCAGGGTCTGAAATCTCAGTGACTGCAGATTGCTCTTCTACTTACAGCATCTCACTGCAAACTTGATGTAGAGTTTCATGAAGATATCACAGTGAGGGAGACTGGAGTACAACTGGACCTGACACAGCATGTCAGAATGGGGCTGGATGTCACACTCAATGTTCTTAATAAGACTGATCTGACTGATACTGAAATCAGATGCAAGGAGCTGCCCAAACTAACTCTAAACATTACCTTCACCCTCATTGTTGAAATGATAGTCAGAGCAACAACCTGCACAATTAAAAGTATCAGCTGCAATTAGAAATAGGTGCTGTCAAAAAGTTCCACAAGAAAAATTCTTAAAATAAAAATTTACCTGATAACATAAGTCCTAAAGGGTATAATGTGCTGCATGACAGCAGGGATGTGTAGCCATATTCTGATCTATAACGCAAAAACATAAACAGGTAAAGATTTCATTAATGACATTTAAAGAGAATGGTAAAAAACTGAAATACTGCTGGTACATTTGCACATGCAACCCCACTTTAAAAAAAAAAGGCTTTCTTGGTGGTTTTTGTTCAACTTCTTAATATTATGATTTTCCTAACTGTTATCTGAGGAATGCTTTTTTGATTTATAAAGAGGATTTGCATCTTTCCTGCTAGTGAGATGGAAAATATAGACTTTGTATAAACAGTATCATACTGCCCAGGTGTCTCATTTTTGTATTTTCTGTAATTTCTTCAGTAGGAAAAACTGCTACTCAGCCTTGTGGTTTTGGGTTTTTTTTTCCTTTTTTCATTAAAACTTTACATGAAAATTATTCCGTTCTTTCAGATCCTTGCAAGCCACTCCTAAATCAAGTAACATTGTTTGATTTGTGTTGTTTTGCTTCTCAGGGTTTACATATCCTATAAAATAAGATGTTTTACAAGTTGTGATTAAGCACAGTTTTTAACTACTATATTTGCATTTCTCATATTTCCCATTCTTCCTTTACCACCTTTGCAAAGCTGAATGCAGGAAGAAATAATATGCAGAAGAAAAAAAAAAAACCCCAAACCCTGAAACAGCTACTTAGCACCGCTGTGAGGTAAAGCACCAACCAAACAACTTCCAGAGGCAAAGTCAGAAGTGCCATCTGCATTTCAAAAAGGAATTCAGAGCCTGTTAAACCTGTTACTCCTTGCCAGGTAAGGGATGGAGCACAGATGAAGCAGCAGCTGCTGCTGCTCCTGCCCACGTAAATTCAATCATGTGCATGCACAGCCCTTGTGAAAAGCAACCCCATCATTCACTCAGGGCCCTCTGCATCCCCACCTCTGCTCTTAAAAGAATTTCAGCTTTGCAGCTGATGCAAGAAATTCTGCCTAAGGACTCAACTCCATATGCAGAAAATGTATATATTCCTTTTATGATATGAGAGAAAAATACTAGGCTGCAGTCAAACTTCTCACCAGCTTCTTTTCAACATTTCCAGCATTTGCCAAGGAACTTTTTGAGTCAGTTCTGACAAAAATATTTGCAGGCTTACTTTTTACAAGGCAACAAGCACTGCACAGTAACAATATAACCTACTTTGAAAGACAAACCAGTCAAATCTTCCCATTGCAAAAAAAGACCACACTTGGAATAAACTTCTGATCCAACTGCCAGCCTCTCAAGAAGGAAAAAATGCTAACATCCCAAAGATACAAAGTGTCAATAGAAGATGCTTGTTCTAGAAACAGGAATTAAATAAAATTTTGACAAAGAATTGCAGGGATGACAAAGATATTATTGTGATTACAATTTGATTTTTAACACCATGTACTCTGTTTCAAGTACAGTATGAAACACCAAAGAAAAGATATTTCTCTGTGAAATAAAATTATGAAATGTTTTTATCATTTTGTTTTTATAGCTTTCACTGTTCACAATAATCTTCACTTTGTATTAATTCAAACTCCTAAGTTGCAACCATGCATCTGAAAACTTGCATTACACACAACCTTCAGCCTCGGGATTCAATTAAAGCATCATTTCACATGTTACAAATGAAATTGTGATTTTGAATGTGGATTCACATTTGCATACTAAATTGTTTAACTGACATAACATATATAAAATTACATCAACTAGCATCTGTAAAATGACAAAAAATAAAATTCCATCACTTTTTGCTTCCACCCACTATTAAGGCAAAGTATTCACTACATCTGTTCTGTTCTCAAGTTTCAGAGAGTTGTCTATTATTGGTTCCTTACCAGAGGTAATTAATTTCTAGAAGGTAGTGGCTAAAGAACTCCATCACCTTACAGACTTAAAAAAAAACTCCAGCATGGATATTTCAAGGCATCTTTACAATAATGGCTACTTAACTGCCATTCTCAAGAGTTACTACAGCTGTGAAAATGGACTTAAAGGTTACTACACACTGCACTGGGAACAAGTTAACAATTGACACTGCAGACTTATTATTGGAATAAATATCTCTACATCCCATAAAATCAAATGTGTTGGGATAAAACCAAGGCAGATTAGCAGAGTTCTTGCTGAGACCACCAATATTTTGCTCAGTTTTGTGAATGATTCTTTTTGTTTTAGTGGAGTTTGGTGTATTGGCTCACAATAGGAAACTTTTCTTGAATTATTTATATTTACCTAAGTTCTATGAATATAATTATAGAGTGAAATGATTTAAAAACAAACAGGGAAAGAGAAACATTACCTCAAAATCCTAAACTCATGCATCATTATAGAGGTGGAGAAGTATCTTTTTTTTTTTAATATTGGAAGGTAAAATGTATTTTGTCCAAAAATTAGCTGCCTTATTTGGCTGTAATAAATACACTGTATTTGAAAGGCAGCAGCAGCAATGCTTCCAAGTGCACTGAGTGACACCAAAATGCAGCAAGTGGATGAATAAAGCACATTACATATAGAACATTTTCTTATACTTTCTGTAGTGAACTGATGCATAAAAATAAAATTTAATTTTTTTTCAACAGTTTTCCTCAACTCACACAGATTTGTCAGCAAAGCCAGACAGAGTCCAAAACAAAGATACTCATTGAATGGGAAAAGCTGCAATGCTGGAGAGGCTGAAAACCAGCACTTTTGGTCATGGTTTGGGTCAAATTTCATTTTATTTGCCAGGCCTAGCCATAGAACTCACCTAAAACTGCTGCAAGAGCCAGCTTAATGAGTTACCTACTAGAACCAAGGAGAAATGCAGAGTTGCTAAGTAAATATGTGAAAGGAGAAGCTGCTGAGAAGTATTTTTGGAATAGGACACATCACTAAGAATAAAGAAAATAAACAATTTATGTGGAAAAAAATGAAGACTTCCAAAAGGGGCAAAGAAGAAAGGCAGTTGCACTGATATAGGATACCCAGGAAATGGGATTTGTAGTCAGAATGCTGGTTTAAAAACACACTAGTGTGATAGGGAGCTGCCACTCATTGTTCAAGCAGTTTTAACCTCCCTCACCAAAAATAAAACAGAAATGCAAAAATGTTTGGTTCCATGACCAGAATTTCCTTCTGAACCAGTGTAAGCTCCAAGAACACACATTCTCAGCAGATGGTTTGATGAGGACTGCACTGACAGTAGCTGGAGGTGAAGAACTCATCAGCTCACACAAAAAGGGCCAGCAGAGAACATATCTCACAAATTGAGAACATATCTCACAACCAAACATGGAGAGGTGCTGCACCAACCCTCCTGGGCAGGTTGAAAAGGAAGGAGCAAATCATGGCCTTGGCCATTTGTCCTCTGACCTGCAAATCAGGAACTACCACACTAAAGGATCAGGAGAGTGGGATACAGACCCCCAACACCAGCTTGATTTCAATCACTGGTTCCCTCAGAACATCTTCCTGGCTGGGTAGTATCAGCAACAAGGATAGAAAGAAGATGTGTGGGAGGAAGGATCTGATTTTAAGTATTTCAAATTGCAATCAGTGTCAAAATCATGTCAAATTCACTTTGTACAAGGTGTAACAAATTTCTGGTTTTCTTTTTGCCCATCCACAAGACAGGTCACAACTTCTATCCTGACATTACATTAACTCTTCATATGTCTTTCCTCAGGAACTGGGTTTTATTATCACCAATCTCCTTCAAATCTCCACTAAAATCAATTCGTAATTCTGCCAGTCAAAAATCCCTGTGATTTCAAAATGCAGAAATGATGGAGGATATGCATTCTAAAACTGTGAAAAAAGATGATTACCTCTACGCTGCAAATGTTTATAATGGTATAAAATCACAGGAAACTGAAGAGAAAAGGAATGCACAGGCTTTTCCTTTGTGCCCCATAGGGAATAGCTAAGAAGTGAAAATACTCTGAAGAAACTAA
Organism: Pseudopodoces humilis; assembly: GCF_049639895.1. Classification (NCBI taxonomy): domain Eukaryota; kingdom Metazoa; phylum Chordata; class Aves; order Passeriformes; family Paridae; genus Pseudopodoces; species Pseudopodoces humilis. Next base: position 3,452,512 of record NC_142202.1, read on the forward strand.
AACCACTTCCATGGCACAATTTCAGGGACAGAAATGGCCTCTGACAACATTCTCTGAAGTATCTTTGGGGGCTCTTACAATCCTCCTGTCTAGGTACAACTTGGAAAACTAATTTGTGTGCTGCCAGGGGATGCAGAGGGTTTCGATAATGAAATTCTCTGTGCATGAGCAAACCTCATTCCCAACACGGGAAATTTACAGCCTTTTTATCCCTCCCTGGTCCCACAGAGTACTTGGAGACTTCAGATTCCTTTTATTTTTTGTGTTCAAGTGGAAGAGTTGAAAGGGAATACTTACATTAGACACCACTGTGATAAATGCATGTGCTATAAGGAACGGCAGCGTCTCGGGGGTTCCGTACTCAAAACAATCCTTCATGAGGGAAAGGCCATTTTTTCCACAAAACAGACAAACATAACGAAGCAAGTGCAATGGTACTTCTACATCCTAAAAAGATTCAAAAAACAGGAGAAGACTCAATACTAGATCATTCAGACAAACAGAAAACTCAAAAGCTATGTAAGCATAACACAAATCTATATAGTTATGGTTATATAAAATAACCATGTAACATGGTTATTTGAAGTTTCTAGGAAATGTGCACCTATTTAAAAGTGGACAACTTACATTCATATCACAGAACGCCCCTAATATATTGCTTTCTTGAGCAGAAATATCCTGTTTAAAGAAAAAAATTAAAATTAACTCAAGCAATAAAAACACATTTACTGAACAAAAAACCAACTGCTGTTTCCCAGGTATCACAGTCAACAATAAAAAACCCAAATTCCAAATTCAGAGGAAGACAGAAGCTCAAGCTTTGCTCCATTTTTCCACTGCTCCATACTTTTTACCTCTGTTAATATAAATAAATACACAAATATACTCAAGAGAACATTTCAGCAGTATCTCTCCAAGGCTGGATTAACAGATTATTCTTCAATCCCACCCCTGTTCAGATCACCAGTTTTTTCAATAGGAATATGGCAAAGGGCATAGTTAGTCACACCAGCCTGAGAAATACAGAATAGAACCAATCCAGGGACTTTGAAATGCAATTTCTAAAAAAAAGACATATATACAAACATGTGAATTTACATGAACTGCAGGACATCCTACAGTTAATGATTTAAAGGGTTAAAATGTCAAAATATTCACTGTCATGGAAATATTAAAAATCTTTCATTTCAACTATATTTTTACATGTAAGAAAACACATTGTACAAAATAAACATCAAACTTTTACAAGAGTGAGTTAAGTGAAGAAGGGGAAGGAATTATATCATCCTATCACTCTGTTAGCTACTTGCTGCAACAAGGAATCTTTTCTACAAGCACTAAACTTAAAACAGGTTAGGAAAATAGCTTTTCTTTTTAATGTCTACAACATCCACTTGTTGGGCTGTACAGAGTGGGAAGTTTCTTTATTAGGGCTGTAACATATTGCAGGTTTCATGCACATTGCTGGGGGCAAAAGGGCACTGAAGGTATAAAAAGTGGCTGTAAAACCTAACATTGCCATGGATACTTACAGGTAAAGCCACACAATTCCTCTTCTTCTCATCCCTCCATGCCAAATACCCAGTATTGACACTCACAAAATCAAATGCAAGTTTAACATAAAGTTAAGTTTTTAAATGAAATTTCCCGAATATATTTTGAATAGCTGTGTAGGAGTAAGCTTAGAACTGTACCAGAGGATGCTGGAGGCAAGCAATTTTGGATGGATTAAGTGTGATACAAACATTTTGAATTATTCAATATGCTCATATTATAGCTAAGCATTTATTTTCTTTTTTTCTTCTGCTGAACTCTAAGTCATGCCTGAACTCGTGATACTCTACCAGTTATTTTTAAAACAGCTTTGAAGGCAGTAGGTGGTATGTTTTTAAGCAGCAAGAAAAGGTGTTCGGTGCTCTGCTCATGAAAACTGCAGAAATGGTGTGAGAAATTTCATTAGTTTTCTTGAAAAAAACAGAGATTTGTTGTCAAGTGAACTGCAGTTCTTAGAATGCGGAAATCCCAAACTCACAGAGGGCTGGTGCACGAGTCCTGCAAAGCTTGGAAAAGGCTGCAGTTGAGAGACTGGGTCTGGAAATATGATTTCTGTTCTTGCAGATGGGAAACAGAACAGTCTGAGAGCTCCTTCAACTCAAACTTAGGAGGAAGTAAGAGACTTCCTCATGGGAATCTAATATGGCATTAAAACCCACCATCACTTCAGGAGCAGCTAGAGCAGCTTTCCAGGACTTTTAAGAAAGCAGGGATAGTGCTGTCCCAAAGCCACACAGCCAAAAGAAAAGGAGAATGGTTTCAAACTGCCAGAGGGCAGGGCTAGATTTGGGATTAAGAAGAAATTCTTCCCTGTGAGGATGGTGAGGCCCAGGTCCAGGTTGCCCAGAGAAGCTGTGGCTGCTCCATCCCTGGCAGTGCCCAGGCTGGATGGGGCTTGGAGCAACCTGGGATAGTGGAAGGTGTCCCTACGGCAGGGGTTTGTAATGAGATGAGCTTTAAGGTTTCTTCCACGCATTCCATAATAAAATGTACTGGCTGAGGTCTGACCTGGACACAAGCTTGGCAGAAAGCACGCATATCTTCCAAGATATTCCCGTATTTACTTGAAAAGGAGAAGCAGAGAGCACAAGACCCCAGACAGTCAGGGACTGCAGCTACAGACACCCCAACAACTGATTTGGTTTCCTCTTTCATTTCATCCTCTGTCAAGATCTGTTAAATGGTCAGGTAACTCCCTTCTGATTCATTGTTCACTCTGAGACAGTGCAGAGCTCAGGAGTGCACTCTACATTGTTGCTTCTTTCTATACAGGATTTTAAGAGCCTCCTTTTATAGATTATTTTTTCCCCTCCTCTGAAGTGCCCATTCCAGGTATTTCACTTGTTGCACTAAGTATGAGAAAGATAGGGTATAAACCACCCTTGTATGCAAGGGATAAAAATATCCCATAAAGAAAAAAAAAAAAGATTTATTTCCAAGTATGGACATTTAAAAAAAAAAAAAATCTTTAAAAATACTTTGAGTTCATTTTGTTTAGGATGAATAATACCAACAAATGCCCCTCTGAGCACCAAAAACATTGATAGATTTTAAGAAAGGTATGTACAGGGCTCTTCTGGGTACCAATTAGGTTGCTGTGGTTTTCACTCTCACTTTAGAGACATTGTAAGGGACAGAAACAATCCTTAGCCTATATAATTTAAGGAGAGATCTGTATGATCCTACAGGCAGAGACACCTTTCTGAGTACCAATAAATCTTGCTATGCTGTTCATTTTCATGCAACTTAATGAACTCTTGAACAAGGGAAAACCTCCTGCTACCACACAAATGTTTTCCTTCTCCACCATAGTCCAGTGTGAAATGGCTTTGGCAAGCAGCTGAGAAGAGGATTAGACTTCAAGACTGGTCTGCTGCCATTAAGAACAAAGCCCTTGGAGGTGTCTGCAGAGCAAAGGAGGAGGGAAATATTGACCGCTAATGGTTACAACTGGGAAAGCCTTACACTGGAAATTCTTAAACGGCAGCCTAAGAGGCCATTGCCAGGCACAGCAAACCCTCAATGGATGTGGACTACATCAAACTCCATGAAACCGAAAGTTCACCTCAAGAATCTAAAACAAGGAATTTCTCAAGTCAGTCAAAGCAGAGACTGAAGCCTGCTCTGGCTCAGCAAACTTCCTGGGCAAAGGAAATGTTTAGTGGGAGAGGGAGAGCTACACCAGCTTCTTCCCAACAAATTTTTGGCAGATTCAGGCTGTTCTGGGATCTGTTTAACTTACAAGTATAGCTAATGCACTTAAAGCAGAGAATTTTTATTTTAGGATCTCTCGAGGACTGAAACCAAGCCTGATTTAAAGCAAGAAGTGCTCTTATTTCTGGGAATAATAACTTGTCTCAGTTCAGCTAAGATGTGTTCTAGACTGCAATCCAAAATTAAATTCTAAACCTCAGTGAGTCACTCATGGGAGCAGAAAGTTTTGACATGAAAACAGTAGAATAACAGAATCCTAGCACTTCTCAGATGCAGAAAATATCAGTTTGTAAGAAATATTATTGATGCTGGGACCTTTTAAGCAAAGTAAAAAATCTCCCCTCCAAGAGATGTACACACATATGGCAGGCTGGGACACCTCCATAATCCAGACCTGAAAACACACAAAGTCTAGCAGAAAGGAAAAAAAATTCCCTTACCTGCCTGTACCTCAGGAAAGTCATTTCCTTTCTCAGCTTCCCCTGAAGTTATGTTTTTAGGATAGCTAATGAATGTATTTGATAATTCAAGTGATGTATAAGAGATGATACATACATTATACATATATTAGTATGTCTGGAGCGATGGGCATCATCACAGCACAGCAACCTACAACAGATCTGGGTCTAAATCACTCCAAGGCTGCACACCAAGGGAAAAAGAAATCCCATCAGGCACCTGGAGATTTTCTTTTGATCGTTTGGAAATGTAATTGAAAGAGAAGAAAAAAAATACATGAAACAGTAATTTAAAAGAAGCAAGTGTGATAGTCCATTGAAAAGCTGTTCCAGAATTGTTCATTCCACATTCCTCTGAAGCCAGTCTTAGTACATATCCCACAGGAGTGCATAAATCAATTCACTTTATATCTATACAGGTATACTTGAAACTACCTCTGTTAACTTATGCCCATATGGTTTGGAGAAGAACAAGAACCAAAATCCAGCCCACCTAAAACAGCCCACCTGCTGTGTAGGGGGTTTTAATTCCTTTCCTTTAATTTATTTAATTTCCTTTAATTTATTTAATTTCCTTTAATTTAATTAATTTCCTTTAATTTCTTGTCAGGTAGGGCAGCATTCTTTCAGTAAGAACTGATCAGATGTTGCGACCACCCTAACTTACACAATTATATCTGACTCAGCATCTTCTCAATTTGGACTTAAGTTTATAAAGCAAATTTCAACATTAAGAGCTCCAGTGAGCTCCCACAATTCTTTAAAAATAAAATAAAAGGAGTGAGTTAGCTGCACTTTAATTCTCCACTTTGACTTTCTCAGAAGTTTGTTGGATAGAAGCTTTTCCTATCCAGTGAAATGTACATCTAATTTGCATACAAATATTGTAAAATAACTCTTTAGTTATTATTAGACTAACACAAGTTGATCAAAAGCCAACCATTCCAAAAATGTATTGTTTCCACTAGGAAACGCTAACAACATCATATTTATTTCAGAAACTATGAATTAAACACGGCAGGATTTTGGAATTAATTTTTTTTTTAAGGAAAATAGGGAAAATATGAATGGCAGCCACAACAAATATCAGAGAGAAAAATCAGCACCCTGGAACAAAGCAACCTGTGTAGAGCTCAGTTATTCCAGCTGATTAACCAGCTGTTCTAACAAGCTGTGTCTTGGACAAAGTTTAGTTTTTGAAGCTTGGCTTCTACAACCACAGATTGCAATTAAATAGTCCCCTTTTTGCCTACCTGTTATTTCAACAGCACAACAGTTCAGTGTACAGTTCCAGCCAACATATTATCAATATCATCAATTATCAATACATTACCGATAACAATTAAGCATAAAGAAAGTGGAAGAGTATGTGCCACTTATAAAGTTTCTCTGAAAAGCTCTACTGAAGCTAACAGCAACTAACAGCAATCTGCTCATTAATGAGAACAATTAACCTTTCACCAAATAATTCAAGATAGACACAAAGAGAAGATATACCTCTATTGTGGGGTGAGTATTATGCTTATAAGCTGTGTACAGAGGAAACTGAATCTGAAAAATTTTTGCCACACACAGCAGCAGCTTCTCCTTCTCATCAGTACTCCATAAGTTAAAAGCATCTGTGTTCTTTGCGGGCTCCTCCTCGCTCAGGATACAAGTTCTTGCGGAATCAAACTTTTTCTCTAGAGGTTTTTGTCGCTCTCCATTTTCTTCTTCGTGAGACTCTCTTTCTACATTCAGGGGCTCATCAGCATGATTACTCTGCTCTGGCCATGTTGAATCTATATTAATAGTGCAATGTTTACAGAGCTGGTCCCGCAGAGCTTGGACTTGGGCAATCACTAAGTTAATAAGCGCACAAACTACTTGGTTAAAGATCTCCAGATGTTTATACTCCTTGAAACAGCACAAACATTGTCTGTAAGAAAACAGAAAAAAAAAAAAAATTCCTACGGTTAAAATCAGGTGGGTACTTAACCAAGAGAACTCTACACATTAAAACAATTTAAACAACAAGTTACTGACAAGCATCATAAAATAAAGGAAATCCAAATGAAACAGACTCTACCCAGCAGCAAGTGGGAGTCACCCTCCTTAAGCCTTGAGAACACCCCATTATTTCCAAATGCTTAGCAAAACTATGAAGTCCCTGTTAGCATTTATGAAGTCCCTGTTATTATTTAGCAGCTGCTACAGTAAGAAAAAAAAACAGAAAAAAAGTCTTGTGGGCAAGGTCACTGTGTTACTGAAGAAGTCACATTTTTCAGTATGTTTCTGACTCCATTTCCTCATCTGGTTTTCTCTATTGCTCTTCACTGCAATAAATCATCCTGACATTCTTGTCAGCTGTGTAAGAACTCATTATTGTTATTTTCAAATCAACAGGGCTGCAAAGTAATTTTATTTCTAATTAACTATTTAAGTTCACTTCCTTTATCTGCATTTGGATGGTGAACCCATGCACACCGATATCCTTTATCCATCTAGGAAAAAGCAGCTCAAGTATCTCCAGTACTTTCTTCACTTGGCAGGCTCAGAGATTATTCCCCTGCTTATCTACTGACACACTGTAAACTGTGAAGAACAAGAGGGGAAAACTACACCATCCCTTTGACAATATCATTAAAAAATCAATTAAATCATTAAGTTCAAAAGCTCTAATGTAACTCTAGTTGTGGACAAGGATAACTGTGGATGCCAAACAGATGCTGGGTGCATAAACCCCTGAGGTAGGTACCCTAAACCTATTGTCTGGGAATAGTCGCTTTTCCATACAAACAAGCACCTCCCTCATTCTGACAAAAAAGGTGAAGGACATTCCTGTAAAAGGATTTAAATCCTGGAGAACACAGAACAGAAAGCCATCATTGCACTGTCTTTCTGACTCAAACTCTACTACACAAACTAACTGCTGCATAAACTGGGAGCTGTCTTGCAGCAGAGATGTTCTCCATCTCCTGTTAGACAGAGAACAATGGACTCCAGCCCACAACCAGAGTTCTCAGATATTAAAATAATATAAAACCCATGTGTACCACTTCAATAAAAATCAGTAGATAAAAGATAGGGCAAAAAAATCATCAGTAAGTAGCAATTATTTTTTTCTGCCAATACAGCATTTAATTTAGAGACTCGGATTAATAACTTAAAATTTTTAGGGGAAAAAAAAAAATCAAGAGAACCCAGAGCTATGACAGGTAGAGGGTGCTGCCTCTCTTGATGGAACGCAAACATGCCCTTGAGCTACAGCTCTTAAAAGCACATACTTTCTGAATACAGATATTTATTTTTTTCAGTGGGTTAGACAAAAAGGTAACATTCAGGATTCCCTAATTGCAGCAAAGATAGAGTGACTGAAGCATCTAAACCCCTTTGCTCCACTTGTGCAGGAAGAAAAAATCCCTTTAATATTGTGTAAATGGAGTGTGCCTTTACCCATGTGAAAAACACTCTTGTCATTTACTTGTAAATGTACTTTCATGTTAACAAATGACAACAAGGGACTGCAGGCAAAACCCAGTGTATCCTCAAGCATTTATCCTGGGGGAAAATTATGTTCAAAAGGTCCATCACTTATGCCTACAAATTACGGTCCCACTTGAGAGCAACAAATCATCCTCAATAACAATGAAAAGTCTGGTGAAGGCTCCTCATATACTGAAGAATTATTTTCCAAGACAGAGGTATGTGCAAAACCTCTAAGTCTTCCTCCATTGGAATGTGAAGCTCACAGGAAGAAGAGCTCCACCAAAAACTGAGGAGATCAATAAAAAGTGAGTATTCTACTTCTTTGAACACAACAATTTCCAGGAGAAAACTAAAACAGAATCGCTACGTGGAGATGGAAGAAAAAGGTGCTCCTCAGGGTGAGCCACCAAGTGATCTTGTGAAGGAAAGCAGTTTTAAACTACAGGCAACAAAGTAAAAAGTAGTTGTTAAGGAAGGCCTCAAATCCACAACAAGCAGAACTCCGAAAAGCTGATTTGGCAGAGTAGGGCCAGGACATGAAATTAAATTGTCGAGTAAAACTCCTTCCTGTGGCCTCTTTGTTAGATTCTCCTTTAGACAGCTTAAGGACTGTTCTCCAGGCTCTTCCAATATAAAACCACTATGTGTGAAAGGAAACCAGAAGAAAATAAAGAGTTAAATACTATCCCATCTTTTTTTTTCCTTCAGGTTGGATTTGTCAAGCTGTAGAACAGAACGAAACTCTGAACAGATGATGACCTGGAAAACCGGGTTGCAATTGTTCTCTGACAAACTTGGCATCTAGGACCTGTCAAGAAATGTCAGGAGTCTGGTTTCTGTGCCTGCTGTTTATTTTGATTTAAAAATTCCTTCTCTGTGTCTAAAAGCACATGGCAAAAGAAAATGAACTTGGCCTATAATTTTTGGGCAAAATGAGGAAGAGGAAGTTTCCTTTCACAGATATCCAAAAGGTGACATTCTGTTTTTTTTTCTTTTGGAGTCTTCTAAATACTCGACTAATGTCTTGCAATTTATCCTCTACGCTTTTCCCAATATTACTTATGATTCAGTGGATTTAATTTGGTCTTAAAACTACTGCTGGACACTAAATTCCAAATATCTTCACTGTAGATTCTTTCTAGAAAGTAATATCCATACATTTCCCTGTGCTGGAAAAGAATAAGTAGCTGTGAAGTAATATATCATTATATCATAATGTAATTATAACATTACTTTAAAGAAACAAGCTCAAAACAACAGTAATTAAAATACTAGATTAAAAAGAATAATATAGTTGATTCAAGACAAAAACGTGCAAAGCATTTGATCAGTTTAGTAGCTATGGGCTGCAATCCCTCATCACCTTGACTCAGAGTATTAGAACATGCAGAAAAATTTAACATGATGGTTCCATTCAGTCACCTTTACTTAAATTCTTCTTACCCTACCCTGCCTTTGCAGAAGATGGGTCACAAAATTTCATGTTTAAGCAGAAGACACATTGCTTGTACACAATTATTACAACATCCAGAATGCCAATTGCATTAAAAATACGCTTTGCCCAAAATGCACTGGGTAATGAGTTTATTTTTATTTTCTAAGTAGTAAAGCAGTCTTTTTTCTCCACATATCACTTAGCTACACATTAATAATTTGCTAATTCTAATCACTCTAATTCTAATCATATTTTAAAAAGGGAAAACTGTTGTTCACATCCAGCATCCTGAGCATTCAAACTCAATCCAAAATTACCTTTGCGTCCATGAATTGATGTAAGCAAATATCTTGAGGGCATGTTCCTTTCTGAGCTGCAAAGCATCACCACCTTCAATGTCTGATACTAAAGAAAACAAAACCAAACACATTAGGAGGAAAAAAACCCCAACGTGCAGCTGTTCTGTCTTAATTAGAAATTACCTTTGACAGCACAAAAAAATACTTTACTGAAGCAAAAACATGTAAATTTGGTTAACCAAAGTTTAGATGCAAGTGACTTGAAAACTCAAAGTGCACAATGTTCTTGAATACCGCTGCAAAGTTCATGATTGAGAACAGACCCTTCTTGTAATCCTATTTTTATGAAATATTCCTCAGAAGCGTTACTCGGAACTCTTGATTGATGTGCACTTTCAAGTATGAACTTTCAACAACTTTACTCATTAACCAGATGACTTTTTGTTTTGCTAGGGTTTTTTTTCCCCCCCTGATTTTTAAATGTCTGCATTCTGAGATGACCCTGAGACCTCAACTTCCTTTTCCTGATCAGATAAAGACTGGGAAAAACAAGCAAACAAACAAAACTCAAACCACAACAAAACTATCAAGATAAGAACAATGTGCTGTGTACGTATAAGGTTATTTCAGACTGAGCTGATGATTATTGCTTTCAAATATAGACACATCTATCATGACATTTAACCATAATGAATCACTAATTGGCAAAATGATAAAGGATTACCACATTTATTACAGAGGAAACCAGAACAGTTCTGTACTGAGTTCAAACCCTGAATGCTTCACTCAGGGATCATCAAATGTCCCACTTCCGTCTAAAAATGCTTCTATACCCAAATAAGGCCAACATCAGCAGGTCCACAGCTCCATTCACACAGCACCTGATTACATCCCAGGGCACTGGATTCTGCCTCCTGGCCACACACCTTTCCTCAACTACCAGTGCACAATGCTTGCTTCCCCCTTATCCTAAATTTCCAAACATTTGTACAATTATCTAATTGCTACACAAATCAAGGTCAGCATTCCTTTCACGTAGATCTTTGCATTTTTAACACATCTAAGTTTTCATCTCCACATTTCACTTGAAATTTCAAGTATTACACACTCACAAATCCACTTCACAAGCAAACTTTGTGGGAAAGGTTCTCGAACAGCAGTGAGCTCTTCAGCATCCCTGCCCCAACCTCCTCTCCAGCCTCAGCCTTGAAAGGTCCTGTGTGATCCATCCATACAGGTTTCCAAAAACTAAAGCTAATGAAAGTCTGTGGGCATGGATCAGAAAGCAAAGTTCAGAAAAAACCACTTCACAGAATAATCACAATGAACAAATACTTATGACTTCTTTGAAATAAGGACATCACGCATGCACATACATCCACATTTTCATACATATGCATACATAGAAATATAAAAACACCCAAAAAGCCTCTGAACAGGATACCATCAAACTTTAAAAACCACTTTTCTGTCTCACTCCTATAAGGCTCTAAAGATCCTACACAACACTGGATAAAGCTCAAGATGGAGAAGCAAACTAAAACATGGGTATCACTCAATATCACCTTTTATTTTAAATACCACAAATTACCAGGGCAGTTGACTTTCTGAAAGCCAAAGCACAGCACTGAAGAAACCAAGAACTCCATCACACAATTTGGGTCAAGCTTACCACAAAAGACAGATCCTTAGCTATAGACAGTACCTAAAAAAAACAAACCCCAAAAAACCCTGCCCAGCATCAAAGGTTCATAAAACCTCAATTTTCCCAATTTTATGAGCATTGCTTCACTAGATGAAGTCCTTTAAACCTGACCAAAAAAAAAATTGTTGACAATTTAGTAGCAACAAAGCTGATTTTACCTTGTAGGATCTTACACATACACTTTTAACACTTCCCTCATCCCCACATCACCCCACTCTAACAGGTGGGACAGTAACTCCAACTTCCAGAGCAGCATTTTCATTGCAAAAGTTTGACTCACTCCTAGACTTCCTTCTTTGAGATTATAAAGAAGCAAAAGTTAAGCAAACTGGCTCCTTAAAAGCTACATTTGCCATGTAAAGAAGACAGAATAGAGAAGTTATGGAAATGCTGCAACTAATGCCCCAGGTCAAAAAATGGGGAGGTTTTGTACAAGTTGGAGAACCTGTTATTTTCCTTATTATGCATTCTACATCTCACACACTGACCAACTGGTCTTATTTATTAATCACTGATAATTAATACAGTGGCTACAGATGTGATTTCCCTTTGGGTTTCTGTACCTAGAAATAATATTGGGTTTACTCCTGAAAAGACAGGATGCTCCAAGCAGGAGGAAGCACACTGAGGCTGCAGTTTTCCATGGAACATAGCAAAGTCTGTGCCACCACCAAAAGGCGCAGTGACACATGTGGAAGGGCTTCTCCTCCTGGACCGTAGCTCAAGTTCTCTTTTGCTCCTTAGCAGAAATTATCTTGTTCAGTTAATTTGTGTCCTCAGAACCAAAACTTCATATCACAGGCCTTCGAGTTCCTCTGAGTATCAGCTCTGTGGATACTCCTGATTTTACAGCACCTCTGTTTAGGGGCACATACAGCTCAAAGTAGAGATACAATTGGTTCTGAAGCATTTCAAAGAATTTTTTAATTGAAAAAAGTACAGCTGGAAAAGCAACAGGAATAAACACACTCATTATCATTCCTGGGCATTTCTGATTTCTATCAATTCTGTAGGAACTTCCTTGCTGCACAATTTCACTTTCAAATGATGATGTTTGCCTCTCCTTTTAAATTAGTTCTCTTCTACCTTGAAGGGGCCAGCAGATAAACCAGACTCATTCACTTAAGAATAAATCCTGTCCTTTATTCTCTCCCATACTCCAGCATGCTGCCATGCCTCAGAACCTCCTCAATCTGCTGCCTCCCCACTTTCTCACACTTTCACTGTTTCAAATCCAGCAGTAACAATCTTGTCAAACTTTTGCAAAAACTTCTACTGCACCAAGCCTCCTGCCTGCAAATTGATGTAGTAGATAAGACTAGACTTCTCCCTAGTTTCACACCTAAAACAGTGATTCCCACAGGATACACAAAGTTATCCTTGTGTCCTCGAAGAGCCTCCAAACCTCATCAAAGCAGCAGCCTGAGTGCTCTCATGAATAAGAATTGATAATATGTGCTCCAGAGCCTTCCAGCCAGGCATTCCAGGATCTCTAAGTTTCACTGTCTCAGCAGTGGCAGTCCGATCCTAGGCTCAGCTCCTTCCTGTCTGCAGGGGCTGCTTCTTTCTCCAGGCACTTGCAAGGCAGCAATGTTAGAGATTCTCTCCTTCCTTATCTCTGAGCTCAACTTTCTTCTCCTTTCTTAAATTTGCTCTACCAACTCTTTCTTCTCAGTTAAAGCCTCTTAGACTTTCCCACCCTCCAGTCCTTCCTTTTTCCTCTTACGTTCCATGCACACAAACACCTTTCACCCTGCACTAGATGCAATTTCACAATCAATATATCCCAGTTCAGACCCACACTACAACGGCATCCGTAACCACACATTTCAAACAGCATCAACATTCCAGAGTAGGAACTGCACAAATCCAACTGGCCAATCCAGCTGAAAACTACTCACATTCTTGTTGGCTTTGTAAGCCGAGGAATACTCAGGCTGGCACTTTATGAGCAGGGGAAGCTGGGAAGGGAAGTGTGAGGAATGTGAAGCTGGGAGAAGTAAACACCTTTGGAGTAACCGGAGTTGTAAAATTGCCCCGCCCCATCTGGAGCAACTTCACCCCCATATTGCTCATCTGTGGGCAAAGATGTGGTTACTATTAGAGTCTCAAAAATCCAGGATATTGAAGGCTTTAAACACAGAACTAACTAGCAGAAAGAAGGAAAACTAGGATGCAGGTAAATTCCAGCTAAATATGTTCTACCAATATAATGCAGGAAATGGGGTCTTTCCACATACTTGCAAGGTATACTCATCTCACTGAGTAGTCACAAGATGGTTTACAGATCTTTTTATCACAGTAAAACCACAGAACAAAAAGCTGAGCTCATAACTAACCTGATTTAATATCTTCTAGTGTATAAGTTTTCAGATATTCTTAAAAAAAAAAATCAGACTGACTTAAAGTGTAATTGTTTATTCAAGTAGCTGACAAGAAGCCAAAACACACCATGGTCAAAGTAAAAATTTAAAACATTTCATAGAAAAAAAAATAAAAAAGGTATTTTCCTTGCTGTTTCCCCTCTCTCCTGTTTTACTTGGCTGGCCCTAAATGAAAACTTGGGTGATTTACCTAATCTTTCACAGAAGGGTGATTTGCTAAAAGTGTGTTACAGTGCTACAAACAACACAAGCTCCCCAACTCATAAAGACCCCTATAAATAAATTGACTAAACCAAGAAAATGACAGAAGATGAGAAAAATACAGATCAACTGCAAAGAACAGGGCAATACAATTTCAAAATACAACTGTGGCCAAAGGAAGCTAAGCTCCTAAGTGCATTTTTAGCAAGAACTTGGGAGCTAGAGGAACACACTGTAATTAGACCTCAAGGACAACCATCATGCTGGACTTGCAGGGAATATCTTGTATCCAAAGGTCACTTATCATACCAAGTACAAAATCAAATGGCAAGCAAAAATAATCATTTTTAAAAGCGTACTTTCTCTACTTTCAGCAACAGACCAGAGTCAGAAGTAAATAATACAACATTCTTTAAGATCTATAACTCTAATTTCTCTATATTCCAAACTGTGACAAGATCCAGTTGCATATGGATTGCGCTCCCTCCCCCTCCTCCCCCAAGCCTCATCTGATACCAGCTTCTCATGGGAAAGCCCAGATCACTTGCAGAATGAACATTATTCTCAGAAATTGGTCACTGATACCGAATAAACAAAGGAAATGAGCCATACACTAAACAAAGCAGCATTAGGAGCAATAATACTAATCTTGAAAGAAATCTTTATGTATATACATATAAGAATGTATAACTTTTTGTGTACCATTGCTCACACAGAGAACCAGCACATTTTTTTCAATGCATCGCTATGTTTTCAGTGATTAGTAGGGGGTTTCTTTTGCTTAGGATCAACAGCATGTAATATGACAGCCACAGAGCTCAGCATCTCCCATTGCCTTTCTACCTTCAACTATTAGAATTACTTTTTTTTTTATTATAAAGAATTCATGACTGCCTTAGATTGCTTCACCAGAGTTCTTCCTGACCTTTATGGAGCCATCCTTGACAAGTATTTAATAGGACAGTGTCAGCTTGAAGTTCAACTGTCCAAACTTCCCTACAACTTTTCAGTGAGGAAAAAGTCTCCTTTCTACCTCTTAGTCACCATAACACAAAAGCATCCCAGAATACTGAGTAGATACACATAATCAAAGAGAAACACAACTGCAGAAGGAACTAGAAAATACAGAAAGTTCATTCTTTGGTATTAGAAACACTTGTTCAAATGCCAGAAACAATCAGATCAGTAACCCCAACTCTACCCCAATAAAATTCTATAATGGCCTGGTTAAGGTGCTTGAGTACCTTTGATGCTACCCTGATGATCACACACATCACACCACTAGAGCTCTACAGATAACTACAACCATCTCCACCCCATAACACACCTCAATTCATTTCAATCTACACTGAACTCTAAACTTCTTGTATTTGTAAATATTACAGCCTGGTAAATAGATTGCTTTCCTGCAACTTTTTGACTATGAAGTATACAAATATTAAATATTTTGAAGGCAACATAATGGCTTAAAGACAGGAATTAGCAACTTTAAGACGTTCATTTCCTCAGAAAAAAACAAACTGTGATCATGTCAGACACAAACTTTTGAACAAAGGCAATTTCAACAAAACTGGCAAATGTTTGTAAGTCTAAGCAATATTGCGTTCTTAAGAATGGAAATACAGGAGCTACTCAAAAGAGCAAGGAAAAAGCAGTTTCAACCGGTGGCCCAACATCATCTGCTGGTTATTCAGCGCCTGAGTAATTCCTCAGAGCCACCCTGCGATCAGAAGGGCCTGAGGAGTTTTAATTCAGCATTCCAGTGCACAGCACAGAGCAGAATCAGCCTTGGTATGTTCAATCAGACAGCACTTCCAAGATACAACTTCACCAGAACAGGGCGAATCAGCTACCTCAGGTAACTGCTGCCTTTATCTTCTGTTTCTCTGCAAACACCAACAAGTTCTCTCTTTGAATCTCTACATTTCCCTTCCCATCCCACCTCCCTATCTTCTCCAGCAAACATCTGTTCTCCTTTAATCGTAATAAGTTAATGCAGTCTGGAGCAAAACAGCAGCAGCTGGTTCTGGGCAGCTGCATGCAATTTAAGAATTGGCACTTTGCAGGAGTGATGCCACCCTGACGTTTTCATCATGCTAGGCCACATTTGCTTTGGGTTAAAATGCCCCCTTTTAGAATGGCTGCAAATGTCCACCTAAACAAAAAAATAAATCCTCGAGATCATCTTCAGACTTCCACCATCTCAAAGAGAACTTGCCACATTGTTTTAAATGCAGTCAAGTGCCAATTATCAGAAACACACAGATTTACCCAGCACACTGGAGCTGCTCATACCCAGAACTACCCTAGTGAACCACAATCTAAATAAACTCTAAACAGACATAGTATCTCGCATGCAGAACAGCCGTGCTGCAGCATGAGCCAGGCCAGGTCTAGGAGCAGCACCACACCTTGCACACAAAGCCAAGCCTAAGTTACTGTATTATGTAAACTCACTTCTCCCTCTCAGTGAGCCACAGCTCAAAGTTTACCAATACTGAATCCACAGATGCCTAACGGTGGAAATCTGGCCAGGATAAAATGGGAATGTGAAACACATAGTTCAGGCTGGGTTATGCCAATGAGGAACAAGCAGTATCCCATGCAGCACTGAGTGTCATGGATACAGAGAAGTAGGAGACTCCACTCCCATCACAGGTTCAAGGAGCAGAATGAGCTTCCATCAGTTAAACACTGCGTAATGCACATATGGCCTTTTTGATCAAACACCAGTAGGAAATGGGTAAGACCAGCTTGTGAGATATCTGGCTGGGAATGGAATAAACTGGGCCAAACTGCATCTTGCTCTGCTGGCCCAAGAAGATTGACCATGAGTCTCCACATTGTCCTTTTCACACTCCCAGCTTCTGAAAGGGCTCCCTGGGCCCAGCAGGAATGCACAAAGCTGCTCCTGGCCAGTGGGAGGCCCAGCTGCTGCACTTCCATGGAAGGCTGGCAGCACAGCAGGGCTGAGCCTGGGTCCAGCAGCATTCATCGGCACTGGTTCCATGTCAGTCATGTCAGAGACAGAAGGAGTCCACGAAAGGATCTGTGTGATCTCTGCACTGCACCTCCTAATGCTTCTGTTATCTTGGGATTCTCAAGATATTGCAGTCCTCCCTCTCCAGGGAAAGGCAAGTTACGTATTACTAAAGAAAAAAAGCCCACAAAGCAATTTCAAAGCATCTGTGCCACTCGCTGGAGTTTAAAAAACAACAAAAAAAGTAGCAGTCTTATTTCAGAGTTGTATTTTAACTCAGTGTTGTGAATTGTCTTTGACTCCAAGACAAGATGTTACAATTCTGGGAAGACTGGTTTTTTACTTTGTATTGAAGGTGTCATAGTTCCTCTTTTAATTAAGAAAAAACCCAACAAAACAAAACAAAAAAACCCCAGCTCAATTTAGGCAGTATTTCCACAATCAAGACTGCCTGACATCACCAAAACACATACTAGATGTGGAAAGTCAGGCTGCCCATCATAATATTTTGACAACAGCCACTGCAAGTTTCTTAAGGAATCAATGCAGGATTGGACAAGCACTGCATAATTTGAGCATTTCCTAGCATATCACTAATTATCCCAAGGTAAATTTCAAAGCTAGGGCTGACAGTGTCAATGCCAAGACTACTGCTCAGATAAAGGATTGCTCGCCTTCAGTTTACAAGAGAGTACTTGCATTCTTTCCTTTCCTTTCAATAACATAATGTATCAGTACTTGAATGACTCTGGGTTTGAATAATTGTTCTCTAGTACTCCAGCTCTGAACTTCTTTTAAAATACGACTTTTAAGGTGAAGACACAGAACTCAGTCTATCAAACTATAAGTAGAACCAAGATTTAATTGCATGAACAGGGCTCCAAAAACTAAAGAGGTTTTCTATTAGTTTTAAATAGCAGTAGCAAGGAATGCAAAAATTAAAACACCTATTCCAGGAAGCACTCTATTTCCAAGGGAGAACTTCGCAAATTAGTCCAGCTGTACTACTTGGCACGCTGTGAATCAGTTTTAGACAACAACAGCAGCTTTCCCCCACAACCAGAAAGAAAAGGCTCATGACTGAGCCACCCTGGCCCATGAGAAGCAACAGACTACCAGTAGATTTACAATAAAAGCATGTAATGACTGTGCTCCAGGTTTCAGGGACAAAATCTGAGAGAGACAAATATGATTAATTCATTTCTTACAGAGTATATTTAAGCCTGCTTAAACAAGGAGATGAGAGGTAAATGGGCAATGGGTCATTATCCTCAATGGAGCTTCGGGCAGTTCATTGAAAGCCCAGGCAGAGCTTGCTCAGCATTTGAACTCCAAGGTTTTATTTGTTTCCATCAGCACAGGTGCAAGCAACACTCGTTCAGAAAGGACAAAAAAATTCTAAGAAAGGGCAGGCTAGCAATGAAGTCACTGTCCCTCTCAACTTTCAGATATACACTCAAATTTTCTACTCCTTTGTGCCAGATAATCTGTATTTAGTAATTCTCTCAAGCACATGGTGTGCTAGGTAATTAATTGGCTAAAACAATTATTTTTAAAAGCTGAGAGGCTGAAAGAAATAAGAGAAATAAGAGATGGCTGAAGGCAATGCACAGGGTCCATACAAGTATATCCAAGAGAGCAGTTAAATTTCATGACAAGCATCCCCCACGACCAGAAAACATATTTACAGATGTCATTTTGATATAAACAAATGTTTTTACAGGGTCTCCTATCAGCAAGTACACATAGGGCAGTATCTGTAGCTGTGGCTACACTGAGTTCAAAGCCAAGTCACTCTGGAAAGACTCAAACTGGCACTGTTGTTCAGACCCACCAAGTTTCCAAGATGCTGATGGAAACTGATTTCAATTTCTGATCAGCTTGATCAGTCTGCATCTACTCTAAATATTACATCAGCAGATCAAGCACTGACACTCAGGACTTGAAATACTCTGGCACAAGTTTCACTTCAAATATTAAGGAAAAAAGGTAGCTCAGAGGGAAAAGTTGTTCAACCTTAAGTAAAC
The DNA here is from genome assembly GCF_049639895.1 of Pseudopodoces humilis. Classification (NCBI taxonomy): domain Eukaryota; kingdom Metazoa; phylum Chordata; class Aves; order Passeriformes; family Paridae; genus Pseudopodoces; species Pseudopodoces humilis. Next base: position 3,471,237 of record NC_142202.1, read on the forward strand.
CAGCAACAATTGTTAACTGTGAAGGAAGTCAGAGACCAGTGAGTACAGACAAGGATTTACTGCACTGACCGGCCTTCAACTAAGCAGAACTTATTTTTATCAAGCTTTTGAGCTCACACTCCCCATTGTTATCCCATAACAGTTCCAAGAAGGAAGAATAAAGTTTTCAGTCTCTTGTATCAGCTGTTGCCTGCGAGCCCAGAGTGCAATCCCACCACACACCTCCTGTCCAGAACACAGGTGCCTTCCACAAACAGCCCATTTCCCAAATTCCTCAGCAGATATGGATATTCTGGCCCCTCTACAGCTTTTCTGGAGCTGCCCTCCCTAGCAAACCCCTCACTGTCCATTTCTAGCACTGTTCTCAGCTTCTCCAAGCAGACAGAGCACAGATGTGAAAGCACTGTCAGTTTTGTTGATGCCCACAGAGTTTAGAGTGAAATCTGATGACAAGATTTGCAAAGAACAGAGACTACAGACAGAAAATTACTCTGAAAAATAACAGTTTTTCAGTTCACACCCACTTAAAAGTAATTTCACTGCTGGTGAAAACCATGGGGTTTGTATCGAAACCTAAATTATGAAGAATTTAATAATTATGTGTCACAGAATAATAGAATAGGCAACTGAGCACTTCCTGAAGATGAAATTAAACTCTTGCTAAAAATTATCAAATCCCCCCAAAAATGAGCCAAGAAGCACAAAAGATAAAGACAGTGTTGAACAGCACAAAACATGTTTCAATACACAATTACATGGATTAAAAACCCAAGTGAAAGTCAGTGCAATGAATTGGAGGCTTCTTCAAAAAAAAAGTGTAGAAAAAGGCAAAAAAAGTTTTGCCACTCAGCTCTATGATGAGAACCAATGATCTGCAGGGATGCTGATCTACAAACGAATCTCAATTGTCACGGGTTTATCAAGTCTTATTCACAGCCCTTCTACAAATTAGCTAAAGAAAGGGCAACTCCCAAAGGTGCATTTTCCACAAGGATTTTTTTCTAACAAGTTTCAACTTCTTCCACCAGTTCCAGCTGGTTCCAGCACTAAATCTCATGAGCAGTTTTATACAAATGCACTGAACTGCAATGCATTTGCACCAGAGTTCCCCTGAGAAGCTCACTGTCCACCAGACGTGCTGGATCTGAACTCCAGAAATAAAACTTTGTAAATCTACAACAAGCTGGATATTTTTACTAAGTGTTAAGAACACCACAGAAATCCTCATAGTTGCATGTCCATGTTTAGCATTCAGATGGCAAATCAATTCCCATACAAGGAAAGGAACAAAGTGGAAAGAATGGCTTCTCACCTCTTCACATTTTCGAGAAATTGCCAATTTGCTGCACAAAATGAAAGAAATCACCTCAATATAAGCTTAAAAGACAGAAATTAAATGGCCACAACTGTTTAATTGCAGCATGCTGTAACTACAAGCAGTACTGAGTAATCAGCACAACCACTTGCTCCTGAGGATGGTAAGAATCTTTTTCACATTGTTCCAGCATCCAGACAACTACAAAGGTGTAGCTTGGGCTACAGAAATCCCTATTAGCTACCTGAAAAACTCAGAGAAGAAAACAGATGAAATAAAAGGAACCAAGAAGTAAACATTGATCTTCCCTCCCAATCACTAAAATGCCAAATCACAGCCTGATCATCACTTGTACACAGAACACAATTCCAGGATTTGCTTTTCTGACTCAATGTTAGTTGAACACAGAAAGATGGAAGCAAACTGCAGTGACAGAGAAATCAAGTAGCAAGGAATTAAAACCTCTAACATAGAAAGTCTGTGTTAGCAGTGACACAGAAGAAAAACAAGAAGGAATTCTACGAATTAAAAGAATGGGCGAGGCTCATGATGCCCTGAAGTGTCTCCACAGCAGACAAAAGCATCAATCTCCCAAAGCCATGGCATCACCTCCAAGGCAGGCCAAGGGAAATGGTGCCAGGTCTGCTCCCCAAGATCCTGCCCCCTGAAGCCCAGAGTGACAGAGCCCGAGCACCTGCTGTGCCCCACGACACTCTGCACCACCTCTGCAGCCAAGGACAGCTCCAAGAGCTGCTCTGGTAGAAGAGCCAACACTAACAACATCCCAGATAGCCTAAAAAGCACATTGTCCTGGATTTGCCATAGGAGTTACTTGGGAATTGGGTGACCTGAAAACTACCCTTATGGAGGGAAAGCAACAAGGCACCAAACACATCAAAAGAATAATCCAACAGGAAGATTTCCTACATGGGAAACGTGATGACTTCAAACTCTCCACTGATCAAGTATCTTTTGAACATGAAGCAACGGATACTTTTCCTTTCTTGCTTTCTTCATTTTTCTTGAAGTAATCCACTGACTAATCCGCTCTAGTAGAGTGCTAGAACCTCGTGGGATTAAGAATAGTATTCCAAGTACTTATCCAACAGAAGATATCCCTATATACAAAGAGAAGCATCTCGGTAAATACATGTCAGTGGTCTGTAACTCACAACAAAACTCAGGAGAATGGGACTTACGTAACTCATCTTCAGCATCACTGATCAAGTAGCTTGAGCAGTGAGAGGGAACCAGTTTGCAGCAGCCTGAACAGGAAAAGTCTCAGGACAAAATCATTTCTGATCACATCAAACAACATGAACCAAAATAATTGTACAGAACAAAAGCTGAAATATCTTTCCAAAAATAGAAGCCTTTTAGATATTAAAGTCACCAAGTTTTTCCTTCAACTGCTTTACAATTACAAACAAACCAACTTTGTCCTACTGTCACCTTCCCTTTCACTTTACAAAGTTCACAATTAGTGAGGATACAAGTTCCTCCTTCCATTTTCCCCCCCTCTGTTTACTCCAGTTCATTTGGAGTAGCACTTCACAGTCCATAACTGCAATTTGGCAACACTGCTATAAAGAAAAGGTTATTTTCATTTTCCTTTAAGCCTGGTTGCTCATTGCCTTAAAAAGGGTCAAAGATGAAAGTAAACATGAAAAAAACTACTGAAATTCAGTGTTATAAACAACAATTTCTTCAACAGGAGACAGCAAAGGTCCAAAAGGTTGAGCAGTTACCCCAATAAATCCTCCATAGCACCTCTGCAGATGTTCTGAACATGGAAATACCACTTAAGGGGGAAAAAAAAGAATCTTTTTAGAAAGGAAAAAAATAAATAAAATAAAAGCCATGCAACAGAGACATCTCCTACAGTTTTGCACAAGAGGAACCATCAAACAGCCAAATAAAACTTTAGATCTGCACAAAACACCAGAGGTAATCGAGTAATCAATCCTGAAGTTTACAGGTAACCACTGAACAAGTGAGAGCAGCTCTTGGAGACCAAGTGATGTTAATGATGCAATATTTGCAGTAATTTTATAACACATCCTCAATAGCTGAGTTCTCACAGCGTAAAATATTGATCCTCTCCAGATCCCCAAGAGCAAACTGCAAGTTGCTATGTGTTGGAACACAATTTCTCACCTACCTCGAGGTAAAACACACCCTCACCCAACCTCCAAGGCTACTCTTGGTACTCCCTACATGCCACGACAATATGACAAGGAGCCAAGCCAAGAATCTCCAGCATCCAAATTCAGGGCTATCCTGAAACTACACAAACAGTAAAGCACTCCAGCACCTCAAGTGCTTTATGGACCTGATCATTCTGTGAGCAGTTCTGCAGGCCAGCTGACAGTGATAACAGAGAGAGAAACAGTGTGAGTCCACACGCATCTTCTGTGCTTCAGTAAACTGAGGGGTTTGTGCTGGGTTGGTCTTTGGGGGTTTTTATTTTTCTGGTTTACTAAAGGGAAAACATAATGAGTAAAACAGCCTGCAAGCTGGAGTAGTAGAATCACATGTAGAAGGCTCTAATAATCAGTGTGAACTAATTTTATAAGATTTCAGCTGTTTGGGAATAAAAATGGGCTAAAGAGGTAAAAAATTTTAAAAGTGAAGCAGAATGCTGGGAAGAAAACAAACTTTGTTCCCAGAAACCAAGAACTGGGAATAACCGAGTCCTACCAAGGTAACCTAAAACCACAGCTGCCACTACATAATAAAACCTATTTTTCCATGTTGTAATCTTTGTTTCTTACTTTTATAAAACCCAAACCAAACAAGAAGAACAAACCAAACCTAAACCAAAATCATCTACAGGGTTTTAAGTCAACACACATCAAGATCAGCTGCAGTCCCAAAGGGAAGCCTCATAGCAACCGAGCTGAGCTGGGCTCTCTGGGACATGCCACAGCCAGGACTGTGAGGATGCTGACTCAGGAATGGTCTGAGAACCAGACTGGCACTTTCAGCCAAGATGAGGCACTCCCAGGACACTCAACAAACACTCAGCACAGAGCACCACATCCTCAAGACTTGGGAGTGAAGCCTTTGCAAGGATGGCGTGGATCTACAGGAAGCTCAAACCATGCCCATGGCTCCAGGTGGGACACAGCAACCTGCAGAGCTCCTGTAGGAGACCAGAGACAGCCAAACCCACCTCTGATGTTACATTTCTGTGTTTTCTGGCTTACTTTAGGGTTGAGATTATCTGGGTATCCGTGCAGTGCCTAGCAAAACAGAGCAGTCCTGATCAGGGCCCCTGGACAGCACAGAAATGTAAATATTACTCAAGAACAAATGAAACTCAATATAAACCCTCCTAGACTGACAAGACCTGGCATCCAAAGAAACCAAAGAATGCAAAGTGTATCAGGGTTCATTTTGGGATACAGAATGCTGTAGATTAACATAAAAGCACAGAATGTCCTCAACGCACTTTTCCTGTAAAATTTGTGCACATTTAAATGAGCCCCTATAATTAATGCCATGAGAATCTGTTCTTAAGCCTTTTGAAAATAAGTGGCCTTATCTTAAAAAGCAGCCCATTGTGTCTTCCCTTTTTTTCTTCTATTAAAGGCTACTAAAAATGTTTATATTGTGGAAGATTAATTAAAGAAAAATCAGACTCTTTATAGACTTTACTCCTATTAAACCCTGCCTGGGATAATGTAAATGATGCTAAGAAACCTACAGTGAGAAATTAAGACTGTTTGCTCTGATTGAACAGATTGTCTTAACAGTGCAAAAACTCCTCTAAAGTCTGGGCATTTCATAGGGGAATTTGCATTTTACTGAGTTCCTGGATCAAATCATAACTTGAAATTACTACTTCTCAGGAAATAACTTCAGGATCAGGGAATTTACTGGGTTGAACATGCTGATCAAATGCTGAAAAAGAAGATACTTCAAGAGAAGAAAAATAAATATATACCAAAAAACCCAACACTGCTAGTTCTGCCCACAGAATATTGCCTGCTGCTCACACTTAAGCATAGCAATGTCTGTTAAATACACAGATGCATACTTACACTTTGGCCAAAAAAATAAGCTTATCAATCCACAGGTGTCCAGTTCAGCACCTCAGGCAGCCCCTGAGTGCCACAGAGCCAGGACCACTGACTGGCTGTGACAAAGTCAGGACGCAGGACCTAGAGTCTTCCCAGGACATAACCCTGGGCCTACACAAAGGTCACTGCTGGACAAAATCCCCAGCTCTGCACAGTTATGGGGTGTGGGTTAATACTGTAGCAGTTTGCAGAGGGATTAATGTACTTGTAATAAAAATATGCCTGTTTGATGGCAGAGCTGCTCAGTTTCACCCTTCTGCCACCCCTCAGTAGGTAACTTCTTAGGAAAAAAACAGAAGTTTCCCACGTGTTCCTTCCCAAACACCACGCTGAGAGCTGCTGTCACTCCCCTTTCCAAGTCACCTGTAATGCAATTGGTACCAAATTATATTTTGTAAACATCAGAGCAAATGAAGACAAAGGCCAATGTGTGGCCATGTAAAAATGTTTGGTTTAACAAGAATATTCCAAAAGAAAGGAGATGCTGTTTCCTGGACCTCTCTGAAAACCCTGCTTGGGTAGTTCTCGTGCAGAGATGATCCCAAATGCTCTGTGGGCAGCAAAGAAAGCTGCTGGCAGCCTGTGGCTCACACATTTCGGGCATGACCCCATTCTTTACTACCACTTTTCATTTCTGCTGCAGCGTTTTAAAAAAACCAAGCTTGACATCCTTTTTGTATTATGTACCTTTCATTATTACTTAAGGAACACAATTCAACTGGGAGTTATAAAAGAAACCATCCCTTCCTCACAACTCAGTCTCATCCAGTGAGAAGGGAACACCATCACACATCTTTGTATCCAAACACACACACCAAATAGTTCTGGTGATTCACAGCAGGCTTCTTTCTCTGAAGGGAAGGCCAAACCTAATGTCACTTAAACTGCATTTTTCAAAATTAACTACATAGCAGCAGTACTTCAGAATTTTCCTAATGAATTTTGACTTTCAAAGACACATTTCCTTCAACTTAATAGCAGAGATATATCTTATATAATGCAGAACCATTAAATTATCCATACCCTACCTTTTATATATATTTATATACATATCTACATTAAAAAAGATTTGTTAAAGTGATTGAAGACATTGCTTTATCTATACAGAAATATCTATCTCCATCAATCCAAATTACCTTAAAACACCTGTAAAAATCAATTCATACTGGAATTTCAGGGATTCCTTGAGATATCAAATTTAATGTTACAACTTTTTTCTATTTGATCATACCAATCCAAATCAAGTTTAAGCAATTATTACTTATCAATGCATCCAAAGCAAGTGAAGTTTTCTCTTCCAACAAGCAGCTGTCACCACATACAACTGAAAATTTAGTCTTATTTTTGACCTACTGTTTAACTAACCATTTGGTGTGTAATATTGACATAATCTGATTTATTCCAGCCTCTGAATTCTCCCAGTTACTTTTACACCTACATTTCTACTTCCCAAATGAAATGCTGGCCATCACTGACCACCCTATTTCCCCAGTAAGAAAGAGGCCAACATTCAACTCCTGTAGGATCCTAGGGAAGAACAAACAGCACACGTGTGGAAGTGGGCCTCCGAAGAGTGAAGACAACTCTACCCAAACCCTGTCCTAGGCAGCATTCTGTGCTCCACTCTGCTGGAACAGGATTTGCAGTGTAACCAGGAAAAATGCCATGTTTAAGATCCGAGATAGTTAAAGTTCCCTCTAATCACAAACTTCAGGTAGTAAGTTGCTTCAATTTCTCAGCATCCGTAGAAATGGTGGTTTTTTCGTCTTTGTTCGTGAGGCAGAGCTCCTGAGAAGCTGGGAAGGTACCTTGGCTACCACGGAGCGCAGGTTCCAAGAGATACACGAGGCCTACAGGGAATTTCGTGCCCCAAACACTGCCGATTCCAGCGGCAGGGGGGGAACACCTGCTGTATCACCCCTCCGACCCTGCCGGTAACACTCGTGAAGAGGAAACTTCGGGAGGGAGCCAGAGACCACCCCCGAAGCCAAACACCCGGCAGCACCTTCCCAACCTCGCCAAGCCGAGCCAGGCTCCTCCAGCCGCCGCTTCCCTCATAGCTACGGGAGAATCGGTGCTCGAAAAGCACCTGCACCGCGTACCGAGGCCAGGCACAGGGAGGGGGAGGCAGGATCACTCCGAGCCGCCTTTGCTGCTGCTGCTGGTGCTTAAAAACGGACCCAGCCCAGGCCCGGCTGCCCCGGAGCGGCTCCCGGGCTGCTCCTCAGCCCGGCCAGGCCCCGCCGCGGCTGCCGGGGATGCGGATCCCGAGGGAAAGGGGGGATGGAGCGGGGACACGGCGGCGGCGGCAGGCCCGCCCCAGGCCGCGGGGAGCAGGGAAGGAAGAGGGAAGGAAGCGCCGAGCAGGGCATGGAGGGAGCTCCTCCATGGCAAGGGAGAGAGGGAACCCCGCGCCCGGGAGGCCCGAGGCGGGCGGGGAGAGGCGAGGAAGGAGGCGAAGCGGGGCTGTAACCCGGTGCAGAGGAGGGTCCGCGGGGTCCCGGCCCGGGGGGAGGGAAGCGGGGGAGGGCGGCCGCACTTACTCTCATTTAACACCTCCAGCAGCTCGGCGCAGCTCTCACACATTGTTCATTAACAGCAGCAGCCGCCGCCGCCGCCTCCTCCCGACCATTGATTGATCCGCTCGGTGCTGCTGATTGATGATTGATGGGGGCCGGGGCGGGGGTCACCGGGGGGGAGGGGAGGGAGGGGGCGGGAAGGAATGGGAAGAGAAGGGGGGGGGGGGGGGGGAAGAGGCAGGGGCCGGTCTGGGATCCGGGGCGGCTGATCAATGCAAATGAGCCTGTGGCGGCGGCGGCGGCAGCGGCGGGGAGGAGGAGGAGGAGAAGGAGGAGGAGGAGAAGCCGAGTCACTCACTGGCTCCCAGGGACTCCACGCGCCGCCATTTTGCTGAGGGGGAAGGAGGAGGAGGAGGGGACGGGAGCGAAGGGGGGACCGGGCGCTCGGGCGCCGCTCGGCAATTTCCGACCAGGCAGGAGGAGGCGAAGGTGGCCGAGTCCCTCCTCCTCCCTTTTCCCTCTCGCCCCGCCTTCCCACCGCCGTTCCGAGCGGCGGGATGGCGAGCGGGGAGGAGGAGGCAAGGGGGTGGGAGGGTAAAATGGCGGCGGCGGCGGTTGGGCGCGCGCCCGGTGAAGGGCGGGAAGCGTCTCTCCCTGCCCTCTCTCCTGCTCCCTGCCCTCTTCCCGCCTCCCGCGGCCGGGAATCTCCGCCAGGAACGCGCGCTGTGACAGCGGCGGGGGAGCGGCTTCTCCTGCCCACCCCTTTTCCTCGGTGCCTGGAGCCGCGCTCTCACCGGGCTGCCTCGGGGACCTCCCGCCTGAAGGGAGCGCCTAGCACGCTAAGCCGAGCTCCGTAGCGAGGAAGCTCCCCGCTTGCAGGCGGGTTTCCAGGTCTTTTGGGTGGTTTATTGGCGTTTTCCGCCGTCGGGGCGCGGGACGGAAGAGCCGCCGCCATCTCCTTCCCGCCCAGCCCGGCTGAGGGGAGCGGGGGCACCTGTGGGCTCCGCCGAGCCGGACCCCGAAAATGGGCGTTTGGAGGTCTACAGTCTATTATTCTACTAATACTGTTATTCTACTAATAACTAATTTATTTTTACCTCGTAGTTTACCGCACTGTTTGGTTGTTTTTTTTTTCTTTTACCCCCCATTCTCGCACCGTGATGTATTCTGTACAATGAGTAATGGCATCTGTGAGTGGCTGGATATAGCCTTTTGTAAATAAAAGACACGGTCAAAATAAACGAAAAATTTTAACTGCGGATACCTAATTTATGTTGTTAAAACTACCGTTCAGTTCACTCTGTCTTGGGTACCTTTTGAACGAGGTTTCAAATCTGTAGATGACATATTCAGGCACACATCTGTTTTTTATTTAAAAAAAAAAAAAGCCCAACCCTACTCCCTCTTCCCAGGTACATGTAACTGGAATATGGATCACATGATAGATCTTGGCTGGATTTTCTCCCCAAAGTAGGCACTTCCCGAGTATTAAGCGCTATTTTTTATTTCTGTAGTACCACCCAGTGGCGATTCCGTGTGTTACTCTGAACGCTTCGAGTTTACCGACCTGTACATAGGATTAAAAACCCAAATCTATTAATAGCCGCAATGCAGATGCAATATAGTTTAGTAGAAATTCTAACAGAATCGCCAGATGGGGGTGGGGGGGAGGGGAAAAGTTGTTTTGAATTCCTCAGCGGCTGTCTATTTCTTCCACTTGAAATAAATTTGATGGCATTGTGGAGATGCAGTTCTGGGGTTTTTTTAATTCCAAATTTATCCAGGCTGATAACACCGTAGTGGTTGTGTGTGTAACCTTCCACTCCAGGGTACAGAACGCTCACTTCCAAACAATCCTGGAGGCATCACTTAGGTAAACTAAGACAAACAATTCCACTCCTGTTTAAGAGACAATTTACTGTAAACAACAGGTAGGGAACAACTACAGTGCAAGTCAGGAATATGCTAGAATGATATTTCACCCAGGCTTGTCACTGCTTGGATTTGAAATACTTTCCAAGTTAGGCTTATCAACGAAGATAGCTATTCCTAAATATTCCCTGCTGAAATTTCCTTTTACTATTTTAAACTAATACAGAACATTAACTTGAGAGTCTACAGCAGACAATTCCTTATGTGTCTCCTTAATTTGCATAACTTGTTAATGCAAATGTATTTCAAATGGAAATAACAAAGGGTAGCAATGCAAGAGAGAAAATGAAGACTGTGAGTAAACTTCCCTGAAACTTTTTCCTGACCTTTCTTCTTAGATTTAATTTATAGATGTTTTAATTCCTGACAGTGTCTTTTCTAAATGATATATTTTCTGTTGATTGAAATCTGACCACCATGAGCTAGTTAGCTATTAAACTAACAGGTTACGTCACTAAACCTCCATAATAGTATTTATTAGCTAACTGGTTTACTTATTAGAATGACACAGATGTACTGGACCCTGTAAAGCCTTTTTTGGTTGCTTCATCTCTTCCAGCTAGCCTGAGATTCATAATGGAAGAATAAAAGGGGGCCAGAACTGCAATTATATTCTGCTCCTGCCTGAATTAATGTAGTGACCACCTTTTTCTTCTACAGCACCGATTTCAAAGCTTGAGGTCCATCAAAAGGTAGATCAGAGGATTTTATGTTGTGCATCTATCTACATGTTTGTTTTCACTTGATGTCGTGCTGCCTTACCTTGTGTGTGTCCACGATTATTTCAGTGATTGGAGAACACCTCATTCTGCAATCTGCATCATCTGATTTGAATTTGCACTTTTCTCTCTGCGCTTTGTTCCTTCTACATGTCCTGCGGTAACTTTTATAACAGACTCAAAACAAACTGCCAGAACATCCTCAAAAGACAGTTTTCCTGACCAATCAGCTGTCTGACCTGAGTGCAGCACCACCTAAACACGGGAGTCAGCAGAAGGGACCTTCTGGAGCGTGGTGTCACACGCCAAGCTTGAGGAGCACAGAAGAGCAGGAGTGACCTTGAGTCACTCCTGCTTTTGAGCAGAACAGAGTATTGAAAGCCTGATTCCTTTTACTGCACACTTTATTTTTTTTATTTTTTTTTTAACTAGATACTAAATTGAATTCTTTTAAATTGAATTAAATGTTAGCTTCCAAGCTGAAGACAAGACCTGTCAGTGGCCTGGTTAGAGACATCATCGGACTCCTGTTCCAGCATGCTTTGTTTTTCTTCTTAACCTTTATTCTCTGTGTGTGCCATCCCTGAAAGGTTGTTTTATCCCCAGGAGGCCACTTCCCTTCTCCTTGCTGCAGTGCTCCTCATCTGGGAATATTTGCTCTGGTAAAGTGCCAGCTCAGTTCTTCTAGAGGAGTAACTAAGATAAATGCAAGACTTGGGCAAAACTAAAATTCTTAATCCAAGTTTGGGATTGAATTAAGAGCAAGAACATGAATTTCCAAAATTCATGTTCCAACACTCAGCTAATTGCTTAACTGGAATCCAGTTAAATCTGTTACCTTGTGTCTGGAATGCTGTTGGAAACCACTGGAAACCACAAGCAACAGAATCAGTTTAAGTTTACCCACATTTAAGTTTCAGCACTTGACTTTCATTGCTCTTTCAGCATTCTAAGCTTTTTTAACAGGGTTCATATGTCTGTCTATAGACTTTTGGTGTCACAGCACCCTGAGAAGACAAATGCAAATTGAGTTAGATTGTACATAATACTCAAAATTTGGCCACAAATATCATGTAACTACAGACAAGGCATTTCTGAGCATGAGAGACTGCCACCAGAAACTGAACCACTACCAAAGCAGTCCAGGCAGTTTCTGTTGTACACTTGGACCTCTTTTGGACTTTTTAGCAGTGAAACATCCATGTGCAATGTTCCTTTGGAGAGCTTTTCCTGTCTGGTTAGCAATGTCCCTGTTAAAATAACCAGCAGCAGAGTAGGAAGTGGGCTGGAACCTGCTCTCCAACACAGAAGGGAAAATTTTTAACTCCCCTCCCCACTCCAGTTGTTAAATTAGCCCATTCTTCCTGATAATCTTTGCTGAAATCACAAGATCCACAAAAGACTGCAGACTTTAAGACTCAGGAAAAGCTGAGACTATTGAAAAAGGATTTAAGATTTAAAAACAGGCCCCCCATAGATATTGATGTGAGACTGGGAAGAGATTACCCCAGAGATTACCCAGGGAAAAGCGCTGGGTGACTTTTACTTACAGAGAGCAAATAAAGGTGAAAATCCGAGTGTCTCGTTTTCTTCCATACTCTTAACCTCCAAGATCCCCCTCCTCAATCCCATCTTTCCCTGTACAGACTTAAAACACAAAAGAAGTGCTCACAGGTTTGCAGGTGTGAAATCTGTGACTTTGAGGTAAATTATTCCCTCAAAGGGAATGGCTGAGCCTTTTCCCAAGGGAGCCACGCTGACAGGGACAGCTTTGGACAATGAAGCATGTCCTGAAGCTGAAAGCCTAAAAATAAATTCAGTCTGGAGGGTTGAAGTGCCAGAGGTGCATTCCTGATGGGCAGGTGGACAGGATTATTCTTTTACTGATGGTTTTTAAAGAGCTATCTCCAGCATTTCAGTTTTGCTCCGTAACACCTGGAGACAAACCTAGTAAGGGGGAGGAGGTTTAGCCACACCTTCCAGCAACCCAGGAGCCTGGGATCAGTAATTATCATTTACCCAGTGATAAATGGACTCTGGGACAGTCTGATCCCTCATCACAGCAGCAAGGCAAATTCCTCACCTCAGGCAGTCTCTGCATTTTAATGCATCATTTTCAGCATATTTTCCTCTTTTTTTCCCCCTTTAAGCTGAAGTTTTATTGCCTTTCCAGTGCTAAAAACTATCAGCAGTAACTCTTAAATCTTCCTAGAGAGATGAGCATTTCTAAAGCTTTTTTTTTTTTTTGCATAAATATTAGCTTTATTGGAAAATAGTTCACTTAAACCAATCAGATTAACACACACCAAATTATTCTAGTTTAAAAAAAACAAAACCAACTAACCTAAAATGCTTTGGAAGATAATCTGCATCAGTTACAGTAGCAAACACATCATGGCAGCCTGAAACAAGTACTTGGGGTGTCTTCATCAGCTGACAATCAATTCATGTAAACACAGAAAACACCCCAAAATATTTGTAGTTATCAATGTACCTGGAGTACACAGAACTGGTTTTTCTTTTTTTTTTCTTTTTTTTTTGTAAAATCTGTATAGAAATATGCACAAAACATTGGTTTACATATAATTACAAGTTATGGAGATGTTTATATGATGGTTCATGCTTTTTATCCATATATTTTGATTTACAGTGTGCATTAGAACTAGAACTTTCTTAGATGTACATTGTCTTTTTTTTTTTCACATTCAGGATAACTGCACTAGAAATATGCACACACACAAGTCAAATCTTCAATAGTATCCAGAACTCCACAGAAGCTGCACTTTTATAGCAGCTGCAGAGATCAGGGAAAGGCACCAATTATCTTAAGAGAACAAGACAAGACCACAGTTAAATCTTTAGATCTAAAAGGGAAATAAAACCTAAGATTAGAATGTTGTTACTAGAGAACTCACAAGGTATCAAAATAACAAAACAACTCTTGTCTGAATCAACATAAAAATAGTTTGCAAGTTTAGTTCACATTTAAATCTTCACTGAACAACCAGACCATGAGCCTCAGCCTAGCTTCAACCTCGAAGGAAGGAAGGTGCAGGAATACATATGTGTATTTTTGTCCAGAACTGTTCTGAATGCAGTTAATGCCACCATACGTCAGAACCAATTCAGCATTCAGCTCTGACTCACGGGATGTGATCTGCCATCACGCTATCCATGGGGCTTATTTCCATTTTAATAACCTTTTCTTACTTCTCTGCACAGCTTTTGGTAATGTGTAGCTCTAATGCTACGCCTCAACCTGCTCACAAGCCATTTCATGTCCTTTCCACATGTGTTCTTCAACAGGACTTCAACTGCTGCACTTTGAACTGCCCAGTAAAGACAATATTGCCTTGAGGGTGGAGCAGAAAGCTCCATGTTGATGGGAAGACATGAAAAAGCTGGAACTGCGAGCTTTAAGGAGAGTAAGAAATGTGTTTTGTAACTCTGGCAGTAACTGAGAGTTTTGGGAAGCTGTAGGCAGTGCCAGCCATGAGGGTTTGAGGAGGGCTCCAAGCAGTGCCAGCCCGGTGCCACTGCCCAAGGCCCTTCCCGCGGATGCGGCTGAGCTTTGCCAGGGCCAGGAAATGCTCACAGACACAGAGGGGCTGAGACTCCAGCCTGGAAACATTCTGGGCACAGCTACATCCTACAGGAACACCGCTATCTCATGCACTTCTACTCCAAAGGGATACACAGCACTAAGGTAATTACTACAGCACCCAAACGGATACACAATAGCCCCACGCCTGCCCGGCTCCTGTGACAGCTCTCTGACCATGGCTACACTTCATCCCAGTAACAACTGGAGACTGGACACCAAATCCATGGAGAAACCTGGGGAGAGCTCGACACCGACTGTTAGAGGACAGAGACAAGACACGACAGAGATGGGGAAGCCAAGACTGTACACACCCTTAGTGTTCATACTGCTTCATAAATCTGTGAAAATCATTTAACTACAAAACTTTAGGTAGAAAAATAACCATAGATCTTGTCTACACGTTATTAACATGGACTATTATTAACTGTTTAGTCAAGATACAGTGCAATACCTCTTTGAAATAAATTGCAAAGAGTCCAGAGAGAGAAAGAAAGAGCAAGAGTACCTCATTCCTGGCATTTCATATAGTAATGTGGTATGGAATAGTTATCCATGGAGGTAAGTCAACAGCTACTGTACTTCCAAATGGAACCCAACTTAGTTTGTGGTAACTTCAAGCACAACCAAAGTCCTTGAGATGAGGCAAGCCAGAAGCAACAGTTATCTAGACCTCAAGGACCTTTTCCTATGCCTTCAAATACAAATCTTAAATATGATCACAGCATTTTCATCCAATAAAAGAATAAGCCAAAGAAAGAAAAATAAATGTAAACCAAGTTTATTTTGCTCTTAAGTAGTGTTCTTTAAGCACTACAGCATGGTAAACAATGTAAATTAGTATAAGTCATCTCAAAAGCCAGTTGTTTTTTTTTTTTTATTTTATGAGTTGTTAAAAAGATGCAGCCTATTCTAACAGGATAAATATTTTAACCATTTCACTTCGAGTTAATGAAGGCTCACAAATGAGCAACACTCCTCATTGAGGAAAACAAAAAGCTGTTGTCGACAAAGCGACAGCACACACACAAAAACAAAAGAACTGTGTAAAAATAACTAACTGTACTGTGTTCCCATACTCTTTAGAAGTTGCTTTACAATGGGATGATATGCACATGATCTTGCTGCAAACTTGCCATACAACTTGCAAATACACGTAGCCTATAGCCTTACCACTCAGTCCAGAAAGCTGCTAACTGCTCAGAACAAACGCAGCACTAGAATCCTCTGCTTAACAATTAATTCAATCTGCTTTACTCTTTACCTTTTCTCCTAGACTGCAGGACAGACTAGAAAGAAAATGACTCCGAATTAAAAATCGATACTCTTACAGGAAATTGTATTATTTTGCAATATAGTCTTTTACAAGTTACGTTTTGCCTATTTTCCCCTTAGCCACAAAATGGGCATGAAGTAATTACTTTGAAAATGCCTTAATTTTCAACTTCATGCAAATCTAAATAAAGATGACCAAACAAAAGCTTAAACAATGGAAGGATATTTCACAGAAAATTTCTTATACAAAAAACACATAAGAAAAAGGGCCACTAGGTGACATTTTAATTTACAAATTGGCATCATTTTGGTCAACAAATATCCAAGTGCTGTTTTCTTCTATCACAACAAAGTAGCTGTACAGAAAGAAAACTGCAAAACTTGTTTTATTTTTGTTTTTAATCGCACATCTCCTCAGGAATTTCATGTGGATTAAGGATGCCAGGTACAGACATCTGAAGTTTATGCTTCTCCTCTTGAGCCTGCCGAAGGGCTGTTTCTCTCTCTTCCAAGAATAAGTCTGATGTGTCTTCACCTGCAAATTCCTGGGATAATTCACACAAAAACATCAGTTTATTGTCAAGTGCTTATGGCAGAGTAATAGCTTCCAAAATTATACAGGAAACATATTGCCTTCCTGTTCCCTGACAAGGCTACTTGCATGGTTTTCTGCTCCTCAGGTCACAATATAAAGCAGTATTTCAAGATGTTCTTCGTGTATTATAGAATGGGATGCCAAACCCATAAACTGGAGTGTATCACCATTAAAGCAGAATCATTACAATTCTGAAATACCTGACAATTGCAGTCTCAAAACAAATTAACTATTTCCTAAAATCTTGTAATTCCAGCATCCTTAGAAAAAATAAAGGCACAGCATTAGTGTGAATTTCAAATTTGCTGGTCCCAATTCCAAGCAGAATGAAAAAACTTATTTCCCATTAGATTTAGTTTTGCAGTTGTCCTAAGACGTAAGGATTGTGTGCACAATGTAAAACACCAGCAATGATGTTCAAACCCAATTTATGAAATTAAATCCCAGTGAAACAGGTTCCATGAACACCACTCAGTCACATAAGCCATCGGACAGAGTTTTCACTGCATTTTAAAAAGATGCAAAATAACTTCTATTTCTCAAACAAACACTGACTCCACACTGTCCAAAAGCTTTCCAACAATATCCTGTTGAAAATTATTCTTAATTTCTTGAGAAAAGCATGCCCAACATACCTTGATTTGGACCAGGAAATCCCTTAGGTGTTCCTTGAAGGCAGGAATATCCTGGTTTAAACTGAAGAGTCCCGTTACGAACAGCTTAACCTGGGCACTAATAGCAAACACATCGGTTAGAATTCCAAGAAGTAAAAACCCACTGGAAAGCATTAACAAATCATGGCAGACTTACTCTTGCAGGTGAGGAAATGCAGATTTGAGGAGATTAGCCACATACTCCTGAATAAACATTTGGTTGTTCACTGGATTTCCAGGGTTTAAAGGAGTACTTATTTTTCCTTCTTCTACCAGGTTGAACATGTACGCAAGGATTGACGCATGCATTGTCAAACCTGCACAGATCAAAGCCAGACACACGCAGTTGTTATTCAGAACAGGACGTGTTGCATTATTTTGATGTTCAGAGGGATGGTTTGCACCACCTGCCTCACGTGCAGGCACATTCTCACCTGCAGTGTGCGAGGTGTCTGTGACCACGGAGAAGATGTGCTGGAGGATATCACAGAAATACGTCTGATAGAAACTCTGGGCAGCCGTCTCTTCCTGTGCAACATTCTGGAGTAGGGTGTAAAGGATCTGAAGTCCTGCAAAACAAGCATTAAAATAGTGACCAAGAGAACAATACTCCAACGGTGTTGCTCTATTAGGACCAGCTGGGTAGAGATGACACAGACTCTCAAGGGAGTCAGAACAGGAGAATATCTCATAGTTTATTACCTCAGGCTTGTTTTATAGACAGATTCGTGGAAAGTACAGAAAGGAAACTCTTATTGGTTAGTAAACTGCTACATCACCATCATTGGTCAGTGGTGCACACCACCTCCTGACCTTCTCTTGCAAAGAAAACAAGGGACAAACAGCACCTGGCACGGCTGTTTTCTGTCTCTGAGGATTGTTTTCAAATCCTCCCATGAATTTTCCAGGCTAGCTCTCAGGCAGGACCGAGCCACGCGGCCTGCAATAATCACAGGCACTCTGGTTCAGATTTAGCATCCATACGACGGCTGGGAGATTTTGGCCTTTTCCAAAACAGCAGGAATATCCCAAGAAATCCTGATGGGCAGCAGGATTCCCAGCATGGCACATGTGAGGGCTTTGTGAGGCACTGCATCCCAGACATAGCATGCCCCTTCAGCTTCATTATACTATCATTAGCATATCATTAGCATAAAGAGCCAATCACAGCATTGGATGATCAAAACCCAGACAAGTGTTGCCTATTTAAACATGGAAAGCTGTTTTAATGTTTAGACTTAAACATTAACTAATTACTTTACTTGGTGAAACGCAACTGCAAAACATTCTTTCTCCCCATGCCTAAATGGCTAAAAGAATCCCTGGTGTCACAATTTTTTGTGGCACCATTTTAAGCTGCTGCATCTGTTCAGCCGTTTCAGAAGAGCACCAATGGTCACGCGGCAAAACAAGCAAGTAGAAACTGTAATACTGCTCTCTTCCAGCTACAGGAATGAAACAACCAAACATCTCAGCCCATGCATGGATCTCTGGCTGACACCTTGAAGCTGAGACAGAGGAATTCTACCCTTGTGCAAAAGCAGAATCGTGTGAACAATACGGTAAGTTTGACTAAGGAAGAGGAAGAAAAAGAACAGCACTCTACCAGAAAATCTCTGATCTGTATTAAACACTTCCATTTACCTGTATCTGCAACATTTCTCATTGTGTGTTTGAAAGCCCAAATAATAGAATCCAGGACAAGTTTGAACTGTGCAGGTGGAATGGCCAGGAAAGCTGGGAAGCAATGAGAATTTACAGCCTGGAGTAGCAAGAAAAAGTTTGTTCTATGTTCAGGATATTCTTCAAAGTCCTGCAAGAGAAAGGGGAAAAAATCCAAGTCTCCTGAAGTTCCATCATAACATCTTTAAACAGAGCATAATTAAACATAGCATCATTAAACAGAGCAAGTCAGTGTGTACTGCACACTTAGTGAGGAAATACTTGACTGAGCAGTAAATGTGCTCTTACATTTAAAATATTTATCAATTTTAGCAGTTAGTCCTACACTGACATTTGGCTTCTGCTTGCAGAAGTGCAACACTCCAAGGCCCCAGAAAAATTACTAATGGTTTAAATCAAGAGCTAACCAGAGAAAGTAATTTAAGACAACCAGACAGCTCAACTATACAACAAGTTTGAGCAGAAATTGCAATCAAGTGCCACAAATGCACTCTGTGACTGGGAAAAAAACATGAATCACAAGATCCCAAATGTTGCAATGATGTTCAGAGGGAGATGTCTTCTCTCAGGTTTTAAGTATAAATACCTTGTTGATCATGTTTAATGTGCACTCAAAAACAGCATCGAAGATCTGAGGTATTTCAGCAGTGATGTGTCCCCCCAGCTTGTTGACAATGATAGCCATGGTACTGAGCACCTCGGGCTCCCGAGCGGCCGGGACGTTCCGCTGGTAGTCGATGAGAACTGCATCCAACAACGGAGGAACAAAGTTTTCAGCTACCTGGTTGGAAGAGTTAAGCCAGGTTATAGCAGTGCAGCTACTGAGCAATGTCTCCAGCACAGTTTGTACCAAGCTCCTCCTTCAGTTACAGGTGACACTTTTCCAAAAGAAGTTAAAGTTCCCATCCTCTGTCTCCATCTTAAATCTCCTTGACTCCCTTTAAGATTACTCTCAGCTAAAATTAACTGAGGTATCTCAAACATTGCTCAGGCTTACCTCTTACAATTCCACTTCCTCCATTATATTTTACCTATCTCCTGAAGCAAGTTCCTGTGACCAACAACTGAACACAAAGCAGAGTTCTCCCCAGTTGTGCCTTAGGAGTTATTTGTATAAAATGCATCCACTTACCATCTGTGGATCATTGGATCTGCTCACCCAGCCAGAAATTAATTTTAAAGTTTCCCTTTTTACAGTCCTCATACTTCTAATCAAGGGCTGCTTTGTCACCATTTCACCTGGAAAATTTTAAAGCTTCAGTTAATTTTGTGAGGTGTCAAAAACAACAACAACGAACCCACCCCAATTAACTTGATATTAACGAAACAGAGAATACTTAATTTTTATATCTGAATGGCGAAGACTATTAGAGACTTCCTTTGTCTTTCATCTTTGACAGTTGTAAAAACATTCTCTGAAACAACTGCAATCACAGCAGTTGCTGCTTTAGGAGTTCACCAGGCCCACAAGCCCCAGCAACTGCTTCCTAAACTTCACTGTGTCTGGCAAGGATGAATTCTGGCCATTAGATCAGCTGACTGAAAAGTTATTGATTTCTCTGCCAGTTTTATTCTGAATTCCGAGAAGCTACTTCAAGGTAAACCAGCTGCACAGTTACCAAGATGCATTTAACACTCACAATTTCCAGGTACATCTTGTGCACTGGCCAGAAAACTGGGCACAGCACAGAGTTCAGCACTGACTCATTTCATCTTGTAATGAACTACTACAGGAGCACATTCTACTGAGATGCCACAGGCCCTAAGTTAGCTGGTAAAAATAAGGGAGGTAATTGAGAATTCCTTCTGTGATTGCAAGCCTGGTTTAGCATGACTTTCAGGCATCTCAACTCATTACATTTCTGTAAGACAGCCTTGTAGCAGCACAGTCTCATCCCAAAACCCTGCTGACATCTTCTGAAGGAATGAATGAGATCCTATTTACAGACAGTCCTTTAATACTCAAAACCAGAGTGAGCTAAAAGAACACAGGCTACGCTGCATCTCAGCAAGATGCTTATCAATTCTAAATAAGCATCCCTGGCGTTCTGCATTCTCCTAAACTTTCTCATTTATAGATGTTTCTTTCTCCCTCCAAGGCTGGGAGTTCTTCATTTGACTACAACATCTGTTAAAAGCAGAAGATTTAAGTGAGCACTTTCAGTCCTTCTCCACTCTCCCAAACAGTAAAATAAGAATAACCTAACTGGGATGTACTCTGAAACCTAATGGCAGACACTGCTAAACCCCATTTTCAGGAAGAAGATGGAATTTCTTACCATTAGCCTGAATAGCTGCAGAAATATTTTCACTTAGGCACTTGTACACATTCAGCATATCTAAATAAATTCTTCCAAGCTGAATCACAAAGGGGTGGCCAACTGCTTTACACGCTCGTACATTGGTTTTCAGAATGCTACCAAGCTGCTTAACTGTTTCAGGATCCTTTAGAATATCAACATTCTGTGAAAAAAATTAAGAGTTCATCTTCATTAGTGAATACAACCACCCTTTGGCTTTAAATTTAAAGGCTAAGTTTAAACAATTTATTTTATACACTGCCTTTAAAGAACAGATGACTCAAATTTATGGACTTTTTATAGAGATCCTGCAGTTTATTTCATAGTATTTGCCACTACCTCCGACCGAGTCAGGATAAAACTTCATTTCCTTCTGCTTTCTGCAGGAATTATTTTTGTTGCAGTGCTATAAGCTTTACTCTAGTTAGAGAAAGAAGAAAAACTAAGGAGATTAAGAAGCTGAAAACAGATAGAAGGGGTCCAAACGAAATGCAGTATGTTCTTAGGAGAAGTCAGGGTAGGAAAAGTAACTCAAACTTGCTTAAGTTTCAGGCCCTCAATTAGATTAACTGCAAATGGATTGTCTCTTGTGAAGTGTAAGACTGTTGTTCTTTAATGTCTAGAAATAAAAGTATTTTCAAAAGACTGAAAGAAACAGAAGATAAAATAAGAAAATATGTACTTTAGGAGAATGGTGGGAGAAAAAAGGAATAACAGTGAACAGTAATTTTAGCATTTTAACTTTTCTGTTACCCAAAATCCAAGTAAAAGGGAGGGAGGCATCAGAAAAACCTACTGAGATGAATTCTGTACAGTAACAGACTGAACTGTAAATCAGATTTAAACAAGTTTTTCTTTTTGTCATTTAGGTCCCCTCTCTCAAAACAACACCTTTATTGTCATGTCAATCTCTGTCTTAGCCATGTTATAATGAAGAAGTCCAGCCCAATTCCGTGCACTAAGAGTGAAAAAATACATCCAGGGGAGGACAAACATTTAGCAGGGCTTTTGACTTGAACACAGGACAATTAAAATGGAAGAACTCACCTTTGTTGCCTGCTGAATGATGCTGTCCCACACCTGGTTGGGCAGCAACATGTACTTTTCTATCAGATGCTCCTGCACAGTCTGGTCTGTCTGTGCCCCAATCATGTATCCAACTGCTTCGTAAAATGTGTGCACCTGATGGGAACAGCAACACCACAAACCCAGGTTAAAAAGGACTAAGCAAAAACTCTGTTTTACCAGACATGTTTAAACTTTGCACTGGCTCTCATCAATCCTGGAAGTATTTTTTCCAGGTGCCAGATCCACTCTGCTTGAAGTTTCATTACATTGGTGCACATGCACACTACTCTCATTTCATTCTCATGAGCCATGTCCTTCCCAGACAGATTCCCCCTTCCTTTTTTGGACTGGATTTTGGACTTTCCCTTTTTGAACTGTTCCTCATTCCCTCCTTCCTAAATACAAGAGCTGTAGGTATATATTGTTACATTAGGATATTGCTTTTTCCCAAAGCAGAATCACCTAGTTATATGCAATGTCTTCTTGAAGACATTCCAGACATGAAAATTCCAACTAAATGCACTTTAATTCTCCTTCCAAACATTCCAGCTGACATCTCAGCAATGCAACTTGATCATGGTATTCATACCCTGACACTGCCCCTAACAAAAAACTAAAACATCTAATTCAACCCTTGCAAAACACCCCTACATTTCAACAGGAAGGAACTGTGCATTAATCTTCAGGTATTATCCACAACCCCAAATCAAACCTACCTGTTGTGGCTGAAGGTCACAGATGATTGTGTTAATATTGTTCAGGATTTCATCAATAAATGGCATGACCTCTCCCACCTGAACCTGGACAAAGTGTCGGCGGCATTTTTGTGCTATTTTTATGAAGGTATCACAAGCCATGTCCTGGACGCCGTCGTGGGTTTCTAAACAAAATCAAGGCAGTTACTGCTTTGTAATTTTTCCCCCCTCCATGTTTAGGCATCTTTTTTTAATAATTAAAACAGCAAATTTTAAAAAGCAGATAATTACCATGCATAAATTCAAAGAGCTTGTTGACTACTGTCTTCAAAAATTTCCAGTGAGCTCTCAAAAACCGTGGGTATTGACCTACTATGTACATTATATTTGATGCAATAATGGCTTTATTGTCCTTTCCTCGCTTTTGTTCACAGAGTCCCAGGAGATCCTACAACACAACAGATTCTCAGTTTCCTCTTAAAGTTTGTCTAGTTCCATCAAAAGCATTTCAAGCAAAACAACCTATAAGCAGTTATATTAAAGATGGTTGCCACAATCAAGCCCAAAATCCAAATAAAGAAATAAAAACCCAAACAAGTGTGTTAAGATTGGAGCAATGCAGTAATTTAAGTTTCATCCAAACCGTCATCACTGTGTTTTACACTAAGGAATCTCTATTTTAAATTATAACTAAGGATTCCTGTAGGGGGAGTTCAACAAGACTTACAGTACTCAAAACTGGCTGAGTAGCTGATAGATAAAAATACAGACTCCACATCAAATAGAATTAAACTACATTTTCTGTATGATTTAAAGCTAAATATTCTGTAAGAATCTCTGTATAACTTTTTAAAGTCTGTTACTCTTGTAAAAATATTACCCACATATTAACCAAACTTTGAGTTTGATCAATGAATATACTGATATAGCAAAAGAGCAAAGTGTTTGTCTAGTTAGTCATGGGTTACTCTGCCACTCTGCTGTATTTTGTAAGCAATCCCTTTCTGTCTCTTCTGCATCCCCAAAGAATACATTTCATCATAAATTGAATTTTATCTGATAAAAAGGCTACTTGGATCAATGCACTGTTCATGGCTAACTTAGTCATCACCCCCAAATTCAGGATATAAGATTTCCCAATTTGTTTATTCTTATCCACTAAGGCAGCTTTCTAAGATCACAGAGCAGTATTTCTGCAAGCTTGGTTTCTTCAGCACAAACTGAAGTGTGACCAAGATGTTAGTTCTGCCCCACCATACCTTAATTACTGTAACCAGGAACCTCTTTTCATCTTCCTCATGCATGGCACCGCTGATGGAGCCAATAGCCCAGCACAGGGTGTTCAGATTCTTCCACGACCACTCCGTTCCATTCACTTGATTGTGAAGCTTTTCAGTCATAATTCGTTCCGTGTCTGCATAATCCAGATGTGTGAGATAAACTGAAAGACAACAACGTGGAATGTTTTAAAGCAGCAGCCTGCATCTCAAATGTGTACGCAGTTTCATGAAAACCCACTGAAGCTCTCAGGTAAAAGTGTAATGTTTCCTTCCTGAAGTCATGACAGCATGAGGTAATAATTGAGCCAGAAATTTGTTCAAATTATTTTAAAGATGGACAATAAATTTTATTGAGAATTTAAGTTCTATGGGACCTCAGCAAAACATCCCATGTAGGTGATGTGAAAAGTCTACGTCAATGCATGTCACATGTGACACCAAGGCAAATTTTTATCAAAAGGCATCTGTACTGATGGCCTATGGGGAATATAGCATTGGCTGCCTATGGGGGACATTGTACAGTGTGTAAGGCCATGCATTTTCTTCAGCTCTGTCTTTCAGTGTCACCACATTTGCTGCTTGCAATAAGGCACTACTAAAGTGGAGCTGGTGCTCCTGAACAGGTCTAGGTGGAAGATTCAGGTATCACAACTCAGTCACTTGCATCAGCCCCAAATAGGATTAGTGTCTCCAATATAAAACTCTAAATCCCAGCAAGTCAAGAGCAATTTACAGCCAGGTTCAGAAATAGATTTTTACTGTACCACAAAATACAGCTTCCACCACATTCTCCCCTCCCCCTTTTTTTTCCTCTCCAAGTGAATCCTATAGGTAATACAACATAAGCAATAAGAACCTGACCTGCATTTTCATATAAATAACCTTGCATCTGGCAATACAACTTAGGCTGAGGACATACAGTAATTGTTTCATGAAGCAAAAATGGTTTTCACATTCCACATGCAAATGTATTAAAACAATTAATTTAACCCTGACTAAACCTACATCCCAAGCAGAAAGGTGAGAATAAAAATACCCACTACACACACATACACTGCACCTCACAAGCTTTCCAACACACACATTCCTAGTGCATCAACATCTTGCTGAACACTCAGTGTTCCCATCTGCATTTGAGAAAATAAATTTAATACTGAAGGTCTAATATCCTGAATATCTGACAACTCTACTCCTTTTCCTCCCTCAAGTTACAATTAGGACTCTCGATTTTTTTTCCTGCCTCAAAAACCTCATTATCACTGCAATAACTAAGGACAAAAGTAAAATAGTATATTACCACTCCATCAGGTAGTAAAACACTGCATGCCTCAAACAGGAAACTTCAGAGCAGCCACTGCCTCCTCCCTTTCCAGTCTGTGTAGTACTTGCTGATAACCATTTCACCCACACAATAATTCAGATCCTAAGATAGCATACTGTAACACTCTGATGCAGCTGCACAGACCCACAGCACACAAACTGCAGCCAGTTCACTTACCCAACGTTTCTCTCATATTTTTATACAAGTTTATGGAATCCGTATCCTTCATGAATTCCCGAACTACCTCCCCTTGATCATTTTCCACAACCAGGACTTCTTCAGGCTTGGCCATGCGGCTGACCATGAGCAATCGAACCTGGGGGAAGTTAAAACTCCATCAGGCTGCACCACCAACGCTCTCCCAGCTGCACAAGTGTCTCCAGAGCATTCAGCTCAGGCAGCCTCAACCACAGAAAGGTTAAATCCAACTATACAGAAATGTCAACTAACAAGCCATTAAGGATAGAGCCTGCTGACTTCTCTCCCTCCAATAAACAAAAACCCCAAACCTATGTAGTATTTATACTTTCCAGAGCTTCAAAATGCTTCTGTCATATTAGGGGTCTTTTTAAGGACCACTTTTCCCAAACACATGGGGCTTCCACCAACTCTAACACTCCAGCCTTCCAGTTTACAGAAACTGCTTAATACAGATTTATTTTAAAATTAAGTAATTTAAAGCTGAAAGAGCACATTAATGCTATTACATATTGGTATCATCCTAAAGTATTTTCACCATGATTATATAACTAGAGTTTTATCAACTATCTATTACTCTAAGGTAAGTTTTCTTATGTCACTCCTTACATGAAGCAAAAGCTCAAATTCACAAACAGAATCTGAATCTTTACCAGTGCCTTGACTTGAACATGGATTACCTTGGACAAAACAGGCAAATAAAGCTGTCTCCTTGGAGGAACATCGAAGTGTTGACTCCCCGAAAGCAGTGGAGAAGCCGACGTTGAGAACGGACTTTCCCTATAAAGCTCAGCAGCTAAATGGTTCCAATACTCCAGACAAATCTTGAAAATTTCAGTTTCTTCAACTTCTGATACCAGCAACATGTAATGAAGAGCCTGGAAAACAGTGGTTTCAACACCCAGTTACTGAGTATATCTCACATCAAGCCACATAGCTTCAAGTTCAGTCATCCAAATCCTGACAAAATGCCAAATTAATGTAAGAGTTTGGAACAAGAGGCATTAACATTGCAATGACATTACTTGCAGGTCAGAGTTGTGACTGGCAGAGCAACTCAAAACCAAGGATTCCTGTCACTTATTGTTGTTTTCAAAGTGTGTTTGTATTCTTCAATCTGAAATAGCCTACAGACATCTTAGAAATGCCATCACCAAACCAGCCTGTTTGTAAATTATCAAACCCACAGCCTCTGGAGCCTCTGCAAGGCATTTTCAGAACCTCAAAAAAGCCTCACCAGCTGGTGTCAGTGATTGCTATTCTCAAGGCTATTGTTGCTACTTTGTTCTGGATCCTTTGACCCTGGAATGCTGCTCCTTTGCTTTCAGAGAAGTCATCTACCAGAACATTTTCAACTTTTTTCCTGACAGAACAGCCAGAGCAGGCTGAGCAGGGAAAGCCACTGATGCAATTCTGACAAGCTCAGATACCAACCAGAGAAATTCACAGACAAACCTTTTTTGCCTAAGCTTATTATGCAGCCTCTGGTAAAAGATATCAAAGCAATTGCCCATTAGTGAACAAACAGAATGAAATGATAAAATCTGGGGATATTTTCATAGCTTAAGCACTCCAACAACTTAGAGGATTCCGAAAGGTAAAGACCTGATTCGGGATCTCCACCTACAGTGTCAAAAGGACTCAGGACAGCCATACATTAATATTTACACACCAATTTATCTTGGTTATTTCACTTAAAATAACTCATGTGGAGTCCTCTGCTACTTTACAGAGATCCAGTGAATCCACGGAACAATTTCAGGAGACCTGCCACATGCCATGTGCAGGAACTAACAGGTTAGAATGACACACATCTTTCTAAAGTAAACCCATACTTAGGTTCTCTTACACCAGAGCTTACCGAAGTTGAATTTGCAACCATTTTAGGCAGGCATAAGAACTTAGTTAAACATTTCACCATTCTGGACAAGACTGAAAGTCTTCAGAATCCAGTTTTGTAAAAAAACTGTTTTACACAGGTCTTCCTAGTACAGCTTTTCAGTTTGAGTAGAAACTTGAGCCTTGAGCTGTGTGCCCCTGATTCCCAGTTATTTTAAAGGGTTACTACTTGCAAATTCAGGAAATTATCTAGAACTGTTACCAGCTGCTCAATGTAAAATAAAAAAGTGACACTCCTTTGAGTCCACCTTCTAAACGAGCTACAATTTGATATTTGCAACCAATTTTATTAATATGCTTTATGGGTGTTTTTTTTGTAGAGGGCTGCCTCCATAACGAAGATATTGAGAACACTGGCTGGAACATACTGGAATTCAGATGGGCACACTGAATTACAGCTAATCAACCTGCAAAATGTACTTTCCCCTCCCAGTATACCTGATCTCCAGGTTTAAAAATTGGGGTGGTGTTTTTCTCCCCCTGTCTCAGGGCAGTTCCTCAGCCTACAACCCCCCAAACCCACACAGGGCTTGATTCTGGCAAACAGAAAATGGTGCTTCAAGGGGATATGGAGCAACTTCCATTCCCTTGGAGTGGAGCAGTAGCAAAAAGTTACCACAGAACAGTTCAATCCCCACAAAAGGGTTATTCACAATTGAAACAACACAACTGAAAACCCTAATCTTGTGATCTACCCCCACTACAGCACGAAGCAGTACCCTCAGTGCTCCAGCCTTCCCAACCCTTCACTCTTATCTGAATCTCCACTATTTGCCACAATCCCAGTGGTTTCACTGTCACAGTCACTTGGTAGAGCTCTGCCACTGGCACACCTGATCTTTATTATCTAGGAAGTCTCATCCTTGAGGATTAATTAAAGCTTTTCAGTTGGGAAATGGCAAATTAGGCAAGAAGCTACATCGAGAGGGAGGAACTGGCCTACAGCATGAGCTGGACCCTAGAGAGCAGCTCTGGATGCTCAGTGAAAACACAGACCAAGGAAGTTGTAACAACACCCCTTCTCCATGCTTCAGTTAAGCAGAAACACATAAACTGTGGAAGAAGAATATATTCATTTACTTTGAAGCACTATTTGAAACTTCTATGGAGGAACATGTAAGAAGAGGGTGAGACACAGTTTTCAGACATTGTACTGGTAAGGGATCATTGAAAACAGAATGCCATTGAAGCATACTAGGAAACAAACCTTTTGAGGGGGTGTTGTATTCTTCTTTTTCTCTTACCCACTTTAAGTACAATGCTCTAGAAATTCCATTAATATCACATCCATTGAGCACGAGAACACACCTGCTACATTTCCAAACCAGAGAAACCAAGCTACTTACCTCCATTAGTGTTTCCCTCAGATTTAACCTTTTTTCTATAAGTAGACCATGCTCCTTGAGGAACGTGCAGAGGAACAAACTGAGATTCTGAATGAAGTTCTGTTCATCATCTTTTCCATTTGAGTACGCCAGTCGGATATTGGTATTTAAAGGAAGCATCTAACAAAAAGAAATCATCAAGAATTTCCCTTTCTATACAGAACAACTACATTATTATTAACAAGCATGTTGCTGTTTGTTTTTTAAGAGGAACCTTCGAGATGGACCAACATTGCCAAGAGAGGAAAAGACTTAAAAAAACCCCTTCGCCCATCCAGTTATGATATAAATACACTGAGGAAAGGACTCATGTAGCTGAATCTGAACTGCTCAGATGGGAATCATCAAATTATATAAATTTGATGCATGGCTTTTAATGAGAAATATTTCTATCTCTTCCAAAAATTAAAGAGAAACTTGCAGAAGTTAAGTCAATATAGGTCTTGAGACACTTAGTTCTCATTTCCCTGTGAGACAGCCCAAGTACTCAAAATATCTCTTAAATTAATCAAATCGATAGAGCAGAAATACAGCTGCAATCAAGTTCAGAAAAACACACTTGGCATCTTCTGATCAAGCCACAAATACCACCAAAGAACAATGCTTTTCCTATCAAAAGCTCTATAATGAACATCAAACTGTCAACTTTCTACAGAAATGGATTTTGTGATATGAAATTCAAAGGGAGATTTCTGAAAAACATTTACCTGTTTTAACTGCATCATGGTCAGTGTAAAAAGTGTTACAAACTGTTCTTCATACTGGCTTACACTGACACCTGCAATCTCTGTGAGGCACTTCAAAGAGACATTTCGAAACATGGGAACATTTAAGAACTGTTGATGGAAGGAAAAAAATAAAGAGCATTACAGTTATACAGCTTTTCTGCAACTGGTATTTAAATTTAAGAACTATAATTTTTTTTTGCAATAATACCTTGTATATTAGTGTGCTGATTAACTTGGTCTCAAATATATATCCCAGAGGAATCCAGTTCAGAAATCGTAGCAAAGTTTCCAAAGTTGCATGGACTAAGGGAGCATTTTGGGAGTTTTCCTGTAAATGACCATTTAGAGTTTATGTCATTGTGACACTGTTAGGCACAAAGTGGGGGAATTTTGAAAACATCATTAAAGAAATGTGACTTACCATCACAAACTGACACAGCTGAAATATCTGAGAGAATTCATTGCACATGCTGTAAAAAAAAAAAAAAAATATTTGAAAACTAAGCATTTCCACATTCCATAAATCAAAATATCTGTGCACACAGGACAGGTCCGTAAGACCTATGCCCGTGGAGGCATTCAAAAACCACCTGGCTTATCCCCATTTTCATGATAATAATGCATATTTGAAGTAGCTTGAAGCCTGTGCCTGCAAATTCTAAGGAAAGAAGGAAATACAATCAATCAGCGCTGAATGCTGTGTTAAAAGCACAGGAACCATCAGTCAACAGATACTACTTGCAGCAAGGTACAAATCCCTGTGTGTACAAAATGAAGTTAGGGATCCCCTAGGAGTACTGCTTCAAAGAAAAATCAGTAACCCTCCTGGGCTCAAAAATGGAATTACACAGCTGTAGGTGTTCACACAAAAGCTCCAAGTGAGACCAACTATTTAGTAGCAAGCACAAAGTCTTACTCTGCTCATTAAGATTTAAACAGATATACTTGCCTGTCTTTCAAATGCTTAGCTTTTACTTGAGTAATCTGGCCACTGGAAAAATCAAAGACTTCTTCACTCAGCAGTTTCAGGATCACCATGTTGTTCTGGCAGAGGCTCTCACTGGTCCTGCTCGCCCCCACAATATCGCTGATAAACGTCGGCCAGTGCTTCGGCCACTCCTGTTTCAGGATCTGCAAAGGGAAGCAGCCATACGTGAGACACGCAGCAAAGGCAGAGATGTATAAGGTTTAAAATGTTATCAACTCCAGCTTACCTGAACAAGAATCATATTCAGTTTCCCAATATACACTTTCTCCTTCTGGAAAGGAGAAGAGAAGAGTCAGGTTTTGCACGACACTCTCCTCCCTCATCCCCCCTGAGAATGCTTCACTTACTTCTACACACGTTGGGTCAGATGAGGTCTTGATAATTAGGCCAACAACGTATTTTTTAATACCTGCAGAAGAGGTAGGGATTTATTTTCAGCTATGCCAGATACCACAGATGTAGCAACAAGTATTTCTGAATTCAGATTCTTCATGTTTTTAAACCAGAAACGCCTCTAACGGGCCAGATAAGCATGCGTCACTGAGCATCCTTCTTGTGTGCTACATGGGAAAAATACACCTTTATCAATCCTGACAGGGGATATTTCAGAGGGACAAAATGGCTTTACACATAAACTATTTCAATAAAGCAACAGACTAAGGATTAGAATGTTCTTGAAGTAATTTGTACCAGATGAAAGTGAACTCCAAGAATAAAGAGAACTTCCTAAGTGTGACTGCAGTTTTAATGCCAGGTTTGCTGAAGTGCATGGAAAGTTCTGACACACGACCAGCACTGCATGCAGAAGTTCACAGATACTCCAGTCTACTTGGGTGATCCATTTTCAACACAGGAATTCTTATATACAGCATTTCAAAGTCAAACACTATGCAAGAGCTTAGCAAAGCTTCCCCTGTGACATCTCACAAGAACAGAACTCAAAACTTCATTCACTAATACAGCACAATTCGAGTGCGAACCACTGGGCTTTTATAGCACATATGGATGCTCCGAGTCCACAAAGTCAGTAAATTCTGCTTTATTGCATTTTCTTTTTCCTTACATTGGCAACTGGCCAACCAGGGACACACAGTGTGTTAAAACCGTTCATTTTGTTGTGTTTTTCCTCCAAATGTTTTTAAATTATTTTAGAGTTTTCAGCTCCACCATAAAACCAGAAAAACCCCAACCACTGTTGGAAGCTACAATGCCCAAAGTTTCATTTTGCCACCTAACCCTCAGCTCACTCCTAACAACTAAATCCATGGAAGCCATGACTTTCCCAGTAACAATATCTATTCTGCATAAGAACACCCGAGTCCCAGGAAAAGGCACACACAGAGGGCCTGGAGTCACGACCCAAGTGAACATTCCAGGAGCTCAGCTCTGACACTGCACTCCAAACCAGGCAAGTGTTTTCTTGTCGTAAGGAAGTTTGAGAATTGGTGGATGCTTTGCTATTCAAATTCACAAACCCAAAAATCTTGTTTCAATCATTTCTTCAACAAGACAAGTCAGCTGACTCACGCAGACAACATGCATATGTTGAAGACTTCAGGACTTGTTACTTTAAGTAGAAGAATGTCTTCTGTTGAAGACATAATCCACAGCCTCTGTTCCAAGTTTTAAAACTTGTCTAAGGATTGACCAAATTCACATCTGGTTTGGTTTTTTTTCCTCATTTCAGGCTTAAGCAAGAGGATTAAAAGGGACAATTTATTAATTGCATCCTCATGAAATCTGGAAAAACTAGATCCAGACCTTGAGCCATTAGATACATACTAGACAGGAGCTGTTCTACAGGTAGTTCCAATTGCAAGTGGAACTATTCATCATTGTCAACTGGGATCAATCCCCATCACTCCAGGAGAAGGTCATTATTAAAGTATCGCTGTCAGGCACTGGGTAAGAGTTATTACCAAGCACTGGTCTGACATCATAGGCCCGGTCTAATGTTTTAAACCTAAAACACACTGTTTGGTGAAGCACTAAAGTAATTTACAAATGAGATATGAAAGCTCCCCAAATAGCATGGAAATAGGTTTGCAGTGTCAGAAACCAAACTATTATAACCATCTGCCAAACCACTAAGGGAAGCCTACTGTTGCAATTCTTTGCATTTCAAAAAGGAATTAAAAAGTTAATACTGCTCTTAAGAGTTCCAACTGCAGATCCATGATATTTTCCATCTTGCTGCATCAATGGCATTCAGTAACAACTTGAATATTGTGCTGCCATCGATCCGGCCCTGCAACCCACAGAGGAGAACAGCTGCTCTGCTCCACAGTTTCTCCATTTAAAAAATTAAAATAAAAGTAAAAATGGTGACCACAGCTCAAAAGACA
Source organism: Pseudopodoces humilis (assembly GCF_049639895.1). Lineage (NCBI taxonomy): Eukaryota > Metazoa > Chordata > Aves > Passeriformes > Paridae > Pseudopodoces > Pseudopodoces humilis. The sequence continues at coordinate 3,503,821 of NC_142202.1, forward strand.
ACCTAAAAAGCTTACTCCTTTTCACACATCACACTGCAGGCTCCTGAGGTTGTCCATCCAGGGAACAAAGTCCCTAAAAGCAGCAGCTATCCAATTCTCTAATGCCCTTTTTGGCTCAGATGCCATTTTCTACTTTTTCCTCTTTAACTTCAAGTGTTACGCTCTCTGCTCCATATTTAATAGCTCATTTATTTACCATTTATTTATCATAGGAAAGATAATTTTCAGCAGAACAAATGTATGTCAAATTCATATTCTGACAAAAATCAGCCCAGAGGCTCATTACCATCTTTCAACAGAACATGTCCAAGAAACTATTCAGGGGTAGTAATCCATGGGATAAGCTAAAAGCACAGTGTTTGGGGAACTTAAAAGGAAGTGTTATGTTAAAAAGGAAAGCACAGAACATGCACAAGCCCCACAGGCACTGCCTAGAAGGTCTCATTCCATCACAGAAGCAGCTGAACATGTCTTGAAGAGGCCAACACCACAAGTGCCAAGTTCAGGCCCTTTAGCGAGCCAAGCAGGAAGAGACAGACAGTGCAGGAAAACAGACCTTCCAATAAAACAAAACAAAAGCCACACTGACCACAACACCCAGGACACACAAAATGTTCCTCTGAGATTATCTGACCTTGCAACTGCACTGATCTCAGGACAACCAAAGAGAGCAGACCTTGCTCCAGGCCCGGACCAGCCCCACTGATGGAATTTTCTGGAAAGCTAAGCCCAAGAAGTACTTCATACAAAGTACCATAAAAGGGATGATAGAGCAAGGGCACGAACTTGAGGCCTTTTAGAACATTCCTGAATGTCCATCAGATACTGTCATCCTTCTGTGAAAGTTGCTCCTCGACAGAGAGGCAAACATCCAGTGAAACACTTCCTGGAGGGAAAGTTGTTTTCCCAAGTGACCCAAGATATGCAATGCTTAGAGTGAAACTGGGACAGTGAGGAATGTTACATTATCCAACATGACTAATTTCTGCAGCCTGAACTTGAGGAAATATCCTACAGTTTAACCTTTGGATGTGTTCTAGGAAGCCATTACCTCTCCTGCACACTCTGCACCCAGAGCACCAAGCTTCTGCCACAGCCCAGTACAGCAGGTAAATAACCATGGACACAATCAGCAAACACACACCTGCAACAAACCCACTTCTTGTCCTCAAGGCACACAAGCACAGCTTTCTGTGCAATCACAGAGCACAAGCATTTAACAAGTGTCAAAAATTATTCTAGCTGCTGCTGCAGATGCAAGCTCACTCTAATTTACTAAGATTAATAAAGCTTCTGCTTGTGTTAAAGAATAATAGGCACAAATGAATCAGGTGGGCAATGTAACTCAGCAAATTAACATTATTTTGCAATCAAAATTAGAATTTCAAATGCTAAAGCTGAGCTGCCCCCTCTGGGGATGTTTGTATGCATACACACATAGAACTGTTTAGTCCCAAAATGTAGTCAAAATACCATCTTATTTTTAGTGTTAGGAAACACTGCTTTCCCATACAGTCCCACAATCAACTTTACCCCTTAGTGGTGAACTGAATCAATCCATGTTCTATTTGCTTTTCAACAGAAAACTCCTGAAAACTCTGAAAAAACGCACAGAGTTTGTCTTCACACACACACAGATGTGCCATGTAGTTCATCCCCTCTTCATTACAGAGCACCAAAGAACCATCCTCCTCATGAAGCAGGCCAGGAATTTCCACTAAAATATCTCATCTCTGCACAGAAAAACTTCCTCAACTGCATCAAAAGCTTTACACTCAACTCCAGGACTTTCCTGGAAAACACTGAACTGCATTTCTGAACACTTCACTTTTTCATTTCAGAAGGAGAAAAGTTGTACAAGCAATTTGTGTTTCATAATGAAGAAGTGCTTTATCCATTCCAGCTCCAAACACTCTAGACAAGCTCGCTCTGTTCAGGGGAACAGTATTTCATTTCACAATGCAGGATTAATGAAACATATCACTGCACTGAAGACCAAAAAGCCTTTCTTTCCAGGCAGGTTTTTACACAGCCAGAGAAAATCCTTTTGAGACCACAGCACTTTAATCAAATGCCATCCATTCTGAGTGTTATTAAACAATCAGCTCTAAAGGGTATCGGAGTTAAGGCAATTTAGTATCACACCTCAATAAAGTCAGAACTCCAGCTTGAGAATGATGGCACAACACCCTGGCGATCAGCCAGGTTCAGCACTGCCTGGGATGTTCTGGAATACATCACCCACCCCAGCCAGGCTTCAATGAGAACCACATGACATCATTTGTGTACGTGGAAGAGCCATTATAAATCACCCAGAGCAAGGCTAACCATTGCTGGGGGCTATGACTGAACACATCTCCAGGCTGAACATGCAGGTCCAGCTTCTGATTCAAATGAATTTTACCCCTTCTGTGCCTCATAAATGCCACTTTGTCTACAGAACCAACCAACTGGTTTCCACTGCTAACTCCAAAAGTGAACCAAAAATCAAGAAAAACAAAACGCCACCATGTCAGTATTTTAGAATTGTAAATCGATTGTTTTGCCCAGTTCTTCTTTCAGAATTATGGCAAGATAAAAATGAACTTTTGAAAAGTGCTCGCAAACAACTCCACCTGAGAAACAGAAAGTTGTTTGACAAAAGTTAAAAGACAGCATGGCCAGAAAAGCTCAAATTCAAAAGCTATTTTAAAAAACAAAATAAAAAATTCAGAACAAAGCTTCAAGTCTAAAGAAGACGTCTGAAGAAAACATTTTCCTCCTTGCATTTGAAATTCAAGGCTGGAAGCTGAAACCCTCCAGCACATGGACAGAAGCAGTAACAAACCTCTGGCTAACCTCACAGCCCAACAAGTCATTCTGATGCACAACTTGTTAAAAACAAACAACAACAAAAAAAAAAATCTGCAAAAAAAAGTTACAGTTCATGCTCTGTAATTAACAACATTGCTTTACTTCTCCTGACAAGTTTCAGGGAAGTCGTTTCAAAAACTTTTTTTATTCACTGACCATTTAATTCAGATCTGCTCTTGACTTTTAACTCTTAAGCACTGCGGTTGCTACAAAGGGGGAACTGTGTTTTTCTCATAAATGCATTTGATTTCCTCTTAACCAACAGTAAGATTCATCAGCTGTATTTACTACACAAAACAACCAGACATACAGAAGACGCATCTTATAAATTATGATATAAGATAAAACTGATTTGAAACCTTCATGATTTGCTTTGTCACTAAGCATTCCATTGTACAGCGAGTTTCAGTTTGCTGCACACACATTCCACTTCAAACAGGAAAATCCTGTCAACCAAAGAATGGCTGGAGTCAAGGAAACCTCAATTTAACCAGCCTTACTATCTCCCAGGTAATCAAGCCACCTGAATGAGCTCTGGAGCAGCTCTTTTGTACCAGCCAGTATCATCAGCCAAATAAAAAAAAAAAATCAAAAAAGGAACTACCACAGACCAGATCAAACTGGATTAGAGATGAAACAGATTCTCCCTCCTATACCACTGAGGCCAAGCTGGATAAAATGCCATGGTACAAGAAAATACATTTGGTTCCTCTTCTACCACACAAGTAAAAGCCAGCTAACCCAGTTTCCCTAGAACAGGATAAAAGTCAATTTCACAATTTTAGTTTGCCTCTGTCAAAGGGAAAATGTTTTAAAAGCTGAACAAACAACATACTTCCGTTAGTATAAAGGCTTTTGTTGTTTCTTCTGGAATTTTCATAGATATGCAAGTAAGAAAAAGTAATAATAGGATACCTCAAGATGATTACACAACTACAGTAACTTTATTTTGCCTTGTAACATATGGAGTTATTGCATCTTGTTAGATGGCAGGAACCACTCCAACAGCACTGTCACTGCTAAAGATAAAATGACCCAAAGCACAGCCAGCAGAAACCTCATCCTAACACTACTGTTTCTCAGCTCTCCCATGCATTAGTAGCATGAATTGTAAGACCTGGAATTCCTGAATTATATCCTGTATTTGGCACTTGATCAGTTCCAAAGTATCAAGTTAGGTCCATCCCTGTGACATCTGTTCTACATCTGCCTTCACCAATGGGCAATATTCCTAACTCCTTTTTCCCCTGCTCTGCCTGCTCCCACAGCCAAAAACTTGATGACAATAACTTCAAAATGCTGAAACTAAGTGCTCATAGTTGAGGACATAAAATATGACTGAGGTGAGATACTCCAATAATTAAGAGCACAAAGAACAGTTAACTTTAACTAAGAACTTTTAATTTCTCAAAAGGGCAAAGTTGTGTTCGAGCCTTAGCTGAAGCTGCTCCCTAGAAACCTCCAACAGCAGAATGAATGGAAACTTCACTTTCAGGTTTACTTTCAAAGACAGCTGCCCAGTGCCAACCTATAGTTGGAAGGGATGGGGGAAGGGGGGAAGAGGAATAAGCACAAAACTGTAAAAGTCTCTTTCTATGCACTTGTTTTCATCAATACTTAAAATTCCGTTTTATTTAATATGCTTTCAGAACCTAAGCACTGCTGGCAGTAAAAATTTAAAGCATGTCTCAGCATGGTTAATAAAAGCTCACAGCAAAAATTTGGATTTTTACTAAAAAACCTTACTTAAAACTAATTTTAATTATTTCCAAGACCAGCTTTTAGTAAAAAGCCAAGTACAGAACAGTGACACCATGTAATGGCAAGAATTTAAGGTGTCTGCACTTAATGTTCTGAAGTCCAAGTTGTGATGACTTGACAGCCAGCCAAGTGAAAAGCACTAACCCTGTAACCACTGGGGTACCTCCATTTACTGTAGCCAATGTCTAAAAATCAGCAACACTGCCAGCTACAAGGCAGGGGAAACACAGAATTTATTTGAAGACTTCCAATTTCCTTGCATTGATGGAAGACTGAGTCTTACCCTATACTGCACCAATTAGAGCAATCTGCCTGTTTATACACTTCATGAATCAAACCCTCCCTGCCTAACAGAATGAGTGACCATCAACAGGTAAGAAAGTGCACTTAGTGTTTCTATTTTAAAATCGTTGCTAACTGCTTACAACTCCAAAATAATTACACAAACCTACACAAGGTAACAAGTGGGCCACAGAGTCCACTTGAGGCTGCTCCGAGAAGGTGAAGAAAGCCAAACCTCCTGTGCCAAGTACAGCGAATGAAAACATCTACCTCAATGTCAGGAGCACACCTCAGATGTTTCAAAACTATCAGTCACACCTTCTCCACAAATTTACAGAGTTTCAGCTGCTCACCAACCCGCTGAGACCACTGTCACAGAAGTGAAAGATGTGGTTTTCATCACTCAAGATATCGTAACATATGACAGAATGTTACTTAGAGATTGACAGCCTAAATCTCAGTTAATACACAAAGTTATGAGGAAAAGACAAATCCCTCCCTACCTTCGCACTGGTTCCTTGGAAGAATCTTCCATCTTGTTTTTATCACATTTTCCAAGATTTGCAGTCCATAATACTGAAATTGGAGAAGAACAAAATGTGAGTACATTACTGTAGGACTAACTAACTTGCAGGACTCTCATTCAATCAGACATTCACACTTAACATCTAAGACTTCAAGATTATTAAACTAACAATTTTATTAAATATATGTCTATTCACCCATTTACTGAGGTTTCATGCATCGTATTTTCTTGTTTTATTCTTGGCTATACTAAGTCCTGCTGTTTGATCATGCTCACACCAGGAGGGGGGGAAAAAAAACAATAATGAAAAGCCCTCTGGCAGACAATTTTGGATATCTGGAAAAGTAGCAGCCAGATATGAATTCATATCACAAATGACTGCTCCTAAGTTTGAGTATTAACACAACCAGGCTCCTAAAATATTTAGCAGCTTGGATGGTGTCTCAAGCTTCCTATTGTTCCTCTAAAAGCTGGAAAAAAAAGAATCTTGTCTTAGCATCACATGTCCTCACACTGGCACTTTCAAGAGAAAGTATTTCCCAAACTTCACTGGTGTGCTACTTTAGGAACAGCAAGACAACCCACAGGTTTATTTAATTTCAATCCCCACCCCAATATGGCAGCTATTTCTACTATTTAAAGATGAACTTTTGTGCTCAGTCAAAGAACAACAAAAATGTGAATAAGCTCTTGGAAATAATTTTACCTTTCAGGAATTCCTTCCTACGTTCCTACCCAAAACCATCAACGTTGCAAAATGGCCATTCCCTCTGCCCATTTGTCCCTACTGCCAACTCACAGTAACAGGGAAAGAAGTTTGTCATGGTACAACCAAAGAACTTTAATACGTAAAACCCCATTAACATGAATAGACAGGAGAGAAAAGGGGATGAGGAGTTTTGCATTTACTTTATCTACAGTGGATTAGGAAGAAAAAATAAAAATAAAAATAAAAAAAATCAATGCCTGAAAGGTAAACTCAAGTTTTCACAGTTCCAAGTTTGGCTGAGAATAAGAGTTCCTCTTTAAAATGGTTAGTTGTTACACAAAGTAGGATCATTAGCATTTCAACCAAAGGGATCATACAGATTTCAGTTTAATTAAAGGAACACAATGTAGACTGTCCCAAGCTACATTGTATTAAAAGAGCATTTTTGCTGTTCTCATCTTAACATAACCTACATCCCTTTCCTTCTCTATCTGATCCCAGTTCCCAGGCAATTTCAGGTGTACATCCCGGATTTGCAAAATATTCTGTCCCCTTCCAAAACCTTGGCCACCAAGAAAAAATATGAATTACAGCAAGTTGGCAGGGTATTTTTATTTCCTCCATGGTCAGCAGCAAAAGCTTATGCACTAGATTTTAACCTGTAAATTGATTTAATTATGTGACATAAAAGCTAAATGAAATCAAGGGAATTTGAAGGAAAACATGCAAAAACATTCTTAAGCAAAATGCTTCACAGAAACTGATTTCAGCCATTGTTGTAAATTTACAGACACCATCTGCAACTGATCCAGACTCATGCTACAAAACATACTTACAAAAGCTCCTAATAATGTTGATAGTAGGAATATTTATATCAGACTGGGCTAACTTTCCTGAAGCACATCTAAACTCAAATGAAATTTCTATGTTCTACAGGCACATGCATTAATTTTTCAGATATCAACTAACTAGAAATGTTCATTTTCTCCCAAACTTTTTTCCACTTATTTAGCTTTTATACCAGAATGGCAAGCCTAGTTTCATTTTAAATAAACACTAGATGACCAAATGAAATTTAGATGAAAAACCTAAAGAACAGACCTCATCTTCAGTGGGTTTTTCCCTCACTGAGAATTTCCTGGAGTCAAAGAAAAGGACAGCCGCTCTAGCAATCACACCTATCCCTCATTACGTGCTCAAACATCTCATTTGGGTTCATGGACCTTAAGCTGTTCATGCTGCAAAGGTTTCTACTCATTCTTTTGGGATTTCTGTCCTCTGCAGTGTCTTGTTCACTTCTTCCTCAATCCTAAAAATACTCCTTTTCCCCAGCACTCACATGTGACACTGAACAGCAGCAGCAGGAAAATCACTGTGTACAACCCTCACCTGCACATCCTTTTGCCACACCACACTGGAAATGCTCTATCAGCCCCAACATCCTGCAAGGAGCCTTAGGGGATTTTTACTTTGTTTCATTTGGTTTGATGGTTCTAATCACCCTAATTTCTCTGATAATGAGAACCACCACTCCCAAAAAAGTCACTGATACCAATTACCAAGTTCTGCCTTTTAATCAACTACTTGCAACAGCATATGCAAATGCATTTTAACTCTGTGTAAAACAGAAGCCTTTCAAAAACTAATTTGCTCCTGGTTTACTCATTGCTAATTGTCTACCACTAATTCACTGCCCAGTTATGAAGATGAGGGACAGGCAACAGCAAAAGACTCATTTAAAAAAAAAAAAAAAAAAAAAAAAAAGCATGGGATGATCCCTCTGGTAGAAATTTCTATGGCACCCTTATTACTTATTTTATGCACCGAATCCCTTTCCCTCCCACCTCCCAAGAAACAAAAAACAATTGATGAACAGAATTCAGTTAAAGGGAATCAAAAGGGTAGACCTTGTGGAGGCCTGCCGTCAAAGCCTAGCTGTGTCAGTTGCACAGGAAGACACCCCTTTTCTTCCTATTACAAGCAATCAACATAATGGAACATTATGATTAATATCAGGTAGTGTTAACAGCTTTAATTAAAGAAAAAATATGATTGCATAAAAGCCAAATGTCATAGTGCATAAATTTAGCACCAAATCATTTGCAATTTATGTAAATTGAAGAATTCTTTACCTGTTGCTTTCTTTCTGTTCCTCTAATCATCTCATTTTTCACAAGACAAATTTGAGTTTTTAAAAATACTGTTGATAAATCAACTTAAACATTAGTAATGTCTGTCAGTATAAAAAGCAAAGTTTACCAGGCAAGCAAACAGGCAAACACTGTTACTTAAAGGTGCTTAAAGGTGTTACTTTGAGGAAGTTCTTTAAACTGTTTTCCCCTCAACTTCGAGAGAAAAAAAAAAAAATATGAACTGCTTCATGAATACCACATGATTTCAGAAACCATCCAAACACAATTTTTTTTTCTGTTTGAGCACAGTGTGTATCCAGCAGAAAAACATGCATGTCAGTTATCTGAGATAATAATCATCAAACTTAAGACAGTGAAAACACATTTTGATCATCTTTTTTGGCTCAAACTTCACAAGTCTTAGGTAAAGCATTTCAAATTGCAGAAAAAGCCCTGAGTGCTGCCCATTTTAGCCTCTACCATAATGGATGGATTTCCAACAGCAGTACAAAGCAAATGTGTTCTGCATAGTAGCAAAGAACTGATGTACTACAAACTTTGGGGTGCTTACCCTTTATTGATTGCTCAAAACCTTGGCCTAATAAGGGTTTGTTTTGTCTTTAACACACCTAGGGACTAATTTTCTCCTCAGTTATGTGCACATGGCTTTCATTATGATCACGCACAGCCAAGCACTTACCCAAGGACAAAATGTGGCTCTAGGAGACTTTTCATGACTCAAATTTATATAGACAATACCAATCTTGGGAACGGGCATAATGCTTCTATGTGCCTTGAAAAAAGTTCTGTGTATCCAATTCAGCTCATCCTCAAAAAAAAAAAGGGGGGGAGGGAGAATCTCTTGGCAATGTAAGAGGAGGTCTGAATACTTTTTTCATTTACAGTTCTTGCTTAAAGCCAACTTTTCAAACAAGACAATCAAAAAAATATGGTTTGAATCAATAAAGTCTATGGCTAAAAATGAGATACCTTCCTCAAAGTTTACGAATGGAAGAAAGAGGAAAACCAAATAAATAAAAGTTAATTTGCTTACTTTGGTATTCATGTTCTGAGAGAACTCCAAAATAGTATCAACTCTTGTCCACGCATCAGGATGTTCTTTTAAGTGAGTCAACACTTCTTGTGCCATTCTTTGCTGAAAGAAAATTTGATATGAAAAAAGTGTTAACATTAGCTTATTTAAGAAGTTATATACTATCACTGAAGACATCAATATGTAACACTCCATTTAAATTACTGATCTAAGAGTTAGACAGAACTCAACCAGCAGCAACAAGTTCCTTAAGCCTCCTTCTGTGACAGCTGAAGTTTAGTAACAACCAAAATCCAAAAGCCCATCGATGTAAGACAGTAATTTCTCATTTCCACTCTTCCATCCTGAATGATTCATCCAGACCAGCAGCAAACATGCAAGAATAGCACACATGAGGGGGAAAACCTACTAGGGAATGAAGTTCTCTCCTCTTCCACAAAGTCATCTAGATAAAACTTCATCCTAGGGCACCCAAACTTTCTAGTTCCAGTGGAAACACTTCTGTACAAAGTGCCAGCTTTAAGGAACACTGTTTTGTGCTGCAAACTGTTGAATTTATTTTGGAGAACCACAAAGCAGAGCATTAGAGGTCTCCAATCCCTACTTCAGAGGGATCCTTGGTGTACCTAACAACCTACAAAACCATAATAAAAACCTGCCAGCAGAAGGAAGGGAGATGGTCATGCTAATGGTTTGCTCTTCCTTAGGATTGACATTATCAATTACTCTCCTAGATGCTGTGGTTTCTTGAAAACCTCATCTGAAGCAAGTACACATTGAAATAGCTGAATTCATTTTAGCCATCCTTTTCAAAAGCCTGGATGTCCTCAAGAATTTTTAGGGAGACAAAGTGATGTCAGCCATTTCCAAAAGTGTCGTGCACTGACAAATCCTGCTGCAAATTGTACCCCCTACAAGCATCAGGCACTGCCTTACCAACAAGGTGGGGATTTTACAACACAATTAACAGAACTTAGTTCATTCTTTCACTGCACTGCAGAGCCAATTTGACAGTTACAAAGCAGTTAAAGCTTTGCTTTAGGATTAATTTCAACAGTTTGAACTTACTACAGCCATGCAGCTTTCTAGTCTCATCCAAGTACATACTTGAGCTAATCAGCAACTGGTGTAAGAAAACATGTACTTTCAGCAACTTGGAAACCCAATCAGGACCCCAAACCTATACATATATATAATACAAGAAACTGACAGATTTGGCATGTGATTTACAAAATTAAATCGGAGGTTCCAATAGAGAAGGAATATAAATACTTGGGATATAAAATACTTGATATAATTGAGCACAGTGGAGCAACTGGAGCAGCAAGTCCCTGCAGATTTGATATGGACAAGTACCATATAAATATTCTGTTTAAGACTACAACCGGTACAGCCCTATTGTTCCAATGTGACATCAGAGTTAAAAACAACAAACAGAAAAACCAGCACTTTTAATACATTTTAGTTTTAAAAGAGAAGGAATAGCTGTATTACTTCCAGGTACAAACATAAAGTGTGCTTTTATATTGGTCTCCTGTTTGCTTCAAATACTGGTGATGTATCCCAAGATCAAATTTCAACACCAACAAAATACAGACAGTCCACATCCTCCTCCCAGTGCTGAGAGGTTTGCTCTCATACCCACTAACCCCTTCTCTGGACATCAAATCCTGTATTTTCATAAACAATGTAAATATAATAATAGTGATTAATCAGGAACAAAGCCTCACAATGTTGCTGGTACTAAAAAAAAATTTGCAAATAATCTTTCTGGACGTGTGAAGATCTAACAGACCAATGGAATTAAAAGGCTGGGATGAGTCCAGGTAAACATTTATGAGTTGCATGAAATCTCCTTAGTCATGTGTTGCACTGGGGTGGGGACATTCTTTTCAGAGAAGTATACCCAAAAAAGCTAAGAGAAAAAAAATGTAAATCTCCAGGACAGAAAATAGCTTCTTTCTTGCCTAATATAGATCAGCAGATAACAGTTTTGCAAGCAGAGATAAGAACTAAGCAGAAGGAGGAGGCAGGTGAATCTGAAAGCAAGTTCAGCACAGGCCATTCAGGTTGCATTCTAAACCTGTTTTACCCTGACATTACCCTGACCTATTCCAGGAAAACCACTTGTAATCTCCCAATTTTAATATTTAGTTTCCTCAACTCCTATTATTCCTGTCACCCTTTAGGAAAGGACTTGAGCTGCCAGACTCCACTGAGACCCATTTTTTCTTGCATTTTTTTTAATCCCCTGGACAAGGGAAAAGCTCAGACTCCCTGAAATGTCTCCAGTTTGGAAAGGTACTAAAACAGCTGACGAAACTTTCATTGAGGCGACATGTAGAAGTACATGTATTTAAACAAGTAAATCATAATTCACTTTTGCTCATTAAACACCACCTCTTGAATTTTTGCATCTTATTGTACTGATTTTCTAAATACTGGAGACTTTTCCCAGCTGTTTTAAGTGAAGCAACTTCTCACAATGCCAGAACAATAGAAATTTGATCACTGTATTCAGAGTTAATCCTTTATTTTCCTTATAAACCTTCAGAACTTTTTCAACTCTTTTCAAACCAAACAACATTATAAGCATCACCTGTTTTGCAGGGCAGCAAAAGATCACAAAACTGCTACAGATGTCCATACTTTTAAGGCAAAAGCTACAAGGAGTTTTCTATCATTCAAACACTTAAAAAACTACAGCAAGCAACTATTTCAATTTAGGACACTCAAAATGCAAATATTTCAAACAACAAGGTATTTCAAAACCTACTAGAATTCACATTAGTAAGCTTTACAAAAGCTTTTTTTTTCCCCTAAAGAGATACACAAAGCAAGTATATGCAAGTATATCATTGTTTATTCTAACAGCTGGAAAGAATAGAAAAGCATCAGCTACTTTGTCCCATTTAATTCACTTATTGTTGTGCAAGACTATCTTAGTAAGAGATGCCTGACACTGAAACTCCCAATTTGTTGAGCCTGAACAATTAAAATCTGCCAGAAGAGGAACTATGCCAACACCCTTTGTAGCAATACTCTCTCAACATTAAAGTCTTGTTTCCAAAGTTCAAGAAATAGATAAAAGCAATACAAGATTCACTTTCAAGGCAATATATGCAAACACACAAATGCACAGTCTTTCCATTTCAACCTAGTGCAGATTGTGAAGTATTAAGCCCAAAGGAAAGAATGCAAGAAGAACCTCTGCAAACTGTAATGGGAAATAAAAAAGACCAGAAACAAGAAAGGATCAAACTCTTCTATTAAATAGGCATGACATGTTTCTTTATAAATACAAACACAGTAATAGCATCACTTTTTCTTTTAAAAACAATTCTTCACTGAAGTGAACATTACATTTATGGCTTCACAATTCTGTCCATAATAACAAGTAACAGGTAGTTCAGACCCTCCTGAAGAACTAAGTCAGAAAAGGTGAGCTGCACCAACTGTCCATACCAAATCGTTTTTGCTAATAATTCTCAACATCAGAAGGCAAGCTAGAAATGAACACACACCAAATAAATATTTCTCCAAGTGTCATTGCAACATGAATTCACATTTCATGTGACTGCCAGTGATACTCCAGTCACTAGCTCAGTAAATTCACTAATGTTACTAATTGTAACTGGAGTGAATTGATTTTGCTCAGCTGATTTGTTGTAAGTGTTGTTAAACATGGTCAATAAATGTATGTTCCAAGTCCACCTTACCTGTGCACCTTCTCCATGGTACAAGCAGTTCACCACATTGTCCAAGAGATTGATATCCAATTTCTGGTTAAAATCCAGCAGCTGACGAGCTGCATGGTCTGCTAACATTGTCATAATTGCTGGCATAGATTACTGCAAAATAAATTTTAAAAAACTGATCAATTAGTAAGAAATTATTATCAGATGCAGCTGCAAAGCAAGTGCTTCAACTTAGCTCATTTGTCTCATTGAAACAAGATGCTTATGTTAGCAGTAGTAGATAACACTGAGTACAACACTGCTTTGATTGTAGGGCACATACCAGGACAAACTTTTCTTTTTCCTCCCTGAAAAACTCACCCATCACTACCCCAGCTCAACTCTTGGGGTCTTCAACAGGTAGAACACATAATAACAGTTGGACTAGAGAATGGGCTGCGTTACCAACACCCTGGGGCTTATTTCAAAGCAGGTATCAACCCCTACATGTTTGCTGGTCGCAAAGTCTTGTGTCACTACAACCAAAACCCACACTGGCAATCTCAGCCGAGTATCGAGTTCCCAAGGCCAACATGCACATTCAGAAGATTCAGTTCCAAAAGCATTTAAACACTTGGGTATGGAGGTGAAACGTGATCTACACACAGAGCAAGAAATTAGCCACAGGGCATTTTTCAAATAGTTGGGGAAAAAAAGAAAACCACCTTCCAAGTTAACCACATCCAAGTAAAAAATTACCACTGAAACTAAGTTGACTGAAGGCACTTTGAGAACATGAAGCAAAGGGACTGTTCAATCAGCAGGTTACTCTGTGTGCCATGTGAGATCACTTCCAACTGAAATGGAATTCTACTGGAGGTTTCAGGTCCCCTAAACCCAGGGACACATGCATTAACTCTTTGTCCTAGATAGAGCAGCCTTGATATTATGCAAAGGGAGTCAGGTGGGGTGTGCACATAATATTCTTTACCAGCCAGAGACTGGTGCAAGATAAAGACATTCATGAAAAGCAGGAAAACATGCCAGAAGCCACAGAATTTTTGATGGTAAGTTATACTCTACCTTTTTCACATCACCCTCTATCCCCCACCTAATGAAGTTTATTGCCCTGTTCTCACAGAAAATGGCAACTCTAACACATATTCCCACTCTGCCATCTACAGCACCTCTGTGCCACTCACCCTACTTTTCAAACCCTGTAAACCTACAAATCTCACACAAAACTGCTCACTCAACAAACAGCCAGAAGTCTGGGCAAGTGAAAGATCAATCAAAAAGTTCCACCAGAACCATCTGCATACCCAGAAGGATACAACCTGAAACTCTTCCAGGAACACACCCCATAAAGTCAGATTTGCTCTTACTAAGTAACTCCAGGTGTAAGGAAGAATATGTTTTATGCTTTATGTATTTAAGACATGCTCAAAAGGAGCAAGACAAACCTGTGCCTCAACCCTAGTAATTGCTAATTAAGTGAAAGTTTTACAGTAGCATCCAGACAAGGAAAATATTTTGTTTAGAAATGTGTCTTTGCAAGTAGCATCAAGTAATTTCTTTTACTTATATATAAAAAAGTAGCTTCCAACCCAAATATTCTAACTGAATTTTCAATCAGAAAACTCGGTGTTACTACACTAACACAACCATTTTAAGGGCTTGATCTCAACATCCAGTCAAGTCTTTTTACAACATGTACCTGCAAAACCAGGAGAAAATAAACATCAAGTACAGAACAAAATAAATTAACACTCCACGTCTATTCTTCCCTCCTTCAACTCCTAATGTTTTCAAAATTGCAATGTTAACTTTGAAAGCGAGAAACACAGCAGCAGAAAAGGCTGACTTTGTTCTTCATTTCATTCTTTTGGCCCAGGAGGAGGCTGAAAATGTCACCGGGCAAATGAGGAGTAGTGAGCAGCACCACTAGAAGGAAACTGCACCCATGAAGAGGCTCAGAGCAGTTAATGCTCCCCCAGCCACTCGTGCTCCCAGGCACGCCCCTTTTTGTCCACATCTGGCCTCCATGGCTGAGCCGTGAGCCGGGAAAGCGCTTTCCAAACTACAGTAAATGTCGTGAACCAGTCGCTCTTCAGGTAGGGCCATTCATTTCAGACCTGAGCCTCTTTCAGTGGTTTTCAGGCGGCCCCGAGAGCGCCAGGGAGGAGCAGCGTGACCGAGAGAAGTTATTCAACACATGGAAGCAAAAAGGAAATGTTTTGAATAGGGCCCTTCGCCACTCCCAGCATTATCTTCAAAACGACCTACCTACTTCGGCAGCCGAAACACAGAAATGGCGGCTTTGTGGCCACCACCACCTGCAACCAACTCCATCTCCCACTCCTAACACTGTACCCACATGAGGCTCATAATCTCTGATTTACTGTACTCCTACACTTTTCCCTCCCCCATCATGCCTGATCTCCAGAACACGTTTAAGCCTCAGCTCCAAGAACCACCACTGATCAGCCCTTCAATAAATGGGCAAACAGAAACAATATAAAAAGTTTTTTAAAAAATAATAAAAAAAAAAGGCAGAAAAAAATATGAACTACAACACAGCAAGAATGTGACATCTACCGAAGGTCAAAAGAACTGCATTTACAGCACTGTTTACACAGTTATCCCAACTCTCGATGACCCTGGACCTTTAACACAACAGTTAACTTATTGTGGTAGACCCGATTCATTTTGGCATGTAGCGCACAGGAATAACAGCAGGCACTTAATAGTAAGAAATGTTGAGCATTCACCATGAATCCTAAAGCACCTTGAACCCAGATATTTAAAGCTCAATGGGGGCAGCGACTAAAAAAAAAAAACAAAAAAAACCCAAAAACCAACCAAAAAAACCCACCCTGGGAGAGTCACTGTGCCCCATTTCTTAGCACGCAATGCAAATGAGTTTCCTCCCTCTTCCAAGGAATTAGCTGCATCGCTTGTAAATCCCACCCAGGAGGGGTGAGCGCCTCTGAAACGCAGCGCACGACAAACGCGTTCGCATCACGCTCCACACACCAGCAATGGCAAAGAAACCGCCCCTTCCCTTCGCTCCTTCACACACACGTGAAGGAGAAGGACGAGACGGATTAAGTAACATCTGCCCGACACCTCGGAGCGTTCATTTTCGGCTGGAAATAACTCACACCCACCCAGCGCGGCGGCCCTTCCCCGGCTCCTGCCGCAGCGCCCCGGCGGGCGGGCAGCGCCCCGGCTCTCGGGCAGCGCCTCCGGCTCCCGGCTCGGGCCGGCAGGGCCCGGGTTCCCGGCAGGGAACGGGCCCGGGCGGTGGGTCGGGCGGGCCGGGGCCCTGCGGAGCGCGGTGGCCCCGCAGCCCCTCCCTCCTCCTCCTCCTCCTCCCCTGGGCTCCAGCCCTGCGCTCTATACAGGGCTCCCCACGTGATCCAGGCGGACGTTTCAATACTGCTGCACAGACACACACACACACACAAAAAAATATTTCTGGAAACTTCCACTCCTAATAATTTACAGATTATGTCGCCGGGTTTGCCCGTAGCCGATCCCAGCCTGCCCGGTCCCTTCCTAACGAGGAGCATCCCCCGCAGCATCCGTGGCTGCGCTCGGCCAGGCCGGGGATGCTCGTACCCCAAACCCCATCCAAGCGCACCCCCGCCCCTCAGGCCTTCTCCACGGGGTTCATCACATCTCTCCTAGCACAGGCCAGGCTCTGTGCCCCCCTGCACGGGCACATCCCCCCGTTCTGCCCCCCAAAATACCCCCCCTCTGCCCCCTCCGCGTTGCCCATCGCGACCCCCCCACAACCCTCGCTTACCTAGGGGTTTCTCACAGCCTCTTCCTTCAGAAAGTAGGGGCGGGAGAGCCAAGTTTCTAACCACCACACGCCACAAGAAAAAAAAAAAAAAAAAGAAAATAAAAAAAGACCACCAAAAATAACCCACTCCCAAAAAGGAAAAAAAAGCAAAAAAAAAAAAAAAAAAAACCAAAAAACACGGAAGGAGGGAAAAAAAGAAACCACAGCACGGAAGGAGGGAAAAAAAACCACCACGGCAGGAGGTGGGGGGAAGGCGAGCGCTCCCTCCTCGGTGGTGGGTCGGGGTTAGTGGCGCCACTCCTCCCCGCGCAGCGTGCCCGGCCTGGCTGCACCAGGCGCCCGCAGCGGCCCCCGGGGCTCCGCGCTCGGCTCCGCGCCTTCCCCTCCGCCCCGGGAAAGCGGCCGGCGCGGCGCTCCGGCCTCGCTGGTGAGGGGGGTCTACCCGGCTGCGCCTCCCGCGCCGCCCAGGCCCGGCCCCGCCGGCTCTCGCTGCCCCTGCGGCTGCCGCCCTCCCCGCCCGGCGCTCAGTTCGCCCCCATTCCCGCCGCCCCCCCCCGCGGCTCGCACTAAACTTCGCCCCCTCAGCTGCGGGTCCCCTACGAGCAGGTCACACACGCGGCGGCGGCGACGGGGACTGAGCGCGGCGCGTCTCCCCCTCCTAATGCCACAGGCTCGGAACCGGCTCAAACCGGTTCAGACTGGGAGATTCCATCTCGGTTTAGTTTTCAGCCCATGGCGCCGCGGAGCGTTTGGAAACCTCGGAGGCTCCGCCCATCCGCCGCTCCCATTGGCCCCGGGATGTGCCGCCGCGACGGCGGCCGCCACGCTGGTTGGTCGGAGGACCTGTCAATCCGATGCGCGCCTCGGATGGGCGGGGGGAGGGAGCGGCTGCGGGGGGGGTGAGCAAAGGGACCCGCCCCCTCTCCAGCAGCGCTTAGCGCTCTAAGGGGGGGGCTGCTGCTCTTCGATAGGCCGAGCCGCGCTGTCACTCAGAGAGGCCCCGCCTCCATGTTCGCAAAGCGCGGGCGCGGGCCTGGCCGCGCTCTCATTGGCCGGCTGCCGTGGCGGCGTGACGCGCGCGCCTGAGCGCGGCTTTCGGGGCTGCGGCGGGAGGGGGCGGGAAAGGCGCGGCCGTTGGGCGCCCCCGGGCGCGTGCCTGAGGTGCAATGGCGGGAGCGGGGCGGGCGGCCCCGTGAGGGGAAGGGGCTCGGGAGAGAGCTTGATCCGTGTGAGGAGAAGGGTTTGGGGGAGGGCTCTGTTCAATGAGGTGAAGGGACTCGGGGGTCTTTCCTTAGTGAGCTAAAGGGGTTTGAGTGAAGGGGTTCGTGGGGCTCCCCTCACTGAGGTGGAGGGACTCAGCGGTGCTGGCCCAGGAGGGGAGTAGGTTCGTGGAATTGGCCCGTGAGGGGATGGAGTTTGGGGAAAACGATTCGGGTCGCTGGTCCGTGAGGGGAAGGGGTTCGAGCACCATCCCGTTCGTGCTGAGGCGCTGTTTCTGAGGGCGTGCAGCGACGAGATGGGGGCCCCCTCTGTGTGGGGACTGTGTGGCAATGGCGGGCGCTGCCCCACAGGTCTCTGTCTCTGGGAGAAGTGGAGTAGAATATCTCCGGTGTACAGTGGGCCCTGTGAGCAGCAGGAGCACCAGCCCCCGGTGGGTGCTTGCCGTCCCTTACCCCAGCAGTCCCGTGCTCTCCACCGGAGCCTGTGCAGATTGCGAGTGAGGTGTGCGTCCCCTCCTGTAGGATGCCTCTGTCCATGGGGTGTCCAGCTTCCTGCAGCCGCCCTCCAAAGTGTGCTTCAGGCAAGGCTGGCTTTAGATTTATCCGAATGTCGAGCTGCGTGAGGTGTGTTAGGTAATTGGATGGGAACAGGGATGATTCTTGGGGTTTTTCTGTGGTGGCACAAACTCAGCAGGCTATGGTTGTTCATCTCATCGCTGCCTGGAGGAGCAGAGAACGTGCTTGCCAACTTTCACGTGGAAAAGCTCCTACCAGTGAATGTTCTCTCTACCTACATATGCATATTTTTCAGTCTTACCTCCGTACTTGGAAAAGCCCTGGTTATAGAAACTCGGGACTCGCTTGTATGAGGAGGCTACTATTAGGAAGTATTTAAGTACCTTCTAGGAACAAACTTTCATTTTCATCACTTCAGTTGAAGCAGTTACTTTGTTTTTGGGATGGCATTGCAATGGTCAGTGAAACTTGTTATGGAAGTGATACTTTCAATTTGTGGAACGCCCTCTGGGTGGCTTCCAAGGAAACTATAGCTTTATTGAGGTGGTGTTCACCTGTGCTGCTGCTGGGGGTATGGGAGGGACGCTTAAGCACTTTTGTAGAGTTTTAAAAGGAAAAAAAGTAGTGTTTTGTGGTGTGTAGACTGCTCTGGAGTAGTGGCTAAATTACCACTGGTGTGAAGTTTGTATCTAGCAGGCAGGTGCTGTGCTGTTACTATAGTAAGTCATAAGAAGGACACTTAACTAGCTTTTTGAAGCCTTTGTTGGCTTTCTAACTTCACAGATAGTGTGTGTTCAGCCATATAGCTGCTGGATGGGGCTCAAAACCTGTATTTCCTCCATGGGTTTTTTTAAATCCATACTTTCTGTAGGGCACAACAGTTTAAAGTTGGGCATCTGTAGTCACCCCCAAAAAATTGCCAGTGCAATGAAAACCACAATATGCTTGAATAAATAAATACAATTACGCATACTTACACTGTTCTAATTGCCTGACCAATTCTAGGTGTGCAGTGGGGATTGCAGTCCCTCAATCTTCATTTTGTGGGTGTGTGTTATGTAGTTTCTTTATTTTCTTTCTGGGACAACTGGAGAAATCTTGTATTCAATGACACATTTGTGTTTTGGGCAGAATCTCAGAGGATGCAGGCAGGTGTGGTGCCAGATCAGATCCTGTGTGATGTAATACTGGCTTAATGTGATGTATTACTGCGCTTAATTCCTCAGTCAAGTTTCTTGGAAAAATTTCTGCAGCATTTAAGGCTTGAAGAGCTGGAATGTGAATGGTCTCTTTTATATTTTATCACGCCTAAAAGGAACTGCATCCTGTTAACATCTGTGTCAGGGTGGTAACAGTGCTTTGTTTAATTCAGCTTGTTTGTCTTGCTCTGGTGGGTTGGCCTTTGCGAAGTGACTGTAATTGAAGATAGCACTGGAGCTGCTGGGATTGAATTTGAAAGTGATTCCAGTAGAATGCACGGGCACAGCAAGCTGTTGGTGAGTTAAAAGCAGGGCTGTAATTCCAGCACTTAGAATAAACAGTTCCTATGTGTGTTTTGATGTTCTAGCTAGCTCTGGTGTTCAAAACAAACTGATGTAAGAGACCAAAAAGTCAGATTCTTTTAACTCCTGCTTGTGCAGAGGGTTCACTTCTATTTTCTTTGTGTATGTATGTAAGAGGCAAATGTTTAAACCTTTAAATTAGTTTGTTAAATTGATGTTAATTATTCTGGGAGTCGATGCAGCTTCACAATTTCATCAGGTGTTGGTAATGCCCCAGATTGCAATGTGGTTTTAATAAATTGCAGGAGTAACAAACACAGCAGGGGTTGGCTCTGCCAGTTTGTTTGCTAAATCCTGTGCTTGGGTAGGGGAGAGTTCCTGCCTCATCGCTGTTATCTCAAACAACACATTAATTTTTTTCTAGAAATAGCCTTCCTATCTTTCTGCAAGCTGGGAAAACCAAACTCTTCCCATCTCCCTTCTGTTAGGAGCCAGGTGGAGGCTGGTTCAGAAATTGAGAAACTGGCAACTCAGTCAGTAAAATGCAGCTGTTTTAGCAGGGTGGGTGTATCTGATTACAGCTTTTCTCCCACACATGCTGTCAGGAGTTGTAGTAAGCTTGTGCTTGCTGTTTTGTTGCCACTGTTCCCTGTCTGATGGCTCCTTTATTAGATGTTCAGTCTGGTATTTCGGCCTTGCTGGAATCAATAGAAAAATTTGCTTGGGTTTCAGGTCAGCAGTGTGGCCTGGTAGTGATAAAAGCTAACTGCACACTAGGCTGGATCAAAAGGAGCATAACCAGGACATCAAGTGAAGTGATTATTTTTCTCTGCTGGTCACTCAGCAGCTGCACCTGGCACACCGTGCCTGGCTTTTGGTCCACCACCACAAGAAAGATGTGGAGAACCCTGTGCAAGTCCAACAGAGCCTGTCTTTAAGGTGAAGGGACTGAGGGAGCTGGGCTTCTTCAGCCTGGCAAAAAATAATGGGTGAGGGTAGACCCAGCAGCACAAACCAAAGCAGGGAGTGGGTATGGGCAGAATTAAGTAACTAAGTTTTTCTGGTCTATTTGTTCGTCACAAGGGCCCCACAATTTGCGGGAGTTAATGCATTTTGAATGCTTTTTTAATCCCTGCACACACTATTTGGGGGTGATGGGCTGTGCCAGCAAGGTCTGAGAGCGTCACAAAATAAAAGCTATGTGGATAGGCAAGCAGTACTTATTAACTTTCATCCCAAAATTAGAGAGATCTTCCTTTTACCTTTTATGCAGTTTTTTTTACTCTTTAAAGGATTTTTGTTTGCTTTTGGATATTCTTCCTGTAAAATTTTCCTTAGCAGATCATCTCCTATAGCTCAGTCAATTTGGTTTTTCAGAACCAGAATGATTTTCTTGGGTGGTGTTGCCAGCATTAGGGCTTGTGCATCTGGGAAAGCTGAGGTTCTGATAGAGGGACGAGGCATACCAATAAGAGAAAAATATCAAGTTGGTGTCATAATTTCTTGACTGATGAAGTAGGACTTGTAAATGGAAAGACCAGGGAAGAGAATAAAATAGAGCTGGGAAAATAAGGCAAAGAGAAGGCAGGTGTTGAGTGAGGCTGAAGTGAAAGGAATGAGGCATTCACAGGAAATTGCCAGCTGTAAATTTTCAAGGATGTCTGGGCAACACACAACTGAAACAATCTGCTAATGTCGAGTGTCATTGTAAACAGCTCCAGCCTCTACCTCATCCTTCAGGAAAGGTCCTTTCCCCATCCATGTCTTTATGGGGGGGCGTGTCCTGACTGCAGAGTTTTCATTTTACCACACTGTGTCCAGGGCCAGAGCTTTCTTCTCAAAGCAGGGAATGATTCCTTGTAGTTTCCACTTTCTCCTGCAGCTGTCCCACTTCGTTCTGGGATTATTGATGTGATAGGACCAGGAAATATATTTGGCTAATGAAAGGAATGTAGAGAATTTGTTCTGTCCTTCCACTCTTGCTTCATGTCATTCTAGAAATGGCAGAACTAATCCTGCCTGAGCATCCCTCTTCTCACTGAGCATCTGCTGCCATTCTTAATTGTTTTATTTTTTCTTTGGAAGAGCTTCTAATGTACTTTTTTTATCCTTTAATTACTTTTGTTTGACTCCACCTTTACCGTGTCTTTGGCCAAACAAGTTTTGCATTTAATTTCATTTATTCTTACGTGGAAGAAAGCAACTGCCTGTTTTGATGAATGACACAGATCAATGATTTCTGAGAGGCTGGATGTAAGAAGAATATTAACAGCATTTGCAGACTATCATAAGCCAGGTGTTACAAACACAAATAGGAAGAAATAATACAACATAATCTAAAAATCTTGGAAACGGGAAATTGAATGTAACTGAGTGGAGAGAAGAAATAAAAACTGATGTGTCCTTGGAGGGGGCTGGGGGGGTGGTGTGTAAAGTTCAGTCCAAGGGAAAACTTGGAAAATAGAGCTGAGGGAGAAAGTGGAGAGCTAATTAAATATTCCTTTGCTTGGTGACAGGGCAAAGGAAAGGACAACATAATCAGGGAGTAGCTGTGGGCATTGCTTGGAACAGCAGCAGGGTAGTGGCCTAAAGTAATTTCAAGAGCACCCAGAATATTTTAACTGAACCTAGGTATCTCATTATCAATGTGTTTTAAACAGATGGGCACAATTTCAGAGACAACTGGTGATTATCATTTGAGAGAATAAAGGTATGAAATGTGTAAAACATGACTGAGGAAAAGCCAGGTAGGGATATATTCATCAATAAACTTCCTGAAGTGATGATCTGTTAATCAGTTGATGAATGTTTTGAGATAATTAAAATAGCTCTCAGAAAGGTTTAGGCATTAAGCTTCAAACTGTAAAATAACTTTTCATTGTATGTACAAATCAATGAAAAACAGATTCTAAGAAGGAACTGGAAAAAAACAGTTTGAAAAAACCTTTTGTATTACAGGGAACAAATTCTCCATCTGCAGTCTTTTAAAGAACTCATTTTTTTGGTGTCTCATTGATAACTGGATTCTTCTGTTGGCCAAACCTTTCTTGCCATATTCATGTGAATTGTGTAGATGCTGAAATGAGGTCAGAAGGCAAAGGTAAGAAATTTCCCCCTCCCTCTAATAAAGTTCAAATAAGTGAGTTTACAAAATCCTTACTGAAAAACGTCTTTAATGTGGGTCTCTATGTAAACAAGTGAGCACAGTGAGATATGAATATTCCTTTTGCACTGTATAGTTAAAGTAATGCTCATAACTTAAGAGAAATCAGGTGTTCTTCAAGAAATGTTTAACTGTAATAAACTTGGCACAAATTCTGTTAGGCTCAGCTCTAGGAACAATTCTAGAATCTGCAGCTGTGAACCATTTTCTGTGATGCTGTGACTCAGTCAGGAAGATGGTGTGAAGTCTGCTGTGTGTCCCAGCAGAGCTGTTCTGCTGACACAGGGACTGCCATAAAGTTATGTTAATAAAATCTTGCAAGGAGGCAAACCCCAAGCTGTCACCCTTTTGTTAAACCAGATCTGGTCACCTCTGAAACATTCATTAGTTCTGGAAGTGTTGGGGTTTTTTTTCTTTTTTGTGTTGTTTTGGTTTTTTTAAATACCTGCTTTTCATACCATTTCTTAGCTTTATTTTTTGGTCTAACCCATTGCAACTTTTAAAGGACCTTAAGGGTTTGGCTTTTTTAAGGAAAGCTAGTAGGATTTGTGTTCCAAAATATCAATCAAACTGTAAAATTCAGGAATCTGAGCTAAAATATTCCATAGTGTCAGTGCTCCAAATGCCATTGGCAGAGACTATTGATTCTCCCCAATAAACTTTACACAGTGTTAAATCTAACAATTGTCTCTGGTCAATTGTCTGGTACTTTGGTCCACTTTGTACTTAAAATGGAACTGCTAACTTCATTGTGATAACGACTTGATTTGGGGCAATACTTGATCTTTCAGCTTTTGAGGCAATAATCTTCTCTCTCTAACAAGTAAAATAGCTCCAGATGGCAATTGAGGAATAGCTCTGCTAAAGATGATTTGTTTTGTCTTTAGTAAATTCTTGATATTTACAAGATTGGTGAAGCCCTGTCCTCTTTACATTTTAGTTAGGCATGTGATAACTTTCAGCCATTGATTTACACTGGAAAAAAACCCACTTTGTATCCACAGTATTGCCCTTTCTGGAATAACAGTCAGCCTCTTGCACCCTTCTGTAGCTGGGACTGTGGATCACAGGAGATGAATGCCAGGGTATTAATGTGAGGGTGGTAGGTGTCACTTCCATGGTAATCGGTGGCGTTAGTGGCTGCCAAATTCATAAATGCATCAGGATAAAATAAAGGTTATGGCTCCAAGTGAGACTGTTTTATAATTGATTTATCTGAGCTTTATAACTGAGCCTAAATTCCAAAGTGTGCCTCAGCAGTTCCAGGTGTTTTTAATGCATTGCCTTTACCTTCCATGCTGTCATATGTACAACTTGGCTATCCCTTCCCAGTTCTACAGTGAACAGCCTTGAAATGAAAGTGTATTCCGCAAGTGATGAACATAGGGCTATAAATCAGAAACAAGCTCCTTTAGTTCGCTTCTTTTGGAAATCAGAAACATCTCTTTATGTTGGGAAAAGAAAGGTAGAAGGATGGAAGGAGTAGAAACCAAATCACTAGGTTTTTCTTGGAGAGGTGATACTAAGAAACAATTTGGAGGAAAATGTAGCTTTCAGTTTTGGGCAAATAACACTGTGCTGAAGGAAAAGCTCTCACACGCTTTCCAAGCTTTTTGAAGATGAGCTTGTAGTTTTTTGAATGTATGTAATATGTACACAATCATCTTCCAATTCCTTAGGATTCTTGGTTATTATCTTTTCATGTTTTCACAGTGAACTTGATTTTACATATTGGGTTTTTTCTGTTTAAGCTTTACCTGTTTTTTCACTCATTTCTCTATTTCAGTCCATAAGTTATTGTTCAGCCTTTGGCAAGCTGTATTTTTAAACTGCTGCTCTCTTCTGTCATACCTGTGACTAAACTTAGTCTTTGATCACGTTCCTTTGTGGCTGGTCTTTTCCACTGTGAAGGGAAAATTAGAACTAAAAAAATAGAACTTAAAAAAAAAAGTATTTCTATCCTTAGAATCTTTTTTCCCCAGTGAACATCCTTTGGAGAATTTAAGGGAGCATCCCTGCAAGCTCTGTGTTCAGGTAGCAATAAGCAATTCTGTAGGTGGGGTAGAACGAGAAACTTGGCATCACAGGCTGAAAACAACAGGCCTGCCCCAGAAGCTGCCACGCATTCCTTGTGTCACAGAGGTCACCAGAGTCCTGAGGGGCAGGTCAGCAACACCTCCCATGGCAAAAGCCAACTTCACTTCTTCCTGCAAGGTAGGATTGGGTCCAAATACCTCCAAGTTACTTCCCAAAATGTGAAAGATGCTGGTGTAGGTAACCAGTTTGTCTGTGGGGGTAGAGAGGCCTTTTGTCATTCCCTCTTTCCTTCCAGGACTGCAGCAAAGATGCTGCATGTGTTTTCTTCCTGGGGAATTAGACTTCAGTGATTTGGGAAATGCAGGTCTTGAGAGCTGCCTGCACAGAGAAAATGGGTAATTAGAAGCATGTGTTGTGCTGTGAGTGTTCCAGGGAGCTGTCTGGGCCAGAGTGAAAGGCTGGATTAGCACAGTGTGACAGCACTGTGCAGATGCAAACCTGGGGTGCCTTTAACCATTCTAACCTCATTGCAAACTTAGTTGAAAACAGGGGATATTTATTCATAGGGTCTCCAGTTTGGTGATTTTAACCCTGGCAGGATCTTAGATGAAGATCTATATTTATATATAACTTTTTGACCAGCCTGTTGTCCAGTTATTATAAGTTACTATCAGTTATTTCTGAAAACTGACTTTATAAAAAGTAAAACTAAAATATTGGCATTTGACTCCAGCTGTAGGAAAGAAAAGTTATGATTTAGTTAGGTGTCACCTAATAGCAAATTAGCCTTAAACCCAAATCTATCTAGTATGTCCTGGATTGTAGATGGAAAAGGACTATGGGTTGGTTTCAAGATGCCTGTTAGATACAATCCATAAAGCAGAAAAAAGTTTCTAGGACAGTGTACCTGAAATAAAATTGCACTTTTCATCTGCCAAGTCTTTCATTCTTGCTCTGTTTAAAATTGGTATTGTGGGGAGGTAGCAAATGACTTTGTGATGTGTTTCAGCCAAACGTGCTAATGGTTATGGCTGAGGAATGGGTAACTTTTATACTGATTTTTTGTTTGTTTGTTTTGTTTTGGTGAAGGGGTTCTCTGAGTTTGAAATACCTTGTAAAATCTTTGGTTAAATAGAGATGCCACCTCCTCTTACAACAGAGATATGCTTTGTGCTTAATGCTTTCCCTCATGAAAATAATCAGCATGTAACACTAATATTTTTAATATTAGATCCTTATACAGAGGGAAGAAAGGCATTCTGCTTGTGCTACTCTAAAGATCACTCAAGTATGATCAATAATCCATTAGCAGGAATCTCTGTTCCATTTAACACCACTAACAAGTTTTTCCATCCCTTCCAAGTGTAAAGCAGAACAGAGAAGTAATCTGGAAGGTTAAACTATGGAGGAAGTCAGAATAGCACCAAAAATAGCTTAATCTAAAGGTACTTAGCAGAAACCACATCTAAATCAGCTGCATTTTTAATGTCTTGTAAGGCTGTCTGTGTCTTCTGTGCAGGGGAATTTCTTCAGTAAATAGTGGAGTATCGTAGCCATGAGTGCAACAAAACTGCTTTACAGAGATTTACTGCACCACACTCCTTGGAGAAGTATGGATTGTATCCAGCCTGGAGGAACAAGTAATGACAAAGGATAATACAAGTACTTCAGAGTTTTTAGCTGTGAGTGACTGCAGAATGTCCAGCCCTGATGATTTAATAGATTAACTTGGTGAGTTGGTGATCATGAGTTTTATCTAGTGTTGGTATGGGATTATCACTTTACTATCATTTGGGACAGCAATTTAAGGTCAAATCCTATTTTTCTCTGCATCAAGAATCCCACTATGTCCTTATGCACAGGAAGAAGTGTAGGAAAAATAAATCTTCCTATGGGTGTTACTGTTTGGCACAATCTAAAATATATCTAATGGCTTTTGCTTTTTTTTCTGGACGGAGGAATCAAGTTTGAAAGCAAACCAACAAAAGAGGCATTCATGGTTTGTTTTTTAAAAGCCACACATTGTCCTATCTTATTCAAAGCAGAATTTTTCTAATAACCAAATTCTGAGTCTGTGTCCCAAAGTTATGCAATAAAAGCAATTGTCAGATCTATTATGGTAGTCTAGACTAGACACAAAAGGGGAACTCTGGGGCAAACATGGAGATTTTCTCACGGAAAATAGCAGGAAGACTAAATTCTATTCTTCCTTTAAAAAAGTAGTCCAATCTCTAACCTTTCAGAATAGTTCAGTTGTTTTCTTGGCGGGGAGAAATGGCCGCAGTAGATTGTTCTAGAAGAAAATGTGCCATTGTCAGCCCTCCTCTGCTGGGTGGGTGATAAGGGCCTGTGTTTTCTCCCAAGTAGTCCAGAAGCAAGGCTTTTCCTCTCCTATATGGTTCCTTGTGTGTGTGAGATAGATTAATGGCTTGTCAGAGGAGCACAAACCAAGCTATGGAGTTTAGCTGGAATGAAATGGTTCTGTTTTCAGAAATCCTCAATGGAACAGATTTTCTAAATGGGAAACAAAGGCATCTCCTCAGCTGTGCTGCCTATAGTGGGGACCAAGGAACAGCACTGCAAGATGGGCCTGGATTTTTTTGCATCTTCCCATCCTGATCCTACACTTCCCTCTGCCTCCTGACCCCGGTGGAATGAGGTGCACGTAAGGCCAGGACTGCCAAACCAGAAGTTTCTGTTTAAAGCTCACTCTGCAGAACAGCAGTAATTTGTGAGCTGGAGCCCATTGCAGATACAAACTGGGTCTCCAGGGGGATGGGAATTTGTTCATGTGCACTGGTATTTGGGTCACAAGCCTGATGGAAGGGGACAACACAACCCATCAAGTTTGGGAATGGGAGCTGTGAAATGTTACAGCAGTGGGGTCATCCCTTGTGGCTTCTGGTAATTAGATAAAATTTGCTGATTAACGAGGCCGTAGTTTCACATATGCTTTAAGCCAGCACTGAAATCTCACCTGACAAATGTGATTAGTTTTAATCTGGATATGGAGCACTGTGCATGTAGAAAACATTGTTTCCAGTAGGGATGGGTATGGAGCTAGGATTAAGTGGGACGGAAGGTGCAGGACATGTATGTTTCTGGATTTTGAGAATACAAAAAAAATTGAGGGGAAAATAAGACAATGAAACGTGTCCTCCTGCTTTTAAAGTTTTTTATCTTTTCAGTCCCTCTTACTCAGACCTTCTGCTGTACCTTCCATTTTAGATTAGGTGAGGTCATTCCCAAGCCAAAGGCCACCTGATCTCAGGTAGTGATGTGGTGTTTGCTCTCCTTCCTTCACACTGAGCCAATTGAAGTACAAGGCAGTATGAACCCCCCTCAAAAGTATACAGCTAAAAAGCCAAATTACATTCAAATACGCATAAAGTCACTTCAGATGCACAGGGAGATTTCAAATTATAAAAATCTAAAATTATGGACTCAAAACCTTTGAGTTCAAGGGGTGTAATTTGTTTTTTTCTACAATGCATGGTCTAGCATATTCTAATTTGGGCAGCACTGTTTAAAAGTTCATTAGTATATGTAAGTAATTAGCAGGCTGGCTTGATGGCTTAAAGATTAAACTAAAGGTATGTATTGTTGATCTGTGGGATAGATATATAACCCATATAAACAGCATGCATGGATTGCTGTTTTTTTCCATAATTGCTACAACTGTAACACTGAGAAAGCCAATAGGAAATAGCTTTTGGATATAGAATATAAAATGTATCTCAAGGCATGTGAGGGAAACAATGAAAATGGTAATCTTAATACAGTAGAAACCATGAAGGAGACAGTTCTGTACAGGATTTAGTCATTTTCCCCAACTTTTTATTTCTAGTGACCTCAATCTTTTTCTGTCAGTTCCACCAATCCTGTAGATGGAGTGGGAGTTGGCACTTTTGAATATTTCTTTCTCTAATAGGAGGAAGGTATGGTGAGAGCAAGGCAAAAGAGCCTAATTGCTACACTGCTGCTGAAGGTAAGGGTTGCAGAAAATTACTTTTTCAGTAGCTGGGCAGGGTTGGTGGCACTCACAAGTTCTGGGTGCAGCCCAGTGATCAGCAGAAATGTGATGACTGTGTCAGAAATGACACAAATGTGTGGTGATGAGGCAGGCTGGAGGTCAGGAATCCAGGGAGTCCACTCTAGTCAGGCACAGCAGGGACAGGACTGAGCACAGACCTCAGGGAAGAACCAAGGAATTCAGCCTGACCTGAAATGTGTCAGTGGCCAGAGCATGGGATGGGGGTCTCAGGGGAGGCTCTTCAGGGAAGTGATGCACTCAGGATCCAAACAGACTCTGAACTTCTCCAGATAGCTTTTATTAGCAGGATTGCTTTTTCTATAGGGGGAAAAAAAACATGCTTTGCACTTGGATTAAACTTTAGCCACTTTAATTTTCACCCCAGCAGATCTCCCTGTTACAGACAGATGAAGCAGTGCCAAGTGCTCTCGCTGAGAACACCTGAACAGCACATTCTTTGTAGAAAGTTTACCCTTCCTATTAATTGAGGTTAATTGTAGCCTTGCAATTGCTACCCACAAGAGGAAAAGAAGAGAGTTTCTACCTCTGAGCTATAATTTGTATTTATATTTTTTTTACTGTGATTGAAGGTACAAGTTTTAGGTAGTTGAAGGCACAGTGCACACTCAGAATCAAAGACTGATGACACCCCTCCCCAGAAAATTTACCAAGTCAGAAAATAACGTAGGAAAAAAGTCTCACAACATCCCCACAAAGTGAGTGCTGAGAAGTCCCTGAACTCTGACTTGCTTATGCTCAATGCAGAAGTATTTTTGACCCGAAACTGTGAAGTCAAACATGTTTGCTACAGGACCACTGCAACAACAGGTGAGATGGTGGCCTTGGAAGGCATCCAAGATCAGTGTGTTTCAGGGAGAAGCTGGCAAGGCTCCAAAGAAATAGGTTTTATTCTGCTTTTGGGGTGCTTGTTTTTCCTCTGCAGATTGTAGCCAGCATTTATCAATTAAGTTATTTTGCATTTATTTTCATTGTTCTGAGACAATAAATTCTCAGTTGCAAGAGCTGCTAAAATACTCTAAGTATGGCATTTATTTCCCTTCTTTGACTGTAGAAAAGCTCTTTAGTTTGTAATCACTCTTTGAATAGTAGTCTGTGACCCAGGGAAGCTAATTTCAGCAGCAATAAAGGCTGTGTCTTTTGTGTCTTCAAAAAATAAAATTTTAAGGACCTTGGAAAATTTTTGGAACTTGACCAATCTGCAAATTCAATATGCCTATTTCTGTCTCCCAGCATTGGGAGAAGGAACCCCTAAATCTTCTCAGAGACCTGGAATAGCTTTTGTTTTTAAACTGACTTCCTTTTGTGATGTAGTTAGTTTTTCTTTTGCTAATAAAGAGAATTTTACTGAAGTTTTGGGAAGATAGTAGCTAAATGACTTACCTCTAAATCTTAATGTATGACATTTCTGTGATCTGGGGGGGGATCTGTTCAGCCAGGTTTGCAATTAAACGGCCAACAACAAGAGTATTTTACTGCTGAGCTGAGTAAATCATCAGCTCCATCATCTTGCATCTAAAACACTTGTGAATCTAATAATTATTTTTGTCAGCCAGTCCTTTGTGCTTTCCATCTCAGCAACACTCACTGTCAAATAGCAATTTCACTTGTTAATCCTCCTCCTGTCTCCTGCTGAGGATGTCTTTTTGGCCTATTTCAGATCCAGCATGTTCCTTCTTCTTTTGACAACAGGATTTGAGTTTTGTTCAAATTCAGTTTTTTCCCAATTGCTTCCTTGGGGGGGTTAGAAAAGCAAAAAAAAAAAAAAAATCTGGTTTATGGAGATTCACCTATTGCAAATCTGTCCTTAGATTGACTCCTGATGCAAAATTCGAACTTGCACTTTGAAGCAAGGTGTTAGGGATGTTGATGTTTTACAATTCACTGCTCTGTCAGCAGCATTAGGATCCTGGTCCACAAACTTCCAAGTGTGTCATATAAATTTGGGTTTATAGTCTCAGTGCAGGCCTAGCCAAAGTGTTCCTATGCTCCAAGTGCTTTCAGGTTATCCATGCTCCAATCCATTTCTGTGTTTGTATGGACATCTTCATGAGGTACAAAGATACTCTTGGTGTAGCCATCAGAGAAATGTCCACTGCTACCACTTCCCTTGACTCCTGAAGATGCCCAGTTTGTCTGGTTTAGTTTGTGCTCTGCTTTGTGCCCCCCTCAGGAAATCCCCACTGACAGGATGCCTGGTTAGAAGCAAAACCTCAGCCCTGTGACCCTCCTGCTGCTTTGGAGAGGAGCAGTGGCGGTTTGTCGAGTCTGGAAACACATTTCTCTTATCTCCAGGGCAAGCACAGTGACTGTTGCCTGGTTCCACCATGGAGGACTATCAATGCTGCTCCATCTTGGTTACAGACATGACTAATCCCTCTTACTACTTTTTATTTTTTTTCCCCCCAGGCTGCCAATTAAGCTTTTTCTATGATCATTCTCTAATATAAATCAAATGGAGGTGGGTTTCTATAAACAGCCCTACTACTAGGTATTCTCAGTGTGGCTCATTTCAGCAGAAGTGTGCTACAGAGAAATTGTGAGTTAGGTGGAGAGGCAGCACAGAGCTTCAGGCAGGAAGGAATTCACGTGTCCTGGAGACAGACAGATATTTGCCTTCCTGTTCACTTTATCTCTGATTCCCTCCTCAGCCCTTTGTGGGTTGATCAGAACTGTGAAGGCTGCTATCATTGCCTTCTTCAGCAAACCAGCCCTTCAGAGCAGGAGCAATTCCATTCCATGAGTCTTCCATGGTGAGTTTTAAGATGATGTACATGGTGAAGCTTTGAGTACAAAGGATGTAACCGGTATTTGCCACCACCAGATTCTCTAGGATCTCACTTCTCTAGCAGCAAACATGGCCAACAATCACAAGAGACGTTTTTCAACTTGTTACTCCCAGACAGAATCCCAGAATGGGTTGGGTTGGTAGGGGCTTTAAAGCCCATCTCATTCCAACCCCTTGCCCTGGGCAGGGACACCTTCCCCTAGATACCCTTATGGATATCTGAGCTGCTCAGGAATTGAGGCAAACAGCCCAGCTGTCCAGAGCAGCAATAAAACTGGGGTATTTACCCTGCAAAATGAGGTTGTCACAGCATTGCTTTGGGAATGTGGCACTAAATTTCATGAAGTCATGTGGCTGTGCTAGTATGATTTCTTTACAGTGGTGGGGCAGGTCTGTTATTTCTGAGTTTATCTGTAAAACTGTTGCCATCCAAACCTTGTCTTGTCAAATGTTCCAGACTAAATTGTTGTAAATTTAATCAGTTGGGCCTTACACCTTAATCTGGGATAAGCAGGGTTTGGTGTGGAACAGTTCTTACACTGCTGGCTGAATATTCCCTGCTCTCCCCTTGCATCACATCTGAGCGTGTGGCACAGCCTGGGTTGGGTCAGCAGAGAATAAACCTGCCCAAACCAAATTTGCCTTTCAGATCAATCTGTTGAGGTGATCTGCACAATCACTGGGTCTCCTGAGGGGTGGGAGAGGGAGAGGCAAGCACTGCCTGGTGCTTTGCCTGCCTGGAGTTGTCCTGGATTGGAGGAAAAAAAATAAGATGTTCTTCCTAGGAACATTTTGGTCCAGGAGCTCCTGGCTTAACACAGAAAAACATTCTTGCTTGTATATTCCACCCTATTAGACCTGGCTGTTTCTTTATTTTTCATAATTTTTTGGTACATGACTTTCTAGTAAAAAATAATTAAACCATGAAGCTTCACATTATTTACAGTTTTTCTCATGTTATTAAGCTGTAATTTGACCAAGAGATATGAACATAATTTACCATATGATTGCATAGCTTTTAATGTGTGCTTCTGCAGTGAATAGCAGCTATTAAGCTAAGTGGTTTGCCCCGTAAAATGACATGATGTCATAATATTTCTCTGAAAATACAGAATTAAGTATCATTAAATCCTATAATTAGGTAGCTATAGGTTATATTTGCAACTTCAAAAATGGAGTCAGGCAGCCTGATTCCTCTTGCTGTAGTATTCCAGGAATTTTGTCAAAACCGCACAAGAGCAAGTGGTGTGCTTTACAGAACATGAACTGCTTCCCCAGCCCTCTATTTCAGTGTAATTCCCTTTTTCCTCTTTCCAGGAACTGGGGGTTTTCAACGTGTTTGTAACAGCAAAGCAACTGCTCCAGGAGTGTGTATGTTCTTTTTTGAAATAATAAATCTCATTTTAGTGTCTATTTTTCCTAGTCTTCAGAAGTCATATGGATTTCATAGATGGTAGTGTATGATTGATCATAAAATATTATTTTTTTTTGCTTTAGACAGATATTTAGTCTTCTTTTTTATCCTTGTCAAGTTTTCTTGAAGTTTTTGACAGGTTTTATTATTTACTGTTTATTTTAAATCTTTATCTAGTTCTAAAATATATAGTTACTTTTTTTTTTGGTGAATTGAACCTGATTTGTATTAGTTCTACACTTTTAATTTATTTTCTTATTTTAAGGCACAGGATATTTTAGCAACTGCTGTAGTTAATTGATGTCTGGTGTTTCCCCTCATCTATATTCACTTTTACCTGTGAAGGTATGCAATGTACCTATGTGGATATAATATAATTTTTGTTCAGTGCTATATATATTTTAAGATATATATTATTATATAATATGCATTTTTCTATATTAATAGATATCTCTATATATTAAGAAATATAGATTTATATTTTTTAGAACAGACTATTGATTAAAAGCTTATAACTCTTACATTGGAGGAATGTATCACAGCACTCTCTTGAAGCTGCCGGGTGATTCTGTCCCTCTGAGGTATGACAAGGACTCCGCTGATGGATGCAGTGAAACAAATGCTTTGTGCCATCTACTGGTGCCGCTGGGAGCTGCGGATCAGCCCGGAGCCGGAGTTGTGACGGACTCAAGCGGGCAGTGTGGGAAAAGAAGGAAACTCGCTGTAAATAACCAGAATGATGTTTATTATTTTATCCCTTTAAGTGCTAACTGATGTTAAACACGTGCTAATTAACTCAGGCATTAACCCTTTTCTAACCCCTGCCTTCCCAACCGTGCCCTAGAACTTTATCCCTGTTTTTATAGACTCTGAAAACATTTTGTTTTACAGATAAGTCAGTCATGTTTTAACGGAGTGGAGCAGTTCAAGCTGGTAGGGTGCACTGTGAATGTGGTTTGTCGAGACCTGTTACTCTTTCTATAATAACTCCTAATTACAATATATGTCATGATCACTTATAATTAAATGTAACTTCCTCAAACACTTTCTCCCTCATGGGTTTTCTCTGGTGTTGGTTCCCTTGTTAAGCCTGGAGTTGCAAAGCTGCTGGGATGGGAGACTCCAGCCTAACTCAGTGCGGGGTTAAATAAGGCCTTTTAGCTGAAACCTCTTTGTATCCTACAGCCTCATAATAGGCTATTGTATTTTCTGGGGTTTTTATAAGGCTCAGATGTCACACTCAATTCTTGGTTGTTTCACTACCATCAGTGTTATCACTGGTGTGTTTAATATATTTGGTGTACATTGTGATTGTAAGTATTTGTTCTTTCTTTGCTGGTTTTTACTTCTATATCTCCCAGGGGCATAAAGAGTGGATCCAAAAATGCTCCAGCAACCCTCTAGTTATGTTTCTTCTATGTAAAGGGAGAAAATCCAAGAAATTACTAGCAGAAATACCCAAAACAAAATAAAAAAACCAAACCACCAAAAAAATCCAAGCCCTTTCCAGTATAGAAAATTATGTATCTCTGTATCATGTTCAAGGGTCCAGATATTTCACTTGCTTACACACTGAAGAACTCATTCCCAGATGAAGTGTAGCCTGCAGGAGAGATACCTGGCCTAGAAATGAGGATTCTCTTGGCCTGCTTCAAGTGAAACACAGTTTACCCTGTCCAGAAGGGAGGTATTTTCCTCATTTGCAAAGGGCTTTTAGATTTTTTTGTTAAAAACACTGTATAAGTAGCTGTATAATGTATTTTTGTGCTGGTTTTGATACATGTAGCTAGTGACCTAATTGTATATCCTTTAAGAAATTGGATGGGTGGGATATTAAAATTCTTTAATTTGGAATTATCTAAATGCATATGTATGTATTAAAACATGTTATCTGCTACAAGTACAGGTACAAAAATCTATACAGGAAATTAGTTTGATTTTATATTTCACTTCAAAGTGCAAATATAAATTTAAGCAAACAGTTCTGCTTTCAGAAAAGTAGAATTTTAGCCAAGTATGAACAGGTGAATTAAATACAATGCTATAGAAAGGTATTAAAATATGCATCTTTTTAATATTTCAATTTTTTCTTCTCTTGCAGGTAAATGCCCCAAACAATCATCTTTGCTTTTTTTGTGACTAATTGCTACGCTTGGGCAAGTGAACTGTAGTAAGTGCACAGTTAACATGAATTTTTATGGGGGGAAAAATAGTTAATTATTGCAACAGTAGAGCTACTATGATCAGAGCAGTGACTCATGCAAGTGAAGCATATAATTGTCCATGTAATTTGTTTGAAGTCAGCTGGGTTCCAACATTCTTGTTCCTGTGTGTAGCTGCTAATTTTTCTTTAGTTATTTTCCCTTCAAAGTCTGCTGGAATTTGCTGCGAGGTTGGTTTTTTTTATGTTGTTGATAGAAAGATATCAAGTTGTGTCTGACAGGCTTAGAGGGGAAAAACTGCTGCAGCTCCACGTCCCCAGCTCCTATCAGGAGCAAGGCTGAAAATGATTCCCATAAGACTCTGGCACATCTCACAATTTGATTGTTTAAACCAGAAGAAGCACATGATATTTATATTCCTTCTTATTCCCTTTTTAATGACTTTTGTTACTACTCTTACACTCTGTCATCTGTAAAAGGCTGTGAATTTGGGTTAGAGTCACTCCAGTGGGAAGTATTGTAGACTGGAATTCAAATCTAACCTACTTAGTATTGCTGGAAGAAAAGAGCACACTTTTACTCTGGGCAAGCTGGAATCTGATGCTTAGGATTGAAGCAAACTTTTACCTTCTTTGATATACTGAACACACTTCGTCTGCAGCCTCTAGGAATCAGGAGAAAATGGCTGTGGATGATCTAATATTTGCAGGTTTATACAAACAATTTTTAGTTCAGATCCTACTGTATCCCAATGAATTAAAAGCAGTCTTTTAAAAGAAATTTATACAAATGGGGAGTGCTTTTCACTAATAACTTTGTTTCTCCTAAATTCCAAATATCTTTTCTGTTCCTCTGCATTTTGATCCTAAAGTCACTCCAGGACACATGGGTAGAACTGGCACAAGTCCCACAACTTCCAAATGCCATGTGTACCTATACCTGTAAGGTTTTCATACAAATCCCACACTTTATGGGCTTGTGTCCATGCAGAGCACAGTTGTCTTGCTTTTGTTCCCAACACAGGTGAGTTGATTTCAAGACAATGTGATAGTAAATATTTCTTTGTGACAGGAACTGGCAGGTTCTGTTTAATTCCAGCAGCAGGGCCCCGAGGTCCACCATTGCCATAAAATCACCTACAGAAGGATTTGGGGCTCTTAGCAGGCTTTCATCCTGCTGAGACTAAAAAAGAAGTAACAGCCACCAGTTGCTGACCTAGATTAGTCAGCACTCAGGATTTTTAGTCTTCAGAGGACATCATGGTGGAGACAAGATAAGATACTGCAGAAGGATATGAAGAGCCAACTGGAATGACTCTTAATGCCTTCTATCATTTAGTCATGAGGTTAAAAAATAAGGAAAATTTCCTTTGGGAGGAAAGGTGATTTGATTATACTGGTATAAAATAAAAATTACTATCAGTGGTGAAAATGTGCTCTTAGAACAGAATCAGTACTTCTGGGCCTTATGGGAATCATTGAATCTGGTGATACAGAGTCCATTAATTATTGTGGATCACTAACAAGTAGGAAAGTTTTTCTGGATACAAGAGTTCCACCTTGTATCCACAGACAAAACTCTGGGCTTTGGCATGTGTTGTTCACCCTAAAGGAGCTCTGTTGGAGAGAAGGGATGGTAGAGCCTTGGATTGCAGGAAGTCTCGTGCTGTTCCCCCTGAGTAAAACATTCACAGCTGGAACTAAAATCAAATGGAATGAATCTCTCAGGGTTATGTTTTGTGTCTGAGAACACAGTGAAGGCAACACACTGGCCCATGGTAAAGCACTTGATACTTTTCTACTGCATAAAACTAAGCAAAAGCCAAATCTCTAGGGCCTAACAAGCTTGGATCAACCTCCTGAAGCCTTGCATCAAATCCTCCTCTCTGTCTTGGTGTCATCCCTGACACTCTGCTCATTAGGAGCAAACTCCTCCATCCCTCCACTGTGAAACTTGCACTTTATTTTTTTCTGCCTTCTGTACTGACTGTACAGTCCTGCTTTTAGCACCAGTACAGGAGTGATCCAGGCTCCTCCTTTGACCTCATATGGCTTCTGTTCCTGCTTTACCCAGCCAGGTCTTTCACATGCCTCCTATGGCACTGCCACCCCTTTCCATGTTCCAGGACAACAGGGAGTAGACAGCTGGCCTTGAAATCCCAGCAAACTCGGGAGTCAGGCTTCTCTCTGCTCCTGGAGTTTATAACCTTAAAGGAGCTCAGCACAGGGTCCAGCCCTTTGTGCTTCTGAGGAAGGTTTGTTATGTTGGGAGGTGAGAGAAGGAAAGGTGGAGGATCACAGAGGAGTGAACATTTTTTCAAGGCAGACATCTGATTCTCTTGTTCTAGACTTGAGAGCAAAACCCTCTGCATGGTACGGACAGCGCTAGGCAGAGGCTGGCTGCTGTCCCTGGGGGTCTGGCAGAACAGGGAGCAGGAGCTGGATTTCTCACAGGTCAAAAGAGAAAGTTGGGTGGTAGGAAGAGCAGGAAAGGGAGAAGTATGTGTATCCTTCCTCCTGAAGCAGTCTTTTAAAAACATAACAGATTATTAAAAAAAGCTGTGTGAAGGTAAGACATTGCTACTCCTTCCAGCAGAGGTTTTGTGTTTAGGGCTCCAGTTTGCAAAATCAGTTTCAGGTCCACATGTGGCAGTTAGGCCAGAGAACTGATGAAAAGATACCTGTTCTCAGTGTTGTCTGTGCTTGACAAAATAACAGCCTGAGAGCCTGATTCTCCTTGCTTTATGGTAAACACAACACAAACTTCACTCCAAGCTGCATCAGGGTCTCATTTATTTGGAGCAGGAACTGTGTAACAAACCACCTCACTCCCGATTTCCTCTCCTGTTGGAATTTTCACTTCTCTGTCTCACCGGCTTCACTCCCGACTTCACCCTGGCTGCTGGAATGTGCTCGAGCACGGCCCAAAGAGAGGGGCTGAGCTGGGAAAGGTCAGGGCAGCCTGGGGCACAGCGAGGAGCCGGCTGGGCAGTGGAAAGTTACAGCCCTGAGCTCCTGCAGGAACTGCCCCGCTCCTTGGGAAATGTGATACCTGCTCGGCAGAGTCCGTGTGGAAAAGGCTGAGTGCTCTTCTTCGAAGTGCTCCCCTCGTTTGAGGGGAGGAGGGAGTTTAGGGTGATCTGTCATGTGTCTTTACTAGAGGAAATTTGGTTTCATCCCCCTAATCAAAATCTGCTACTTATGGACTGCAAATATTTGTGCTTTATCAGTATTTCTTTACTGAAAACTGTCACGATCTCAAGCATGATAATTCTGCATAAAAATGATAGCAAGCATGACTCAGTATGAAAAGAGTGATGGACAAAAATAGAATGGGACTGGATAAGAACTGACCTGTCTTTATTCCCTCTGTGTGTATTGCATCAGAGCCCAGAAATGCAGCTGGGCAATAATATTTGCTAGTAGCTGTTTGTGTTTCAGAGGGATATGCAGTGGAAATCAGTGGCAAATCCCAGTGTAAAACTGTCTTTCATCCACAAGAAAGAGCTGTTTGTCTAAACTTCATATGCTGGATGAAATGTAGAATTTGTCTTTTTACTTTTTGTAGGAACTCATTCAATGGTGTTTAATTAATTTTACATCACATTCTAGTAACTGGTATAAAAAAAGATCAGGGTGAAGGTTCACGACAACAGTCCAACTATTTGGCACAGGTTTTCTGTAAACAAATCAGTGAATTGTTCAACCAGTGTGAAGTAAGAATTCCCCAATGCCTTCTGAATGAATGTGCTGCAGTTACAAGGAGATTTCATTAACCGATGTGAACCTCCAAAAGAAGATGTAGTACAGAAAGAAGACCTTGCAAAATGCACGTTGCAATTGTAGATGGAGCTGTGGGTCATGCAGCATGTTTTGGGTCTGGTTATTTGGGAAGGATGAGTTTTTCCTTACTGTAAACTGACTGTTCTGCTTATATTTCAGTAATGCCTCAAGTCTGATAAAACAAGCAAGTGGCCAGGAACTTGCTGGTCCTGGGAACCCTGTGATACCTAAAGCAGCAGTACTCTGGGCTGTCATGGACCTGAAAGTGGTTTGGCCATTCTGTTCAGAGACACACAAAAATATAGATATATTTTATAGTGTTTGAAATACCAGCATGTCTCTAGAAACTTTTATCAGAAAAGATAAGGGTTGGAGCAATTCAAAGTTTATTAGACAAGGCACGTTGTCAGTTCAGGGTGACTTTAAAATACAGGGCAATCTGTATGGTTGTAAGTCCTAGGAAGAGCATTACTCACTGATGACTAAACTGACACTGCACAGAGACAATTCAGAATTTGAGTTTAAATTATCACTAGAGATGTGATTTACAATGCTGGTCAGAACAAGCTGATAGCAGCCATGAAAATGAAACTATATAGATAAGCTTTGGTAATATACCCCACAAGTATCTTGCAAGCTGCTGAGCATTTAGCACCTGCTTGCTACTGTTTTTCACATCCCTTCACTGTGAGAGGCCATGTGTTAACACAGAGTCTAGCAAATGACTCAGAAATGACAATCTTATGCAATAACTGCAGCATTTCAAATGTTGCTTTGATGCTTTTAGTGCTTCTAACGTTCTGTTCACACAGGAAGTCAGGCAGGCTGGTTTAAGTGGCTGCCCCGCTTTGTGGTAATGGGAGCAAGAGAACCTCTAGACAGGAATCCAGATCCAAAACTCTGTGCTATCCATGAAATTCTCAGCTTTAGGTCTTCCTCATGATCTGCTCCATAAAATGCCATGGTGATAAGGTCCGTGGGTTAAACCACCAAGTGACCATATTGAGAAAGGGCTGAGACCTACATTCCAGCCTTGTTCCTGATCACTTGACTGGACATGAACAGCTTTTCAGGAGCTCTCTTCCCATATCAGTGAAAGAGAGAAAAGCAATGTTCTGAGCTGGATCTGTGTCCTCATTTAGTTAAATATCTAATCATGCACTTTTCCATGAAGACTGGGGTAACGATGACATTTGTCACTTCATTGTGACATCTCAGTATGTTCAGGAAAGTGTCTTTTCTGAGAAACTTGCAGGACAGAAAAAGTTCTCACACAAATTCTGCACTTGGGAAGCTTCTTTCTGTGTGGAAATTCTGTTCTCTAACAGGAATTAGAGTTATCTATCCAGTTACCTCATGTGGAAAGAGAACTTTTGCTCAACAGGCAGATGGCTAAAACGCAAGGAGAGGAATCTCCTTATTCTCGACATCCTTCTCTTTTGTGGGCTATACAGCCAAATTATCCTTCCATTTTAAAACCTAGTTCTCAGTTCTGGCTGCACCTGCACCACCACAACTTTTGTGTGATATTAAATGAATAAAGGAAGATATGTCAGAC
Organism: Pseudopodoces humilis; assembly: GCF_049639895.1. Lineage (NCBI taxonomy): Eukaryota > Metazoa > Chordata > Aves > Passeriformes > Paridae > Pseudopodoces > Pseudopodoces humilis. The sequence goes on from NC_142202.1 coordinate 3,544,819, forward strand.
TTGCAGCGTACAACACTTGGAGGTGACACTGAGACATGAATGTGTAGTTCATTAATAAAGGCACGTAGGAGGATGATCTTCTGTTGCTCTTTAGAATACCTTGGGTAGGCTCTGAGAAGGCAAAGTCTTCCTTTTTCATAAAGCTTAAACAGTTCTAGATGCCTTTAAGACAAGAAATAAGCAGCAGGTGAGTGTTGCTTTTCCTGTTCAGACTCCCCTTGAGATGCCAGGGATTATTTGTGATGACTCTTTCAATGGGGCTGCAGAGCCAATATTAGCCCAGGCTGCTCCCAGAGTGCCTTGGCTAATATCAGTGCCCATGGAGCTGTTCAGTGTGAGCCTGGCAGGATGGCAGTGACTTGCAGGGCTTGTTCAGCATTCCTTGAGGCTGCAGGAGGTCAGCTCCAGCACTTACAGAACCCACTGCAGTTCACAGCGCTATGTTTTGGCTATGGCTTGTGCTTAAAATTCATCCCTGGCCAGTAAGTGCCCACAGATTAAAGGAATAACACACTGGTACTGATTAGGAGTGCTCTGTGACCTACTTGGGACAGCAGAAGGGATCTACCATCAGGCTCAGCTAGAGACTGTAAAAAATGGATTGAATTTATCCCTGTAGTCAGCCAATGGTATGGGAAAAGAAATCTTGCTGAAGGCAACAGATTGTTTCAAAGTTAAAAAAAAAAACCTACCAACAAGCTATATGGATTTGGATGGATAACTTTGTCTTTTAAACTGGACCCCCACACCGAGAAAGTGCAAATTTTTCTTTTTACCGTTTTAGGAGCTGGTAACTATTATTTTTTTTTCCCATTTGACTCCAAAATTAGTATCTTGACTTTGATGGGTTTAAAACAAACAACTGGAATATATGTACTTGGAGCCAATTCTATGGTTCTAGGAAATTCAAAGTTGGTTCATACAGTTTGAGCTTCCTGTAGGAACAGAAAATATTAGTCCCCTGGTAGCACAGCCGTGTATGGCTGTATTGAAATTGGATTTATTGTCCCCTGAGCTTGTTGGGTCACAGTGTGTACCACAGGGCTCTAAATATCCTCAAACTTAACACTGGGGTGGCTGCAGAGCAGTGAAGGAAAAAGAGGAAGGTCAGGCATGTTCTGCTTTGATAAACCTGACACAAAGCCTATATGGAAGAGACAGTGATTAAAAGGATCCTGGTTAACTTTGCATGGCCCTGTGGTGGGCCTGTGAAGGAGCAAAGCCTGGGGTCTGTCTTCTTTTTAACTGGTGGTGCCAGCTGGAACTTTTCTGTTAATTTTAGTATTAGATCCCCACATGACTGTGGAGTTTGATGTTTAACTGTATCATGTGTCCCTTCTAGCAAACTCTGAAATGACTGAATAAAAGTATAGCCACACAGGACTAATGGGAATTTTGATTTTGTTGTTGTTTGGCTTTTTTTTTTTTTTTTTTTGTTAAAGAACACTATAAAATCTTTTGCAAATTGTGAAGAAATCCAAGGTGCTGCATGTGAGGCTTTGCTGCCACTCTTTTCATCACAGGGCTGATATTCTGCAGCTCTGGCCATTGAGTGACTTGACATCCTGGGAGAAAATGCTGACCTGGGCAGGGGGGCTGTTCCCTGCATTTAAACTGAGAGCTGCCTGACCCACCCAGGTCATTTTTTATTGAGATTACTCTTGGTTCTGGCAGAGTCAGCTTCCCTTTCTCCTGAGCTGTCTGTAGCATAGCTACCAATGACCATTGTCGTCTATTAACTTCATTTTTGGGTGAAAAGCTAAAGAAAGCCTTAATCTGTGTTGATGTCTGTGTCCTGGCCTGAAATGTTATTGAGCCTGAGATTAGTGATGTGTGCATTTTGAAAGCAGTGGGTTGAAGGCCCAAATTATGAATTGCAACATTTTTAGGTCCTTATTGAAAATATATCCCAGCAATTTCAAGGGAAAGCAGCTCCCACAGCAAGCAGTGCAACTGTAGGAGACCCATTTGTGCGTATGTAGTTTGATCCAAGTAAAATTAAATCCAAAGTGGCAGTGGCCCAGGATGAAACTTGATGCTAGTTGTACATAAATAGCAGAAGGACTGTCATATGACAGGCTATAATCAATAAAACATTCCTGTTGGGACTAATCTGCATGTCAGGTGTCCTGACTGGGATGGAGTGCTGGCATTGCTGTGCACCCTGAATTAAGAGTAGTTCAGGATTTATTCCTCACAGAAAATTAATTTCTATTTCTTTTCACTAAAAGATCTGGACCAAGCAAAGGAATTAAAGGTTCTGTGGTGTAGCTGCTAGATACTGTATCTATAGCTCTGATAAAATTGTGTGTGTAGAAGTGCATTCTTTGAGTAAAATTGACCTTTTTCCCCCTAATAAGAAATTTAAGATCTTTTGTTTTGCCTAATTAGAAAACAGAGCTCAGCCTTGGTAGATATCATTCGTGGGTTTTTTTCTTTGCACAATGTCACATGTCTGGAATTGTTCTGACACAAGTGTGTTCAGTAGATAAGATTTTTTTTTTTTTTTTTACAAAGAACAGTTTGGTGCTCTTTGTGATCACAAATAGCATGTTGAGAATTTGCTGATTTTTTTTTTTGTAGATCCCAATTTCTAATAATTTGCAGCTACAATTGCTTGTAGCTCTAATACTATAATTATTTCTGAAACTTGACATGTAGGGAATTTTTTTCCTTACTAAAATTATGTAGAGCTATATTAGAATGATAATGGGAAAAAAGAAGTGGTGGCTGCAAAGGAAACTGTAGAACCAGGTTAAGAACCTGGGTTAAGAGGGAAGGTCTGTTAAAGGCTAAAAAGTGCCAGATGTGTGATTTCATTTAAATGAAGAGGAGGAACTAACCTAAATAGAAGTGTCAAGAAGATGGGCACCTGAACCAGAGCCATAAAATATTCTGATAGAGAACACTTTGTGCTTGTGGGAGTTCCACTGGCTAAAGTCAGTGTGATCAGATTTATTTTTTAAAAAATACCATCTTCCTTTCAATTCTCATACAGAATTTTGTTACAGGAGTTTCCTGTAACAAAGTTCCAGTCTTATTAAAAAAGCTCCAGTCCAGTAAGTGCTTGGAGGGCCTGGGAATTGTATGAAAATTGGTACATTATGAAAGGATGTTGCAGGAATTTTCCTCCAACTTGATAAGTTTTAAAACTACCAAAATGAATTAATTTTAGGTCTCTACACCAAATAACCAAAAATGCCTGCACAGAGAAGTGGCTCATGAGATGAGCCCTGTTAAGAGCTGCCCCTCCATGTGACAATTCCTGCTCTCCCCTGGCTCTGGAGATGTTTTTGGCATCCTGCAGGTTTGAGGCTTGCTGCAGCTCCCAGCTGACAGCTCCATCTGCAGCCACTTCTGGCAGGAGGCAAAAGTTTTCGGTAATTAGGACAGAGTGAGGCAGTGCAGGAGCTGTTGTGGTGTTCTCTCAGAATATCCAGTGTTCTCTTCTCTTCCCTGTGCTTGTTTTCTCCCGTTTCATGAAGGCTGGGTGAGGCTCCTTTGGAACAGAGCACAGATGAAGGTCCCTGGGACCTTGAGCTCTTCTCAGAAGGGTACAAATGAGGCTCAAAGGGTGCTCTGACTTGGACCAGGCAAGAATTTATCAGGGATTGGAGGAATCCTTGGGGATTATCCAGCTAAATATTTAGTTACTGAAGAAAACCTTCTGTTCTCATTTATACCACCATTTATCATTTTTGCTGCTGAGTCCTTTATTTAAGACTAAATTTATGAGACCTTCTATTAGACCCAGTTTCCATTTGGAATCCTGAAGTATCAAAAGCAAGATTTTTTTTTTTTATTATTATCATTATTTTATTCCAGGCAATGCTGCAATCTCTTCCCTGGCCCTCGGAGCACAGTGCCCCACATCAGGCGTTATTTACAACTTCCTTCTCATCCAACCAAAGAATCCCTGAGCTTTATTTCCTTATTTCCCTTCTCTTAATAGTCCATTTTCCTTCTCCACCCTCTCACATTGCTGTCCTGGCATTCTCTTGCATGTGATATTTATATAGTTCTTAGCTGTAAATGGATTTCTTCTGGAGCTAGAATGGTCTGGGAATTGCATTACACTCCAAGGTGACTTTCCCTGTAGTTACAGCTGTGTTCCCTGTGCTAGCAGGCACCAAAGTCCTGGCTCTACCCTGCTCTTGTCATCTGATGCATTTTTCCTCTTAAACAAGGAATTTCCTTGAAACAATTGTTATTTTTAGCCTAAAATCACCTGACAATTTCTGATGTCATGTTGTGATTCAGCTCTTTCATCCAAACAGGTGAAGAAACCGTCACTGTTTTACCACAAAACTGTTGGTGTTTGCTATTTAGAAGTCTTGAGCTTCTGGGATTGTCACAGATCTCCTGGGATGAAATCCTAATATAATTCTGAAAGAGGAATACAAATTTCATTAGTGTAATTTGCCTTTAAAAGTTTTCCCTTTCATGTGATAATCTGATTAGAACTGAGGCACTATTTCATATTTTATTACCCACACAGGAGAGGTTTATGCCAGGTTCTTGCCTCATGTTTGATTCACATGTTTGTGAACTGTTGGTAACTGGGAAAACATCTCAAAAGGATTATTTGCATGGACCTTTCTGAGCCTCTGTTTCAGCATTATTAATATTTCTCTAGAAAGAAACCTTTTTCTAAAGGTTCAGAGGCTTTATTTTGTTTGGATAAACATGTAACATTTCACATCATTTCCAAAGTGCAGCAAGAACATTTCTCTCATGAAATTTTTTTCTTTTTTTCTTTATGAATTGCCATGAATAATGATGGAGTTGTGACTCTGCAGCTCAGTGTCAATCCACTGCATAAACTCACCTGTGCTATTGGAGAGGTCAGGGTGGTGACTGAATCATAACTTTTTTTATTCTTTCTAGGGAAGATTGGTTTATTTTACAAATTTCAAGTAATAGTTTCAAGCTGGTTTAAAGAAAGCATTTGGGTTTGAACCTTAGGTAAATGACAGGCATTTGACCTCAGGTGCAACCCAAACATAAACAATACTTGAAGTGAGGGGGGATCAAAACTATATTAGCTTCAACTTGAAATTATTTACGTGAGTGTTGCACACTGTTGCACAGTGTTGCATTTTTAATTAACCTGTTTTGTCTCCTTAAATTTCTTTGTCTGTACAACAGAACACGGTGAAGAACATTTTAGTGGAGTTACTGGAGGTGATGGGCCTGACTCAGCATGACTGAAACTTGTGAAGAGTGATCATCTTTGTAGAAGTTAGTCACAACAGAACTGTCCAAATCTAATTTGGGTATCTAAGAGAGATGAGAATCCCTCTGCTCCATGTAGCAGGAAAGAATTCCACGAGATCCAGAGTTCTTGTGTGTGTTTCTGGTTGAGGCCAGTGATATTGGGTGTGCCTTATCCCACGGCCTTTATTGCAGGCACTGTGAACTTCTTAAGGCAAGAACAGGGTGTTTGGAAAGTGCTTGGCACGTTATGGATTCTACTGGGAATAATAATAATTAGGAAAAAAAAGATTTTTTTGGTTTTTAGCATGAGGCAATCTTCTTGTTCAAACGTGCTGGGGAAAGTGCTGACAAATTGAGTTAAAATACGCTTACATTTGGTGTGGGATCTGAAAGTGTTAAACCTTAAAAAAGTTTTTGTGCTGCTGAATTCACCCTTCAGGGAAAGTCACTGGAAGGTTGGGACCTGTTGCTCAGCACAGAAAGAAGCAGAGCACAGTAAAGTTTTGAGCATCTTCTCTTTAGGCCTCGAAGCTCCAAATCCTGTGAGAAGTTTGGGTTTTGCTGAATGATGGGGGTGATAATGTTGCATTCCCTGCTCAGATGCAGCGCATGGGGTTGGCGCTGGGATATGGCTGGGAAGCGGAGAGGAATCCAGAGTCCTGGGGATCTTCTGGCTCCTCTCCTGCTTCACAAGACATTTAGAGAAGCACCTTTTCTGCAGCAGTAAGGATGGCACGTGGGTGGAACTGTGCTCCCAGGAATGCTCTTGGAGCATGTGGGATGCTGGGCTTTGTTTTTCCCTCTTGCCTCCTTCTTCCTGTGCCCACATCCATTCTCAGGTAAACAGGATTGTGATTTCTCTCTCCCTTCTCCTCCCTGTAGAGCTGGAACATGTGTTCCACTGGGCACTTTCAAACTAGGTTAAGGGGTTGTCTGGTGCTGAAACATCAAAATCATGTTGTGACCTAGTAGGTAAAAGTGGGTTTTGAGGCAATGGTGTGATTCCAGGTAGTTCTTGTGGAACAGAACTGAAATCAGCCCCTTGGATCTTCCTCCTCTGGGAAATTATCTGTTCTAAGGTTATGCCAGCCAGTTGTAAATGTTGCTACTTGTTCACATTACCCTGCAATTCCTTCATTTTGGTCTTCTGCTTGACTGGGGCTGCTGCATAGTTGTGACACAATTGGTTGCATCTCAACAAGGGTAAGGAAAAATTATTTTCAGATGTCACCAATCACCACATTGGTTCATACAGACCTTAACTCCCAGTCCTCAAGTGCTGTCATTTTTGACAAAATAAATGGGGTGTGTTGTTAGTTGTTCATTTATACACAAGTTTGTGGTGAGAGAATGGGGGAACTTTTGTGCACATCAATTTTAAATCCTTTATTTTAGCTCTTATCAAACAACAGAGAAAAGGATTCAAGAGAATAAAGTTCAGTGGAGGGGAAAATACTGATGGCCTGATGTGTTCATTATCCATAGATATGACTGTGTTACCTGCTTAGTGCTTCACTTTCTCTGTGATTCTGAGCCTGTAAACTTGATTAATTTTCACACTGAGAACTGGAGCATGTGTAGTTTATAATTTTATATACACATTTTATAGCATGAGCAGTAGGTTCCCTCCAGCTTGCTTTACTAGTACTGTTTTTTGCATGGCTGGAGTTTTCTTGTTGTAACAGATAATCCCTTCTGAGATGAGTAATGACACAGAATATTGGAGTGGGTTTTTCCCTGAGCAGTCAAGGACAAATTAAAACAAAAGAAATGTGAGCAGTCACACCCAGTGTTGCATATTTTGATCATTATATACAGGGCACTGCTCTTGAGAATACACTTGGAGTCAGTCTGTTATTTTCAACTTCACTGCTTTTGATGTGGCCAGAACTGGATTTAAGATTTTTAGTATTTATCATTTGTAATATCACTTAAACGTCAGTTTAAGGTAGATATTCACACAAGAAATTCCTCTAGTGCTCTGTGTGTGCACATCTTTGATTACTTGGAGGTTGGGTCCTTATGCTGTAAGGCATTGAGGTGCTGAGCATCCTTATTTTCTCCAACAAAAAAAACCCCAACAAACCAACTTTCATTATCACTTTGCAATAAATAACTTTTCATATCACTTCTTAAAAAAAACCTCTTTCTTCCTCCTGTTTGATTTTGTCAAAGGCCCAATTAAAAGTGGCATTCAGTGGTCACATTTTGAGCATGAAATTTAGGCACAGAAAGACGCCTCAGAGAGTTTTCAGAAGTGTTTAGTATTTGGAATGTTTTCCCACATCCAGGTCTCTTTTCTGCTGCATGGAAAACAACCCCTGTTGAGAGAAAAAAGCAGCTGAATTCCAGTGACTCTCTCCCTGGAGAGTGTGAGGCTGTTAGAACTTGTTCTCAGTTTCAGCTCAGTAATTCAGTGTTTACTTCCCTGCTCTCTGGGATCCTGAAGAGGAAGTACATAATATGTGTGTAATTTGAGTACCACTCTCTAGTCCTACTCTTTCTGTCAAGACTGACAAGAAAACTGTTTTAGATCATGGAGGAGCTCTCAAATTCATTTGGGCTCCCGTGCAGGGATACTCCCTGTGTTTATTTAACAGCATTTCAAGTTTCCAAAATAAATTATTTGCTGAGAGAACCCTGAAATTTGTCTGTGATAAATGTGAACCTGAAGACTTCCCCTGAACTATGTCTAGCATGAACTTTATTCACTGTAGGGATCATGTTTATATAATTGAAATTTTTGACAAGATTTTTTAGGATGTAACATTTTGTTTCCCATTACATGAGCAAAATGGAGTATTGATTATGAGAAAAACTGAAGGTTTTGATTTACAATTTGTTTGCTGCTTCATTTTTTTTTTCATTATTCAATATCCTACATTTACAAGTGTTCAGCAAGAAGTGAAACACTTTAAATGAAAGATTGTTCATAGAAGTAAATAAAATACTGGCAGAACCTTCCTCTCACCCTGTCCATGGGTGTGTCTGGCAGTGTGCACATTTACCAGATTCATTTCCATCAAGATAATTAATTGCAGGGTTTTGATGAATTGTAGTGTGACCAGAGATGGTAAGTGTTGGTAAATATTACCAAATTTGTGAGGGTTTTAATTATTACTGGGTTAAAAATACTAAGAGTTCGTATTAAAACTGCAGTTCCAGGAATTTGGTGATTTTTTTTTCACCAAACCATCTCTCTGGCATTTGTTATTTGTCCTTTTATACTGACAGTGTTTATAAATAGTAATGCATCTGTACAAAAGCGTGCACTAAAAATATGTCATTAAGGGTTTTCAGCTTCCAACTCTTTTAAATCAATGCTAGAATAAACTTGGCAGTAGATCACAGGTTTGTTTAGAAGATGAGGCTGAGAATTACCTACAAAATGATCTCTTTAGCACTACCCTTAATTTGTGGGTGTGATTTCTAGTGTCAATAGCCACCAACCCTCTTCTCTGATTATGTGAGCACAGCTGAAAGGTGCAGGCAGGAATAGTTGGTTAAAGGTAATGAAGACTTCATGGCATTTTGCTGGGGGGGCTTGTGGATAGTTGCTCTGCTTCTCCCAGAGGAACCACAGGAAAGCATCAGAAGTTTTGAGAAATTCCAAAATTCAGGTTTGAATAAATAATTGCTCAACAATTAACCCACAAATATTTTGCTACGTGTCAAACTTCCTAATTACCAGTTTGCCACACTACAAAGCAGACTGGCAGCCTATCTGAAGTACTGGAAAGGCTCTGAGCTTTAAAGTTTTATTGTATTGGGATGGTCAAACAGAGCCTTTGTGCAGAGCTGTCACCTTCCGTGGGTTTAGGAGTTCACAGAGGTTTGAATTTTAAGGTTGGAACAGCTGCTGTAAAGTTGGATGATGTCACACTGAGTGTTTTGGATGTGAAAGCCCTCTGAGCGTTCAGAAGCCTTTTAAATGTTTGTACTGTTCAAGCTTTTCAGAAAAGCTATGAGAGCCTCATTAAGGAGCTGCTACTCTGTTACAGAGGAAGTTTTGCATGAGAGTGGTGAGCAGGACAAACAGCAGCAGCTCTGAGGCAGCTGTCAGCAGCCCCTTTTAACCTCATTGTAGTGTCACTTACACAATGGCCATTAATAAAGTTAAACTTTGACAATTGGAACACCGCTTGTTTCTAAAGCTGAAGAATTAAATCTTAGCCTAATCTGATCCCCCTGGCTTTTTTATGCCACACCACCCTCTGGCCATTGCTGGGGAAGACTCCTTCTGGAAGAGCAGGCATCTATTTTAATTTAAACTTTTATATAAGAAGAAAATACCTCAAATATATTTGTCTTTACATTTTGGTCTTTAAACAGAGAAATCTACTGACGTGTTGTAACTTTACTTGGTCAGCAGAAGAATTTATTTTGCCATTGGCTGAAGACCTGTGCCTTTGCAGGGTTGCTTCAGTGGCTTAGCACATCTTGCAAACACTTCACTTTCACCTTTGCTTGCAGCAGCAGTGTCAGTCACTGCAGCCTGTGAAAACTGCATGGAAAATTCCTTCCAGTGCAGCCATTTGGAAAAGATCCCTTTCCCCTGCAAACAGAACAGATCCCATTCATATCCTGGAAGGAAGTACTGCTCCAGAGCAACTTGTCTTTGTTTCAATGGCAGCTTTGAGTTCAGGCAGAAATTCAATTCTTTTCTAATATATCATTTACACGTTTTGTTTTTTTTTCCTCACAAGGATGATTTTCAGTGGTAGCACTGGTGGGATGGGGTTTCTCTGAGTTCTTTGGGGAGATTTATTAGTGATGTACAAACCCATCAACTTTTGTTTTGCCATGACGTTTCCTGTATCTACAGCCACATGGAATCCAAGAGCTTTGTTTGCAGTCTTGGATTCCAAATAATTCTGTGCTTTCCAGCATCCTCAGAAGCCAAGGATATATAGGATCCTTTGGATAAGAGGGAAAAAAAAAAAAAAATCACAAATCAGCCATAAACTGAAAATGGCACCCAGTGGTCATTTAGAAGTGATTCTTGAATATTTACTTTTTGGTAATAGGCACTGAAATGTCTCAGGAAAATATTTTTTCCTCTTATGCTAATTTACTTATTCTGTTTTAAAGCAATAAGAATCTAAACCCATAAGAAGTTACTATAACAACAGTGACATCTTGTTAAAATAATCATTTAACAGTGGGCCCAGTGGTGAACAAAAACACAAGGACTCCTTATTTTATTGGAAGAGTTTTTTTTGCAAAGAATCCTGCATTATTTGGAGCATGTTAACTCTGTTCCAGACATTTAACATCCTACCTGATAATCATAAGTTGTGACATGAAAGAAATACCAAAATAACTGCAACTCTGACTCTTTTTCTGTTGATTTCATGAAGGTGTGTGCTCAAGTCAGCCACACCTGATCATATTGCTTGGGAAAGCAAGGGAGCAGAAATAAATGCCTCAATTAATCATTGTAGAAAAAAATCCAGATCTGTAAGCATTTTGCCCAAGTGAGGAATTGAGGATTAAACCTAAGGAGCAGCCAATGCTTTAAACATTTCAATGAAAAGGTCATGTCCAAGTGGCTTGTAGCCAATATCACTTATCCTGGCTTTTGTATTCCCTGTCAGTCACAAAGGGGGAACACACACATGCTGGAAAAAGGTAATTGTTGCACATTAAAGCCTCATGCGAAATGAAAGAGCCATCAAAATTCTTTATAGTTGCTTGGCATGAGTTCTGATAATGCAGAGTTCTCTTTTATTATTCTTTTAAAATGCAGCCATCTACCACAGACTAAACAAAAGTCCCCCAAGACAATAGGAGCAGCCAGTGAGTAGAGTGTCTGGAACTGCTGTGCACAGCTGGAGCTGGCAGGTGAAACACAGGTGCAAAAGTGCTTGTTCAAATAGGAAGATTTAGATTTCTTTTACTTTCCCCCCCACCCTGTTTAAGACCACCTCATATTTTAGCTGCAGATCAGATTTGTTTTTGTTCTGCCATATTTTAAATCTATCTACCAGCCTTTATTTTACAGAGAAACATCTTTTTCTCTTATTGGGAGAATAAAAATGCCCAATTCCCTGGTGCTGCATGGCTGCTTATCACAGAAACTTAAAAAATAATAGTGATTAAACTTATTTTTCGTGGAGCTCACATGCAACAACTATTTTTGACACATTATATGTGATAACAGCATTAAGACATTTATAAAAGACATGTAGATAATTTTCTGGAGGGTTGTGCTGGAGTAAGTTCCACACCAAGGAGGAATACAGGACATTTTCTTGCAGTCATTAGACATTGTGCAGCTTTACTTCTTGTTCCATTTGAGTTTTTGCACAGGTGTTGGCCCCTCTGTGCTCCCTGTTTCAGGTTCTGTTGTTCCTGGTTGAAGTCAATGGGTGCTCTTAGTGCACACAAAAAATGCAGCCCAGGGAAGCTTCCACCTGCCCAGTCCTCAAGGAAGTGTCAAATGGGAAGAGGCCTCCTAAATTCAGAGGTGATTATTTTTGCTTTGATGCTTTTTAGTGCCTTTGTTGGCATATTCTGATCAGCATGATCCCAAAATAAAACTAATTGAGGCTGACAGATGCTGTCACACATTCAGCGTGGATGGAGTTCACTGAGATTTTGCAGCTTTAAGTTACCTAATACAGAAAAACAAAAAACAACTGCTAAAACATTATCAGCAACTGCTTTAACTGAAAAAACCCCAAAATGTTATGCTCAAGTATGTAAATGCAAGATATTCTCTCAACAAAGCATTGAAATAAAATACCAATAAGAAAAATATCTTAAAGAGAATGTTTTAAAGAGATCACAAAAATGTCAGCTGGACTAAATTTTTCTGCTTGAATTTCTGCCAAATCATTCCAATTTTTGTCATTTCCCTTTTTTTTTCCTGAGCACTTTTTGATTCAGACAACTGTGGAATTTCCTGTTCTGTTTTTGTTTTGCTACTGCAACTAAAGCAGCCAACAGCCAAGGTCACTGTAGAAAACCAAACTTTCAGTAAAATTTGAACAAATACATTCCCTCCCCATGTTTGCAGTTTCTGTTCTCTGACCCATTTCCTTTCGTGGTGTTTTGGTCTTTCCAGAGTCTGCATGTTCACTCATCTTCATGTTTCTTCTTGACCACAGTGAGCCCTGTTTTCCTTTGCAGTGCCTGTTCCAGTGGGGGATGTGTATTTCTAATTATCTGCTGTCCTTAGTTGAAGAGATTTGTCCCTGCACTATATAAGCGTACTTCTGCTTGGTGAGTACCCATGCACAGCAATTTTATTAAAATGGTAATTTGCTTTCTCCAAACATTTGTAGCTATCACTGCTACATCTGTAACAGAAATTCCTGGGTAAGAGCACTTGAAACTAGTCCAGGGTTGCTTTAATTTTTGAATTGTGCCTGTGCAGAGATCAGTTTCAGATTTTAAAAACTTTTTCTGTAGATACTGAGATTCATTTTTCCTGACACTTTTCTATAGCTAATGCCCTCAGCAGTGGGAAATAAGAACACAGTATGATGATGATGATAACAATAATAATAACTTATTTATTTATCCTTAAGATACAGTTCTTTCTGTTTGTTTTCAAGATGTTTTTCAAAAGATAAGACGACCATCTGGAGAAAAGATATTTGTTAGTAATATAGTTTAAATATGGATGTTTATCTACCAGTGTTAAAGCAACTGTTGGGAGGAGGAAGCCTTGAAATGTTTTTGGTTCATTACTGACTTTAGGCTCCCCCAGAATTCAGAGCCCCACAGAACTGATCCAAAGCCCTCAAATCCTTGGGATCCCTTCCCATAGCCTTGGTATATTTTGGAGAAATTTGCACCCACAGTGTTCTCCCTTCCTGAGCAAGGGCAGGTCTAACAGCGTGTTTGGGAGATACCAATTCCCAAATTTCCTTTGTCTGGGGCTGTTTGGCCAGCAGCATCATTTATCCCAGTTTTAGGGGAGCTGTTAAGCTTTTGGTGGGAATCAGAACTCTCCCTCTTACATAACACCAACGTTTTGTAAGAAGAATTGTGAAAAACTGGGTAAAAAATGCACCAAAAAAGCTGCTTCTCCAAGTTCTGGTTGTAACTGCTTGGAAATAACAGCAAGGTGTTGTACTGGATTCTTGGGCTTTATCAATTGCTTGTAAACAACCTTAAGCACTTGGTGCTGAGGAATCAAAGTATTTTTCTTTTAGTGCTATTTTTACACACAAAAAAGGCCTCTATGATAGGTAGCAAAAGGATTTTAACTTCCACTGGATGTGTTAGAAGAAGAAAATATCTCATAAGCCACCGGCTGCTGCCTGTATATTAATGCTTAGCAGGTTATTTCTGTATCATGCAAGTTAAATTCATATTCTGTATTTGTTGCTGAGGAATGATGCAGTGATAATTGTGAGTTTTTGTGGAAGGGGACTTGTAAGTTCTTGGGGGCATTTCTGTCCTTAGCTGAGCAGAATTGCAGATTATGCAAGCTTTTCCAGTTGCCAACAAAATAATGGATCAAGTTCACAGCACAAGTAGCCCGTGAAGCAGAGCAGGAACTGCAGGAGAATGGTCTTGATACCTACAGGTTACAGAGGATCTACTTTTTAATAAAAAGGTGCAAAACCTCTTTGAACTCCTGTGCCTGTAAATAAATCCCCTGAGCTCAGCAGGGATGTCTGGGAGAGAGTGAGGACTGGGCAGGACTGGCATGCCTGGGGACGAGATGTGATTCCCCATATCTCAATTGGGGTCAGCAAAGTCAAATAAGGGAATGGGAGACGGGGAGAAATGTCTGATACTCCAGGCATGCTGCCTGCCAACATTAAGCAGAGCTGCCCTGAAAAAGGATTTAGTAATTTGCCCTGCTGGATTTGAGACCCAGTGTTTCACTGGAAATTGGGGCGGTTCATTCCTTAATCAGAATGTTTTGAGTGGAAAGTGTTCCCCCTGTACCCACTAAAGTCATGCAACAGGAGTTTTGCTGTAATGACTCTAATGAGGCTAAGATTTGATTGCACATCTTCTAATCCCACATTTCTGGGCTGATTCATGGCTCCATTTATTCCTGTGTGACCTTCTGGAGCCTGGAGGAGGCAGATTTGGCTTTTTGCCATATTTGTCGGCATTAGTAAAAACAGCATCTCTAAAACTTATTGAATTCTGGGTAGTTCAACAGAATATTTTAAGCACAAGAAATCTGAAAAACACTGATGCGCCTAAATCATTCTGTCATTTAAAAAATGTGTAGTTTGAGAGCATTTTGGTGTAGTGTTTAGCTTGAAAGATGCCACTAAGAACTTCTTAGTGCTTGGTTTGAGGAAAAAAGACTGGGAAGACAGATTGCAATCCTGAAAATTGATGAAACAATTGCATAATTAGGCTGTAGTTAATAATTGTTTGTCAATAGGCATTGTCTTAGTTACAAAATCTGCCTTTAAATTTTGGGCTTGCAGCATTATTTTACCTGATAGTAAAATAAATGGAGCTGAGCTTGATTTAGGTTCAGTGCTTTATTGGGCTAGGATAGATGAGATGCCTGTTCCTGAAATATCGAAGCAAGAAGGTGTCTGAGATCTTTGAAAATAAAACTGTAGGGAGAAATTAGAAGGAAAAGCTGTGTGAATGACTTATAATCACAGTCAATGCTTGGGAAAACTATTATTTTTCTTTCTAGTAGTCTTTAATAGATAGATTTATACTGTATTCTGAAGTACTGTTTGGTAATTTGAAAATGCCAACTTTGCTGTTTTATGGTGAAAATTTTCACGCTTCAGTGACAAATAATTTCCCCTTTCCCAGCTTTCTTTTTTCAGCCAGGAGCCTCGTGCAGCTCATTGCTGTCTGTGAACCTTTTGTAATCAATTCTGAAATTCTTCAAAGCACACTCAAAACTTGTCAGCCCCGGAGCTCTTTGGCAGGACAAAAGATGCACATGCAGAAGTGCATAAAGTCATTTGATCAGTTTGTGTTGCCTTCTGAAGGGGTGGGTGACCCTCTGAGGGCTGGGCTGAGGTGTGAGTGCTTCACAGTGAGATGAAATTTCACTTTATAACTCCTTAAGGATACGTGGATGTTTTAACTGCCCCTCCCCTCCCTTGGGTATCCTGTCCAAACCTCATGTCTGCTTCTGCAGGGGACAAACCTGTTCCCCACTGCTCCTGCCATTGAACAGAACAATCCAAGGGATGTGTGCAAGCACCTGCAAAACAGGCAAGTCTTTAGGCTGACTTGGGTTGGGTTTGAAATAGGTTCAACAGAATCTGCCACCTTAATATGTTGAATTCAAGAACACAGAAAAATTGCAGCGCCTGGAAAATTAAAAGCTTGATCTCCAATTAACTCCTGTGTGTTCAGCATCAGGCAAGAAAAAAAATAATCCAAATTAAACAGCACCATGTTTCTCATCCAGAAAATTTTTGACTAGAAATGCCATGAGCTGATTTTTTGAATCATCACACCAAGTACAAGTCTGCATGTAAGGCTCTGGCCGGGCCAAACTCCAAATTTCAGTGAACTGCATGTTAAATTGAGGGGTGTTTGTTCTGAATTTTTTTCCACATATTGAAATTGTGCTGCCTTTAAATTCTGTATCTTTAACAGGGAATTCTGTGTCAGTAATGAATGGATGAAAGTGGAAAGTTTGAGGACAGCGTGCAACTAGAGAGGCACAGACACCTTCTGGCCCTCTTCAGGAAATCTCAGTCTTGCCTGGTACAATTTGGCTTTTTGAAACATTTTTCTAGTACTTGTGGGCTGAAAGGGATTTTGGTTACTGTATCTGGAAAACGCTGGGATGAAAATTACCCTGGAAAGTCCTTCTAAGACCTTTGCAAGTAAAGTTTTCCTTTGTCATATCATCAGAAAATGCTGTGTAAGAGAATGTTTGCACCTGCTGTGTCTCCCATAACTGCCCTGAACTCAGCACTGGATTTTGTGTTCCTATTTTTAAAAGCCATCTTGCTAAATAGGTACAGAGAATGTTCCCTCTGGAAGGGGAAGGGAACAGCAGTGCAGCATTAGGGGAGCACTGTGAACTTGGAGTGCCTCATATCAGCTGAGAGTGCAAAGGAGGCAGATAAGAGAGCTGAATAAATTAGCATGGGTTTTGTGTGCACATACTGACTTGCAACTCTGGCAATGTCATCTAGGAAAAACTCTTTTTTAAGTCTTTCATCTAGAGTGAATGACCTGAGGGAGGACTGGAATCCTCTCTGAATGAATTTATCTTACCCACTGCTTAAGATGGAACAGATAGACCTAAGGAAAATACCTTGCTTGGCTTGCAAGCATTGGAATAAGTGTCTGCAGAAAGAGATGGCAAAGCAGGGATATTGCAAGCAGACTTGTGCCTGCTGCCTGCCAGCTTTGGAGTCCCTATATAGAAGCTAGCAGCCTTGCCTGGAAAAAGAGCCAAGGAGTTGTTACAGCTTTGGAGAAAGCTGGGAAAACAAAGAGAAGGGAGAGCCACGCAGAGCTCCTGTTTGGACAAACTGCATATGATTGGGCTGAGTGTGTTCAGGGAAAGAAGTGGGGAAAAGGAGTTACAGCTTAGTGGTTCCACCCCCCCTCCCCCGCCTTTTTTTAATACGCGTTCAGCGGTGATTCACTGCAGGGCTTGTCTGTGCTTAAACTTGCCTGCTTTAATTAAACTGATCATTTAAATTGATGTTAATACCTGAGTGTGTGCAAGCACTCAGTACTTGGATTTTACAGAGCTCTGTGTGCCTCTATAAAGTACAAAGCGGATTTAACCAGTCTGATGAATATTCCCAAATGTATTTGGAGAGTCTAAATTACCAGCAAGCAGTTTTACCCATTCTTTCACTCTGTGTGTGGGTAAATGTTCTGTTTTGGGAAGTGTGTTGCGCTGACAGTTCATTTGGGATTATTCATGACTGCAGAGATTCATTCTGAAACTCTGTAAGTAGTAGGAAGTCTTTTTGTGTCTTTGAGTCTTTTCTTGATTTATGTTGACTTCTGGGAACTGGGCAAAGATACTGGCGTGGAATTCCAGGGAAAAGGAATTGCTTACTTATGTTTGTTTGACATTTTGTAGTCTGTGTGCATATAAAGGATCTAGAATCTGTCATTGATTTCTCCTCCAGCATGAGACTGGCAAAACTGCAGCTTGCTGCTTGGCAAAATGCTGATCATGATGTCAGAGCATGCACCCACACACCCCATTTATATATATATATTGAAAAATGGAAGTGGTAGCTACGTTAAATGAAGCGGCTTTTAAGGGAGAAAAGCAATAATGAATCTAAATAAACGATACAGAACTCCTCTAAAAGGATCATAAAAATATAAGGTAGAAGCGTAGGCTGTTTCAGTGGTGTGATTTAAGAGTGCGAATCCATACGAGATGAAATATTTAGAGCTGGAAACTTGTAGTTGCAATGAATATTATCAGGTGAAAACAAATGTGGAGAACGTGGAAAAGTTCTCACCACTTGTATTTGTAATAACGTGGGGGAGTTTTATGCCTGTTTGTCCTGACACACGTGCGTGTATCCAGTGTTAACTAACAAAAGTACATAAAAGTACTTTATAGTTCAGCTGCAGGGTGGCAGATGCACAATAGAGTAGGAGAAAAGGAGCAGTGGTAGCAAGTTCTGGGTGGTGTGAGTGGAATCGTTCCAATGTGAGAAATATTTTCATCTCCTCTATTAATTTGACTGGAAGCTTTTATTTGCTTTTGTTTGTTGTACATTTAATGAGCAGGAGGGAAATTGAGAGGAAAGCAGCTGTGAAAACTATCTCATTTTTTAATATGAACCAACCTAAGTTGTAGTCTGGGTTTGTCTGCCACCACCATCAAAAATAATAATTTTTCTTTTGAGTAAAGAAAATCCCCAGCGGGGCTGTGTTCCACAGGGCGTCTCATCCAGTGAAAAAGGCTTTGGAAAGGATCTCCACGTTTTACTTCCACACGAGGTAACTCGGAACAGGACTGGGAGCAGACAGACCTCAGCCTAGATTGTGGAATGCACAAAGCAGCTGTTTTGCCTATAAATAAACCAAGAGCCTCTTCTCGAGTGAGCCTTTTTTTCCCAGATATGCCATGGAAATGAGCTGCCGCTTTAACTGCTGGTGTTTAGAGTTTAAGTATGTGGTAGTAGCAGCATTCACATTCTGGTGTGTGAAAGTCACGCTGGCATCAGGTTTCAGCCTTATCGCGTTGGTATCACGCTGTGGTGAAACCACTTGTGCTGCAAGAGTTAAATCTGTCAGCCTTTCTCTTCCTAATCCCCCCAAGTGCCACAAGGTTATATTTTAGGTAAAAAGCAAAACTCCGCTGCCGTTCATCAAAAACATCTCCGTGCACCACTGATTATTTTGTTTCAATCTCTTTGTAAATTCCTACATATTTTTAATAATTTAACAGAAAATTTTACTGAGAGGTGGGGTGTGTGGAATATATATTTGATCTCCTGGGCTGGTTGGCTTGCTTTTTTTGTCTCTTCGGTTTGTGGTTTGGTTTTGGTTAGTTTCGTGTGGCTTTTTCCTTCTTGTTTCTCCTGTGAATCCAGGGAGAAGCAGCAGTAGGAATTTGCAGGGATCTTGTGGGCTGGCTCAGCGCCCGGGGACAGCGTCTCGGTGACCAGGCGGCTCTGGTGGCCCTGCTCAGCCCTTGGCACTCGCCACCACCAGTGACTCAGGTTCTTGCACCTATTTAATGCCGTAAATCCGCCCTTTGGTTACCCCCAGAACAGAAGGCTCCCACTTTGTGTTCCCCTGCCTCTGATCACCTGTTCCCAGGCAGGTGTTCCCACTCCCGCTGGATCCGCGCAGGTGGAAAACCAGCGGTTTTCCTCAATTCGGAATAAAGCAGGAGCTCGGGATGGAAACAGCCTGGCAAGAGGAGAAAGCACCGATAGCGTTCGATCCCCACGGGGCAGAGCAGCAGCTCCCGGATCCCGCCGGGAGGGAGGAGCAGCCGCAGCGCCGGGAGTGCAGCGACTGCTGCCGGCCAGGGCTGGCAGATCCCGCTGCCTTTCCAGGGGCTGGCTCGGGGCCACGGCTGCAGCTTCTGTCAGCTCATCTCCTGATTGCTCGGCTTGGAGGGAGGCGAGAATTTTGCACCCTGAGTCCCTTCTCTCTCCTGAGCGGCAGCTGCACACCGAGGATGGCACAGCGCCTTTTAAAGGAGCCTCTCAGGCAGTTTTGGACACAAGGCACGGCTCCTCCTCAGTGGAGCTCTGAACGCCTTCACACTCTCTCCCTCTGTTCGCTCCGAGGTGTGAACGCCCCCTCTTCTCAACAGGATAGCCAATCCCAAAAATAAATGAGGAAAAAAAAAAGTTTTAGTTCTATTTAATAGGTCTTGGCGTTCTTGTATTTCCTTTGTTCCCTCCGAGATTTTGCGCTCACTTGGAGGAAAATTTGAAGGGGTGGAAGTAGATGATTTTTAAGGTCCCTTCCAAACCAAAGCATTTTATGGTTATATTTCTTTGATTTCTCTGTCCAAAATGGTAATCCAATTCTTCCTTCTCTGCCTTAAGAAAACCAACCAAAAAATCCACAGTTGATGTTTTTCTCAATTGAAAACCCCCAAACAACAACCAAACAAAAATAAAAACAGCCACACAAACTACACTAAAATAAATACTTTAACCATAGTGGCTGTTCACACAGGCAGTTCTAGCCAGGTATTAGTTCTAAATTTTATATTAGCTCAAAGAAGGTTCTTTAAGCTTTTCTTCTCAGTTTAGCCACTCAGATCTCAGAACGCAGTTTACATGCTGGCAGCCCTGTCGTCAGAGGGGTGATTTGTTAATAGAATATCCATTCTGTTATTCCTCTGACAAAAGAGCCCCTCCTTCTCTGATACAACCTCTTGTGCCAGAGGTGTTAATGACGGTACTTTTCTAATTATAGTTCTGCATTGCTTGAAAGGGTCTTTCAAACAAATCTGCTCTCCTTCCAGTAACCAGAGGCTACAATGGGCCAAATTTCTGCCAGCACGTTTTTGCTGTGGGAAAAGGCATTTCTGAGTTCTCTGCAGCTGTGTCCAGCCAAGCCTCGCTCGGGACAGGCTTTTGCTGGGGCTGGCAGCTGTGGCTTTCATTGCTGGCCAGGGAGAGGCTATTGAATGCTCTCCCTGCACCGGGTGTGCACAGGGAAGGAGGCAGTGCCCAGGCTGGGGGCTCAGGGGAGGAAGGATGCTCTGTTGATAAGGTAACAGGCATCTGCAGCCTCGGGGGAAACTTGCCAAAACCTTTCTCCAGTAACTGCGGGGGGATTATCTAAAAATCAATAATAAAGGCGGTCACCAGGGAAAAGGAAAATACATCTTCAAGGGAAGCCAAATTCTGTGAATGCTTCATGAGAGCAATCATGGCAGGATCTAGGGTAATTGTGAGGCAAATCAGATTGAGGAAAATTGTTTTAAAAGGGACCCTTAGCTGACAATAAGGACCATATGTTCTTTCTTATCTCTGCAGAAATAGCCACCTTGTTTAGCATATTGACCCATGTGAGTAGCTGCCACAGTCTTGCTTTTTAGCATCTACAAACATACTTGAAGTGAAAATAATAAATTGCCCTATATGAATACGTTGAATCAGTTTTTGTGGCTTTAGCCTTGTTTCACCTCTACTAGGCTGTGAAGTGTGTCATTGTAACCTGCAACACGCAGGAGCATTGGGATAAATTTCCTGAAGTCAGTGGAACTCTCTTCTTTTATGCCAGGAGTGATTTTGGCTCATCTGTTGCTCCGTGTTCTTCCTCCCAGATGGGCTGGAGTGATGATGTCATCTCCTCTCACAGCACTTTAGAACACTAATTTGGTTTGTCTGTGTTTTAACACTTTATCCTTCCAGAAATTGCTCTGAACACCGAAATCTTGCTTTGTCTGCAGTGCTGTTGCAATCAGGAATATCAGCGATCAAAGGAAGCTCTAATTATGTCATTTAATGCTGCTCTAATAATTGAATCTGGGTAGGACTCCAGAAACACTGACTCTTGTTTTGTTTCTAGGGGCAGGGTTTGTACTCAAGTTGCTTCATTGTAGTGTTCAGGAGCATCACACCTCAGGATCCCTGAAAAATATAAGAGATGCATCTACCTCCTCATAACTGGTGACCTGTAAGGCATTTTTGTGGCCTTTTAAAATTTCTGCTTCCACAGAATAAGAATTTATAGAAAGTTAGGCTGGGTGTTTTAGAAGACATCTACATGCTGTTAAAAAAACCCGTCAGTTCATCTCAGAAGGGGCAAGGAATTGCGGTTTATTTTATTTTTTCATGACTTTGTTCTGGCAACTGTATCAAATCCAAAAAATTCAGTAACCAGCAGTGTGAAGATCAGCTGTTTCCATCTACCCCCGAGTCTTCCTAGACCTGTGACATTAGTACCCCTTCTTTCCTTTGCCTTTCCTCCCTCTCTCCTGTGCTCATTTCGAAGATTATTAAATAAAATCAATTACAGCCTTCCCTTAGCCTAATGCTTTCCAATTTTTCTCTTCCCTGGCTCAGTGTGTCTCATCCTACAGGGATATTCTTGTCTCCATTTTAACCAGCTCCTTGCTTCAAGTGCTTTCCTGAAGTCCAGACTGATGAGAAAAGTGATTCTTCTAAATATAGGTAATAAAATAAATCTAATCAAAGGCACGTGTCTGGTTAGCTGAGAACTGGCCTTTTACAAATTAGTGTTATGTTATATTGGATTAGGATTCAATATTCATTTGGCTGGGACACTTCCCTACATTTTTGTTCTGTTTTTGTTGAGGATACAAGTTTGAGAGCATTAGGAACTTTTATGCAAGGAAATTCCAAGCTTTCTACTTCTGACTCTAGCAATTCTTTATGTAATATTATAAATATTAGGTGCGTTAATTTCCTTCTTAATTGCAGAACTGTACCTCATGAATCCCTAATTTTATTTATTCAGATTCCTTAATTTCACATAGGCCAAAATTGCACCTGGATCTTGGCAGACAGACAGCTGGGTAGAAAATTACTGATACAATTTTAGCACCTCGGTTTTTGACAGAGGATATTGCTGGCCCAAAGGACTTATTTTTTAATTATATTAAAAGAAAACTTTGAAATGCTTGTTTGTTTGCTGAAAGCCATATTGCAGTAAGGAGACCTGCAGGTGAGGTGTGAATCTGGGCTTTGCCATTTCCCTAATAGCAGGAGTTTTAATAAAACATTAAAGCATTGATTAAGAGGTACTGTTTCTATTGAAATGTGCTGTTCTTAATTCCTTTCCTTTTTCCCTTAGGAAGAATTAGTCACACTGTAGTATTTTTCTGAAGTAGATGGTAAAAACACTGATAAAATCAATTTGGAATCAAGGCTAGGTCATTATTTAAATTTATGATACTGGGCCTATAAGGCTTATTTTTAATAAGAATGTGACTTTTTCTGCCTTTACCACTTAGATTATAAACTCTTGGGAACTATTTTTGCACTGTAATTCCCAGCACAGCCTCGGGCTCAATGGTCATGAGGTGCTTCTGCTCTGTGGATGTGATTAAACCTGGTGATTTTGTCATATGCAAACCTCTTCCATGCACCAGTGAGAATTTGGATTAAGATTCCAGAAGTATTTATTTCATTTGGCATCTTTTCAGGAGCCCAGTCCTGCTCAGGGTGCTGTCAGGAGCAGTCCCATGGAAATACAGTTTGGGATCTCTTAATTAAGGAAGCAGAACTTGGTTCTTGGATGATGATCCACTGATGGTCCTGACAGAACACTCTTCTTTATTGAAGCGCTGCATTCCTTGGGCTGCCTAAAGCTTTAACAGGAAGTGCTGTAGAAATAGAAACATCATTTATACATCTCCACTTCAGCATTCTCAGTTTCAGGTGGTTTTCCTAGTGTACTAATCCTACCAGTATCAAAACTTACATTTCTCAGATTTTTTCAGCTCCCTTGGAACCTTCTTTTTATTACTTCTTCTGACTACACAGGTATGTCAGTCAAGTGAGATGGATCAAAAATCAAACTATGGAGACCTTCCTATTTCAAGGTAGTGCTTGTCAGGCATAATGTGTTGGTTTTTTTTCTGTGTTATCGGCAATGTTTTTATGGCAAATTGTGAAAACTCATAGGTTTGTGATGGATAGGTGGCTTTACCAGGTGAGTTCACCCAATTCCTAACTGAAACTTATTCATGAAGAAAGTCTTACTGACTTTACCAATAGAAAATCACCTCTGTAGAGAGTATAAATTATGGTTCCATGAGACATATTGGATTTTGTTGTTATTGATCTGATGAAAACCTGTATTGATCTTCTGCTATTTCTGTTTTAGCTGAAGAAAAACTGTGCACTTTATGCTCAGAAGGATCCAAGAATAAAGGAAACTTGGAAATTAAAATGAAAGAAAGGTAATAAATCCAAAGTTTTTGCCATTACATTAATTGTAATTAAATTGTGGTTGGTAAATATGCCTTTTGTTCTTCCTAGAAATAGCAAGCTGGGGCACGTGCTGACATGCAGCTTGTGCTATATCTGAAGAGTGAAATTCTGTTCATTTCAAGCTGCTGTTCCTGACTTTTACTGGTACAAAATGAGATTTATAAAAGCTCCATAACACCAAAGTAAATGTGAGGCTGTTTGTTACTCATGAGGAACAAGACTGCATAAAAATTCACCTTAATTTTGTTGGTGCTTATTAATTTTATTTTGTTTTGCTTCTGGGGCCCACGTTAATCTGTTACAGAAATCCTAGTGTTTCCTTCATCTTCTCCTCAAAAATTAAGAGTTATATTTCCTTTTCTGCTTTTATACCTGCTCTCTGTTGATGTATAAAAGAGAAAAAAGCGTTGTTTCTTCTGTTCCTCTGTGAATGCTTCTTAGAGAAAGAGGTTTACTACCTAAGTGAAGAGCTCTAAAATTGTGTGTTTAAAAGTTTTACTTTTGATAGTACTAGAAGAGAGTAAGCTGGCCAAAAAACCCCAAATTAGTTACCCACTTCCAAAATCCCACTTTTTAATTATGTTTGAGATGAAGTGAAGGGATAAGAGAATATGGTATTGATAGTATGGATTATATCTGCTAGGTATATTTTGCTTTTTAATAGATATTCTTAGATATTCAAACATGGCAGCTTGCCAACATATTCACTTCTTGATGACATCAGTGGTAACAAAAGGCCCATAGTGCATTATTTATTTGGTCTGTTGACAAAACTGATTACTTGGAATAATACCACTGAGTTTGTCTCATACTGTGAATCCCATCTTAATAAAATATCTCTTCAAGGAATAGGTGAGGTGAAAGTCACATGTTCCTTCTTGGAATGTTTGCAAGCTTTCACATCCTTAAGAAAATATTTTCTCCATCACATCAAGTAAGTCTTTTTGCACAGTAGGTGCCAGCTTTGAACTCAAAAAGAGAGTAGTAAGTAGATAGTGTGAAACTTAAGTATTTTTGTCTCCAGCACTGTATTCCTCTTTAAGACTGTGCTGTGCCCCTTGCAGGGCTTTGCCTACATCTCCTTTAGGTGTGGCAGTCTGGAGAGGGGAATGCTCAGTGCCACAGGCTCAGGGTTGGTCTGTCCATGTCTCAAGGGATTTAGCCCTTTAGTCCTCGGGACCAGCTTCCCTCTAGTGGTTGGGATGCATCTTTTGGTGGGCTTGATCCAAAACAAATCCAATTTGCATTTTTCCAGAGTACTCCACACGTGCAAGGCCTGTCAGCCCAGCACCTCAGTGAGTATTTGGAATGTGGATGGATATTGTTTCTGCTTTAGGGATGGAGGAGCAGAAAGTCAAACTGTCCTGCCACCCCACAGTGGGTCAGAAAGAGAAACCTGAATCCCGTTTTCCTGCTCAGTGGCTTCTGAGTAGTCACTGCATCCACCACCTTAAACTTTGTACACCAGGCCCCTGCTCATTATAGAGGAAATTCCTAACCCTGGTCCCTGTCTCCCCTTTCCCCCACAGGTGTTAGACCCATTCCTGAGAAGGAAACAGCAAAAGAAAGGAATATTTTAAATCCTAAAACACTCTGGATGTCTGTGAGTGAGACAATATTAATTATACATGTAGCTGTGTGTTTAGAAACTCAATAAAACTCTGCCATTTCTCAGTGATCCAGAAGAACAGCTTGTTCTGTAAAAGGCATTTTCTAACTATAGACAGGTATCAATTCCATTATTGACTGGATTGATTCCTTCCCCTGCTAATGCATCTGCTGTCCTGATAAGGTGACTCTGACCTGCAATTTCTCTTCTTTGGTGGAGGGGGTGAAGAAAAGTGGTGTTTTTTCAGGGTGCTGTCAATGTACAGGAGCTGCTCATCGGTGCTTTGAAACATCAGTTGTGAAAAAAACTGATCATCCCCAAAGTTCCCTCAGTTCTGGTCACTTAAGCAACACACCACTCTATTCTATTTCATCCAACAGCCAGATACATTAAGATAATGAAAGCAGTCAGTCTTGGATACTCCCTGATGTTATTTTTGTCTCTGACTACAAAATTTCATTTATTCAAAAGCTGACAAGTTTTATGTCTTTGTGGGGATCCCCCCCACTGGAATGAACTCCAGGTTCCCCTTGCCTGGGAAACATTTGCCAGAACTGCTGATGTGATTAAGCAGTTGGGAGGAACTCCAGTGCAGGTGAATTCCAATCTTTGGAATTCCTTGAGGGAATGGTTGGAGTGAGTGTGAAGTCAGTCTTGGTTTTTTTTAAACATGGTTTAAATATTTTTTTTTATTTTAAAGGATTCCAGAGTTTTGAAGATGCTTGTAAATCATCCCAGCAGGAATATTAAGCATCACAGTCTTAAGAGCATTCTCTTGGCCAGAATATTCCCCTACAGCTCTGGGGAAGAGGAAAGTTGGGAAAGAATGCTAATGGAGAGACAAGAAGTGAAGAGCTGCAGCCTCCAGCAGCCTCAGCGGAGAGGCACAGAGAGCTCTGAGTGTGAAACTTTGCCGCAGATCTGGAGAAAGATGGATCTGCTCTGTATCTCTCACAGCTGGGGGAGGCACTCAGCCTTTGGACATGGAGAGTGCTGTGGCTGCCAGCAGCTCGCTGCTTCAGGATGGAATCAGCTCTGCACTCGGGCAGAGCCAGGGCTGGTGAAACACAGATGGGATGTCATTAACATTAATGGACTGGCTAAGGAAGAGTTCTGCATGCTGACAAGATAATGTACAGCTTTAATATAGCAAATTTCTACAGCTGGTGGGGACTCTGGTGCCTTCCTTGTGGAACGTGCCCAGCTATAACATTTATTTTCACTGTTTAAAATGAGTCCTGAGGAAGATGTGGGTGAGATCCTGTTCCCTGTTTCCATCAAAGCACCTGCTTCTCTGACACGGACCTGACCTCCCACCTCACTTTTTCAAATGATTGCTCAGACTCCTTCTGCTGAGCAGAAAACATTTAAACTGTTGTTCAAAATGAACGCTTATCAGGTGGTGTCTTTCCCCCTTCCCAGAGCAGAGCATCAATTAAATTGGAGGACTCAAGGGCGTGTTTGGAAGGGATTCTGGATGGAGAGGAAGTGCAAACCCAGAGGACCAACATGAAATGCAGCCAGATGTTCTTCTGAAATGGAAGAGTTAAAAACCCAAGCTGAAAAGGACAAAGAAAGGTAAAAAAGGAGAAATCTTGACTCTGGAAAACAAGAAGCTGCTTATCAGAGGAGATGTGGATGTGTGATGCCAGGGTGGGGCAGTTTTCTCTCCAGTTCCCGTGCTTCCTCTGAGGTGTTTTGACTTTTGAAATATAAGAAAGAAAAGTGACTTGTTTGTTTGTTTCCTGCACCGGGAAAGATGGAATAGGAAGAGGGGACAGATTTTGCACCATTCATGTTGCAGGAGTAGAGGAATTCTCTTACTGTCCGTTGATATTCAAAACAGCCTGAAATGGCTTTTTAGCTTTTTACTGGGAAAACTAACAGGGAAATCAAAGGACCATATTAATTAGGAAAGAAGCAAGAAGCCTCAATATGAATTTTGTGTTTGTTTGGTGTGAAGAGCAGCACTATATTGGTGGTGGCAGTGAAGATGAGTTCTGGAGATGCAGGTAAGATATCTTAATGCTTCCATGCTCTCCAGGGATGTCAGTTTGCAGATCACAATTCTGGTCTGGGGCTAAGGGGAATGGATAGATTAAAAAAAACCCCAAACTCTAACATGTCAGATCCTGAGAACTGAGCTGTAATTCCTGTGGAGTCAGTGGTAGGGATCTTCCTGGGAATAAGTGCTTGGAAATGTACTGTTAAGTGCTTTTCTGCCGCACATCCTCCTCCTATGAAGCTGGGATCCAGGCCTGATCGACAAACAGCTGGTCACTGAACATCTGCCCCAGTGCAAAATGAACAAGTTTATCCAGAGAGCTCAGATGCTCCAACAAGTCAGCCTCATTTTCCTGACCTGCAGAGCTTTCCAGCGCTCTGGAGCACTGGAACATGGTTGGAATTGTGCTCTAGAAAAAATGTTACCCCTGCAGCAGCTCTGTTAACCTCTAGCAAGTCCCTTGAAACCTGCAGTGCTGGCCCAGGCAAACAAAGCACAAGCTGCTGTAGCACATTTGTGCCAGGGTTTCCTGATTCCAAGAGCAGTCAGATATGGCCTAAAATGAACCATTGTTGTAACAATGACAAGAGAGGCTGGGGTGAAAATCATGTTATTTCCTTTGGAAAGAAAAGAGTTCTATTTTTAACTATTTCCCCCTTAATCTTACTATTTTGTTCTACCAGTGTTTATAGTAGAGAGTACAATACCTCTTGTTGTGATTGTTCTTTGTGTGACTGGGGTATAAGTTGATATTCTGCAGCAAATTGTCTGGAATACAGAGTCCAAAGAGATTATGCTGCAGGAAGTTCTAAAAAAAACCCCAAACCCTTACACAATCCCCCACTCACTCCCTCCAAAAAGCCATAACCCAAACAAATAAAAACCCTAAAAGACTGTCATAGCTCCAAAATAACTGTAAAAAATGTGTGCTAGGCTTAAAACAGAAGTCTGGGGGAAATGATTGTCAGATCCCTCAGTGTATTTGAGAACTGATTTATGTACATTAAACAGAAAATAAGAAACACACACTTGGGCTGTGCTTGTGTGTTCTCACTGAGATAAATGAACAGCTCCTCTCCTTCTTTGCTTCCCCATCTTTATTAGCAGTCATCTGATCTTCCCTCCCCTTCTGCATCCACCAATCCTCACCAAAATGAGAAAAGAAGAAAGAAAGAAACAGAAAGAACTTCTGTTGTGGTTTGGAGTGTTTTCCTGAGATTATTTCTACTATTTCAGCAAGCTCAGTAGAGTTACTGAATGCTCAGAAAGACTTTTTGATCTGGACTGGACCAGCCTTGGACTCTTTTCAACAGTAAGTAGCCAGGAGAGAGGAGAGGGACTGCTCCCTGTCACCTGAAACAAACTTTCAATTAATTTCAAACAGTTCTTTGAAACCACACACTGGTAAAGGATAAAAAAATTCACAGGTACTTTATCAAGTACGTCCTTCTGCCTCAGCCCTTTGTTCTCATTTATGTATCCACAGCCATCTATGCACAAATTACAAATAATTTATCAGGTTATAATCTTTTCCATATTTTGCAGAATGCTGCTTGAAGGAAGCAGCAGAGCTGGAGGCTTGTGTTGAGTGGGTGATGTATGAAAGGGGCTTTTGGCAGTGAGTTAGAATGGAACACAGCTCACAAATAAAAGGGAAGCAGATTTTCAGCATTTCTCTGCCATTGTTTAGATAATGTGTTTTACTGAGGTTTTGATAAAACTGGGATTTAAAGAAAAATCCCCAAATCTAACCCCATCATGGAAACTACCTGCTTCTTGCAAGGTGATTTGCCTAAGCAGACAAATTGCAATGTGCAGCTTCTTTGGGTAATTTTGTGCTCTGATCTGAGAAACCTTCAGGCATCTCATCTACAGACTTGAGTCTTTTATCCTATTACTTGGCCCTTCCAGAATTTCTTTTGCTTGAGGAATTCAAAGCTTTTTACAGACTTTGTAGAGTTTTCTTTGTCAAGACACAAGACTTGTGAGAACAGGGTGGAAAGTAGGGAGAGTGCTGGAAGGTCCCTAGGTACCTGGATGTTCCCCTCATGGTTTTCCTGCCCCTTCAGCTGCCAGCAGTAGCAGGGAATGGAAATTCTTTTGGGATGCGGCAACTCTGACTCGAAAAGAAGAGTTCTATTCCACAGAACCATCTTCCAGGGTGAATTTTATTTTCATTTAGTGTTAGATCGAGTGCAGTCACAGGTAACCAGTGCAGCATTCAGCTGTGTGCCCTCAAATGGATTTTGGAATTTTCCACATTTTGGAAGTGTTGGCTCTGCCTTAGGGTGGGAGTGCAGAGAGTTGAGTTGGGTGTGGTGCTGCCAGCAAGGTGTCTGAGAGAGAACTGACTGTTGCATAAAAATGAACAGCTTTTTCCTAGTTACCCTTTACACAAAGTTGAATACTACCCAGGAGTTGTGTGGCTGGTTGGAAACTGAGGGCTTTTTCTGGGCAACACTGAGCTGCCTTTCAGTGGGAAAGGGAGGAGAGGGAGCTGTGGGAACAGGAGGGGCTGTGTGCCAGTTCTCAGGGTCAGGAACAAGCTGGAGCAGGCAAACAGGTACCCAGCCAGCTCCACGAGCAGAGTTAAACTCAGCCTCAGCTTGTTAGGCCTGAATTAAATCAGCATTAGCAGAGTACCAGGAGAAGGAAGGCTTCACCCAGGAATAAGCTGTGGGTCTCGTTAACAAGCAAGGGATATAGGGAACTCTCACTGCCCTGGGGAGTCTCACAGCTTTCAGTATCACAAACTTTATGAACACATTGATAGGTTAGGGTTATTCCATTTGTTAGGAGTGTTTTGCAGTGGCACCACGAACAGCCTGTGTGTGTCAGTCAGGTGAGCTGCAGCACATTGGGCCAGAATTCTGCTGTGCAATGTTTTTGGTTAGAAAACTCCGAGTTCAAAACCCCAAACTGGTCCCTTTCAAGTGCTGTTGCCTCACACTCAGCTGTTTGTGTGGCCCCCAGTGTCAGATGTGAGTAGCTGGGATGGTGCCCTTGGCAGTTCCAGTGCCTTGGGGATAAAAGTGTTACAGGATGGAGCTCCCTAGAGCAGAGCTTAATCACAATGACACACACTAAAAACTGATTTTTTTTGCTTTTACTACTTTTTACAAGCATAATTTGTGTGTCTTTTACCCATGTTAGAAAATGTGGGATGGCACAGAACACACATTAAAAAGTGTGCAGCAAGTTAACCTGACAACCAGGTACACCTACAAGTGTGGAAAGCTGTGCCTGAAATCATCTGAATAATTTGGTTTGTAACAATTCATTATCCTGGCAACCAGAATTTGCTGGCTGTGTTGGTAGTGTGGTTGTTAGAGCTAATCAGCAACCTGCCTAATCTTACTAACCTTCTTATTGTAACCTGCCTAACTATTGTGTAATCTGCTTATGGCACTAAGCCCTGACTATTAGTAGCAAGTTTAGAGCTGTACAGGTGCAAATATTCTTGTTTTCAGTCCTGTTGACAACTGACTTTCACGGTGTTTGTGCTGGTGAAATTAAACATGGTCTCACAGTGTTAATTATCAGAAAATAAGATTATTTCTTGCTTGTTCACATCTGCCTCTGTGCTAAAGCCACAGAAGCATGTGGGGGATTGTTCCACTGGCTAATCCTGGGATGCAATTCCGTGGGACACAGATCATAACTGGCCAGAAGGGATGGGGGATGTCCTGCTGTCCCTGTCACCTCCTGACCTTCAACCCCTACGAGTCTCTTCATGTCTGGGTGCTTTGCCTTGTCCCTGGCACCCCTGATTTCTCTGCTCCATCAGATTGCTGTGATTTCAGTATTCAGGAGAGACAGGAATTTTTCTGGTATTTTTAAGTCTTGGTTCATTCCTCAAATACCTGGAATTCCGATTGAAGAAAGAAGCAATTTTGAGTTTTGCTGGCATATGAAGGGTTTTTGTTTGTTTTTTTTTTCCTAGAGTCAGGTAATTACCAAAAGAGATGCAAAACTATAATTCCACTGAAGGGTGAGGAGGACAGACAACAAACTATTTTTAATTTTATCTCATTATATCTAATTTACCTGATTTCATTATTTTATTGTTTGTAAGCCAGCAGCTGCCATATCTTACAATAATGGACCAGACAGTATTTCTGGAGAAATGTATTCTGTATACAAAACTCATGTTTGTCTTCAAGCTGTGGGCAAAGGGACAGACACACTGTTAGAAATAATTTTTAATAATATATCTTGATCTTTAGAGTGCCTATTATCTGCCAAGCTCAGGCAAATGTTTTGCTTGCTGCCATTAGAGAAGCCTTGAGGATTCTACATGAGACCATAATTCATTCCAAAACAGGGATGGCTTTAAACATTTTCTTCGAGAATTTGAATTCTTTTGTTATTCTCCTTATCTGGAACAGCTGTAAAAGGTAATGATGTAATAATTTTTTCCTCAAAGGAAAAGAGAATGCAACCTGCTTGGTGTTGTGATAACTACGTACAGGAGGGGATGGTTTCTAGAGGAAGCAATATTGTAAATACAGAAAATGCTTCAAAAAGCCCAATATCCCAAACTTCTGGCTTCTTATTTCAGAATATAAATGTAATTCTTATATAGAAACACTATTCTTGCACTTCAAAATTATTTCATACTACAGTTCACATGCAAAGTTACCCCCTTCTTCCCATGTGGTATTTTTAATCGTTTTTTCAGATACACCTTTCTCATTTTCTTTGCAAATTTTTGAGCGTGTTCCTACTTTTGTGCTGTGGCCATTAATTAAAATATTAAAGACAGAATATTCAATAATCTGTGAGAAACTTTCCTATTCCTCTCCCTCCTGCTAGGTGGCTTCCTTGAAAGCTTAACTCATCAGCATTTCTCCTCTAATGAGCTTTGTGCCTTAAAATGCTTTATTACATCACCTTTGGATTTTGATTTTCATGTTGAACTTTGGGATTTTTTTTCTTTAAATGTAATTTTGGGGATTTTTCCAGTGCTCTCATCCTGTTAGTTATTCTGGTTAAATCTAGTTAAATCTTTCTCCTTGCACAAGAAAAAAAAGGAAAAAAAGAGGTCAAATCATGACTTGGTTTTTAGGCCAGAATATTTTTCATCTCCTGACAGGTGTATGTGGCTGTTCTTTGTTTGAAATACTTTTTACTGCTGTACTTTTATTCACAAAGTTTAATTCACCCTGACCGTCTGTCTCCATTTCTGTTCTGTCATCTCTGATTTTTCTTTGCTTTTTAATTCCTTATTGGAATGTTTATCCCTTTATGTTTGTAATGCAATTTCTGAACAGTTTTTTTGACTTTAAATCTCATTATCCTCCCCTTCTGAAAAGCTTTGCTGCTCCAAGTGATTTCCATAAGTGGTTCTTTTAGTACCTCAAGGTCTGATCTCCCATTCATGAGGATCTTTCTTTTCCTACAAAAAGGTTGGTTTCTTTAAGATCTTTTCCTAGTATTTTATGTCCTAGAAATGCTTCCTGGAAATCTTGGGAAACCACAATCAATTGGATCTCCTTAGTCCACACAATTCTGTTTTTCTTTTCCAGAAATGCTAAAAAAGCTGAGGCATAACTTCCAAAAGCTGTCCTAACTCTTCCTGTTTATGTAATATTTATCATGTTCATTAATTCTGTTATTATTTAGGTTTATATTTAAAATATTTAAAAATTTGGTGACAATGTAAATTGTACACCGGTTCCCAACTGTGCTGGTTTTGCTAAACCCACTACACCAACTCCTAAAACCTTAAAAATGCATCAGTTTTGCTGCTTTAAGTTCAGAGGAATTTTAGTGGTATTTTTAATCCCTATCTTAGTAGTTCCACAATTACATATTTGTTCTTTGAGAACACTTAGACTGCTGTCAAATCTTAGAAACAGGTTTGACTTTTTTTCCCCTTTGAAATCACTTCAAACTATCAGGGAAAAAAAAACCCCATAACTTAAGAGCTCCTCTGCCTTCTTTCAGAAAAGGATTTGATTTCCTAAAGAGACACCAGTCATATGTGATTGGTAATTTTACAACTCTTCAGAATTACAGAATACTGACAACCACAAGCAAACTTCCTTGTGGAATGAGAATTAATATTTTCACAGACATTTTATTCAAGTTTTAAAAAAAAAAGTTTCAAATTCACATTTAGTTATGTTCACGCTTCATAAATAATTAAAAGTAAAAATGCTTAAAAAACTACCAAACATGGAGAAACCGTGTGACATAATAAGGAAGAAAAATAAAAACAGATTTTTAGCAAGAAAGTCAGTAATAGTAGGAGAAGTACTACTGATATAAGAAAAAAAACAAATCCCAAACATTTTTTGTGAGTTTTTTTGTGGAATAGCTGAAGTCCTGAGTAGCCAGCAAGTAAGAAGAAGTATTAAAGCACTTCCTTGCATAGTTTCATACAACTAGAGTTACCTGAGGTAAAAAGATTCCCCTTTTCCAGGGATAAAATGGCAATTCCTGCTCCAAAACCTCCCCTGGCTTTGCCTCACTACTGGCCAGTCCCTGAAAGAAGCAGGCACTCATATTCAGGCAGAGACAGCAAATACAACTTTGCACCAAAGTGGACACAAAGGTATTTAATTAGGGCAAGACTACTGGGTCTTGGTTTTTAATTTATATTTTTTATTATTATTTTATTAATCTCTTTGCAGGTGTTTCATATGAGGTTTTTGCTCTGGTTTGTGGGTGGAGGCTTTTTTCTCTCAGTTTCTCTCAGTTTCCATGAAAATTTTGTCTATAAGTTGTTTTTTTTTGATGACATGTAAGAATTAAGCACCTGATGGCCATTAATTTTCTCTGAAAATTGAAACCATACCCTGAATTTATTCCTTTCTTTCTTTAAATCCCATTCGGTAATTCATGTTACTTTGACAAGCTGCTTTGAGTTTTAAAAGGTTTTTCTGTCCCAAGAACAGAAAATTCACTTATCTCAAAAATATATTATCTATGAGCAATAATGTTAACCTTTTACTATAAATCAAATTTATTTTAAAATCTGAGCCCTTAGTAGTTACACAGCACACTGTGTAATTTATTATTAAGCAATGAGGTTGCAGCTCATTTTAAGAAGAGATGCACTGATGTCTCAGAAGAGTGCAACAAAGAAGGTTAATACAAAACTAAATTATTTTCTTGGTGAAAACTACTAACCTGAGCTTTCTTACTGGAAAACAAATGGAATTCCTGCACTGACAGGGTTTTTTAAGCTAAGAGGTAAAAATTCACAGAATTTTGGATGTGTAGCAAAGCACCAAGTTTTTCTCCCAGGCAGCAGTGGGAGAGGTTCCCGAGTTCCAGCTCCTCCTGTCACTCCCCTTCCTCATCGCTGGGCTTCCCCTCGAAATCATCGCTCTCATACTCCTCATCCTCATACTGGAAGGCACCCTCAGCTTCAGGGTCTGACTGAGCTGCTTCATCGTGCTCGTGGGACCTGCCAGACCCAGAGCTGGCTCTGGACTCATCCTCCTCCTCCTCCTCCTCCTCCTCCTCTTCCTCTTCCTCCTGGGAATGGCCCCGGGATGGGCCCGGGTTTGCTTCCTCTTCTTCCTCCTCCTGGGAATGGTCAAGATTCAGGCCTGCTTTAGCTTCTTCCTCCTCCTCCTCCTCTTCCTCCTGGGAGTAGCCAAGTGACAGGTCTGCCTTGTCTTCTTCCTCCTCCTCCTCCTCTTCCTGCTGGGAATGACCAAGTGATGGGCCTGACTTTGCTTCCTCATCCCCATCCTCCCTGTGCCAGCTGGATTCAGGCTCCAGGACATCAGGGCTGGCTCTGGCCTCGTCCCCATCCTCCAGGTCACTGCCCTGCTCATCTGGGGTGGAGGTTTTGACACCTTTTCCCTTCTCTTCCTCCTCCTCCTCCTCCCAGGACTGCTCAGACTGGGGGCTGTCACCAGCTGCTTCCTCAAAGGATTTCCTTTTTTTCTTTTTAACCTTGATGATGCTGAAAAGACAAATTGCATGTGGGGTTTTATTTTGGGAAGATGCTTTCCAGGAGGTGTTAAACCACCTTTATGTAATCCTGGATAAAGCCTGGTAGTCTTGGCTGGGGTGGAACTGGGAAAAGGGAAGGGGGGACACAAGAGTCTCTTTTTATGCTAGAAAGTAACTCATCAATATTATTTATATATTCCTTTTCTCTTTTTTTTTTTTTTTTTTAATTTCTGCTTCCTTTTAAATCATAACACCCAATAGATACTAAAAACTATTTTTAATAAGGTTCATTTAAAAAATTTAAAATTTAAAGGTGGTGACTTACAGCAACCTGCCAGAATTTTTGATGAAAGGAACAAACAAGAAATGTTTC
Source organism: Pseudopodoces humilis (assembly GCF_049639895.1). Lineage (NCBI taxonomy): Eukaryota > Metazoa > Chordata > Aves > Passeriformes > Paridae > Pseudopodoces > Pseudopodoces humilis. The sequence continues at coordinate 3,580,266 of NC_142202.1, forward strand.
TCTTCATTTTTCTTTGAAGTGCATTACATAACATAACATAACCAGCTTGGTTAAGCAGCTCTCCTCTGTTTTACAAAATAATATTTAATTCAGGAAGAACAGTCAAAAATACATACTAATGCTAACATACCATATAGTCAAATAATTCCATGGGAAATACTGAAAATCATTAAAAAACCCTTAAATCTACACATGAAAAATTTTCCAGTTATTAGATATGTAGTGGGTAAAAAGAGAAAAGCCTTCACTCATCTGTACCTTTGTCTGACAGCCACGGAGGTAAAATCTCTAGGAGTGGAGAATTGCAGTGATTTGGCTGCTCCTCCTTTCTTTGAAACAAACTCTGGGCAGATCCCCAGTGCTTTCAGTCTGTTTGAATAGTACTTTTCTGCAGCTATTCTGGCATTTTTCTGTAAAAAAAACCCACAATGGTTAACTGTTATCTTTTGCATTAAATGCCTGGCTTTTGGTACTTTTATTTATATGAATCCTCTGATTCATTAATTGCAGCTGACAAGTGGAAATGATCATTCACTGCAGGTAAGAATGGAAAACAATACTTGAAAATTTTACACCAGATTTTACTTTTCTGTACCAGCAGTGTTTGGTTGTGGTCAGAGTTATTCATGTTGTAAGTGAACCTGACACATTTACAACAATTCTCTGTTCCCTGTCCAAGCATATCTCAAAAATTACTGATACTTATATGGAGATGGGGCGACAGAGATTGAAATGGAGAAATACTGCCCTGAAAAGTGTTTTTTAAGTATCTTCTAAAAATGTCAGACTACAAATGTCTTTTTCAGTATCACTCCAGATTAATTAGTAGTTCAGAAACAAGGCAACCTGAGTGACTCTTTCAAAAAGCAGTGGCATTTGTTTCACTCTTTCTTCCATTTCTCGCAATTCCTTCAAATATTCCCGCCTTCTCTGCTTCTCATTGTTCCTAAAGGAACAGAGTATGAGAGAAATCATTATTAATTTATAGTACAAGGAGTAATTTTGTACAGCAGTTAAATTGCTCGTAACAAATTGAATCTTGTCATACTTCAAGATACATAAAAGGTCCTGAACAATTCATCTCTGAAGGAGTAACTTTGACTAAGCAGAGGCAGGTCCTGGCTACTGGAGTTAAATAGAGGCTGAGTTCGGATTCTGGGGGATTTTTGGTAAAAAAATTTGGATACTTAGGGTTTTTTCCATGCTGATTTCATATAGATCTTCCAGCTGTTCTATGCAAAATTAAACAGAATACACCATAGGAGAATAAGAGCATTAAATAAAAATCAGTATTTTTAAAGTCTGATGATGAGAATTTTGCTGCTTTAGCAGTTGATCCATCAGAGAGAGGTGGCCACGTTCTGGATCATGGAACACTTTTTCCCTGAATCGGTTTGTCAAGGACCCAGTCAATAGAGCAGGATAATGAACCTGTTGATTCTTAATTGAAATGATCTCTGGGATCACAGGGAGGACTGGATGATCCAGGTGGAATGGGCTGTAACCCTTCCTCAGCGGGGGACAGGCAGCCCTGTGACGTGCCTCTGAACTGGGCACATCTGGCATTGCAGGTCAGGCACTTCAGGGCGAGGATGAGATCAAGGGGTGGCATTTTACACTTCTGCTTCCTCCAGCCTCTCTCCCTGACCATCTCTGAACACTTCACCACGTTGGGAAATGAACTTCTATGTTGCTCCTTGCTTTGAAAGAGCACTGCCACTGACAGTGGTTACTTATTGCCCAGCTGTGCTGAAATGAGCATTATCAAGTTAAACACTTGCACCAGGGGAGTCACCTGGCTTTTTACACCCAAACAAGAGCTCCTGAAATCTGATTAAACTGAGCACTGCAATGTGAAATTTGCTGTTGAACAAACTCCAATCACATCTGCAGTCACCTACTGTCTCTTTAAATTCTCCACCTGCTCTGACTCCTGTTGTTTTCTGCTTCAGTCCCAGAGTCAGCAAATCACGTGCTCGAGGACATACGGATTATAAAGCTCCTGTTATTAAGAGTATGCCAGGCTACTGGAAATTAGGATTTGTGCTTGCTGCCCAGGCATGAAGCAACAGGGGCAGAGCAGTCAGTGCCTCTCACCATCCCCACATAACAGCACCTTAAATTGACAATACTGCAGCAGCACCACCATGCCAGGCCAGATCACAAACCTCACTAAAGGCTTCTTCAAACAGGATTAATTTTTTTTAGGATTAGAAAAGCAGATGGGGTTAAATTAGTGTCCTGGGGTGACTTTATGATACTGGTATCCCCAATCGTCTGGTTTATGTTATATATTAAGTTCTGCACCTTTAAGACTGGCTTTGAGAGCAAGAGAGGGGGAAGAAGAAGCGCGCAGTTTGTGTTAAGGAAAAACATCACTCCCACACATCCCGCTCCTGGACTGTGGTGTCTGCAGCACGGACAGACAGCGGGACACAGCTTCTCTCTGGGTTTTAGTTAATTTTAGCTAGCTGAGGCAGAGGAGTTCCCTGGACCTTTGTTTTTTTCCAATTTTCTTGGATCTGTGCAAGCCTGCTCTGGACTGAACACCCAGCTAAACCCCGGGAGCTCACGCCTGTGGCCCACCGGGGCCTGGGCCTCGGCACTTTCCAGCGCCGGAGGGACTGATAAGAACCTGAGCAAGCTGAGCTACACCACATGGAAAGGACTTTTTCTTCCTAGATTTGCCATCCCATCGAACAGCAAGAGGTTTTATTATTTAATATTACTCAATTTCTGTTAAATAAACAGCTTTTTCCACTTCTCTCCAAGGAATTTTTTTTGGAGTTTTCCTTCCTAATTTGCCCTAAACTAGGACAGTTAGCCCCAAACATGAGGCCAAGCAGCAGTCATGGGGTTAGAGCTGTGTCAGAGCTGGAGCCATCTGGAGTGGCAGCTTACAACACTCTGAGAATACCCTGGTGTTCCTCCCTGGGGGCTCAGTCACACACAAACAGCCTTTGCCACTGCATCTCTACTCCAGGGAACCTTGGATCCCATTCCTCCTGAACACCAGCAGCTCCTTCAGTCCCTGCTGTTACACTGTGAAGTTAAAATATTCCTGCTTTAATTTCCCTCTTCAGTGGGGACCTGCTCTGAAGTGCAAAGAACAAAGAAGTGAATTGTTAAATGTTCACCGCGGCATCGAATCTGTGCAGTATCCAGCTCTGCATGGATATTCTGTATCCACACTGTTCCCTTTCCTCTTGATTTTTATAACCTTTTCCTCTTTAGCTGATACATCAATGGAGAAAACACAGGACTCTCCTGTTACTGATCTATAATTATCTAATGTGGAATATATATATTTCTACCTGCTATATATTTCTATACTCTGAGTTCAATTGGAGCAACAATTTCCCAGCTGAAATGCTAAATTTGGCCACTTTTTAACCAGCTGCTTGCACCATGTTTAATTTACCACGTGTAAGTATCTAAAGTTAGACTATGCTATTTTTTTACACGTTGTGCATTTAACATACAGTGCAATCCCAAACCTCTCCTTCTCACTGCTGAACGAGGTGTTCAGGATTCAGGGGAATGCAACAAAATACCTGAGTGTTTTTAAGCTGGATTTAGACATCTGAGCTAGGCTCTGATGTGGGTCATTGGCCTCAGCCCGAGCCATCACAATTTTCTGGAATTTTTTCGTTCTTTCTTTCTGCTTGGTTCTGTTCCTTTTTTGTTGTTCTTCCAGCTTTCTCTTTTCCTCAAGGGAATTCCTAGTGGGGAAAATAAACTAAGGCTGAATTAATTTTAAATCTAGAGCAAGACTTCAAAGGAAGCTTTGGCAACGATGATTCCAAAGAGAAAAACAGGGTGAAAACAGGGTTGCTATGAGAGGACACAAGGTATGTGCCATTTTAAGGGATTCAGGATATCCTGGGAAACAGCAGTCATTTGTCTTCTTCTTAGGGACACGCTGACAAAAATGCACTAGTGTTCCTTTAACAATAATAAATACTAATTAAGCCCTGTATTTAAATATTTTAAGATTTCTTTTATAAGCTTTTATATTAGTAAATTAAATCCTATATTCACCGCATGGAAGAATTAACTACATATGTAGAAGTATCAAAAATAACACCGAATAAAATACCAAATATATACTAATACCATGAAACCCCCCTAGTTTTCATGTACATAGAAAGGAGAGCATCTCTAAGCAGTCACCTTATGGCTTGTAGCCGTTGTCTCGTGGATTCAGTGTTTTTGGGAGATTTGGATTTTCCTCCCAAGAGAAATGGGTTTGCCCCTGACTGCCCCATCTGAGGTTTCCGTCTCGGAGAGGCAAATGGCCACCGTGTCTCCTTCAATTTTTCTTCATCCTCTTGAATGTCCTTCAAGATCTTGTCCTTTTTTGAGGGAATGTACGAAGTACAAAGGTCGAAAGGCTCACAGACCGTGAGAGGTTTCACTTTTTTTTTTTTCAGGAGGCGTTTCTGGAATTTCTCATGTAGGAGTTCAAAATCGGGAACGCTTGGTTTGACCTTGGGTTTGTGTTCTGGTCGCTTTGGTTCAGTGCTCTTGTGTTTCTTTTTTTTGTTGGTCTCTTTTAAGGCCAGTCTGCTGTTGGGTACAGATGAATTTTGCAGCAGCTCCTCAGCTCTCATCCTGATCCTGATTTCCCTGCAGAGCTCCTCCTCCTTTAGCCTGTCATTGAAATCCGGACTATAAACACATTTTGGGACTGGCTTCGCTCTGAACACTTTGGTTTTATTTTCAGGTAGGGAAATGTCTTTTAACTGCATTTTCCTGATTTCACTCCTTTGCCTCTCTCGCTCAATGAATTTGAACGGCTTTTGGGAAGCCAGGAGCTTGAGTTTGCACCTCTCCTTCACGGACCTCCTGCGCTCCTCGTTCCGCTGCACGATGTCGTGGTAGAGCGGCAGGAAGACGGCGGCGGGCACGGGATTGGCTCGGAATTTTTTCTGACACTCTGCTTCCTCCTCCAGCTGCTTCTTCAGTAAGTGATTTTCCAGCTCAATCTGTGACTTGGATTTGATGTTCTGCTCTTTCTTCTGAGCTTCTCTGATGGTCATCTGGAAAGGCTTGGGCACGGTGACTCTGGGGGACCACACTTTGTGTTTCCTGCGCACCTTCCTGCCTGTTGGTGAGCTGGGCAAGCTGTGCTTGCCACGGGAGATGTAGTCTTCCAGACAGAACCCATCCCACATTTTTTCAATCTGCTGCTTAGCAAATGAGGATGATCCAGTTTCACTGCCGTTTCCTTCAAAGGCTAATTCTTTATCAGACTCGTTGGATACGCTTGAGCCCAAGGGATCACTCAAGTCTGAGTCTGAAAAGGATTTGTGTAGGTTAAGAGGCTGATATGAACTCTTGTCCCAAGTTGGCCTTGAAAATAAAGGGGAAAAAAACAAACTTGGTTTGAGCTAGTCCAACATCGATGCAAAGCTGGTGACTTCCACCTAAGGAATCATCGTTAGAAACAAGAATGAGTGGCTGAGGGGGGAGAGAAGAGAAGAGAAGAGAAAAGAGCAGCTCACAGGGCACTCAGAGCAGATCCTGATCACCAAGTCAGCACCTCCTGATTGGGAAAGGCCCTGTGCTTTCCTAAATGTGCTGCCCAAACCCTGCTGCACACACACCTCTAAACCTCACAGACCATTAGCAAGGTAATCAGCATTTCTATCATCAAAACTGACTTTTCTCTGATTATGAGAGATGGGGAGTGTAACACTTTCCAGCCCAGAAACACACCCTGCTGTTTTACAGCTGCCTGCAAAGCATTTGGGAATCTTCAGCTAAAAAGTGCTCCCAAACTTACCTACAGCACTTAGGAGAGGCATCATTGCTCTTATCCAAGGTTTGTACTCCTTTTAAATACAGTTTGTTCTGATACATACTTTCCAGTTTTGCCATGGTCTCCATGTGGGCATTCTTCAACTCTTCCAGCTTCAAGTAATACTCTTGATTTGAATTGTACACTTTGGAAAAGTCTATCCACTCGTCACAGTCTCTCTTTGGAGGGCTGGTCTGCTCTCTGCTTGTATTTGAATCCAAGTCAAAGCCATCCTAGAACATATGTTTGTAATTTTTTTTTCTGCTAGAAGGAAGTGGAACAAGGTTCTTAATATTGCTTTATCTTAATTAAGTCTAATGAATGGTAAAGTAACACAAATAGAGATACCTGTAAACAAATGTTAATCATATTGCATGTTAATTTATATCCTAAGGGTCCTATTTAAAGCCTGTGAAATTTCCCTAGTCTGCCCTGTAATCAATATGTTTATAACAGGAAATATGATCAAAAGGACTTACCAAAAGAAAAAAATTAACTGTTTTGTAAAGTATAATTTTTCCTTGATTACTATGCAGCTCTAAAAATGCCTTTATTTACAGGCAAACAGAACCTTCTCTGCCTACTAGTTCCATAACCACTCTAAAAATAAGTCCTTAGAGATGTGGTGCATAAATGTTTATTCCATTTCCATAACTTACTGTGAAATGAGAGGGATTCTGCACAGCTTATATTTCCAATACTGTTTGGCAGTTTGCAGCTGTGTGCAATTAATATTCTTTAAGTATTTTTAAAGCTTACACAAGGCAGATAAGTTACTAAAGCCAGGTTAGTCAAGCATCACAAAAGCTTCATATTGTTCTTAGTAGCATGTTTTAAAAAGTCATTTTTAAAAATGTTTCTTTATAAAAAAATTAGAGTACTACTTTTCCACAGAGGGGTATTTTAGTAAGCTTTGACATTCCAACAAAACCATCTCATTTATGTTTTGTCAGGTTTTTACTGCAAAAATATCTTTAAATATTTTTTTCCCCAGCAGTGACCAAATGCAGTCGGAATTATGGGATCGAAGCAGCGAATTTAAAGAACCTCCAGCGCCAGCACCTTCCACCTCCCTGAATCTGCCGCTGCCACCAGCGTGTATAAACCCAGTTTCTTTTCTGGATCGCCGGAAGGACCCCGGTCCCTTTCCCGGTCCATTCCTCCATCTGCCGCGGTGCCACAAGCTCATTAGAGGATCTGCAGCAGGGCCATCTGTCAGGTGTCCCCGGTGTGTGTGCGTGTCCCTGGTGCCGCAGGGAGGCTGGGGGAGCGCGGAGACCCCTCTGCGGATCGGCTCCGGGTGCAGCCGCCGGCCCCGCGGCCCCGCGTTCCCCCCAGCCCCTCCCGGCCGTGCCCGCGGTACCTGCGCGGCTGCGGGCGGCGCTCCCCGCTCGTAGAGCGCGGCGGGGGCCCGTGTGCGGGGGTCGAGCGGCGTGCGGAGGCAGGAGGCGGCCAGGAGGGCGGCCCGGTGCGCCTCCTCCATGCCGGGCATCCCGGGCATCCCGCGGGGCCGGGAGCGCAGGCAGGGCCGGGGGCGGCTCCAGCTCCGCCCCCGCGGAGGCGGCCCCGGGGCGCGTTAACCGCCCGGCCCGAGCCGCCCCAGCCGGGCACGGCTGAGCCCAGCTGCTCCCCTCCCGCAGCCCCTGCGGGCTTTTGGGTACCTTTTTGCAGGATTTTAGTCGGAACCTCCAAGTCTCGCTGGCGAGACCGCGTTTTTTCCAAGCTCAAGTTATTAAAAGTTTCTGCCATCCTGAAGCTTGTACTTTAGGTAAGCAGTTGCAGGGCAAGGCTAAACCGGGATAAGTAGGAACATTCTGTCCTAGGAATATTCTATCCCAAACCAGGATAAGCAGGAACGTTCTGCTTCTACAAAGATGCATTAATGCTGTAACTATTTACTGTAGTTACAAATTCTTTTTGTGATGAAATCACACAGGATAGTTGTCATTTTTGTCAAGAATTGTACCTCAGTAATAATGGGGGATGAAAGATTTAATCATAGTACCTAAACTAAGAGATCATTGTTGGATGTGACCCTGTGGGGGTAAGGCACCATTTGCAATTTCAAACAATCAGTGAATAATTCATGCAGAGAATTAGTGCCTAAATCAATTGTCTAATTTATTAATTAGTAGTTGAGTTATTCTGTTTGTTCTGCTTAGCAAGTTACAACAACAGCAGCATGGTGGAAATTTACTCAAAAGCTCCAGCTCCAACCAATCGTGAATGGAAATGTGAGAAGAAATGGAAGAAACACTCCTTTAAACTTTAAGAGGAATGAGGTTGTTTCAGTATAGCAAGAACAGAGATGAAAGGGTTAATTAAAAATGTCAGGCTAAGCATTAGAAGTTGGGAAGCTAATTTGCATTATTAAATTACTTTTGACTTCTCAGCCAGCTTTGGGAAAACCCATTTATTCTGGGAGCAGGGGGAAGAAACCGTGAACACCCTTTGTAGGGCTCCGGATCATGTGATGGCATCAGGAATCCCTGCAGACATCAGGAAAGCAAGGAACGTGATGTGCTCCCACTGCAAAGATCCTCCTTACCTCTCCCCTGGCAGCACTGAGGACAGCAACACCACTCCCTCAGGGAAAGCTTTGGGAGAAGCAGCTCCAAGGGTGTTTTCGGAATGAATCACAGATGATTGGTTGCCTTAAACTTTTTAGCCATGGAGTGGAGAAAAGCCAATGAACCAAAATGTAACAAATTCAAACAAAATTATACAGCAAAGAGTCAGGTAGACTACTGCATGTTTATTGATAAAACAGCATTTTCTTTTTGAAAACAAACTGTTTTTAAAGTTAAACCTGATCAAAGTACATCAGTCTTGGTGGAGCTTAAGACATTCACACAGGTGCTTTTGGTGAGGAATCCATATTCCAGCTACAGGGCAGGAGCTCGAGGCCATGGTCCCCACCTCTCTGCTCAGCTTATCCTCGAGTGTTCACCTGCAGGGAGGACACACAGTCAGGCACAAGAAATCACAGGATACATCACAATTCCTTCTTTGTTTAAGGCTTTTAGTGACACTAATTCCTTGCTTTATGGTGCTGTATTTGTCATGGTTTAGGGACAAGTATTCATACTGTGTTTAATTTTAGCTGCCGTTATTAAAAGGCTGAATGGTCTCAAGTAGCACACAAACTGAGAATGCACAGTAACTGCATTCTGAAGCACAGCAAATGAATGACAATATCCTGGTGCTTGTGAAGGAAGGATAACCCAAACCACGATGCCAGCACCACTCACCACATCGTCAATCTTGAGAATGCTGCGCACGGTTTCTGTCGCCAGGGTCAGTGCACTCAAAGACACCAGCAGAGGCTGCACCACCAGCTCCTCCAGGATGTTGGAAATGCCACCCTAGGGGAACAAGGAGCCTTCACTTCGTGCAAGACAGACTACAGTCACATTTAGCATGTTTTCTTTCAGCAGAATCCTGAGGAAAGTCAACTCCTAGACTATCACAGGGCTTTCACCTGCAAGAGGGGGCCATTACAACACTCATCTTCTCTCCCCAAGCATTTGACATATCCAGTCAAAATGAGCCAACAGGAAAGGTCAACAGTGCCAATTGAGAAAAAGCTGTGGTGCTACTTCTGATTTATGACCACATTACACTGCAGATCCTACCGATGGATCTATTGTTGTAGCTGAAACACTTCTGTAAAGACATGAGATGTTTCTTGTCCTGTGGATACAGCATTTAGTATCTGGTACTATCAATGCTCAGGGTGAGCTCTTGTGAGAACAAGCTGTAATTTCCCTCTTTTAAGGAGGGGATTTCCCTAAATTTCCCCTAATGTTAGGGAGGCTACCACTGTGAGACACCACCTTGCCCTCTTCCCTAGTCCTAGGTTAAGCATTTCCCAGGTACTCTAACCCCTCATTACCTTTCTGACGTTAATGCCAGCTGTTTTCTCTCCTTGGGCATGTCTGTTTCTGAGCTCTGTAACCGTGGAGATGGGATTGAGCCCCGCGTTCTCAGCCAGGGTGGAGGGAATGACCTCAAGCGCATCGCCGTAGGCACGGACACAGTAGGACTCCATCCCCTTCAGCGTCCGGGCGTACTCGTTCAGCCGCAGCGCCAGCTCGATCTCCGGGGCTCCACCGCCAGCAATCAAAGCCCTGAGAGCACAGAAACGAACATCAAACCTCACCTAGAAGTGCATACACAATCAGGCTTTGTGTGGTGCTAATTAACCCAACTGAGACATTACCTTTTCTTCACTAAGCACCTTATGACACACAGGGCATCGTGAATGGAGCGCTCGGCTTCTTCCAGGACGAGTTTGTTGGATCCACGGACCACGATGCTCACAGTTTTCCCAGGGTTTGTGCAGCCTGTAATCTAAAACATAAAACCAAATACCAACACTGGGGAACAAATCAAAGTTTGGGACAAAAAGACACTGCCACTGGCACTTTGGAATTCTGTAACAGCACTGATGCCTGGCCAAGCAAAACCACTGCACTGCCAAAGCCAGTGGCTACTCAGAGCTTAGAAATAGGTACTGAAATGTAGTAAATTCCATAGTAAAAAACATCAAAGGTACCACTTATTAAAATAAGAGACAGATGTTGAGTAGGTATTAACATTGTTTCCCTCACTCACCTTTATTAGTTTCCCAGAACCGTTCAAATTGACCTCCTCTGCCAGTTCAGCAGAGCCCAGCATGTCAGGGGTGAACTGGTCAATGTGAGCCACAGGCTTAGTTCCAATTGTCTGAAAAGATAATGGGAAAAGAAATTAATCCAGAGGCTGACTGCAGAGTCAGCAAGTACACTGCATGTTGTTCTTTTGCAAGGGACAGTAAAATGCACAAGGGACTGTAGCTTTTACATTTGTCCTGAATCTTTCTATAGAAGTGTGACTGCTCAGAGCAGAGCAGGAATGTTTTTTAGGGGAATGTCTGCCTGCTCTTGCATTATAGTCAAAACATGAAACCTGTGAAAATGTCATAATAAACTGGCCCTGGCTGGACAGATAGTTTTGGGGTAGATTTTAAGTACTGCTGCTCATTTACATGACCCACCTTACCTTACATATAAACTCAATGTCCTCTCTTTCAATGTCTTTAACCACCATGATCTTAACTTTGTTCAGAAAATGGAGGGCCAGGTCACTGAGAGCATCCCTGAAAATGAAAGGGAAGGAGTCAGGTCCCAGTGCTCACATTCTACAGAGTACAAAGTAAGGATGTCATCAAACTCAAAATACAGCCAGTACTGGTGCTTTCCAAAGGTGCTGTTACTCTGCCAAGTGTGACTGTGTTTGGCTTCAGTTTTCCAAACAATTCCAACTGTGTCCCCGAGCACCCACAGAGAGCCAGTGCCTGGGTATCAACGTACCGCAGGATGGACTTCTGAATGAGCAGCACATTGCACCCAGCCTTCTTGATCTGCTTCACCAGGTTCAGGATGTAGGCTCTCTCCTCACGCAGCACTCTGTCCATTTGAGCATAATCAGAAACAACGATCTGGTTGTCCATCTATTTCAAATAAAAAAGAGAAAAGCAAGTGTCAAAATGTGCCATGTTCTTCAACGTACGATGCTGTCATTCTAAACAAAGAAGCTTAACAGCAAAACGCTGTTAGAGACAGTTCAGGTAACACTGAATTAAACATAAACATTTTTAAACATAATTTATAATTTAAACAATTCTTTTTAAACTGACTGTAATTTTTTTTAGGACCCAGCAGCCCTTTGCTCTAGCTGTGGCACAGAGTTGACCCCACAGTATCTTACAAAAACATCTGTTACTCCATTTGTTTGTCCCATGTCCTAGAGCATGAGGCTTTGCTCTAGCCACAGTCTGACTTACATCTGTCTTTGGAGCAGACAAGCAGAACTGAATGAGGCCAATTTTGGCTTTTTCCACTCTGGTTACGCCGGTATTTGCCACCTTCTGAGTCAGGACGAGTCCCTCAACCAGTTCACAATCATCAATTGTGCCTCTGTAAACAAACACAACCCATTACTGGAGCACTCTGGGAAACTGAGTTCACACAGACAATATCTGTCTAATTACAAATTGTTCCTTACCCCAACTTCTTAACAATTTTAATATCTCTGAGGTCCACACTATTGGCTGTAGTTGGGTCAATCACCTTCATCACTGCATCCACGCTCATTGGAGAAAGTAAACTGGAATACTGACACACAACCTAAGGGATTTAACAGTAAAGAAAACACGGTGAGAGACTTCACACTGATGAACAGCAGTTTCACAACAATCTTGTCATTGTGTTTCAGTGTCTGACATCAGAACCCTGAAGCAAAGATGTCTTAACAAGGCATCTTCTTAATGGCTGCTCCAGGGCAAGGACAGAGCAGAGATGCTGGGGTGAAAACCCACACTCAGAGATGTACAGAAAATGGAACTGCTCCTTAGACTTGACAAGCTGAAAGGCCTGGCTGGGCTGGAGCTGCCAGTGCAAGTGCAGCTGTACCTTGGAGTTAAGGGAAGTTGTTGCACTGTTCAGCAGAGTCTCCCTGTCACTGAGCTCCACGGGCTGGGCCATGTTGGTCAGCACCTCGATACCTTTATCCAGAGCCTTCTGGAATGACTCTGAAATGATGGTGGGGTGAATTCCTGTGCAGAGCATAAAAAATGCCTGTCAGAAGAGTCACGCTTGCAAACATACTTTTTTTTTTTTTCTTCACCAACTCTTCCCATTTTAAAACTCAAGGTACTCAGGTCAGAGCAAATTTAAGGCATTTCAGCAGAATGTTCTTCACTGATGTATGACCTCCATTCTTATTTTCTGCTATTAAAATTGAGGGAAAAAGCTGTAACATTCCAAGGGATTTATCCTCACAGACAAGACCTGCACATCTCCCTATGATCCCTGAAACTCTTTCTCCAAGTTCTCTTGGCATTCCTAAAGCTGCTGATGCCCAGGAGGAGGCTGACACTAATTCAATTTCAGATTTCCAAAAACTGTTTTCTCACAGTCCTGTATAAAACTCCCCAATTTCCCTGGAGCGTGGGATACACCCTTTATCCTTCCAAATGATTACAGCTACTTTAAGCTTCATCCCACACATGCAAGAGGACAAAAAGCCTTCAGTACCTACAGTGTTCAATGAATGTTAAATGAATAGATTTACCTTTCTGAAGGAGTCTGGAACAGGCATCCAAAAGAGCTCCAGCAATGACAACAACAGAGGTCGTGCCATCACCAGCTTCAATATCTTGTGCTTTTGACAGCTCTACTAACTAAAGGAGAAATTATTACAGAAAATAAATACATAGAGTGCTGTTTACCCACACCCAGACACTTCTTTGGCCAGAGCACAGCTATGGTACAATAAGTCACTTCCAGAAGCAAAGCTTTCTTTCCTGTATTTAGAACTGAACACACCTATCTAACAGGTTTACCTCTTCCTTCCCTGGAGGAGGGTCACAGGAAGCTCATTTCCATCTCTGATCACAACCAAATCCAAGAACATTGAACATCTCAAACGACCAGCTACTGTATCCTCAGACCACCTGGCCCTATTTTCACTCATTCCCTTCTCTCCTAATGGTTTGGGGCATGAGTTTTTCCTGCTCAAATGACAGAATGGAGGTTTGCCCTACATTTTCTTATGTCTTAAAACATGTCCAGAGAGATTGTGCATAAGGAACACTGGGCAATAAATAACGGTTGGTAACTTTTAAGCACGTGCCACAATCAAAATAAATGTTCCTGGAGCACAATGCACAAAATTTCCTGCTCTGTCACTGTGCTGAATAATGCTCCTCAAATCCAGATAAAAATGGAAAAGAAACCACTCACCATTTTGGCTGCAGGGTGCAGAACCTGCATTTGTTTCAGGATAGTGGCACCATCGTTAGTGATTGTCACATCTCCCTTAGCATCCTGAATCTGGGAATAAAGGGCAGGAAAACAGTTCTAATCAGCAGCTGCAAATCTTTCATTTGAGCCTCAAAATATTTTTTAACATAATTTTCAAAATCAAGATGTCCATTTAGTTCCCACTTTCCCTTAAATGCATGAAGTATGGGAAAGAATTAAGGCAAAAGGTGGCATCCTCTATAAGACACATTGAACGTACAGCATTTCCCGTAAGCTTGATATTTTGAGAATTTAAACCACAAAGTTTACCATTTTGTCCATTCCCTTTGGTCCAAGGCTGGTTCTAATTGCATCAGCAACAGCTGGGAAGAGAAGAAAACATTTGCAAGCTGATCTAAAGAACTACAAACACTCCATCATTTAAACGTGTTTTCTAAAAAGAAAATTCCTCCCTCTTTTCAGCAAATCCCAGACAGACTAAAGGATCCCAAATAGTGGAATGATGTAAAATCAGGCCTGATTTCCACAGTTCTTTATTTTTTTCAAGCAATCAGCATCTGAGCACTTGATTGCAGCCATTTTAAATCTGGGGAATCACAAAGGAACAGAACACAGCTCGCAGTGCGGCCGGGGCTCCTGTCAGTGACAGCATCGCATTCCCTACACGCGCCGGCCCATCGCGGGCAGCTCCCAGCCGTCAAACCCCTGGAATTCCTGCTCGTATCCCTGGGGCACGGCCCGGCCGGGGCCCAGCACCGGGGGATCCATCGCCCCCCGCCCCAACCGCGGCCCACGCGGGGCCCGGCCCGGCCCGGCTTCCCCCGCGGCCGCCGCACCTTTGCCGGCGGCGATGTTGCTGAAGCGGATCTGGGAGGGTTTGTCGCGGTCCTGGTAGGCGCCCTTGGCCCTGCCGCCGGCCCCGCCGGGGGCTCTGCCGGGCGCGCTCTCGGGCATGGCCGGGCCGAGCGGGACAGACCGGGATGGGCCCGGGATGCTTCCAGAACGGGGCCTTCCGGCCTCGCGTCACGCCGGGCTGCCCGATCCGCGCCTGCGCGCTGCTCAACCGACCAGCGAAACGCCCCCTTCCAGCTGCCTGCCGGCGAATGACGAGGACGCCTATAAAAGAGCCGCGCGCTCCCTTGGGGGCTTCGGGGAGGTTTTCCCGCCTGGCAGGGCCGGGCTTGTCTCGCGCTGCGCTCGTGGCCGCTGGGGGGCGCCAGGGCGCGGCCGCGGGTTCCCGCTCTGAGGGAGGGGTGGTGCGGGATGGGGCTCACGGACCCCGGGATTCCGCCCTCGGCCCTGAGGGAGACAGGAACTGAGGGAGGGGTGGTGCGGGATGGGGCTCACAGACACCGGGATTCCGCCCTCGGCCCTGAGGGAGCCGGGAACTGAGGGAGGGGTGGTGCGGGATGGGGCTCACAGCCCGCGGGATTCCGCCCTCAGTCCTGAGGGAGACAGGAACTGAGGGAGGGATGGTGCGGGATGGGGCTCACAGACACCGGGATTCCGCCCTCGGCCCTGAGGGAGACAGGAACTGAGGGAGGGGTGGTGCGGGATGGGGCTCACGGACCCCGGGATTCCGCCCTCAGCCCTGAGGGAGCCGGGAACTGAGGGAGGGATGGTTTGACTCAACGCCAGGCGGCCCCGGCGTTTCATTTTTATAAATCTCGGTGTGTCACCTTGTAGCTTTTCCCTGTTAAGTCCAGGACTTACTGTGCCTCCCACCTGTCCTGGGTAGGTTTTGAACACCAGTTTTTTTCAGAACCCTTTACCAAAAAGGGGTTTAAGCAGCACCTTTGTCACGTGTGAACTTAGACAAGAGTGAATTACAGGAAAATAACAAATACAAGGTAATTTTTTTGTAACAGCCTGAATTTCCCATGTGTCTGAGAGGCTCAGCTTGTATCTCCACTGTAGAACTGTAGGCTTTACCATCACTAAAAATAAGGCTAGAGTTGAAAAATAGCTTATACCTATTGGGTTGAGCTTAATTACTGTGTTGCTATAAGAAGGTCTTGTTTTTTTCTTTTTTATTTTCCATTTCTGAATGGCTCTTTAAGTTATTTTCTTCACCCTAAACAGAGTACAAATGTAATGCAGTTCAGATGCAAAGCACATACTTGAACCCACAAAGTGAATTAATTTTGTATTGTGTTCACAGTAAAACACAGCAGCTCAAAAAAAGCTCTGACTGAAAGGAAAGTGCCCACATAGTACATAAACCCTATAATGTTAATGGTATATCTTCGGCTGGGTATGAAAAGTCAGGGTTTCAAGTGCTCCTGTGTAAAGAAAATTATCCAAGAAATGTTCCCTTTCACCAGCAAGGTGTAAAAACCAGGCAGAGAATGGGACCTCTCGAGGCTCTTTTCCATTTTCAAGTTCCTGTAGCTGTACCAGGAGCTCATTGCAAGTGAAACACATCCTCATGGTGAGCAGTGTTCCAGTGCCAGCAACAGCTTTGTATGGTCAGACATCAAAATCCAGCATTTGGACAGTTGTCAAAACAAATAAATAGGGAAAACATGACTCTATCAGTCATGTTTTAACATCTTTCAACTGTTTTTAGCAGTTGCTTTTGATTCTATTTTTTTGCTGGATTTATGCACCTTTAAAACTGTTAGCTGAGAAGAGGATTTGGAAATGGGCGATCTTTGGCTTTTTATATTCCATTTTTAGCAGGCAGAGAGGAAACCAATTTTTGTATAAAGGCAGAGAAATGCACACCTAGGTCATATACAGGGAAAAAGTCTACCTAGTAATAGTCTGGATATGTCTGGATTTATATCAGCTCTAAAATGATCCAAACACACCCTAAATGGCAAAAAATCACTGTGAACCCTGACCCTGCTCTTAAATTCCACCAAGCAAGGATGGCAGCAGTACCAAATCCTGGATATTTAGCACTAATGCAATGTTATAGCTGGAATCAATAAAGAGCCAAGCTTTTAAAGAAGCTGTTGGGGAAGACAGGTTGTGGTTGGCCACCTCCTTGTTCCCCCAGGTTAGGGATCATTTCGAGTTTGTTGTAGTATCCCAGGAAGTTCCTGGTTTCTCCTGGGTGTGTATAATCAGTGGCATAGGTAAATCCGAGGATATTGTGTAAATTTGGGTGGTGGCAGATGTCATTTCTCTGGTGCTGAGCTGAGCTTTGGGTTTGGTTTTGCCACAGCATGCCACAAAGGACCTGAGAGGAAAACACAGAGAGACTGTGTGCTGTTACCAGCAGTTGTGCTGCTCAGAGGTGCCCCAGGGCTGGGAGCAAGAATTTTCCAGGATTTTGAAGGAAATAAAGGTTAGAGCTGGTGCTGTCCCAGCTACACATGACTGTGCTTGGCAAAAGCAGCTCCTCCAGTGCTGAGAATCATTTGGAGTCAGTTCGTGCCGTTGCTGGGTGGAGCCTGCATTCTGAGTTGGTGGGTAGCGAGCTGCTGAGCTAAGTTTAGAGCTGCTGTGGTCAGTGGGTTCCTTGCTAACAATTTTGGTCTGGCTGGATTCCTTCCCTGAAGGGTTTTGTCAGCTGTCAATGATGTACTGGATTTGAGATGAGTTGCCTGGCTAACTTAGGGGGTTTTGTTATCCGCTTTTGTTATCCCCTTTCACTCTCATCTGCCTTGTTCTGTGTCCAGTATGAGCTCCCTGGCCATGGCTTGGTTTCATCTGAGGCCCTTGCAGGTGTGAAGGTGGCATCAGATGGGGACTGACCCAGAGCAGGCTCTGTGGTTTAGGACTTGTCATGTCAGGATGGAGGCTGAACTTTCAGCCAGGGCTGAAACCCAAGGACCAAATGTGTCATTAGGTCACGTTTAAAGCCAGCACTCCCTGAAGCCTTTTGGATTTGTCTTAAGAGCCAAGTTTAGACTTGGAGTTGCCTGCACTTTATATTGTTATATATCCTTGCCCTCTTATCATAATTTCTGGCTGTTCTGACCTTTTCCAGCATCTCCAAGAAGCAAGGAGACAATAACAAGTCCCACAATAAACACCCCCATGCAAGATCCTGGAGTTGTAACGGAGTTTTTTAGCTTAGTTTCTTGAAAAATAATGGTTTGTGTGCTTAGTACTCTGTCCTTCAAATAGAATTTGGACCTTATTTTGAGTAAATGTGGTAGAAACCCTGCATTTTCTGGCTTTGTGTGACTAGGCAGCTGCAGGAAGAGGTGAGATTTTTAGTTAGAGCTGCACTGAGGACATAGCTCAGTGCTTTGGGGATGTTTGTTGCTGGCACAATGTTCCTGAAATGGAGGATAATCTTCCAGGGGGTCTTTTTTGCTTTTCCCTGGGAGATGACTCACCAAGAATCCTCAAGGCAGCAGTGATGACAGCAGAAGGAATGATTGCCACAAATAGGGTGACATCATTTCACCCCATGGCCTTAGATAAGTCATTAAGTACCATTCCTTAACCATGCTCTGATAAGAGTGAGTGGCTTTTGAACATTTAATAAATGCAATACTCAAGTCTTCCCAGCATGAAGTTTTACATGAGTAAATTTTAGTTTTTAAGAGAAGAAGAAAGTCTCTACCTAGAGAATATTTTTTTCTTCTATCTGGAGTTTTCATGCCAAAAGTTTTGGCTCGTGGTGCCCGAGGCTGAGCCCTGAAGGAGCTGCCAGCCCTGCCTGCATGGGATGGCTGCATGGCTGCTTCCACCTTCTGGAGCAGACACTGAATAAGGGATTTTGCTTTTTATGGATTTTCTCAGAATTCTTTTACGTGATTTCTTCTGATTTTCTTTGTTTCGTTCCTGCTCTGGACTATGTATAGCAGAGTTTTTGTCCCTTTCATCCTCCTCCATTACTTGTTAATATTTTCTGAGGGGTTTTTCTCCCTTATGTTCCTTGAAAAAATCCAATTTGACATCCATAGATGGAAAGGTTGCTCACATATCCTTTTCAGCAAAGGATCTAGGAAAAATGAGGACACATTTTGTGGGAGGAAATGCATGCAGTGCCATACAAGTATTACCTTATTATGTGTACTTGTAGGTAATGTCAGCCAGCACAGAAGGGTGAGGGCTCTGCAGCAGCACAACATACAGGGCTGCCCTCTGGTCTGGGAGGGAAGGAAAACGCTTTACGCTTTACCCATAGTGATTTTTTTCTGCTAAGATATCACTGTAAACATTGCTGTTTAATTTTCTCTAAATGCAATGAATGCCATCAGATCTCTGCTTCTAAATCTACAATAGTTTTTTTAAAAAAATACTGCACTTGTGGACTGACTTTCCAGTTTTTCCAGGCAGTAATTCCCTCCTTGCTCTTACCAAAAAAAACCAAAAAAACAAAAAACCAAATTTTTTCCTTATCAGTGTCAAGTTGGCAGAAAAGTTCCTGGTCGTAAGGCTACAAAAAGAATTAGAGGCAGGGACAGACGAGCTGCTGAGTGAGTTTGTGGGACTGGGACTGTTGCTGCTAATTCTCAGCACTTTTCCCTTCACACAGGAGGAGGTGAGGACACACAGGAGCACACTGGTAGTGTAAGTCAGTGACCCTTGGTCTGCAGGATGCAGGTGGAAGCTGTCTGGTGAAAGAATGAGTATTTCTTTGTGGGAATACCTGGGGAGATGATTCCCCCCTCTCCCTCTAGATGCCAGCAGAGCACTAACCTTGCTGTGAGGCGTTGCCTCCTGGATGTATTTCAGAAGAGTGTTAATTTGTAATGCTGCTTGATCACTTTTTAGAGGCTGGGATTAACGGATTGTCCTGTTCAGAACAAACTTTGCATCCTTTGGAGAGCTGATGAAAAGAAGAAGCACCTGGAGTTTAAACATGTTTTTATGAATATCTGTTTCCGCAAATACAAAACATGTTCTCACCTGTGATACATCTCTCTCTATTTCACAGGTAAAGAACGAATCACAGGCTTCTTGGCAAGCACCATCCTGAGCCCTCAGAGGCATCCTCGTTTGTATCTCCACAAAAAGGTGTTGTTCCAGAGATCCCTGTGGAGGAGTACGGCCGTTCCAGGGCAGTGCTTGCTGAGGGAGCATCGTGGTTAAACTTGTGCATCCTTCCATGAAGAGGCTGATGGGGCCTGGGATGTGGTGTGAGCTCCCTGCCTTGGGCCGTGTCATCTCCCAGCTGGCCCATTTAGTGTCTGTCACCCCTCTGGCCTGCATGACTGGAAAGTGGGATCCCTTCTGGTGCTGAGATAGATCAGGCTGAATCACCTTGTCCTGTTCCTCTGGGCTTTCCCACATGCCTGCTTACAGGCATGCCTGCTCTCAGGGACTGCTTCTCTAATGGCATTTCTTGCACCAAAAGCAAGGTGTCCCTCCCTGCTCCCGCACTGCCAGCAACAGTTCTGGCCCCTGAAGAGTCTTTTTTTTAACTGTATGGAGGGGATCAGCTCCATTTCCCAGAGTGTTTCTACTGGGAGACTCTGTGAGACTCAGTGACTGATTTTCAAGTGCTGTTAGAGACAGAGCATTGTGCACTTCTGCCGTGACAACCAGGGATGCACCCACAGGCACCCTTGGCTGCTGTGGACTCCTTGCTTGGACTTGCTTCTTTGGAAAGAGGACAAACACAAGTGAATGGAGAAGGATCTTGATAAGATTGTCTTCCAAGAAAGGACATAGAAAAACCTACACAAACTGTTCAAAAACTGTATTTCAATGCTCTCTGCACTTCCCCCAAGTGATCTTCCTCTCAGAGAACAAGTGGAACTGCACAGCAGTAAGTGAAGTATTAGTTATATATTTTTATATTTTGGCTTTTTATAGCTCTTAAAAATTGTTTCAGAGATGTTTGGGTATTCCAGTCACGCTGCCAAAGGTCTATGTCTTTGAAACTGGAGGTACACATGGGATTTGCTGTTGGGTGCAATCAGGAAAAAGGGGGAGAAACAAGCAGGTGGAGCAAAGCAGGGCAGCTTCCTAACATGGCTTTATTGGGAAAGTTTCCGTGCAGCCCCTGGGTTACTTTGTTCCCCTCACTGCCCCAGTCCTGAGAAGAGCTCTGAGAGCTCCCTCCACTGGAAAAAGTTTAGTTGGTCACTACTAAAATGAATCCTGGTGAAAATACGAAGTGGTAGTAGGAAAAAAAAATAAATCTGCATTTGAAGCACTGATACTTCTCATAGATGTTGATAAATACAAATCCCATGTTTTTAACCCTGCTGCTACATCCCATACATTCCACTTTCCACCTGTGGAAGGGTTGAGGGTTACTAGGCAAGAGAGGGGCACTGCCCCTGGCTGGGGCATCTGTGCTTCAGGATGGTTCATCAGCTCAGATGGAATTGGGCTGCTGAAGGTCACTTTAAGCTGGAACAAGTGGGGATTGTGGGAGCAGGACTTGTATATTTGTGTGGCTCCCAGAAAGGGCACTTTAAAGGAATGGGAGGCTCTGATGTGTTCCCTTGGCTGTGAAATTCAGGAGGGGCTGGATGGAGAACTGGTTAGAGAAATCAATTGTGATGGACTTCCTAGTTCAGTGATTATCAGCTGCAGTGTGGTAAAGTGTAGTGAGATATGTCCTCTTAATATCTCATTTTAAATGATGTCCTCTTGCTTTGGACTAACTCATATTTAAGTGGGAGCAATCTTTATTTTCAGTTCCAGTATCTTTTTTTCCTGCCCTTCTCTGGAGCTAATCTTTGAGACAATATAAATTGCTCTTCACAAATCTCTTATTTTGCTTTGTTTCTGGTAAAACCAAACACCCCAACCAAGGTCTCCTAGAGCTATGCTGTGCAAACACAGGGGAATATATGATCTCTGTCCCAGTTTGGCATATGAGTCTTTGGCCAATTTGCTCTCTTCAAATGACAATCATCTGTACCTGTTTATTAAACCCTCCAGAAAATGCAGGAAAAACCAGGCCAGAAATAAGTGTAAAAACCTAGGTCCAAACAGAGGAAGGTCCAAACTACCAGAATGAGAAAATAAGAGATTTTCAAACTGAAAAGGTGACACCATCCTGTCTTCTTCATTTGCATTTCACTTCCATTGAGAGTTTGAGTCATGGGGCTCAGGACAGACATGGCAGGAATTTGTATCTGTCCAGTCACAGTCATTCCCAGACCAGGGCTGGGGAGAGGACAAATTTCCAGGAAAGGTTTGCAAGTCCATAGTGGTGAAAAGGCACAAGCCTCCTGCTGCCACATACAAAAAGAAAGCACTTGGGACATCAGAGAACACAACTACCGTAATAAAAAGCATTTCTTTACTATATGTTGAAAGTTCATTCTAAAACAACAAAAGGAGTTAATTTTTCAGGCTAAACATTGTCGATGGTAAAGACAACACCAAGATCCATGTCTTTAAAAAACCAAAACATAGCTCTGTAGCTTTTATTTCTGTAATACTGAAATAATTAAAAACCCCAAAAGAATGGAACTTTTACACAGTACAGCACCTTCCCCTCAGAGTCCAGGGGGTTTTATGCACTGTGTTTGTACAGCACTGTACAGCAGCTGGAACAGGCAGCTCCTGGAACTGAAACCTATGAGGAAACATCAGATTGGGACACCTCCTTGGATTCTAATGGCATCTCAAAGTTGGGATTGTCAGCATCTCTTATTATTGTACAGAAATTGGAACCCAAGAGTTCATTTGAAAGGTGTCTGCAGAACTGCTGCTAGTGCAACAAAAAACTAGGGTTTTTCAGGTCTCAGCAGCACATGCATTAAATTGCTTCATTACTTGGCTCTTTGCCTCTGTATGAGGTAAATCTTGGGACAGAACATCCTCTCTGCTTAAAATCCACTGGGAAACAAATGTTAATATGCTCCCCTCCCCCATTCTGTGGGTCACTGCTGTACTGCAAACCCCCCACTGCCTGTCACCTTGCTTTGGGGAAGCACTTGGGAGTCTCAGTTGTGGACAAATTCATAAAAAAGTCAGAACAAAACAATTGCCTCTGTCCTAAGGATCCTGCACAACCTGTGACTACAATTAAATTTCATGTTTCTTTTTCCTGAACTGGTTAGGTTGATGATCTGGATCCACTGCATTTCCTTGGAGGAAGTCAGAGCTGTGCAGCACCTTGTCACTGAGCCCACTGACTCCTTTCAGCTGTACTCTCTTCATGGAGAATACCTTTAAAAAATTGAACCCCCAGCTTTGCTCTGTGAATAAAAGCAGTGTGTCTTGCTCAGCTTAATGCACCTTGGATTACAGCTCTCATCACACAGACTGTGCTCATGAGAGATACTGGAGGCAGACAGCTGGCCAGGCAGCCTCTCACTGTGTCAAATTTATGCTACTCTATTTGTAGGTGATTACAAAAACAGCTTTTCAAGGTTAGTGTCCAGGCTTGCTGCTGCTTAGCACAGGAACAGGAGTCCAAAGCCTTTTTTCTGGTTGACTACCTTCATTATTAGTTTTTCTTTTTTTTTTGGTGCTTTTCTCTCCCTTAGAAACATCAGGGTTATGGAATTTGATGGTTCATAGTTTTGCTGAAGGACATTTTCAGAGTCTCACAAAAACATGCCAAGGTGATGGAGATAGTGAACTTTGAATGCATAGAACAATCACTCAGAGCTAATTAGTGGCTTGTAATTTTAAGGGATAATCAAATGCTGGGTTCTTGTAGGAGACTAAGTGTGTACCATACTGCTCACTCTGAGGCTTTTTACATGCCTTACACAGGCACACAGACAAAATAATTGTGGTAATGAGAAAGAGTCCACTTGCTGCAGACAGACCAGCAAAAACATACTTGTAGCTGGGTTTTGTTTTAAAGCTGGTGCATGAATTACCTGGAATTTCCTGGCCTGTCGTCTGGCTTGACCCTGCTTTGTTGGAGGCAGTCACACAGATTTGGTAAGTGGTGAATGGTAGCAGGTTATACAGAGTGTACTGCCTGGCCGTGGGGTAGATGTTGTCCATGACAAGCTGCCTGTCCTCGCTGTCCTGGGCACGAAGCATCAGCTCATAGCTGTGAACAACTGAATAAGGGGCACACCAGCGTACCTGTGCAGAGCTGTCAGTGATTTCAATCGCCTCTCTGAGCCTGGGTGGGTCTGGAATCTCATCTTCCCTCGACGTGCCGGGACATGAACACTGGGATATGTTCTGGAGTTCCCTGCATGGCTTCTGCAGGTGCCTGCAAGGATTGTAGTCACAGGCGATGTGCACTTGTGGGCCTTGCACCGGGGTTTCCTTTGCTGCTTCTTCATAGTCATAGTCATCAATGTAATGTGGTGATGGTGTGGTGGGTGGCTCTGAGTGGGCACTGCTCCCTGTGGAGTTCAGCTGTGGGGGGCTCGTTTGTGGGGCATCTTCCTTGGCATGGGTGCCAAAGGAGTGAACGTGGTGGTTGGTGGTGTGGGGAACTCCTGTTCCTCCAGTGGAATAATCACTGGTGGTCTGGTTGAATTGCTCTTCCCGAGGGAATGTCGTGTCAGTTGTTCTGAGCCCTCTCTGTAGCTGTTCTGTTCCAGCTGGACTTGTGGAGCTGTGATCTGGGGACTGAGCAAAGAGCTCTTGGAGAAAAACTGGGAAGGAGGTTACAGATGCCAAGGAAGGGGGATTGCTTGTGGATTCAGAAACTGCCTCCTCCTCGTGGGAGGAACTGTTGGCTTTTGTTAGGATCAGCTCCGTTGTGTTGGATGCTGCAGTGCTCATCACATCCCTCTGGATTAGGGAGCTGGTATAGGTGTCTTTGGTTAGCACTGGGTTGGATGCTGCAGTGCTCATCACATCCTTCTGGATTAAGGAGCTGGTATAGGTGTCTTTGGTTAGCATTGGGTTGGATGCTGCAGTGCTCATCAGATCCCTCTGGATTAGGGAGCTGGTATAGGTGTCTTTGGTTAGTGTTGGGTTGGGTGTTGCTGTGCTCCTTACATTCCTCTGGATAAGGGAGCTGGTGTGAGTCAAATCTTTGGTCAACAGAGCTGAGTCTGTTGTTACTGTAGCAGAGGCATCATCACCGGTGAAGCTGAAAGCATCATGATTGGGAAGGGCTGTGTTTGAATCGGGCAGTGTAACATTGCTCTCTGAATGGCATTTATCGTAGAGCTCCAGCAGCGAAAAAGATGTTGGAGGTCTGCCAGAATCTTCCTGGGATGTGCAAAAAGTCTCCCGAGCCCTGCAGGGGGAAACCAGAATAGTCAAGATCCAGAAGAACATCACAGGTGTCTGTAGGCTGCTTGGACTGGAATTGATGACCTGCTGTCAAAACAGTCTGCGTTAGTGAGAATGTGAAACCTAGATCAAAACTAGATTGTCTTTACAACAGTCTGGGCAGATTTCCACAGCACTGACTGTGAAATTTAACTGGAACTGGCTTTTTGGTTTTGTAAGGTGCAGGGATATCTTTTGCCCGAGGGGAAGTGTCCTTTGGTACAACAATGGCTGTGAACTTTAGCAAAGGGCATCGGGATTCAAGGCAACTTGTCGTAAAGGGTCAGACTTTAATGCCACAGTAACAGGGGAACACATGCAGGGAGATGTAACAGGATTCCAAGGATTCTTAATCCATCTGGTTTAGGCAGTGGGAGGTGGGACTTCTCAATGACTAAGATCGAATTCTTAATTTACTCAGACACTGAATTTTTGGTAAAGAATGCAACTGCTAAACTCATCCCGGTGAAAAACTACTTTCAACAATCTAAACAATCTACTTCCCTGCTCTCTGAGAGATTTGATGACAAATCTTCTCGGTGGCCTTTCAAAAGGAAGAAAGACCATTTATATGCAAATATTTCTTTTAACTGCAGCTTATTGTAATTAGTCTGTAAAACTGTAGGGGAGCATGAAAACAATAGGTGAGAAATGGTGCTATTTGCAAGGGGTTTTGTTGACTGCTGGTGGTGATGTAAGCGTTGGGAATAGCAGGGTTAGAAGAAAATAATTCGTTAAAGATCTTCTAAAGTTTTCCAGTTACTGCTCCCAGAGCTGGTACATCAAGACAGCTCATTTTCTGTCTTCAGCTAATAGTGAAATATGGTCCAAAACAGAAAATATTCTCCCCTCAACGTAGAATCCACAGCTAATAACACTTAATGCTTTGTCCCTGAAAGGGACATTATTTTGCACTTCTGCCTCTTGTGGAAGGGAAGAACACACAAGGAATTTGAATCACTTAGTGAATGGTGGTGAATGTCTGCCCCCCTAACAACTCTGCACATTGAAGTTGTGTCTGAAGAGCATTACTTGATCTCCTTGAGCTCACTTACTTTTGCAGAACGACTTTCTTGGGCTTGGACAGCAGCCAGGAGAGCTGGCAGTTGCACAGCAGAGGATTCCCATACAAGTTGATGGTGGTGATGCCATCCGATGAATTGGTGTTCCAAGGATTAAAGGAACTCAGGTTACAGCTACAAGAAGACAAATGCAATAATTAAAAAATGCTGAGCTACCTTAAACAGCTGGAGTGTGCTTAGTATCCCTTATCCTTAGTGTGTGTAAGGCACAAAGCAATATTCTCAGTTCCCTTGGCAGTAACCAGTTATTAAACCCACCATCCTGCACTCTGCAGGCTCAGAAGATGCTCTCTTTTTTCTAGGATTTTAACAGCAATTTCTTTAAGTTTGGGCATGATTTTTAGGGGTATGGGCATGATACTTTGGACTGGTATTCCTGCAAGTGTTGGAAAGTGCTGTGTAAACCCCATAGGGCAGTCAAGGGGGGATTGGTCCCATAGGGTTTTTGTTTTGTATGGGTTTATGTTCCTGAAACTGGTTTCTAGGCACAGCCAGTGCTCTAGTGTTTGTTTTCTGATATGCTTATATCTGGATTGGTATTATAAAAATGTTTCAAAGTGCTCTCCAGATTTTTTCCTTTGTACGCATTTCACCTGCTCTTTATCTTTTGATAAATCACTTTTGGACTTTTGTTCCTCTTAGTATTTCAGGTATGTAACATACCAAGAGGTGCTACCCCTAGAATGAGGACTAAAACATTGTATTCATCCTTGCTGAGCAGGGGACTCTCAGTGAGCTGCTTCTCCTCTGATGGGATATTGCCACTGTAGGTGCTGGAAGCCCAGTCTGTATCACAGGTGGGATTCAGTGGATCTGTGCTGATCTAAACAGTGCTGGGTGAATTCATCCACAGGACAGGGAGATAAGGCAGAGGAGAGGGAACACAATGGATACAAGCAAACAATTAATTGTGCTATGAGTCCCATGCTGCTCTTTGAGCTGTATCAGCTCTATCAGGCCAGATCACAGGTTTTACATGGCAAAGACAGCAAGTCCACACCTCCTTCCTAAATCTGATAACAAACTGTTTGAGTTAGTGCCCGGGCATCACAGCACTGTGAGGCAAAGGCAGCATTATGTGAGGGAGGACAAAAAAAAAACAACTCACTTCTCAAACGAGAGATGACTCAGGTGAGGAGCACTGGCAAACATCTCCATCTGCACGAAACCCAGGGAACGGGAGTACTGACAGTGCAGCTCTTGGAGAGCAGGCAGAGACTTGAAGACGTCACTATCGAGGCTTCTTAACCGTGGCATGTTTGTCAGGTGAAGTGATCTGAGGTTGGCCAAGTCTCTGACCCACTCTGGCTGAACTGAAACAGAAAAATACTTAAACCTAATGCCTAAACAGAGCATTCCTGTGGATTTCTGCCTAGAAAAAGATATAATGTATCTGTCACTTTCTGCAGCTATTCTCTTTGGGAAAGGAATAGAACAAAAGTCAATACACCAGTGTATAAACACTCATGCAGCTGCATTTTTGTAATAGTCCGTGCAAGTCAGGCTGTCATAGGGCAGAGGAAAAGAGGTGAAAAAAGGACAACAAAGCTGATAAGAGATATGGAATAGATTTCTCGTTGGGTGAGATTAAATGAATGAGGATTTCTCTACTCTGCAAGGTCCTGTCTGGTGCAAGAAAGGCAAATCACTTATTTCTCCTAGCACAGGAAGTAGAGCCAAGAGGCATGAAACAGAAAGAGTAGGTCTTGTACAAAAGGGCCTTTCCATCCCATGACTCAATAGGATAATTCACCACCACAAGAGGGATTAGGCAAATTCATGGAGGAAATTTGGTGGTGCAGGTTTAATGTGAGTTGAGGTGAAGCCTCTGGCTTGAGGAGCCCCTAAGGCCCTGGCCCTGCACCAGGCTGAGCAGCTGGGCAAGGCATCTCACATCTGTGTGTCTCAGCACCTCAGGTGTAAACTGAGGCTGGCAGGGGAGGCCGGCAAAAGGGAAAAATCCTCCCTTGGGGCAGGGATTGTCTCCCCCCTCAACGGAAGTATCCAGGCTGTGGATGGCACAAAAAGCCTCTCTCTGTGCTATTTCAATGCAGCACTAAAAGCTGAGTGTAGCTGTGGGGACAAAGAAAGATTTCAACAGCCTGTTTGGAAAGAGAAACTAATTTCCTCCTGTGCTTCCCAAAACTAATCCCGGGGCTGACAGGGGGATGACTGTCAGTAGCAGACAGTGGGATTAGGATGAAAGTGGGTGACTACACTGGGACAAATCGTCCTGTCTCATGGTGTTTGGTCTCTGCCCTTCCTTTGGGAGGCTGGTTTGCATGAGAGTGCCTTGCACGCTTGGACCAGCTGTTTGCAGCTTTCAGTGTGGGGTGTTCCCCCTGCACTCCAGGCTCAGCCAGATTGGAGCCATCGTCCCAGCAAGGCTTGTGCTCCCCTAGCCTGACCAAGCCCCATGCCTACAGTGGGAAACCCAGAAACTTACTTTTCTCAAAAAAGGTCCTGCTCAGATCAAGCACGCTGATGGAGTTTCCAGGCCTGTTCATGGCCTCGTTGGGATCTGTGCTGATGGCAAAAGCAGAGTCCCTAATTCCTCTGCTGTCATCCTGCCCGAGCAGTGTTGCAGAGAGGTTCAAGACCTGCAGCTGAGGGTAGCAGGAAAAAGCCAGTGGTTGGATTTCCATCAGTGGATTTCCAGCCAAGGACAACCACCTCAGGTTAGGCAGGGCAGAGTCGTGGCAGGATGGCACAGATGACAGCTTATTAAAGCTCAAGTCCAGCTTGAGGAGACTGCTGAGGGCTTCAGGTCCCCACCTCACAGACCAGAGGTGGTTGTGCCTCAGCGAGAGGACATGCAGTTGTCGGAGGTTTGCTATCTCTGTGCCGTTCACCTCTTCCAGGAGGTTATTGCTGAGATCCAAGGTCTCCAGGGCCTCTGGAAGGCAGACAGGAAAAGCTGTCAGGTTGCTGCTGGTCAGCTGCAGAGTGATCCAGGTCTTGTTCTTCCGATCCTCACAGGACATGCTAGTAAGATTAACATTCTTCCAAGTGTCTTCCTGAGCCAGCTGGAAAAAGGTGGTGACATCCCTAGATGCTGCTCTGCTCACGGGGCCTTGTGCCGTGGTCCCCAGCAGCAGAGGGAGGATGAGCAAGGGTGACAACATCCTTCTCCGAGGTGCCTGCAGTTTGCAAGATCTGTTTCCTTTTTTGTTTCAGGAAGGGGAAAACAAAACATCAACATTTAGATTAAAATTCTTCCAGGTATCTACAAACTATTTAAAAGAAAAACAGTTATAAGCCCTTTCCTATTATATTTGGACAGTGATAAGTGATAATTAATAGCTCTTTTGTAATTGAACCTAAGTAAACATGTTTTTCACACGTGAATCCTTGGGGACAGAAGTACCATGCAGTCTCAGTCATGCAGGAAGCATGAACCGAGTTGTATCCCACACCAGTACCCTCAGTGCCAGCAGGCTGTCCTGCATAGTGTCCAGTTTGGCCAGCCCAGTGGGAAGAGTTTTCCTGTGGGGTGATGCCCAAACAACGGGGTCAACGTGCCTATGGCAAGGGACTGTTTCCTGTGATATTGTGCAAAGCAAATCAGTGGATCTGAGGACAGAGGAGAGTTGCCAAACTTTAAAGCACAGGATCCCAAACTGGGCTGAGTTGTGTTGGAGTGGGCAGTTATAAGTTCCTTTCCTGTTTTTGGAAGTACTTTCATTAGCAAAACCAGGGACTTGTGTGGGCTCTGCCAGGGCAGTTCTGCCCCATTCTGAGGATGGTCACAGTGGGGACCCCACAGGGGTTTGGGGATACTGAGCAGCTGGCAGTGCCCCATAGCCTGTCAGCCAGGCAGCGGCAGGGCTGGGCCCTGCTGTGGATGAGAGCTACAGACAGGCTGCACAGCCCAGCTGCTGGGAAAGGATGCACTGAAAATGCAGCTCCCGAACCACATGTCAGTGGAAGTGGTCAGAAATCGAGTATGTTCCTGGATCAGGGCCCCAAAGGCCTGAGCGCCAGGAAGCATGTTATTTAGTGTTACAGCTCCCTCCTCCTCCCAGCCCTGCTTTTGCCTTTGTAAAAAAAAAAATGTCCTTAATGACCTGTGCGAGGTCCCCACAGGTACTCGGTGTCAGAGGAAGGAATTAACCCCAGCCCCAAACCCTTGCTTTTCTTATTGAGCTGTCTTTTGTGCTTCCCGGCATCAAAACGATCATTCCTAGTCCAGAAATATATTACAGTGTAGGGTGATAACCGAAGCCCCACGTATTATAAAATATCTCCGACCTATTCCAAAGTTTAATTGCTCCTTGCTGTTCCCTGAATGATGCCAGGTCTTGCCCAGACTGTTACCCTTTGCTGCCATCCCAGGTTTGAAGTAGGGACCAGTAAAATAGTATAGACCAGACCACCAAAATAATGTGTTGTGTTTGCCCGTGTCGTTTTCGTCAGATGGAACCTTGCAAGAGCCAAGCAGCCTCAGGGCTTCCCGGTCACCGCTGAATCCCCTGCTCCGCAGCACACTGGCAGGGAGAGGATGGGAGGAATTGGGCTGCCGTATTCTAATCTTAGATTTAATCTTAATCCTTGTATCTAAACCGCATCCGCTTGCACGTACCTGTCCTAAAGTCCTGGTGCCTCGTGCCTCTGCTCGGAGTGGCTCCGACTGCCTGGCCTTGATTTTATACGCTTGGTGTGACTCAGCCGACGGCGTGAAATGCCTCTTTTCTGTTCCCAGCTTTCCCTGCTCCCGGCTCTGCCCACAAACTCAGGCGAGGTTTGTTCCAGGCTCACTCCCCCGCATCCAGCTTTGAGAGGGGGCGGCTCCGGGCAGCTTTCCCCGCTCCCTTGGCCCTAGCAGGAGGTGGGTGGGAGGGCTCTTATTTCCCAACACTCAGGCAGGGCTGCTCCTGCCTGTCTTTGTCCAAGCAGAGGGGGGTAAAGGGAACAGATCAGTGTCAATAGTCCCTACTCTCACGTCTTCCACTAACGGGGGGAGGGAGACGAATTGTGCTCCTTTGTTGGCAGGTCAGGATGATGTAAAGCTGGGGCTCTGCCTGCTGACATGAGCTTGTCTCTCTCTTTAGGCGCCAATGAGGGGTTTCAAGTGTTTAAATTTCTAAGACTCTTGCTCTTGGGGAGTAAATCCTGCAAAAGTTCACGCAGGACAAATTACTTTTCTAAGGAGGCCCTTAGGATATGTCAAAAGTGAAACTCTCACCTGCTCCCGCAGAGAGGAATTCTCTGCCGATGGAGAGGGCGTGGATGTCACACATACCCCGTGTGACAGTCTTGGGAGGCCGCTCTTGGTCCCGCTGTGCGTGGGTTGTGCTCTCCGTTCTGCAGCTGTGTACCACATGGCTTGGGAGAATTCCCTTCCTGCTACTTCTCTCATCCTTTGCTGGATAAGTAAAACTGACAACATAAACCATCTCCCACTGAGAGACCTGCCCTGAGCTGGGTTTTTCAGCATTCCCACAATTCAAACAATAATTAGGTCGAGAACAGAGAATAAAGTCAGAGAAATGATCCCAGAAAGGGATGAGTTGATGGAGATTGTTCCAAAGTAAAAGCAAAAGGGTGGTTGTCCTGTTGCTATTGTAGGACAAGTAATTGTTCAAATTTCCAATGAGAACAGTAGTCAGCGCTTTTCCTTTATCGGGGCAACAACAGACCCCTGACATGAAGGCAGCAACGTCCTGTAAACATTGGTGCTAAAGTGCAGATAAAGGTCTTGCTTGCCCAAAAACCTTGAGCCTGCAAGTAAACTTTACGCAGACCTTATCTATTGACCGCGTGGGTTACTATGTGCGTGGGGAGAGAGCCTTGAAAAACACCAGGACATCCACAGAGCAGAGATAGGGGCTCCCAGTAGGACTCTCTGGAGCCATTGCGGTTCCCTCGGAGGCTGGGCGAGGTGCACATGTTGTTCCCCCATGGAATGGCTCCAGGGCAAGATAAATGGTTTCCTCAATGAGGGGCTAATCCCACCGCTGACCCTGGAGGGGCGGCCGGGCCCGGCACGTGCGCACCCGCAGGTACCTTCAGACCTCTGCACTCGCTGCGGTTCAAAGGGTGAAGTGGAGCAGGTTACAAAAATCTGAAGAATTTGGTATAAGAGGAGGAAAGTTCAGCTCCAGACAGGCCGGTGAAAATCCTGCCTTCCCTCTGGCTTCGCAGAGCTGCGGCTCACCTCTTTGGGAAGCCGAGGAGCAGGGAGGTGGCCTGGCTTTGCCCTGGGCTATTAAATACTTGTGTTTGCTGCCCTTAGCTCAGTATTTACAGGCAGTGGATTTTTATTACTTATTTTAGGGTTATTGGTTATCTTACTGATTTTAATATCTTACAAAAATACTCCAGGAAACTCGGTGAGCCAAAAGCTGCCTTAATTTGAATGAGTACATCCTTACTGACTTCATTTTAGAGACTCAGTTGAGCAGACTGTCAGACTGGGAGAGCGGCTGCTCGTTTTGGTGAAGGTGGAAGGGAGGTGGAGGTTTTGTTTGCTCAGAGGCCGTTGATTTCTGAGTGATAAAGAGAACCTGTTGCAAGAGGCAGAGCACCCTTGGAAAATGAGCTTTTGTTATTTTTATTTTCCATCGTTGTTTCTGGTTTTTTGGATGGGAATTTTTTTTTTTTGTGGCAGGTATTGTATCTTCCCAGCTCTTTACTTAGCTGCAAACTGCCATCATCTGAAATATTTCTGCTATGGTTCTACATCTCAGGCAGCTGCCCAGGTACTGGCAGGTTTCCCAGGGCAGGCAGTAGCCCTCAGTTCACAAGTTTCTTTGCAATACCTACTAACAGCAGGCAGAGATTTCCCCTTTGTGAGTCACTTTGGCTTGTTCTCATGTCACCTTTTATTCTTTTTTCCGCTTTTCTGAGAGTTTCAGTGACAACCTGAGGGAGCGGTTAGCAAAGGCAGGCGTTCCTGTCAGCCTTTTCACACGCTGATGCAAAGAGAGCTGAAGCAGACGCCCCCTCCCCGGGGGCGATTCAGGGCTGCACAAAGCCCCTCTGCCCGCAGGAATTCTCAGGCTGAGCCCTGCATTCCTTAGTGACACAAAGATAAGCAGAACTGGGGTGAGCAGAAAGGTGAGGATGGTACCAGGCTGTAAAATTTAAGAGGTGAATGTTTCTTACTGGCCGTGATCCAGGTGATGGTTAACAATGAAAGTACCTTGAAAAAATCTGAAGAATGGCTTTTAAAGCCAACAAATTAACTGTTTCACAGGTCTGTCCACAGAGCAAGCACAAGCAAGACTTTTTCCCACAGAGAAAGGAGAGAGAATGGAAGAACAGGATAATTTAGCCTGAGGTTTGAGAAAACTATGGGATATGTGTTTCCTTACACGGGATGAAGGCAATGGTGAAATCCCCTATGGAATTTGATGTAAGAGCAGCAGGATCCATCTGACATCGGCAATGCTTTACCTTGACCTGGCTTGGGTTTAAGTAAGCACCGTGTATAGAATAGGGTAACAGCTGAGCTGAAGTATGAGTTTCCTAAAGGTTTGTTTTCATCTAACAACATTCCTGTCCAGGATTTAATCTCTGTATTGCAAAACTCCAGGGCAGACGCCCCTGTCCTGCTTTCACTCATTCTGGGAAACCTCTCCCACATCTGGCACTGTGCAATTAATAACATAGTTTCTACAGCCCACTGAGCCCGTGGTCTTCAGCCCTGTGCATAAATAGGTGTGATGAGCTCAGGAGAGCCAAGTGTGATCAGGTTATTGCACAGGTAAGGGAGGCTGTGGAACCCCACGTGCATTAAGGGGATGTCTGGAGCTGGCTGGGACGTGCTTGGTGACATGGGATGAAAGATGACTCGAAGCTGTGGCTGGTGCAGGGGTCAGGCAGAGCAGGCTGGGGCAGACCTCCTCTCAGGTGCTGCCCACCATGTCCAGCCTGGAATTATGGAAGTGCAGGAATGCCCTGGGTCATGCCTTCCCACTCCTACCTCTCCAAGAAGGAGCCTTCCTACTGAAACCCCTCCTCTGCTTGTAGGAAGGGGAGCTACAGTCACATGCAACACTCAAAGCCGCCGGATAAAAGCAGTTTCCTTTCCTACCTATTCCTTACCTATTGTGAAAAAGCCTTGCAAAGTGAGTGGGGCAAGGAGAAGAGAGTTTCCTGGAATGACCTCAGGAAATACGGAGAGGGCATCAGCAGGGGATCACTCTCTTAAACCTAAAATGGCAAAGGATAGGGCTTACAGCCAGCTGGGATGAGCTGGCAGAACTCCTCCTTGCAAAGCAGCAGCGAAGGATTTAGTCGAAAGGCAGTGACACATGAGGTAAGATTGAAGGAGGGGCAGGAAAGAAAATGGAAATATTTGTCTAGTTTTTCTGAAATCCCAGTAGAGACAGTTTGAACTGCAAGTGAACGTGCTTATTTAGCAATGAAATGAGCCGCATGCTCATACTAATGAGAGCTATGCTCAGATTTCCCGTCTCTGCATTCCTGTGTTCAGGTCACGTAGGCAAGTGCAACAACAGGGCCTCCATGCAGCACTCCGAGACAAGCTCTGCTCCCAGAGTCCCAGGCATGGGCTGTGCTTCCCATGGAGACATCCACAAGAGTCTGGCATTGCTCACTGCCAAATGAGGGCTCCCATGCAGACATGGTCAAGATCCTCACTGCAAAGCCTAAGTGGAGCCTGATCTGGAAGGCTGCTGTCTGTGGAAGAGGTGCTGGCACTAATATGAGCATTTAGCTCTCCCATGGCACCCTTAGGCAGGCTTTAAATATGGCCAGTGTTTGGACTTGGGTGGATCTCACAACATGAGGAACATACTTGGCTTGTGTCAAGCAGGTGACAAGTGAGTTCTCTACTGAAGGAAAACTGGATGGTCCCTCAGCCTGTGCAAAATGTGCTGAGGAGAGAGAAGAACAGAGGGCTGGGAGGCAGACATATTTTTATCTTTTTGCAAATGTAAAGCTGTAGTTTAAACTGCACAAACAGAGTGATTGCACTGAAGCCCATTGACAGAGGCTGGGGAAAAGCAGAGCACATGGCATGAAAATCAGGGCTCTCAGTTTCCAGTAATGTTTATGAATTTATGCAGTGATTTCTGCAGCATCCCTTTATGATATGACAACACCTTTCCATTGTATTTCTTTAGATATGTGAAACCAGTTTTGTTTGTCCAGTAGTTTCATGAATTCTCTCAGCTTTACTGTGTCCTTGCTTTACAGGGTAGTACTAAATTTCATTCAGTTTGGTGGATGTGTGGGGCTCCTTCCAGCAGGCAGAGCTGCTGGCTTCAGATCTGGTTCCTCAGAGACATCCCCAGCTCCTCTGGACAACCTGTGCCAGGGCCTTACCACCCTCACTCACAGGGAAGAATTCCTCCCCAATATCCAACCCAGCCCTGCCCTCTGTCAGTGGGAAGCCATTCCCCCTTGTCCTATCACTGTGTGCCCTTGGCAAAAGTCCCTCTCCAGGTCTCTTGTAGCCCTTCCAGGGGCTCCAAGGTCCCCCCAGAGCCTCTTCTCCAGGCTGAGCACCCCCATCTCTCTCAGCCTGTCTCCAGAGCAGAGGGGCTCCGGCCCTTTGAGCATCACTCTCTGCATTCTGCATTACACACATCAGATCATTTCTACAGGCTTTTCAGATCCTCACCTGAACAGCTTAGTTCAGTGAGATGTCACAGTGAAACAGAGTAACAGGGACAGAAAATAGAAACACTCACACTCAGAGGCCTCTTTAATAGTTTTAGGTAGTTCCTAAAGCATATTTTTCAACCAGATAAGTAATGATGTTCCTCAAAAGTTGAACCTTTTGGATCCAGTTTTGCCAAGATGAATGCTCTGCAGCTTGTCTGGCTTTCAGGATTCCACTTCAGTAAATGAAGGTAGACATGGGTACTACATTTTTGAGCAACTAAGTAATCTCTACAGGAGTTTCGATAGCTTAGTCTGCAGGACTTTGGAATGTTTTGTGTTCTCAGGGCAAGTGTTAGACAAGCCATGTAGCTTTAAAATAGGTATTTATTCAGCTTCAGTTCTGATACATGCTGGGCTCTTTAACAATGGCCAGTTTAACAATGGAAGTTGCCTGGCTGTAACAGAGAAGAAAATTCACTGTACCATGTCCTCAAGTGAAATGCCCTGGATGCTTAAACAGATTGCTGCAATTAAAAATACTAGATTAAAAAAAATGTCCAGTAGCTAGACGCTGTTTATTTAAAAACATTGAGCTGTACAAAAGGAAAACAAAGACAATTAAATTTTCTCAAGTATTGATGATGGAGTTGCCATACTGCATCCAGTGACCTTAGCTTCAGTATTTAAAAAAAACTGTCAACAGTCCCAGTCATAGTACTAGATTGACATGTACAATAATTAGTAGCCAGCAATTAACAATCAGAGATATTTTTGTTTAATCTCTGGTAGTCTTAGCTATAAGAAGAAGCAGGCAGTGGTAAAAGAGTTTACTTCATCTCATTCCTGACCTCCAGTTAATTTGTGGAAGAGTTCTTCATCCAGGGTTTCATTATGGTCCTTGGAACGTGTTGACAAGAAGATGTAGCCCCCAATATATTCATGGATGATTTTGCAGTCTGCACTCAGGCACGTGAAAGCGATGGATACATTCTGGTCAAACTCGATGGCAACCTAAGGAGAACATGTGGCAAAATGAGACAGAGATAAGGTGGGAAGAAGGAGAAGTGTGAGAGCACAGCTGGATCACAAATGCCACGACAAAGCACTACCTGCTCCTGCTAACCAAGAGTTCTGGGTCTGCTGGATGCTCAGGGTTTTGGCTGCTTGGTTATGGATTTGCTGCTGCATCAGGGCCCTCTTGTGGTGAGATCTTTGTGCTTGTTCAAGCAAGCAACGAAATATTTTAGCTTTTTTCCAATGGCATATAAAGTGAACACTGGGAAAAGCAGGAATGATACTCCCAACTCTTTGTCTAAGGAATAATGTTTAATCTGTCCATTGCTGGACTTAAATCAGCCTTTGGGGTCCCGGTTTTGGTTTCCAGCTACCATTAGTTCTAAAATGCAGCAAACTGTGGTCAGTTGATCACTGTGGATTTTGACTTTTCTGAGAGGGATTTAATATAAACCCAGCAACCTGACCCAGAATTACAGGCTGTGGTGCAGGGAGTACTGCAGGAGAGCAGTAGGGAGTGTATCCAATCTCTCCTGGTTCCTGCCGATGGATGTGTAAAACTCCTTAAGCACCAACAGTTCCCAGGCTGCTCCAATTTATATCAGGTCACACTGGTTCCACCCCAGAAATCTATAATTTATAGAGCTGGATTCAAGCTTTGAAATCCCAAATCAGGCACCACACATTGACACAGAGTTGCAGGCTTTGCAATCTCAGTTTGGGATTTGAAAGACAAATTGTAATAGTCTGTAATAGAGACTGAGCCACCACAATGTAGAGGATGATGCATCAGAGTTAAAATGAGATTTTTACTGACAGAGCAGTAAACAAATATGTTGGAATTCACCTTGGAGTCTCTATTTCATCCCATTAAAATCACAGACAACTTGTAAAGAGTAAGCTTGGTAGGAACCTTTAAAACTGGCAATCTTTTAATTTCTGATTTTTGACTAGAGACTCCACTAAGAAAAACTGCAGACAGCTTGTTTAATCACATGTCACAACATGTTCAAAATCTCTTCACTGAGGTTTGAAAATATTTTCTGAAAGCATCCTTGAGTGTGTGAAATACAAGGACTGAACACAGAGCTGTTCCAGGTTTACCTGGCGGATTTCCCAGTTCACATTCCACTGCTTCATGTTGGAGAACCTCCACGTTGTGATAGGATCTCCTGTGGCCATGTCTATCCGTATCAGCCTGTTATAGGACACCCCAAGCACATCATCCTTCTTGCTTCCCTTAAACCTGAAAAAAAAACCAAAACCTTTCAGCAGATCTGCTTTGCAATGATTTCTGGCCATAGAAACATTTCAGCTGCTCTCCTCTGGAAGTGCAGAAAATGTGGTAAAAGTCACAACGGCCTGGGATTGAGGAGAGCTCAGACCCATCTTTAGAACAGGATTTATTATAAAGCAAAAGTGTAGGCTGGTGAGCCATGGTGTAAGATGGAAAATAGTCAGGAAGGTAGATCTGGCTGAAATCTTTCCAAATCATTGTTTCCTTCTAAAAAAAAATACTGTTCTTCCCAAATGCATGAACTTGATTATATTTTTACTGGAAAAAATGCCAACAATAATTTTTATTGCTTCATTGCTTTAATGTTGAAACATGTTCCTCTAGTTATATTAACCTATATTTACCTAAATTATATAATCAAAACAACTGATATATACATGTTTCTGAGTATAAATCACATTACAAAATTTCTGAGGCATTTTAACATTTCAACTTTTTTCTGATTAGAGAGGAATAAATAAATAAATAAAGCATCAGAATCTTTGAGGGACAGAATTTTTTCAGTTGGGAAAGGCTAGGAATAGATTACTCTGGTAAAGAAACAACCTTCCTCTACCTTCATGCTGAAAGCTGGAAGAAATCTCATCTGCCAGTTTGAATATTTTCAGGATTTCTGATAGTTTATGAACCTTCTCTCTTTAGTTGTAACTGGACCTTAAGGAAAAAATTTGTGGACACAATTTGTGCTTTGCATAATGATCCACTGAGATACTGCCCAGCAGTTTGTAGCAATTCACCACTACAAAATGCAGTTTAGGTGTTGGGTTTATTTGTGTTTTTAACAGGATTAATGCTGACAGATGGGGCAAAAAATCTGTACCTGTGTTAGTAAATTCAACAGGATCAGGGAGCATTTTTGGGCATGGAATTCAGGGAGAATTCTGGCTCCAAACAAGTAGTGCTCTCTCAAGTGACTCCCAGATACAATTTGGAACTTGGAATATCCAAGGATCTCACAGTTCATGTAAGGCTACTGGATTTTGGGAAGTCAGAGTTTAATAGTGCCAATGTGGGCTGTTCTATGCCAGCTGGCCTCCGTGCCAGAGCAAGGTTCCCAGCTGGTTCAGTTTATACCACAGATGATTCCTAGCTAGCCCTGGAAGGGGTGCTAAGCACAAATTAAGGAAGGTGCCTCCAAGTGTGATTGTGTCAGTACTTTCCAGCTTTTTGGTGTTTTGTCAAGAGAAAAGGCTGCAGGCCAGATCACTGCTGTGTCCAAGGAAGCTGCTGTGAACACAATGGGACCTTTCTTGTGCTCACTGCTCTTCCGGATTAACCTTAAAAAGGGATAATTTGCTGTTTTCTTAATTAAATACAAAAGAAATCACCATTCTATCATACAGCAATGAACAAAGGTCAGAGTGAAGACATCCTGCAAGCCTGAGCACACCAATTAGACATGCATTTTATACATTTTGTAGCGTTTATGACAATAAGGGTTTAATGATAGTGAGAGGTTTCTTCAGACTAAACCCAAGAGGCCTGTACAGATATAATGCAGATTATGAGTCCAGGATTGGAGCTACTGGGTGCTACTCCTGTAGAAAAAACCAGCAGTATGGAGATCACTAAAATTAAAAAAAGTCGGGGGGGGGGGGAATAGAACATGTTCTTGGAACAGGGTGTCAAAGAACTTCCTGCAAATCACTGAGCATGAACACGTTACAGCAGCTTGACGTGACTAAGAGTGCAATTACCTTACAATGTAGTAGGATAAACCAAACTCAGGGAGAGACTGCCAGGCTTGGATAAAACGCAGCTTGGCCTCCACCAGGGACATCTGGGATACATTTTGGTGGGCTTCCAGAATACGGGCAGTCAGCTGGGAAACACAGGAAGAGAGAAAGTTTTCAGCTGACTGGATAACAAAAATCCTGTTGCTTTCACTAAATCAGAAATCATGAGGTCTGATGTTGTGTTCAGACACTTTGTTGTCACTGTTTGTGCAGATACAGCACAGAGGGCACTTGGGGACACATCCCAAGTGCAAAGGGCAGAATGGACAGCAAGGTCTCGGGTCTGGGTTTGTGCAGCACTGCCCTGGCTCCATACACTGCTCTGGGGACCCTCCTCAGGATGGGCAGGCTGAGCTCTTGCACAGCAAAAGCAGGACAAGGAATTAGGTGGGAGGAAGGAAAGACTTGAAGGGCATGAGGACCTGAAGGCCCTGTTGATTCACATGCAAACAGTAGCTTGCAGTCATTAAAATCCTTCCTTTGTTCCTCTGAAGAGAGTTTCAGGAACAGTGTTACCAGGAGCAGAACATCATGGGTGACTTAAGCCAGGGTGTGGATGCAGGAGACATACTTGGAGAGGGTGCCAAAACACCTGTCCCTGTGTTCAGTTTGACGAAAAGACCTCTTGTAAAGGAACAAATGATTATTGCAGGGTGTTGTAATGCATGGATTCCAAATGCTGCTTCTAGCTTCATCCCTAAGCAACCCCCGGAATCACCGACGCCCAGCCATCGAGCCATACTCAGGATACCTGCTTGGACTTGAATTTTTTGGTATAGCGTGGTGAGACGAAGCATTCAGGTTTCATATCTACATTCTCTGGCTCAGAGGCAGCCTGGGAACACATGGTCCAGTTCTTCATCTGGAGGAAGGAAAGGATCTTTTGGACCTCGGGCTGGTAGGAGCTGTCGGCCATGGTTCTGCCCTTGGAGGCTAAA
This sequence comes from Pseudopodoces humilis, assembly GCF_049639895.1. Lineage (NCBI taxonomy): Eukaryota > Metazoa > Chordata > Aves > Passeriformes > Paridae > Pseudopodoces > Pseudopodoces humilis. The sequence continues at coordinate 3,620,593 of NC_142202.1, forward strand.
ACACAAGCAGCCATCCACCGAGCGTACTGATCCTCCTGAAACAAAGATAATTGTTTGGTACTGTTCTTCCTTCCTGATTGGACTACTTCCAATTACACCTAGGTTTTAAATTTTCTAAGAAATCCAGTACCTTGAAATAGATTCTCTTGGAAATTAATTGCATGACTGGTTTTCACTTATTGAACACCTCTTACAGGATTTGATCTGATACATTTCAATAAACTGAAAACTAATGTGAAATCCTTATCACGCTTTCCTCATCTGAATGGGGAGAGTTCTAATTAAGAAAAAGAAAACAAATTCCAAACCTCAATTCTCTGACAACATTGGAACAAAATACTGTAACTCCTTTTTATTTTATTTTTTTTTTAGATAGTTTGTTCTGGCTTTTTTCCTACCAGTTTTACTTGGCAACTGATGATAAACACAAGATTACTTACTGTCCTTATGTCACCAGAACAATTATGTATTTGTTAGGCCACCACATCATTCTTAAATTTTCTAAAGATTTAGATAATAAACTCTCTGCAGCATCCTCATTTTTCTATTCAAATTCTAGAACAGGACAATCTGCCATAAATCTCGAATCCAAATTTTCTCTTGTCTTTTTACTCACGTTATCACATCTTATATATACTTCATTCATGCCATCCGCAACAGGAATTAGTAATTTGATTCCAAACTTCTTCGCTGCAACATTTACATCTGGTACAACTTCACATCCTGGATCACAAGGAATCAGAAGGAAATTGATTTATTTCATTATTATATCAGTAACTTTAATTACTGCTTTAACACTAAGGAACAGTACTTCGTGGTTGTTTTACTTTGAGACTAGGGGCCAACACTTTTGAAGCTTAGGCCCTAATGAAAGGGTTTTGTTCCAGTTCACTGCCTGGTCTGGCTTGCCAGGGTGGTGAATGCTCTGAGCTCAGGGAGCACGTGAGTCAACGTGGAAGTGATGTGATGTGAGTGCTCCCAAAACCTCAGCCTGATCTTAGGAAGTGCTCAGCACTTAAAATGGAGAGGAGCCGGTGGGAGAGGCTACTTGGTGAGGTTCCAGCCACCCTGGCTGTTTGTCCCATGCATTCTCTGACCTACTGAGGATATGCAGACTGGGATGGAGAGCCATTTGTTCACAGGGGTCAATCTTCTATTTCAAAGGTTTCTTCTAGGATGAGTCCTGGCCATCACTGATTCCCTGATGCTGAACAAAGGCTGTTCCTGCAGGAGCAGATGTAGATGGAGGCTATACACGGTGCTGGTGTCTGCGTGCATACCTGGGGCTCCTCTTTGAGCAGCCAGTTGTAGCCATGGGAATCCCCATGCACAACACAAGCAAGGCCCAGAGAAGGTCCTGGAGCTGTCCCCTGCACAGCAGAATACAGGGACAACCTCCGGCATTCCTGCCCATGGCGTCATCCCTGATCCTCTGCTGCCAGTGTGGTTGGCCAAGGACATGGGGGAACACCCCCACTGAATGTTGAGTGAAAGTATTTGGAAATAAAGCATCCCACAAGTCACATTCCCTACCTGACTCATCTTGAAGAATTCAGTAGTACAGGGGATTTTACAAATCAGGCTCTGATAATCTCAGCTCAGGTTAAACTATTGACTCCCTTCTGTTTAAGCCTCTTCTGCAGGTGCAGTCTGCCTCCTGAAGAGTCTCAGGACTTGAAAAAGCTCCCAGACTAAATGCTGCTGTGCTTGCCTTCCTGAGTCTAGCAGGGATTTCTTGTTTTATTCACAGATGCAACAGAAAAAACAAAGAAAGAGTTCCTACCTTTTAGGTTTAATTTCTCAATAGGTTCTCCCTGTGCAGATTCCTTGTTTTTAAAATAAGATATTGAAGTGTCTCTGAAGACAAACCAATATGTCTTGATAGCTTTGAGTGCCAGCTTCTTGGGCCTACCATTAAAAAAGAAATCCCATTTGTTTATATTAACACATACAAATTGCTAAGTGCCTCACAAATATTACAGAGCCCCTGAAATTAAAGGTCATACCCATGGCTTTGATTGGATATGACACCCCTGTGTCAGTGAGGAGGTGGGAAATGCCTGGATCCAATCCAGGTTATCCCAGGTATGGATGTGGTTTTTACTCCAGATTTTACCTGAATCCCATCTATGATTTTTCTCATTTATTTCTTCCATTACTAATCAAAGCCATTCCCTTCTAACAGACTAATTTTTCCCATGAACTCAGTAACAGAAATGTAAGCCCTGATTTATTAACATGAATTGGCATCAGTTTTTCATAGCTCCTTATCTTGAATATCTGCACCCATAAAACCAACTCATATTCATTGTAAGGAACCCGAGACCAGCTTTTTTTTGCTTAATCTGAATATTATCTTACACAATAAAATTCTATTCCTTCACTAAATTTATAGAAGCTTTGTAGCCCTCCAGGAGAGAAAACCAGAGGTATTAGCACTATTTGAGTAGAGAAATACTTCACAGCTAGTGACAAAGGTCATCAATGAAGTGAAAAAGAAGAAAAAAGAAAAAGAAATTCCAGTATTTCCCTTTAAATCTAAGAAGATGAATAGATTATAGAAGAATATAGAACTATCTGGAAAATAGTGATGTACTATATATCCTCTTATTATATGTACCTCCAGACCCTTTCTAAAAATCTGAGTTTAGAATCCTTTCTAGAAATGGCACTTTTTATGTTTAAATTAAAAAAAACTCAGATTTTCAAAACTACCAAATAAATTTGGCTTTTAGTTTTCCAATGTAGCTACATTCTTCAAAAATAAGGGACTATATTTTTTTTAGACAGATAAAATTATTTTTCTATCCCTGAAAAAGTTGCTGAAAACATTTTAGAAAGCTTTTTCTTGTTTTTGAAAAAAAAGTTTGCAATTCTCCACAATACTGTCCCCATGTGAAGGCAGCATTTACTGTGGTGCACACTGTGAATAAATAGGAATAAAGCTCACCATAGGAACAGTAAACAATAGGACACGCACAGCTTTGCACTCAGGTTTATAATTAATCAAATAATTACAGCCACGAAGTATTGTTTAAAGAATAAAGTTTTACACCCTACATGGATTCTACAATACTTTAGGTTTGGTAAGTGATTTATCATTTATATAGGAACTTTTTCATGATGAAAAATAACTGCTGAATGCTTATAAAAGCAAACTGCTCTACTGCTGGGGAAAATCAAATAACCTATTGTTAAAAGCCTTAATTCCCTTTCATCTTAAGCCACATTCATAGTCAAAATTCCAAATTGGAAATTAATAATTAACAATTGTCAGCAGTTAACAACAGTTAACATTTTTCAGGTGCAGTTTTCAGTTCCCAGATTAAAAATACCATCTGTCAACGGATGAATCTGATAAATATTTGTACAATGGAACACTTTATCTTTCTAAAACACAAAGACTGTTTTGTGATAAAAGGCATTACAGACTTGTGGTCTCCATAGTCATTTAAATCACCCATAAAGCAAGATAGTATATAATGGGATCACAGAAACTCATTTTGATATTAGAAAAAACAGACTCTGTTTGGTAAGAAAGGGGTAATTTGGATGTTTCTTTTGATTAAAAAATACATTCCCTGGGGTTACTTTCAGAAATTATTTTCAGGAAGAACTGCAAGTTTCTTCTGTTTTTTTTTTTTTTTACTGGCAAAAAAAAAGGAAACGTGATTGAAAGTAAAACTTAGGCTCTTTTGTTTAGAGACGATGACTGATGTGCACTAGGAAATACAGACAGCAGGGTATTTTAATAAGTACAAATATTGCTACCCAGCATCCCAGGAGTGGGAAAGATTTGCCAAGGAACATTGTCAGAAGCAGGAAAAGAAAGACTGGAAGAAAATATTAGGCTGGTTAGACCTATCTGGGGTATTTGTCAATTTATAACTGTCAGATTATTATATTAAGATTATTACATTGGAATGAAAAACTCAAGGGATCTCTTGTAAGGTTAAGCCTTTGGTTTTGTATGTGTTATTATTAATTTTAACAACTCACCTAACTAGCTTGAGACTATCAGCAAGTTTTGGGATGTCTGTGATGTCCTCCTATCAGGAATAATTAGGAATAATTTTAGTACAATGCACTCTGTAATCAACCGTTAAAAAAATCAAGAATCAGGAAGGCTCAAGAGAGTCAACACATTTGGCACAGTAAAAGGAATTCTGGGATCTCAAAGGACATACCAAAATGTTACTTTTATTTCCACCTTCCAGTGTCACTTCCAGATTGGAAAGGGCAGCTTCTACTTCATCTACTTCTGGTTCACAGGTGGAATCTTGTGTCTCTGATGATAATGATAACTTGCTTACATGGTACTAAAATAAAACATCAGTATCCAATAGTCAGCACATGAATTATCAACATACAATCACAGGGTTTGAAAACAGATCATTTGGTCTCCTGGGTCTTGGGTAACTGTGTGCAGTTCTGCAGGAATCAGAGGGTGTTCCCAGGGAAACAGCCATGCCCACTGGGATTCTTGTGCAAGGGCTGATAATGGTTTCCTATTTTAATTATCAGTGTTTGTATTCCTTTGCTGAATTGCCCCTGTTCTGGGAGGCTGACTCACTCAGTGCTACATTTGGATCCCTAGTCCTGCCATCCATAGAAGGTAGAAACTTGGAAGCAAGGTTCTCTGGTGTTTTGCAGTGACAGACTGGGAATTCTTGGCAGCTCCATTTATATTTAGAAGGAAGGAATCTATTATTAATGAAGGTTTGTGCTTTATTGCCTATGGTCAGAGACTAAGCCATGCTCAGTCATGTTAAATTTCCAAGTACTCCATGGCGTCCCTCTCTTCACATTGTGCTGTGGCTTTTTTCCTGTCTGTTGGGAAATGTCCACATGGCATACACACGGTACATTGTAGGAATCTTCAGGAAGAAGAGGTGAAGGGATGGTAGCTGGTATAGGAACACCTCATACTAATACTGATATCAAAGTTACATTCTGGTTGCAGGTAATGTTAGTAAAATGTTTCCATAATTGTGTAAATAATGGTGTTAGTGCTGCTACTGAGTTTAGTTTCTTTAGCTGATGGATGCTGCTGCTTATTTCTCACCCCAAGAGCAGACCCCCAATCCAAGCAGAGCTTCTGGCCTGGGCTCTGTCCTAGTCTTGTCCTAACCTGAGTCTGCCTCTTGAGGGAACAGGTTTTGCAATGTGGCTCAAGTACGTGCCTGTAGCGCAGCGAAGATGAGCATTTCTTCCTCCGTGCAATCGATTTCCTCCAGCAGGATGGCCCAGCGGGCTTGCTCGTATATTTGGTTGATGCGCACTGCGTCGTACTGCAGGAAAGGGCAAACACTGCTCACTCATCAGTGACCCCCAAGGCACAAACTCACAATCAGCTGCAGCTGATCTAACGCTGGGCTGAACTGCCGTGGTTGTTTCCTTCCTCCTCCCACCTCTGCCGTGTTCCCCCCCTTGCCTGGTACCAGCTCATGTGATTGTGTGCACGATCCCAGGGCTTGCTGAGCCAACACAAAAACAACCAGGAGTCCCTGGCTGAGGCAGATGGTGAGGCTCAACGTCCTCTTTTGGGGCAGGAAGCCTTGGACTGGTGCAACCAAGATGTGAAACCACACGTGACGCGGCTGACTCGAATGTGACCTGCAGAACTCTCTTGTTCCTCACTTCCTTTCTTCCTCTCTTGGCTTTTTCAGTTCTGGTTCTGTCTTTGCACTGGCTTAAGATTTGCCAGATCTGCTTTAATTCACTATCTGGTTTTTGGATAGTGATTATTCCTTATTATGTACTTGGTTAATAAGCTGAAGTGACTCACAGAAATGTTCAAGCCCCAGAGCTGGTGAAATGTAGGTGATGAGAGGGTAAACCTTGGAGTGTGACCTCTCCCAGCAGAGGTAAGATGTAAGGTAGCATGAAGCTCTTTTGGGTTATTTCATCCTATGGCTCCAGGGCTGGCTGGGGCAAAGAAGGGAAATGTTTGGGCTTCTGAAGTTGAGACATGTACTTGGATTTTAGTGGGAGTGCTATTTCACCCAAAAACATGCCAGATAAACTGAAAAATGCCCTGATTTCCTGTGAGGGCTTCATCCCAAAAAAACTGTGAAATTCAAGGAGGGCAGCACAATATGAATGTCATTGTTAAGGCCAATTCCAAAATCAGGACTCCTTACATCACTGAGGATACTGCTAGTCGAGTTTTCCCCTTAATTTTTCCTGTTAAAAGAGACTCAGAAAGTAAATCAGCACCTCTGGAAATAGGGATACTGCTTCTGGTGCTCTTCAGATCCCATCTTTACATTTAAGATCTCATTTCACATGAGAAACAGTGATTCAGTGTCCAGAGGGTAAAAGTGCAGCTGTAGCTGAGGGGAAGAAGCTGAATTTGATCACTCTGAAGGACTTGTTATAAATTCCAGCTAAAATTCTACATAGAGCTATATATATTCTATATTACTGTATAACTCCTTGACATGAAAGCTGGCAAACAATGAATAGCAATAATAACAAGGCTCTTACTTTAGGATTCAAATCAAAGAAAGTGTAATATTTGAAGCGTAGAAGAAGTTGATCTTCCTCCAGAACGCCTTGTTCCATAAGTGATCGAGATGAATCCAGCCAGCTGTGGAAGAAAACAACCCACAGATTCATCTGCACAGGAAAAACCATCACACCTGCAGAGCTCCAGTGCAATTGTGAAACAAAAGTGGGAACAAACATCTCTAATTCCTCTAAATCTAGGGAACATTCATGTAACTCAAAAAGGTGGAGCATTCATATAGACTTCCAACTTCCATTTTCTATGTATATACAATAAGCAGTGTTTACTTGTGCACAGCTCAGTCACCTATTTTTAATGCAAAATGATTGAACTTATCCACATGTCTCTTTCCACTGTCTACTTAGAGCCTTTGGAGTTTGCCATCCAAACTGTCCTTTAGCTGTGCCCACTGTGCTCAACTGAATTTACTTTCATCTAACAACAGACTTTAGCCCGGAGCCTGCACAATGACATCATTCCTTATTTTAAACCCAAAGGATGTCAGGAGAGGCACCTTACCCTGCATTGAGTTTGGCTTTGTCAGCCAAAGTCCGTGGCTGGTACATCTCTGCCAGCATCTCCGGAGAACAGGTGGGATGACTGAGGGCCAGGATGCTGCAGCTCTGCTCAGTTAAGGAGCCATCACTGAACCAAGTAATTGTGGAAGAAGCTGGTGACCCACTGACAGGATCATAAATGGGTGTCATGGTTTTACTGTATAAACCTGGATTGGCTGTAAGTTAAGAGTATAACATTATTTCCATGAAAAATGCTCCTGTCCACTACTTTCCATCATAAAAACTAAACTCTTTTCTTTCAAGACAGTCTCCTATCTCTCCTGTTTTCAGCTGGCCTTGTCCTTTCACAGGTGAGGTGACCTCAAGGACAGAAATGCTCTTTCTTGCTCTGTGAGATCTCAGTTGTGTTGGACATGTGAAACATATGGTTTCAAGCCTTTATTCCTCATTTTACTTGCAGGCTGCCAAATTTCATGAATATTTTTCAAAGGGCAGAAGCACACCCTGTGTGCAGGGCCACAACCTGTTTTCTAGTGTGGAAATGTAAGGAAAACATTTCTAGAGACAACAGGGAAATACTGACATATTGGAGATTTCTGAAGCCACTGATTTCAGGCCCACTGTGTCTCCAAGACCATCCTACGTGAAACTGGCCTCCTTTGCATAACAAAGAATTTCTTCCTCTTTTTAACTTCCAGTAAGAACAATAAAATCATATTGATTTTTCATTACCTGGTAATCCAGAACTCACTGGAGAGTTGCACAGGTTTAAGATATCTTCTGTAGCTGGTTCTTTGCTGTTCTTGTCTTTTTTCTTTTTCTTTTTGAGTGTGCCTTCTGACTGCTTCAGCAAAGAGAGTTCTTCTGACCGCCTGATATCTACAAGGGCAGTTTGGGAAGTGAAGCAAGATGATGACATCCAAAAGAGCACCCATGGTTGGTAACAGCATTTCAGGAAGCTTCATGTTGCAATCTGGACTTTATTTTTAGCAGGTTGAAAGTAGTAGCTGTGGAAAATCCACTAATTTTATAACAAGGCCAAAGACTTTGGGCCGTAAGAGTGAGTGTTGACAGGATTTAAATCTACTTTTGTAGGAAGTGTAACTGCATTTTAGAATGCCAGGAAAAAGCTCTTCCTCCCTAACAGCTCTGCAGTCACCTATAAGCTCTGTGAAATATCTAAATTGTGAATAAGCAGGAACCACTGCAATTGAGGTTCATGCCTTTTATTATTCAACGTATTTCTCATACAAGATACTGTCTTGGTTTTCACCGTTCTCTAATGCACTACTAATTCAGCCAGTCACAAACCTGGCACTTCATTTCTGAAAAACACTTTTACCCTGGGGGAAGTGAAGACATTTTTGACAGTATTCACTCATTCAAAGTTACAGTGTTTCTGTACTGACTCAGTCTGGAGGGAAAATATAGGAATATTTAATTTGGCCAAGTGCCAGTTGGACAATTATGGCATCATTATATCAGAGCTGATAGGTGTAATAAAGACACTACACCTTTCACAATCCACTGCTAGGAGATGAAATTGAAAGTAGATCAATATGAGGCAGTAAATTCCTTCTGAAGATGAGCATGTTAATGGATTAAGCTTTGAAGATCTAAATTAAGATGAGGAATTTAATCCCTATTTTACCCTAAACCAAAGGGATTTTGAAGACTGCTTGTGGATTCAACTGATTCCTATTGATGACAGGCACACATCTGGCATGTTCCAAACTCTGAACTTGGAAATACTCCATTATTGGAAAGAGTCAAGACTGGGGGACTCAGTGCTGTGAGACATTCACGGGCTGGGGTGGGGTTGTTAGGTATACCCTGACCTGAACAGATATGGGCATACAGAAGTTTTGAACATTTAAAACATGCTACATCTGAAGTGAACACATATAACAGGCAGAGTTGGATATCATGAATGTTAGTGAAAGTAGGTGATAAATCAGTTGACACCAGTAAAATTGCCTGAGGTGATGGCTGGTGTAGGACATTGATTGGTGTAGGACATTGGTAAAATTGACTGTGGTGATGATGGCATGTTGTAGGACAATCTCAAACTCTCAGTCAAAATGCTACAGAATAATCAGGAACAAGTCCTGCTTCAAGAGGACAAGGATTCATAGAAAGTTCTGACTATTCAGTTATTAGCCAGCTTTGATATCCAGTACTCCTGCAGCTCATGGGACACATTCCATCAGAGACTAAGAACCACTGACATGCACTGCATACTGAAACCCTCACAAATCTGTCTCAAATTTCTCTTTGAGCTCAACAGTTTTGAGAGGAAGGACTTCACATCAAAACAAAGTCACCCAATAAAATGCTCCAGCTTAGTTGCCAGAGGAGATTTGTCGTTACTTACTGAGCATTTTGCAGATGTCACTGACAGCTCTGAACACCATGGAAGAGAAGCTGACTTTCAGTCTCACAGTCTTCATGTTTGGCAAGCGAAGCCGCAGCATTTTGTGCTGAGTAGTAAAGATCAGCTTTGCATCTGCTTGCACCCCACATTTATCCAGTGTCCAGTGGGTTTTCAGAAGCCAACATTTTTTTTGCTCCCACCAAAAAGCATAGTCTGACCAATCTTGTGCTATTTCTAGGAAAATACAAAATGGTTACTAACAAACTACAGAGCAAATATACAAAACACTTGGTTCAGAAACAGGTCTCTGCAAACAGGAATATTTATTTAGACTAAAGCAGCAACTACAGGTCCCAATCTAGACTCTGTTTGCTGAATTCTTGTGGCAGTCACTAGGAATCAACTTCGTTTTCCCTGAAGATCTAACCTAGGTGCTGACTGTGGCACTGCCTCTGTCCTGTGGCTATCCACAGGGAAAGAACATCTCCTGAATCTGGTGCTAAATATGGTGCAATGCACAATGGATTGTGCTGGGATAAGGGCTAACAAAGGGGTCCAGTTCAGAAATTGTCAGTGCAAGCTGAAAATCCTCCTACAAAATGTCCTGTACACCCAGATGGGCACAAGCTCTTCCACAGCCTCCTGGCAGCAGCACTGAGCAGCTCATCTCCAGAGTGTTAAGAACCAGCTCTGAGTCCATAGAAGTCTTGGTTACATGCAGCTAAGTAGCAGCACATAAAGAGATAAAGTATAGCTGCTCTCAGTTCCATGGGAATTCCAAAATTAGATGACTTTCCAGATATCAAAATATCAAAAATATCAATATCAAAAAGCCTCTGTGTGATCTTGGTCAAGCTGTTTCAGTCTTTCCATCAATCCTTGTTCCTCATCAGCTCCATGAGGCAGAGGCTATTCCTCAGCATGTCCATAACACAGCAGAGCCCTGTCCTGTTTTGGACTCCCCTGGTAAGAGCTGTGTCTCAAGAGAGCTGCTGACACAAGTCAGTTACAGATTTGCTTTAAATATTAATATAATTTTTTCACACCAGATGAGTATTTAAAAAAAATTACTGTGAAAAATTATTCTTCTGACTCAGTGGAAACTCTGGCTACCATCAGCTTCCGGCTGAACTGTGTGTCTGAGTGTGCACAGAGGGTGACAGAAGTGACCTCAGATTCTCTTCCTGTGCTCCCTTGCTGTGCTTGTACACAGGGGATTTTACTTTTCATTTCCTAACTTTGACTTGGCCAGTCTTGGCTTTTCCCAGCTCTTCCCTACTGTATCTATGCAATGGGTAACATAGCCCAGACTTAGGCTGGAATGCCACAATATCACAGGAAACAGGAATTTCTGAAGTGTCTTTTAACAGCTCATCCTCTCTGACTGCCATGGACAAACAGGGTATCACCCACCTCTCCTGCCCCCCAAAGCACACACCTGTAACATCCTCCTGGAGAGGGAGTTAAATCTTTAGCCTGGTTTAATTATTTTTGTCTAACTGAAAGGCAAACCTAAAGTTTTGTTGGCACTATGGTAACACAGGGGGTGGAACACAGGGAGGGGTTCTGACCACAAAAACCCTGAGTCTGAGATCCTCCACGCTCTGTGCCGTGACACAGAAGTGAGGCAGTACCATTTCAAAACACACAGAAGCCTTTCTTCATAGAGGGAGAGCTGCACATATGGCTCAGTAACACTGTGTAAATGAAACAGGTCTTTACTCACTGATTTGTTCTACTAATTTCAGCATCAGTCCTCCAACGTGAAGGTCCCCTGTGACCTGTAGTAAAAACTCCTTTTCTACATCTTCATGTTGATGATCAACTGTCAGCAAGAGGTCCCAGGTGTGTGACCCATATTCAGTGGAGGAAACCATCTTGGGAAAGGTCTGTGTAAGCTCTGCAAAAGCAAACCAGCCAAACAAACAGGATGTTTTTCCTCCACTCTCTGAAACAAATGCATTTCTCCATAGTCTCAACATCATTCCATGCTGCCAGGACTTTGCAGCGGCCTTGGATGGAACTTCAGAAGTGTTATCTTCTTACCTCTGAACTAGACTCTGCTCTTGTGATTGCTCTTGCAAGATAGGAATGTGGGATTTTTTTGGTTTTATTCTGATTTTGCCACACCCCCAACCCAGATGCCTCGATTTGGGTAGAGACAGCTCAGTTTTAGCTGGGTTTGCCCACCATCCAGTGCTAATCTGCCAGCCTGAACACTGTAAAGCCTGCAGTTGTGGGTGGGATCTCTCCAGTGAACCATGGCATTTTGCTGACTTGTACACTTAGGACTGTAATTTTCACTGCAAATCAAAGTTTACACTTGCAGTTCTGCCAGCTTGATCCCATGGGACCAAATCCAGAGAGTAGTTTTATCTATTTGGGTACATACAAGGGGAGACAGCTTTAGTGGCTCTCTGCCAGCATTACCCAGGCACAGATCTGCAGTTCCTGCTGACTTGCACCGGGATGTAGGCACGTGTCCTTCTCAGCAGGGTGAATCGTCTGAGATCCCATCAGGCTCCTGCCAGGACAGGTGAACAGTAATCATGCCAAGACAAACTAGAGAAGATGCTCCAAGTAGAAGCTTTGGTTATCATCAGCTGGGTTCTGCTGAAGAAAGAGCTTGTAGGTGTAAGGTAACTGATGCTGCAGGCAGGATTTGTGATATTTAACCAGTGAGAGAAGGCACCACATGACCTCTCAGTCCTGAAACAAACCTTTGTAGCTAAGGCATAGGCACTAAAATGGATTAAATCCATTTATTGCAAACTTTCAGCAACACACAAGAACCCAGGTCACGGACTCTTGCCGAAGGGGCCCTACACAGACTCCTTTTAACGTAGAAAATAACTAAGCCAGCATGGATGTAACGTTACAGGTTGTTGCAGATCTTCTTAAAAACAAGTATTTTGTAATTTAAAACCTGATGTCAATGCCATTGATAAAAAAATTGTTATCAAAGGGATAATAATACAGATAGGGTGGTAATGACAAAGTTGACTAATATGGAAAGTGATTCCAAACATAAAGGCAATTAAAGTGTATATGTTAAAGATTAGATGGATTTCCCCTTAAACAAATAACATTATAAATGAATAATCTAACCAGTTCAAAGCCATCCTTTTGGAGGGAAATCACTTTCCCAGTGAGTTTCACTGGGATGGGACTGGGAGTCTGTCCTGAAGTTCCAAAATGATAGACACACATAGAGAGCCCTGAGTCAGAAAACTGCAGCTTCATAACTGTGTGACTCCGAGAGGCCAATTCACACTGTGCAACAAGCACTGCTGTTAATTGGGTTCTTACATGTGCCAGCCTACACCTATACACCAAACAGTTACTAAACCAACAAGGCTTGACACTTATCCAAGAAGTTTGCTTGGCTTGCCTTGGTAAATAAAGGCATTGTATTGGACACTGGGAACACTGGCTCTCCTGCCTCTGGGATAAAGGATTTTGAACTTGTGCTGCTGTGTGCCACATGGATTTATGAGCTTAGGCATGCCCTAGACCAGGGGGTACCTGTGGAGGGGAAGGGCTGTGGCTCTCCTAAAGCATCCAAGACCCAGCTCCCAAGAGGGTCTCCCAGGCAGGTGAGGCTTTCAGCACAAGTGCAGTACAAGGTGCACATGACAGCTGTCATTGCAATGTATTCACAGCAAAACAAAAATCCTGACTTTAGAAAAGTCAAAATGCCCGTAGTCATGCTCCTAGGCATCAATAAACAACTTCAAAAGTAATCCGCGGCCAAAGGATGAGAACTATGGGATTTTATTTCAGAAACACAGGGGTGCAGGCTGGCAGATGAACTCTGCTTTTGCTCACTCTTGTTCCACTGTAAATCATTATTGTTACAGAAAAGCAGTAGTCTCATCTGCCCTCTTGGGCCATTTAGGAACTGATCTGGATTTTTTGGGAGTCTTTTTAAATTTGGTTTCGCTCCCCAATCTAATTCTACACACAAGTGCCTGTGCTGACATGGATGAAAATGAGCAGCCCAAGGGGTGGGTGAAACCCTTGCTTTCACCGGCTTGGAAAACCATGACCTCAGAGCACTAATCCTGGCACTCCATCATTCCCTAAAGCCGCGCACTTCGCCACTTCCTCTCCCAACCAGCAGGTTTCGGTTTGAAGATAAGGCAACACAAACACTTGTAAATCTACTGGAGTACGCAGCACAAACAAAGCCTGGTCTCGAAAATGGGGCAAGCAAAGCAACGAGGACAACGAACCCCTCAGTATTAAACCCCAAAAGAACCCAAACTGTCAGGGCTCCACATCTTACAGCCTTCAGGTCAAGCCTGGATCTGCTCGGGAACGCGCCCCAGCTCCTGGGCTCCACGTGGGAGCTGCAAGGCCTGGCACGGGTGGATCAAACAGGCCAGAAACGTGTCCTCGGGCTACTGCTATCTCCATTCGGGATTTCTGCAGCGCATTTTGGCCAACGCGGCTATAGAAAAGCAGCAATGGCTCTACGGATCGAGCTCTCGGCAGATTTTAGCCCTTTACAGCCCCAAACTTCAAACGCTGAGTGGGAACGGAGAAAGATGTGAATCGTGCTGGAGCAACGTGCTAACGACGCGGGGTTAAGGTCGAGAGGGGTGAGGCGATGTTACCCGAAGTGTCTGTGGGGCTGGCGGTGCCTGGCACAGCTCGGAGGGTGCCCGGGGGTCCGGCCTGCAGCGCCCACGCCAGCGCCACTTGCACTTTGAGGAAGTGCCGGGCGGCCGCGGCCCCGCGGAGGCGGCGCCCGCGGGGGCCCGGAGAGCGCCGAAGCGCAGCGAAAAGGGCTGGGAAAGAAGCGAGCCCGGCTCTCGGGCACTGCCGCAGGTGCCGCGGGCAGCGCAGAGCCGCCCGCGGGGGCCCCGTGCCGGGGGCGCTCCGACATCGCCCCGCGCTCCCGACGGGCGCCCCGCGCTCCTCACCTGCCGTCCCCGCCGGCAGCGCTCCCCTCTCCTCCCGCGCCCTTCGCAGCCACCTGGCCTCTGAGAGACGGCGAGGGGAGGAGCGGCACCCCCGGGGGAGGCGGCCCTTCCTCCCTTCCCCTTCCCTCCGCCCGCGGTGGGAGAAGGCGGCGAGGAGCGCTGTCCGCCCGCCGGGTGATCGGGGTCACCCCAGAGCCACCACCTCACCGATGACCCCAGGCCATCGAGCAGCTTCAGGTGTTGCTTTTAGAAGTTCGAGGTTACCCGGAGAAAATCAGTTCCGGGGATGCAGTGGCAAAGAAAAGAAGGGTGTGTTTGTGAGGTGGGGTGTGTTAGAAGAGGCACAGCATAAAAGTGGATTGAACCGACGGGAAAGGAGCAAAAGCTTCTCCGTGAGCCAGATTTCCGCAGAAAGTCTTTCTTGCCTTGAGCTTTTGAGTTACATGGTGGTACAAGGATGAGGTAAAGCACAGTAGAAAAAACAAACCAATGACAGAAAAGAGAAACAGAATAAAGGAAGAAAATCTTTCAGATTAAACTCGTATCCTGGAAAAAGACTGCAGAGATATAAAGTATGAATCTTTAAGGGACCGTGGGCAACAGTTACTCTTGTGAGAACAACGCAGCTGTGAAGCTGTCAAACCACAGATAGTATCACAGGATATTTGCTCCCCTAGGCTCGCTCCCTGAGCTGCTCTGATCATGCTCATCTCTTTAGATTGTCTATGCGTGCACTTGTCATATCAGGTATCCTTGGAGACAGGAACTTGAGAACTCATGAAGACTTTCAGGGCTTTCTGTCACCTGAGGGCACACAGAGGCCTTTAATCTCTCCAGCTGGACTCAGCTGGGACCAGTTTCAGGCATTCTAGTTAAGCTCAGGCTCAGTGGGTATTTTGTCCTTGCTTGAGGCCGTGTGGAGTAACTCTACTTTTGCTGCTCCTTGGCACTATCTTGGCTCAGTGACTTTTTAGGCTTTGTAGGACAGTTTGGTAACCTGCTTATTGTTATTTAAATAAAGGTACCTGTATAGATGAGCAAATAGCTTTGTATGGACCATAGGGTAATATAAAATTCAGGTCTGAGTTACTTTAAATAGTTGAGAAAGCAATTGTAAGAATTTGAAAAGTTCTTAGGCCAGAATATTCTGGTGTGTGCTCCACAGCTATGTGAGCTTGTACTTTTACCTGGCTAGTTTTGCATCCTTACTTATGGGGCTAGGATGTCAAACTAAGAAGGTTTTCTTCCATTCAGCCTAAGCAGAGATCTAGGGAAAATTTTAAACAGCCAAGCCTGCTGCTCAGCTCAGAAACATATCCTTGGGTTTTGTTCTCTAAACAAATAAAGCAAAATCACAAGCTCTTGATCAAATTGGAAAAAAAAATAGTACTTGGGAAAAAATCAATAAAAACTAAGATGGTTGCCAGGCCAGTCAATAAAAATTGCCTCTTATCTCCAGGCTGGTCCAAATCCTGACCTCTTCTAAGTGTAAGCACTATTTCCACCCCAGCTGCTGTGAGTAACTAACTTGAGAGAAGAGGCTGTAGAGTTTGATGTCAGCCTTGTCCTGCTGTACCAGGAGGGCTGGGGCTCATGTTCCATCTCAAATGTCCTGGGACTGCTGGAAAAATCTCTGTCACCCACCTGCCAGATCCCCTGGAGAGGGAAATGCACTTGCTAGATGAAGAAAAAAAGATCTGGGAAAAAAGCCAGAAGATAAGGAGGTTGGGGTAAGTTCTCTGTGAATCTAGCATAAAGTGTTGCAAGAAAATAGGTGGGTTTTCAGTCAACACTGATCATACCCCCAGCATCTGAGGCAGTGATGGTTTACATCTGAAGAGTTGCAAATTAGGGAATGTTTTGGAGGCAGTGTGTTCGTTTTCAGTCATCTCTCAAGGGGCTGAGGAAACCAGATTTGGAGACCTGTAATTCTCTTATCCTTTGAGAGGTGAGTTGGGAAAACTGTAATTGAGCAACAACTTTTCCAGAGTTCCCATGGAAAAGGACAGGAAATGAAACCTCCATTTGCAGCTTCTTAACAGTTTATATGCTGAAAGCCTCCTTTGGTCAGGAAGGAGGCTTACTGGATACAGGTAGTGTTAATTTATTTGGGTTACTCAGTTAAGGCTGAATGTGATCTATTTAGAGTTTTGATTCCTTTTCCAAAGGGTCTATTAAACACCTATAGCTGAGAGTCTCTTAGTAGACAAATGTATGTTTTTGGGAGCATGAGGAAGTAACTTGACAAAGACAGAATAATAAATACTGAAATTTTGGTAAAATGTGTATTTCTTATTCCAATATACTTTTAGTAGCTTCTCTGTACTTTTCTTAGGCCAGTGTTATAAATTATCACCAAGTGATAATTTAATCATGTAAGACTGGCTCTGTTGTGTTAATGCTCTTGTTAACAAATATGAGGTCTGGAGAAGTGTCTTCTCTTTTTTCATAGGCCTCTGTATTTCTGTCATGATCTTTCATTAACTATAGGAAAAAAAAATGTCCAGTATTTAATTTTGGGTGCTTTTGGGCTCACCCCAGTTTGTAGATGCACGTTTTCCAAATTCCCATTCCACTCCAACTTGCCTTACTTAGATTCTCTGCATTCTCCATGCAATTGCTGTGATAGTTCCTCCTTCTCCCAAAGCAGCATTTCCCACTCGGGGTTTGCCAGGCTGTGTCAAAAGCGGATCTAGAGCAGAGCCACGGGGGGATGGGGAACAGCAGCAACTTGTTGCAAGTGCTGCATTTCCCCCACATCTCTTTGGACACTCATTAACTTCAGCTCTTCCAAGGAATTACTTGTGGGAGTGCCAAGAGTTTGGGGGGCAGTTGGTGAGTTCTCAGTGTAGGAAGAGTTACGTAAAGAAGTTTGTAAAATATTCAAATGCCCCTGCAAGCACCTGGCACTTGTAAATTTACTAAAGCCTTGAAGAAGCTACTGTTGTTGTGCTGAGTGTCTGGGCTTAGGTTGCAGGTGAAGACTAAAGCTGAGGAGAGAATGTCAGCATCATGTTCTCATATCCTACAGCTGGTTTGTGGAGACCATTCTTCATATAATGGCATCAGAACCAAAAAGGGGAGATGTAAAAGAGTGGTGCTCTCTCTCCCCATGGAAAATTTGTTATTTTGTGATGTAATTTCTGAAATCTATGCTCAGCAGACAGATGATTTTTATTGTGCTAAATAAAAGTATTTTCCACTTGCTGTAGGCAAAGAAGTAAAGTGTGTGTCTCTGTTTCCCCCCATTACTGACAGAGAAATGAATCAGTACAAACCCTAGCATGAGCAGCAGGCACTACTGACAAAGCTGTTGAGAAAAGCTGGTCTGTACCACAGAGGGTCTTCACGTTGAAAATCTGCTCTCTGATAAATGTCCACAGTGAGAGGTGGCAGTACTTCATCTTCTGGTATCCCTTGCCTGTGCTGCTGGTTGGTGACACCAACAGCCATGGTCTGAATATCTGAAGCTCTGGAAAAATTCAGTTCCTGTAAGAGAAAAATCTAAGTCTTTTAAGTGGTACTTGGATTAAGAGGAGCAATAAAAACCCCTTGATCTCTTGGTTTAGGAGAGTTGAAGCTGCTTTTGTAGATCTGAACTGGGGTCTGAGGCTGATGCACTGGGCTGCAACTTGGTACAGCACAGGTAGTACTGACCCATCATGAGTCAGGCTCACAGAGGGTGTCTCTGTTCCCACCCTCTGGGTGTTGGGACTCCTGAGGGTTCTTAAAGTCTGCTTTCTGTCTCTGGCTGGCTCATGCTTGAAAAGCACCTCATAGCAAAACACTTCCCTGCCTGGTGCAGAGGGTGAGCCACTTAACATTGCTACCAAAACCCCCTTCCTTAGGAGGAACTGAGAAGGGTGAGAGGGAGGGATCAGGGCAAAGCCAGGAGGGAACTGCCCAAAAAGGACCATCACAGTGAGCATGTTCCCCAGGCAGCTGACTGGTGATACAGACCTCTGTCATGCTGCTTTCAGCTGAAGCAATGAAGCTTTCCAAAGCTCTGGTTGCAAGTATAGCTGTTTTTTCATGACCAAGGATGAACTCATCCTACTATTCAGCCTTTTTACCTTCTTTCAATCTGGTGGTTACAAAATAGAAAGGGGGGAAAAAAAAAAAAGTGGTTTAGACCGTCTTTTAGGCTTTTAAAAAAAGTGGCATGGTTGTCAAACCTGTTACGTGGTGTAAGACTCAGAAATTCTTGGTGTTACCTTTTCTGTGCTCCTGTAAGTCAGGGCTACAGGGAGATGGTACCAAGCTAATTTAGAATATTTTCCTGTTAAATATGTATCTGCATGAGTAATTAATGGAAATACATTTTCCTTCTCCACCCTTGGAACCCAAGCACCTGCTGTGAGGCTGTAAAAGTTATGAGTTAAAAGTTGTTATGCCTGGCTGTGTACATAAAACTTAAAGGCTACGAGAGACAGCATTGAATGGGGGCCAGTGGGTTGAGTCTGCATTCCTGTTGTGGGGCGTTTCTTGTGGATTCTGTGTCACGTCTGATGGGGATGTCTTGTGATTGTAATCTCAGCTGTAGGAACAAGTGAGGAAAGAGTCCCAAAGGCAAGGTACTATCCTTTGCAAAACAGGAATGAGAGAGGCTGGGTTCAAAATAATTGTCTGATCACATGCTGTTACTATAACTATTTTCTTTAGGATACTGTTTCTCAGTTGGAGTGACACTCTGAGATTATCTCATGCTGGATTGAGGCTATTTGGACAGGAGCTTTTAAGATAAATAGACTCACCTTTGTTTGACCTCTTCAGTTAAAAATTGCTCATATTAATAGTACCCTAAGTAATTCTTCATCCTTTTTAGATGCTTTAAATATAACAGCTGTACTTACATGATCTAAACGAAACTGGAAGTTCTGTGTCTGTGCAGATGAACTAGTGTTTTGCCCCGAGGAGACTGAAACTGAAATGGGGGGCAGGGTGCAATGTAAAAGTGGCCTCACTCCATTCCCAGCAGCAGCAGAATGGCTGGAGATTGCAGCGTGGCTCTGTTGTACATCAGCTGTTTCTGAGTCGCAGGTGGCAAGGACAGAGTTGTACAGGTGTCCCCTGCTCCAGCCCTCGGCCCTGGGTCAGGCCGGTGGGAACCAAGTACTGCTGCCTCAGGGCAGAGTTTGGGAATGCAGCCCAGAGTATCTCCAGGGCTCTGGTGCAGGTGGGATCTGTGCTGCCTCCCAAGGAGCTCTGTGACCTGCTCCTGCCATCTCCTGACCTTTGGGCCACAGCCCTGGAGAGAGAAGAGCTGCCACAATTCTCCCTCTGCGTGGGCCACACAAGCGTGCCCTGGGGACTGGATTAGACACGTGGGGCTGGGTTTGGTTTCGAGGGAAGAGCTCTTCCCTGCTCCCTACAACCAACTCGTGTGGAGGAGAAGGCAGCACTGAGTCTGAGTTATGCAATGCATTAGCAAGCTTGGGATGCTGCTGTGAACGGGGGTTGTGCAACTTTCTTGCATGAATAATGCCTGATGAAAGCAACGCAAATGCTCTGTTGCTAAACTTGGGTTTCCATCCAAATGTGCAAATATACTTTTTTATTTTTTTTTTTTATGCTAGATCCAGCCTTTTAAATATAGAATCTTTAAATAAGACTTCCCTGTGTCTATTCCTGCACCTAAATCAGCATTTTCCAGAGGCTGAGCAGCACCTGGAGTTCCCCTAAGGCATGTGACTTGTGAAAGCTGTAGTGTAATTAACACTCTGAAAAATCATGTTGCAGATTCATGTGCTTAAGGGTAGGGTTTTTCCCCCTGTTTTTTCTTTTTCTCTCCCCCACCCCTTTCAGTCTCTGGCTGGATTACCAACTCTTACAATTTTATTGTTGCCCTTGTGTTAATTCATGTTTCTTAGAGCTTCCTCTCTAAAAGCCAGGCTGGACTTTGAGAACAGTGAGGAAAACCTCACAATATGGATTCAGGTATGTTCCAAACCCATTAGCAAATGTTTTATTGATTATTTAAAAACTAATTTAATTTAAAAAAACTAATCCAATTTAAGAAGAGAGTCTTGTCAGGGTGGAGAGCCTTAAAAACTGGTGATGTTTTCAATCCTTGAAGTACTGCTTTAAATATTTCTTTAAAAAGGAGCAGTCTCTGAAGATGCCTAAAACAGCAGTTGTTATAATAGTGGTGTTATTTCATCTCTTCTTTTCTGGCCTTGACCCAATGTTGAGTTTCTTGCCTGTGCTTGCTGAAGGACCAGTCATTATTTTATTTGCTGTGACAGAAGAAAACTCTGATTTCTTTGTAAGACCAAGAGTTGGATACTTTAATATGATCCTTTAACTGCTTTTTTTCAAAGCTGGGCCATGTTTATTATTGCTTTGCAGTTAAAGCTGAGCACTGATAAAAGAGAAACTCCCTAAAGGCAAACTTCTCCCTTGTCCTGCCACACTGTACACAAACCTCATCGAGTTCAGCTTTTTCTTCTCTACCTGTGACTGAATCACATCCTGTCCCTCACTCATGCAGATCTGTCTGAGGACTGAAGAAATCAAACTTAGCAAGATGTGGTCATCTGAAATACCAAGGGAGGTCCGAATGTCCCAGGTCAGGGGCTGGAAATAATGGACATCGTGAGCCTTCCCAGCATCCCAGCTGTGCCAGGCATCCAAAGGCATCCTCATGCTGCTGCTGGGATACAGACAGATCACAGGCTGGCTGCAGCGATACTTTCATGTTCTGAGGTTTTACATCTCCACGGGTCACAGGCAGCTGGAGCTTCTGTTGCTGTAACATCTCCATAGCAACGCAACAGCAACAACAATAAATTACAACAACCGGGAACAGCAGCGGAGTGCAAACAGTTGTGCAAGAAGCGTGAGAAACTTGGGGCTGGTAACAATTCTGGCCGTGTGCGACCAGCAGATGCCACTGCAGCCCCGGGAGCGGGGCCTGAGTGCTGTAACTGCGGCACAGGGGACACCTGGTGGCCTTCTCGGTCCTCTGAGCTGACGAGAGCTTGTGCTATGCCTCCTGATACAGGGGGTGTAAAGGGCACACTTGGGGGAAAAACCCCCTTACAGACACATCTGCGTGATTAACTCTTAGGGCAGGGGACACTCTTCCTATGTAGGACTCTCTGAAATGGTTGTTCTTCCTGTCTGAGTTTCTTGCCTTATGATAAAGTGAGATCCATCGTGGTGTTTCTGCCCCTGCATGAAGGTGTGCAATTAATATTTCCTCCCAGGTTACTGCTTTGGGCCCAGCAAGTGCTGGAGGTTTCTGTCCCAACCAGTGTGCTTGGCATCGTATTCAGGATTTCATAAACACTGGCTATTGCATGTTCACAAAATGGTGTGGGCAATCTGCTTTCTTTAGTATAGAGATGATATCCGGGAGAAAAGATCTTCCATTGAAATATTACTTAATAAAAAAAATGAAGTAATGATAATTTTTTTATATACATACAGTTTTTTGGGTTTTTTTATTAGTTTTTTTGTTGTTGTTTTTGTGGGTTTTTTTTCAGGGAAAGCAAATAGCAGCAGCTATGCAGTTTCTTCTGTAGTTCTAACTTCTAGATATATAGAAAAATATATTTTTAACCCCCTTGACTGAAGTCTGTCTGGAGCATTATCTATTTAAAAGGTGTTTCTTGTTATTCATATAAACCCCACCCTCATCAGAGGCCTTAAATTGCTGGGAGAACATTCTGGGATTCAAGCTGGTGAAGCTGTACTGTACAGATGTCAGGAGAGTTTGAGGATGTGGTGGTGGCAAGTCTATGTCATTTAAGCTTTTGTGTGGGATTTGTTAACAGCGAAAGAAGTTGGCTGCGGTATCAATCTGTCTTTGGGCTTTTACAAGTTTTTATGGCCTGCTGGTGCTATTCCAGCCCCTTTCCTTCACCTGGAAGTGTCCCCCTTCCTGTCACATCTCACCATCTCTATCAGACAGGTGTGTGCAGGGCTCTGGTGGGAGGAGCCCTGCTCTGAGCACCTGTAACCTGTTCAGGCAGCCTTCAAGGGGCCCCCCACCAGTGGGTTCTTCATTCCTACCTGAATTCCTCTTAACATGATCCCTTGTTCCTAAGGGTAAGATTGTGTATTCTGGATCACTTTGAAAAAGCACTTCTGGATATGAATGGTCCTGTTGTGACTCTTGCTGGACATTCATGGATCAAACCATGAGTGACTTTTACCTTGGCTGACATTGAAAAGCTGGATTGCTGTTTTGGCTGAACAATACTGTAGTTCAAGCAGTGCAGATCCATTAGAATTTGAACAGATACCCTCTCATCCTTACAAATATACTCCCTTTTGAAACAGTCAGTCCTCCTTCACAAGCTTTGAAGATCTCAAGTCATGAGCTGCACTGCTCTAAAAATTAAATTTCATCCCAATATTTTAGCAAAGTTGTTCTGTCTAGTTTTGTTATTTTACTTGCTACTTTGGTTTTGTATTTGAAATTTAAGCACTTTGATGCAATCAAGTTGTATTGTCAGTCTTTACTGTGCAGCTGAAAGGAAGGGAGATACACCTTGCTGAAATAGATGGTAACATTAATGAGTGACTATGTGAATAGAAGAAAGGAAGAAATAAAAATACAAAGTATCTGGAGAATGGGATCAAGAGTTGTGGTAGTCTTTCAAGGATTTGATTAAACTGGATTGAATGAGGATCTTTTTCCTCCAGAAGAAAGCACATGAGTCTGTTTAACAAAGGAAGAGTAACACAGTTTAAATGAAGCTCTTTTTTTCATAGATAG
Source organism: Pseudopodoces humilis (assembly GCF_049639895.1). NCBI lineage: Eukaryota > Metazoa > Chordata > Aves > Passeriformes > Paridae > Pseudopodoces > Pseudopodoces humilis. The sequence continues at coordinate 3,643,649 of NC_142202.1, forward strand.
ATCTTGAAAAATCCTTTGTCTCTCTATGTGGCTTCTTCTAAACTGATTACACTAATGTGGTTGTTTCTGTAATTTAATTATCACTGCACTCAATGAGAACAAGTTAATTAAAAGTCTCTTCTTTTGTTGGCTGAAATGTATTAGTTTTTTCTACGTGGAACTTCATGGCTTTTGTTTTCTCCTCGTGTCACGGGCTGGTTTTGTTCAGTGCAGCTGTGCTCCCTACTGCATAACAACTCAATATAGCTGGCTTTGTAGCCCCTCCTTTTTATGGGCTGGACAAAATTACCTCCAGGGATTTGCAAATGTAGGTCAGTAGTGTAAAAACCCAAGTCCCACTCCTATATTAAAGTTTGCTCCCAAGTGGGAAATCAGGTTAGCTTTGGCAGGTTGGATTGCAGGCACTTTGATGTTGGAAGGCTGAACATGCGTGCAGGGAAGTCGCTGGGCTTCTAAGCATGGTCCCGGTAGCCTGGGTTTGGAAATCATGTTTTGCTTTTAACCAGAAAGGTTTTTATTTTAGAAAGCTCTTGGGAGATGAGCTTAACCCTGGGCTACGGTAATGTCAGGACTGAACAGGGCTGGGCATAGTTTGTATTTGGGTTGGCGGCAGCCAGTTCTGAGGAGATGCGTGACTCAGTAGCTGACACACTTCCTCCTGGGTATGAGTGCCACAGCACGTTGGTAGGAGGTGCTGCATGCTCCATGAGTCATTAAACCCAAAGCACTGAATTTTTCCTGGTCATTAAACATCACTTGGCTCCCTTGGTCGGAGCGCGGCTTTTGCCTTCTGACTAACCCAGCTCCAGCTCCCTCCCTCGCCGGCAGTCAGGGCTCATCGTGTGCTCTTTGCTTTCCTGCTAAAGTGCTGCAGATCCCTGGTGCTGGCACAGAGTATCTGGTCCTCCTTTGTGCTGGGGCCATCCATGCACTTCAACAGCTCCAAAACCAGAAGGGCAAATGCAACCTCACCTAGTGCGAGGTGTCCCTGCCCATGTATGGAGCTGGAAATAAATCATTTTTGGAGTCCCTTCCAACCCAAACCATCCTGTGATTCTGTGAGATAATCAGACAATATAAACTGGATGATTTCTTGTTTATCAGTGCATGCAGGACCAGGGATCTTAGGGATCTTGTGCTGTTATTTTTTTTTATCTCCTTCTTAAGGTAACTCCTTGGAGTGAAATCCACCAACCTGAAACTCAAATATTTCATGTCCATTTCAGGAATTGGCAGAAGTTTCCCCTTACCTACAGCAGCATCCAGAGGAGCTTTGAGCTTTGCAGGTTCCTAAGGACCTGCTATACCATGGTAGTCACAGATGTGGCTCCTTGTTCATCCATTACCTGGAGTGAGCTGCTCCTCATGTCCCTGCCATGACAGGAGTGAAACATTTGCATTGTAGCAGGCAGATGAGCCACATGCCAAGGCCAAAGTGACTTGAGGATATTGTATCAGTTCTGTGCTAGAATGTTCTTCATAGGCAAGGGCTCTAAACTTGACTAGAGGTGTTGATGGTCAGGTCATACTGTGGAGCAGGGAGCTCTCCTTTCTGACCCCTGCAGACCTGCAGGACTTCTGTAGTTTTAGGAATTGCAGGTTCTGAACTGATGAGGATGAAAGAGGGAAAACACAGAAAGGAGAAATAGGCAGTCATTCTTCCTGAGCCCTGGATAATTTTTGAGATCTGCATCTACTCTAATTTACCATCTGTGTGGATTCTTGGTGGCTTTTGGAGATGTCATTTCTAGGAAGTTTCATGTGTTAATCATGAAGATTTGTAAGCAAAAATTTTCTTTTATGTTGTGCGTTGTACCCTGCCAGCTCTGACTTATGTTTGAGCTGGAGAATTTTTGGAAATACCCAAGTATGAAGGAAATGCCTGTCCTTTAGATATGAGTAGACACTCCATTTCTAGGTGAATATCCCACAATCTTTACAAATATCTTATTTGTAAAGGTTGTATTTTGATAAAATATTTTAAAGTTACTTTTGCAAGAGCCACAGTTCTGTATTTATTGGAATTTTGACTTATTGAGTGGATGGCCTATTTTTTTGGTATATCAGACAAGGGTCTCAGTTACGTTTCCAGTACAGAGATAAATGGGAACTATTATTTCAAATATATTTTTTCCAAGGTTGATTTCAGAAACAAAAACTTAGAAGGAAGTGCCTACACAGAAAATGTAAATGTTAGAGCTGTAATTATTTTAATCCTCCCCTAGAATTTTTCTGGAAATTAAGGTGACTGTCATTCCACTGTTTGGAATCTTCTGGTGTATTGTAATCACTTGTTGCCTGTTGTCAGATGTTATTCAATGGCCATCCAGTATATACCTGCTTAATCAGAGCCTCTAAAGGCTCTGTTATATTTCTTAGAGGAGAGGTGAGCAGTTAATAAGTCTTTGACAGCAACAGGAGTCTTGTCTTAACCCACTCACTAACTCAGTACGTGGAAAACTCCTCAAAGTCTCAGATTCAGGATTGCTTTTAAGTGGATACCTGCAATAATATTTGCAGCTCACACGCTGATTCCATGCTGTGCTTGTTCTGCCCTCCCTTCAAGGACCTGATCCAAAACCAATTTTGAAATGAGCAGAAAGTCTTCTATTGATGTTGTGCTTGAGAGCAGATCGTGAAGAAACTGCAGAGGAAGCGATAACATAGTGGTGGGTCATGTGTCTTGTGTCTGCAGTGCTGGGGAGCTGATGTCATGTTTATTAGAAGCCAAGATCAGAGTTCACAGGCTCAGGAAATGTCTGCAGAGTTTAGGAATGGTTTGTAACTTCTATCCCAATGACAGGTTTATTTGGCACTTTTTGATAAGTGGCCTGTTTGAAATTTCCTCTCCAAGTAAGCAATTTGTAATTCCCACTTGAAAGGGCTACTGTGGGGGATGGTGATGGGGCCATATTTGAAAACCATTTATGGTTACTAACATCCTGGCATCTGTCATCCAGGAGTCCTGTGCCTTTATTGTTTTGATCTGTCCAAAATGATTTCTTTATACAGAAACTGGAAAGCTTTCTTTGTGTCCTGAGTGCTGATAAAAATAGTCACGGTCCCTTAAAACATATAAATAGAATTGGTGACTAAATTAAAGGATCATTAGAAATAGTTCCACTGTTTTCCCATCATGAAATTTGCTCACTTATTTGGGTCACCTTGTCTTATTCAACCTTACAGTGCATTTTTCTCTATCCATTGTCAAAATACCATCATCATGGCATTCAAATTCTGCCAGTTCTCTGCCATTGCACTGATTCCCAATCCTCATTTCCTGAGCCCAGCTCCTGCTTCCATAAGCAACAATGCAGTTGGTTTGCAGGTGTTAGAGGTTTCTTCCACTCATGGCTTCTATCGACTCCCAAAGAAAGCTGGGAGAACTCTTGTTGTACTGGTGATGTAGCTGCAGTTCTTAAAGGATGTTACCTAATGGAAGCACCTTGAATAATTGGGATTGTTCAGCCTGGAGAAGAGAAGCTTGAGGGTGACCTCACTGTGGTGGCCTTCCAATAACTGAACGGAGCCAACAAGAAACATGGAGAGAGACCATTTACAAGGACATTTAGTGACAGGACAAGGGGGAATGGCTTCAAACTGAGAGTAGGTTTAAGCTCGATATTTTAACAAGGTTCTTTTATGTGAGAGTGGTGAGGCACTGGATTCCTCATCCCTGGAAGTGTTCAAGGTCAGGCAGCAAACTTAAACTTGGCTTTCAAGTACTGATTTTTATTTAAAGAATTAAAGCAGGTATTCTGGGAAGTGTCACAGAAACATAAGCTCTTCAGAATCAGCACTTAGGGACGTGGAGGAACCCAGCTCCACGGTGTTTAAAGAGGATTAGCAGGAGTTATGTTGTTACCAGAGCTTCTGAGACACCCAAGTTTCCTGCAACAGGAATACTCTGAAAATCTACTCTTTAGTACATGTGTAACACTTGGAAATAAGTCCCAGTTTACTGTGTCATTTGTGTGCTCTTTAAACCATCTCAGCTCCTTTTTTAGGGTAAGGCCTAGTTGGGAAAATGATGCCTTCCCTGTTCTGATGCTTTCAAAATCCAAATAGATGGAAGAGACCTGATTTGCATGGAGACACCCTAAGGAGAAGCTGTAAGACTGGGAGGACAATCTGGATCCCTTTTCCAAGCTGCTGCACTGTTTGCTCAGGTTTGGAGTCACATAAGCCAGTCTTGAATCGGATTCAAATTTATTTCTCGTCGTCAGAGGTTTTTTGCATCAAATATCCCTGACCTCTGTCCTCATTGGTGGTAAACCAGACAAGAGCATCCAAATGGCACTTTGTGTTAGTCTTGATTTTGGTCTGTTCTTGGTTTCCCGTTCAGACTGTTCAATGCCTGCTGGGGATGATGTACCAGAATCCCCGGGAAGGTGCTGCAGCTCAGCGGTACAAGGTGAGTCTGGTTCCTGCCAGCAGAGGACATTGTTGTTCAATAAATTTCTCCAAGAGCCTCTTGGCTCCTTAGCCTGATGTTTTATAGGGTTTTGATATACTTGGACTATTTGTTACACTTACAAAGCTTATTTTGGTTGAGGACTGAAAACTTTTGAGACTTTAGAACACAAATTGCAACTTTACTATCCCCCAGGTCCTGGAAGGAGAGAGCTTTTTGTTATGCCAGTTTTCAGCCAAGAATGCACTGCTCATCGAAGTGCTGCTGATTGGCACCAGCAGTGCAAGGATTGTGTGTTTTGGTTAAGTGATCAGCAGGAGGAATTGAAATCTAGGAGTACATTATGTATCTCTTATTAGTAAAAGTTTTACCTGCACATGAAATATAAGAAAATATCGTGCAGAATTTGAAATTAAGGAGGCTGATGCTGCTGCAGAAAGTTTGGTGGAAAAAATTGGGTTTGTTCAACCGTTTCCTGATATCAGGTGTGGAGGTGGGAGCTGGGGAATCAAGCTGTTAGTATAAAGGGCCAACAGGAGAAATGGGAGCTCCCACAGACACAGGGCAGCCTCAAGCCATGTGCAGAAGAGAGGAGGAGCTCCGAGGTGGTGCTGAACCTGGAAAGGAGTCCTTGCTTGTGTGCCATAGCTGTACTTGGAGCTGGGAGCTTACATCTGGTCAAGTGTCTTCTCTAGGAGGTCAGTCCCAAAATTTAGAGGACTCTTGAAGGGCACAAATATCTTGTTTGAAAACCAACCCCCAAAATCCTCCCATCTCCCCCACTTTGGGGGTAAAAATAGATATTTAGCAACTTCTTATTTCATCTGAAATTTCACATAGTTTTGCAAAATAATTTGCAGAATACATATAACGTGAAAGCTAATATTTGCTGCTTTATAAATGCTTCTGATCTTCACTGTAGCAGAAAATCCTTTAATTCACAGTTAAGTTTTAAAATGAAGGTGGGAGTGAAGGTTTTAAACTGACTTCAGCTGAAATGTTTTCTTGCTTCTTAGTCTGTTGAGCCAACAGGGAGGATTCACCTCTTTGGTATCAAGCTGGTGCACATCCTTTTTGTCCTGCTTCTCCTTCAGTGCTTCTGATGCCTGCCTTCAGCCATGGCTCTGTTTCTGCTGAACACTTGAATGAAAATGCCCTGATACCACTGCAAACTCCTCACTGTGGTCTCCTATCCTAGACATGCAAACAGAGCAATGCTGTTTCCTTTCCTCCTGAGTTAGGGAAGATATTCTGCCTCAGCTCTATTTGAAAGGACAGGGGTGTGTTGGACAGGCCTTGCTCTATCAGCTTCAGTTATACCATATTTATATTCGCTGAGGATGTGGCTTTGGGTTCTGATTGCAGTTGCTGGTTGAGTCAGAAAACCCCAAGTTTCTCCACTGCGATGCTTTTTTTTTTCATTTGTTTACATGGAATCCAAGTGTTGGAGATGGGTCTTTAAACAGAAAAATATGATGGCTAAAAAGAAAAAATATGAATCTCCTTTCACAGGTGAAAAGAAAATGATAGGCTTACAAGGAAAAATGTGGTGAACTTCATCTTTGCATCTTCCTTTTCCCATTTTCTACTGCAGAAGTTCAAGATGGCCGTAAAACCTCAGGTTCCACAAAATATGACTGTCCCTAATTATAAGGTTAAAGGATTAATATTGCATACAGTAATAGGAAGTGTGAGGAGGAAGTACTACCCTCTTGGCTGAACACCCCCTTTTCAATAAAAATAGCAAACTCCAAATTTATATTAGGAAATGTGAAAGTCCCAAGAGTCTCAGCGTCCTCTGAAGTAATTTCTTCCACTTCTGGGTAGTGAGCTTCCTATTTATTCAGCAACACTGTACCATCTGTGGGAGAGAGAAAGCCAGGCTGGTTTGTGAGGCCTCCTCCGCTGAACCTCAGGGAAAAAGCGACGTCTTCCGCACCGCTGTTTTTTCAGGTTTGATTTAACACTTGCACAGACCTGGTGATGGCTAAGGAAGAAAAATGCAGTTGGGACTACTGAAACCAAAGAGTTGGCAGCTGTCATGCTGCTTTTAGGGAGGAAGCACTGGTTTTGGGACCTCGTTGGGACAGGTAGCAGGGCTGGGCTGGCCCCTCTGTCTTGGGCAGAGCCGTGGTTAAGGTCTGTAGGTCTCAGCTGATAGGGACAGGATTTGAGAGTTTGAAGTGGATGTTATAGTTCAGTGATTGAGAAGAATTAAAACCCCTAAGATTGGTTTACTTAATGGACTTTCTTATGTCACAGAGACTGGGTCATTTCATGGTGAAGAGAGGAGAATGCAAGGAGTTTTTGAAATCCCAGTGTCCTTGAGTTTTCCTTGCTGAGTGGTTTAATCAGTGGCCAAAGGCACAGAATGGCTCTTGCTTCCAGCACCTATTGGAAGTGGCAAGTTCCAGAAGAGACCTTCCTTTGTGATGGAATTGGTGTGTTCTCCTTGTTCACTGGGAAAGGACAGGACACACATTGGTACCCGGTTGTGCTTAAGAGACTGGCTTATGTATGACTGATGGGCACTTATGCCCTTGACTGAGCACATACCAACCACATCAGCTTTTGGATGTATAAAACCAGCTGGGGTGGGTATGACAGAGGAGGCAGGAAATGTATTTGCCTCTTCCATGTTTTTAAAGCTTTATCCCAAGCTACTGACCCCTCATTTAAACATTCATTTGCTTAATAATTTTATGTAGCTTTGTTTTGCAGGTATGCCTAGTCTATGTCTGTGTGAGACTCACATTTGGCCCCTCTGTCCTGCCCTCCCATCTCCATGCAGACTGTGTGTACATTTTATGCATCTCAGCTTTCCTACTAATTCCCCAGCTGCCCCTGCTCCCAACATCCACATCTGGCATTTGTTAGTGGCAATTTATGGCATCACAGCTCTCCAGCCATCCACAAATGCAGACCTGTGCTATGGCTTTGTCCAGTTGTGTGACTTGGCTTGTAGGACACCTCCCTTAAGATCTGAGGTGATGGATCCTGATGCAGGAAGAACAAAGTCTCCTTTTTTTATTTGAGGTATGAGATAAGCCAGCCAAATGGAAGTTTGAGAATAACATTCTCAATGTTTTTTTAATTCTTTCTCATAAATTAACTTTAATAAGAGGGAATTTTTAAAGTTGGGCCCTTAAAACAGCAAAAGGAAAAACTTTGAGTGGGCCTTAACCCAAGTCATTTGTTCTGAGAAGGGAAGGGCAATTAGTAGCACCATCAGCTCAGAGAAGGCTATGGAGCAGCACTGCTGAGAATTGAGCTGGGTTTAGTTTCCAGTTCATTCAGCACTTCTAAGCCCATGTTTAACTTTAATCCTGTTAGTAATGCTGTGTGATGGTCAGGTAGAAGTTAAGAAGGTGTTGCTTCAGTTTTTCAGATGATGGTCCATCTCTGCATTAAGTACAGGCGACATTTCCTGCTCTTATGTGACCATTGTGCCCTGGAGGATTCAGTGTTGGAGTTAACTGCTCATGCAGACAAGAAACTCAGCGTGTTCCTGCACTGTCAGTGTGCAAAGGTAAGACAGACAAAGGTGCCTTTGTGCAAACCCAGGGATCTTCAGATGAAAATCAGCCCCTTCGTGTGAACTGCTTTGGGAAGTGACTCAAAGCAGCTTCATTTCTAGTATTGCTAAGTTCCAGTCTTCTGGAGCAGCCTCTTCTGATGTGATTGTTTATTCCTTTTATTTATGCCACCAGGTTAACGCATTTGCTCTTGTCCTTTAACGTAGAACAGCAGAATTGTTTGGGTATCGGTGCATGTGTGGAGTTCAAACTGGACGTCTGTGTCTAACGTGGATGTGTGTGTATGCATGTGTCAGGTTTTAGAAAATTATTGGAAGCAGCTGTGGGTGGATGAGAAACAAAGCCGTGGGTCTCTGTGAGCCAAACAATTAACATAGGAGTGGAATACTGTAGTTACATCAGTCTTTCTTTAAAAAGCCTGAGTTTCTCCCCAATTCCCAAAAGTCCATTATTAATTCTCTTGGCATGTAGCATAGCAAAATGAGTGCGTTTATGAACTTGACTACTTCTTTTAACAAGTTCCAATAACTGCTTCCTAAATCTTGTGTTTTTATATCAATTACATACAGTAAGCATTGAAATCAACCAAAGAGAACTGCTGAGGCCAAGAAGGGTTATTTATGTTAAATGAGGATTGCCAACTGCCAAAAGTAAAATGTGGATATAATTTTATAACACCATTTTATAATTAAAGTCATAAGTGAGGTTTCCTGCTATTGTTTAAAAATGTGTCACAATAAATTTAAATCAAGGATGAAGGCACAGAAGGGGCTACTAAAGAACGTATCAATACAGCAAAGATGGTACAGCGAACATGTCTGTTGCAAAAGAAAAACATGTGCTAACAATTTCAGTGAAATAATTATATTTATTGCATATAGATTCTGTTTTAGGAACTATAACCACTTAGAAACTGTTTTCATTCATGTCAGATTGAGGTTAATTTGTTGTTACTGTATGTCTATAGATAGATTTTACTGTCAGAAATTTAATACGTTGGTTTAATGATAAGGCAGCCTTCTAGCTGGACCAGATTTTTTTAAAAGGCCAAGAAATCCAGAAAAAGTTAATAGTTTTGGCTAATATTTATGTGTCCACAGCATTTTTGAGTTAATGTTGTATCAATAAAGAAAATAAAACCCTGGCAAGTAAGTACCCACTCGTCAGATTCAGAAAAAATATTTAAGCACACGCTTAACTTCAGCATTTTCAGTGGGATGTTGATTTTAATAGTATTAAGCACAAATCTAAGAACTTCTTTTGGGACTCTTTTTTTTCAATTGTAGCCTGAACTTGAAGGAGAAATAACTTCAAATTGTCAAAGTGAACAGGAGTAATAACAGCCCTTTGTTTTAATTTACTCATTGTCTGAATATGTAACTTTGCTCCTATGCTGTCAGAGATCTTCCAAAGGTTTTAGGGCTGACCCCTTGCAGCCTATGGGTTGCAAATGTTCCCCTTTTCCCAGAAAGAAGTGGTTGATTCCCATGCATTGGTAAGAGTTAATCTCTAGAACATTCCTGGCTTTGGGAAGTCATGTTCATGGAATAGGTAAGTAATTTCCAATGGATCATTTCATCCATCGCTTTGCTAATAGAACCCATGTGTTTCATATCAGCACCGAGGGGACATTAATCAGTGCGCACCACTCCTGCCAGACATATTCTGTAGAGAGTCCCTGGTTACATCTCAAATGTCAATATGTGGAAAAAGATGAATAATAAAATGCAATAGATAGCATTTGTTACACATGCCATTTGTAAGTTCCTTGTAAAATAGATCCCAGGGAAAGAGCTGATGGTAATACAACATTGAAGTTATGAAGCTCTCAGAGGAAAGAAATGCCGGAGTCCAGCGGTTCATCGTAATTCTGATGCTTTCTGCACATGCATTATTGTCATACAGGCTTTAACTAGAGGACCACAGCTTATTTCTCCACTGACACAATGTGCTTTCCAAACTGGAAAAAATTTGGAAGCTGCACTATGCAGGAGCTATTGATGTCCTTAGGAATTTTACCTCATGCCTAGAAAATCTCGAGCTGTGCTTTTAAGTTGTTCATGACTGTGCTGCAATGGAGACAACTCTATACCTGTAGCACAAGAAGTCACCATAGCCACTGGTCTAATAAAGGCTGAAAAATATTCTCATTAGTGATGCTCACTCACTTGAGGCAGAATTCCCCCATTGCTGGGGGAAGAAGTGGTGCTAGGAGGAGATTGTGAGCAAGGAGGAATGAAATGGGACATCAGGGGCAAGAGGGGATGCTGGGGGCTGGAAGGCATAACTGAAATCAAGTACATAATTAGCCAGAACCACTCTGACAGGGTCTAGAAATCTGTGAGAGGCGATTTCAAAGTCTCTACAAGTAACTATTACTCAACTTTTAAACAACTTTTTGACCTCTCAGCTGAATTTCTTTTGTTTCTATAATGTAGTCCTTCACTCTTGTCCTGTCCTTGAGGGAGGAAGATAACAAATATTTGACTTCTCTCCGACCCCCAGTTTGCTATCCTGCAGCATGTGTCCTTCTTTTCCCACTCTCTAAATCTTCAGATTTTTTTTTTTTAAGCCAGTTATCTTGTAAAGGTGAAATTTTTGTTTGTTCTGTTGCGTGTATCCATTTCTTACTCTCTTTTTTGTATCATAGAGGTTATACTCAGGTCTACAGACTGAACTAAATGTTCCCAAACTATTCCCTATCTCTTAAAAATCAACTTTCTGGTCTCTTGGAGTTCCATCTGTGTTTCCAGGGAGCACTCTGCAGATAGCCAGGAGTGGCTCAATGTCCTTCATTCTTTTTGTAAGTGCTCTGAAGTTATCATGTGTGGCTGATCTGGATATATTTAACTATTCCAAATATTTTTTAACATGTTTTCTTTCCATAGTCTGGACTGTGCACTTACTGTGTTGCTATTAAGCTCAGCTTTAAGTATCTGATCTCAATTAACCTCCTTTAAAATCTGAAGCAGGAAAGGCCATGTTTAAGCCTTCTAGATGTTATCAATAATCAGGAAAAGCATCACAGATGCCCCCTCCTATTAAGCAGTTTACTATCAGTAGCCTGAGAAGGCAAACATGGAAATGTCTTGGAACATTTAGAGGAAAAGATTCTGCTACTGTGGTGTTGGGGGGGGTTACGCTGCCAGAAAGCTCAAATATTCGTGGATTACTCAATGTGAGAGCAGATGACTGAGCTGAAATCACAGCCTCCTGCCTTTTACAGCAGCAGGAAGCATTTTGTTGTGCTACTTCCCTGGGTGCTCTCTAATGACAGAAAAATTGCACATTTCTGTCTGGTGAAATTCAGTCAGAGTCCTTGGTAGCTGGACAGAAATCAGGCTGGACAGAGCTGCTTAACATGGTTTGCATTACACATGAGCTGCAGATGCTGCCTTGAGGAGAGTATGTACAGAATATTTTGTCTAATTAACTCCAGTCTGTGTCACCAAGAGGTTTCTGATCTTTGTCCTCAAAGTTAACATGTTAAAAAGTACACAAGGCTTCTCCCTTTCGTGTATCTTATATAGATACAGAAGGATTTTGAGAATCAAGAAAATGCAAATGACAACGTTTAAACTGAAGCAAAGGAGTGTAAGGTCAGTCCAGTGCTGACTAGTGAAGAGGAACTGGAATTTGGTGGTTCTGCTGCTTCTGTAACCAAGAGGATAAATGCAATTACTGTTTGGAGCTGCAGCAAATTTGTATTTGCACTCTGAATATCAGACCTTTAGGAGGCCTGCTGCTAAAAAGGCCTCTCCAGGCTCTGCTGTGGAGAATCTACATGTGAATTCTGCAGTGCAATTAGAAATAAAAATGATTGTTTTCATTGCTCAGAGAGAGCTGCCAAATGCTGGTGCATTTTCTGGATTTCAAAATGAACTGTGCTTATGCTTAACATCCCTCTAGGATGGAGCACAGCCGTGATCCAAAACTGGCTTCAGAGTGGTCAAGCCTCCACCTTCACTCCAAGTGCCTGCACTGGCCAGTGCCTGATTTGGACAGCACTGGTGAGAACCATTGTGAATTTTACCCCTTCTTGGTAAGGTACACAAAGTATTCATGTTTCCTGTCCTTGCTACAACTGAGCACTGGGAAGTCTTTAAAGCTTCTGTCTTGCTATGACTTCCCCAAGGTAGGAAGTCTCAATTGCTTGGAAAATGGGGAGATAGTTTCTCTGTGTTCTAACTCGTGTAGGGACACTGTTACAGAGCAAAAGACTGATCCTGGATTTCAGCAGCTCAAGCGTTTTCTGTAGCTTTTAATCTTTCTTTGGACAGTGACCTTAAAAGCTGCCTCAGGAGCATTTCAGAGGATACTTGGCATCAGAGTCCCTCTGTGTCCAGAAGTTTTATCCTGGATCCAAGTGCATCATTGTCAGTATTGATGAAGCATTTTACAATGAAACCCCCTGTTTAAAAAGAGAAAACCAAACTAGCCCCTATTTGTTACAGGAGATCTGTGTTGCTCAGGATAACCCTTACCTTGCCTTCTGACTGGCCCTTGGAGCTCTGGCCTACAAATTGGTCCTGGAATAACTCCTGGTCCTCTGGGCCTGCTGGATCTTCTGATCTGGTTGTCACAGCTTTCCTCAGCAGCTTGTACAATGCTCCCGTGGGTCTTGTGCATTGTGAGATTGGTGGCAAAATTGTGATGTGGAGCTAGAATTAAGGAAAGCATTCTCAAAAAGCCCTAGAAACTTGCCTGGTTTCATGGTTCATTAGAGACTTTAAACTCTTGCCATGCATGTTGAAAGATTTGCTTAAGTCAATGAAGGCTTTTGAGTGAACTTCATCAGGCAAAATTGGTGGTTCCTCTGAGAATCCAGAAGAACATTACCAGTTTCAAGCAGCTTTTGCTCTGAGATTTCTTTGATTCATTTGGAGCTGACACAGTAGAGCTGTGGAGCAACATGAGAGAAAATACTTAAATGATCTACAAAGTAAAACCACAGAATTTTGTGAAGTTATCATTAGAGCTGTGTTGAAAACTAGATGGTTTTTTGAAAGGAGCAGGGAATATGACACGAAGGTCTGCAAAACTGCCTTTCTTTGATTGCCACAGAAAGAAGCTCAAAGCCTGCAAACTCCACCAACTGCTAAGTCTCATCAGAGAACTCAGACCAGCCATTATTCCTACAGCAACATGTGCAACCTCCTAGTATTGAGCCATATCCTATGTGAAGAAATAAACAATTGGAGCAGTCCTTGTCTTGGAAGGCTGAATGGGCACAGAAGAGATTTTTCAAGAGCTTTGTTGTGCAAAATTTATTGAAAATCGTTTGTATTTTTAATCTGCTTTGAAAATCTTAGCTGTAGAAAGCTGATAACATTTGATATCTAAAAATGAGGGTGCTTGAGAAAATGTAGGATTAAAATGGACTTTATGTACACACAGACCTGAGGCATTTTCTTTGGGTCCTCCCTTGCAAGCTATGCCTGCAGTACTCCTAATGCTGTAATTTCAAATATTTCAGTGACCACCTTCTGAAGATTTCCCATGGATTCCAGTCCTGGTACTTCTGTGTTATTTTGATTTTACTGTTTCAGTGTCCCTGTGTGTCTGCTGGGCAAGTTTGCCTGACCAGATGTCCATACTGAATGACACTTAAAGATTCCCAAGATGCCTGTGTTGTTCTTTTCCTTTCTTCTTTTCCAGTTGAGAACTTTCATCAGACCAGAGGTGACTGCAGATACAGGAGCATAGGAACGTGAATAGGCAACTGAATTACAGCTCCTGTGATAGTGGCTTTTTCAAATGGGTGTACTACTGACTTTGGCTTTTTTTCCTTATCCAGAAGAAAATGACTTTTCCTGTGGAGAAAGCCCATCTTTCAGCTTGCTGTACCCCAATAGATGCATGTGGAAGGGTATTTTACTCTGGAAATGATTCTTACCCACAAGAATGGTGGGACATTGCTTCAACTGGTTTCCATTTCTCTCAGAATTGTCTGGTGTCACCCCTTGCATTCAGTGCTTGAAACCAAGATGAGCTTGTGGAAACAGCTCTTGCTGTTTTCTGTCTTTGCAGGGCAAATCAGACAAGGGGAAACGCACCTCTTAGGATTCCATCTAGAATCCCATAAGATTTAATTGTCATCTGGCCGAATCCTCCCCTGAATTAATCCCCACCACCCAGGGAAGTCAGTGGAAACACAGCTGGGCTCCAGGTATCCTACTCCATGCTCAGAGTGCTTGGCTTCCACCATCGCCGGGCATGGCAGAAGCACAACCTCCACACATAAAGCCCTTCCCGATATCGCCAGAGCGAGGGGACCACAGCCTTAAAATCCAAATTAAATGAACCTAATTTCCTCTGAGATGTTAACGTGCCGCGCTGATTTCAAGTTAATCAAAACAGATGTTTTCGAAATGCATCAAACAGGATGTAGAAAATTTGGCTATTTAATGCAGATTCAAAGCAAATTCCTTACAACCACCACGGAAACCATGGCTGTTTGCTCAGGCCTGTGGAGCGAGGCTGTGCTTTTTAAGTGCCACTTGCTGCCTCTGCTCACCGTGGCCTCCATTCCTTGCACTTATTTAAAGCTTGGTTATACAGAGCCACTAAAGATAGTGGGCCAAACCTTGTTCTTGGGGACATAATTAATGTATCCTGCCAATTCCTTAAATAGATGCACATCTTGGAAGAAGACAGTTTGACATGTGTTTTATCTCCTTTTCTGGAAGCTTTGCTCTGAAATTCAGGCATTTTGTACAAAATAATTATTCAAACAATTCAACTGAGGAGTTCATGTCAATATTTTCAGATTCTTTGTACCTGTATTTGTTCAGACCTGATTGTAACCCTTGCAATTCAATACTAGCAAGAAGCAAAAAAAAGTTGTCTTATTCCTTCTGAGGTAAAACAAATATTTTTTGGTCCACAACATCCATTTGTTTTATTAACCTGATATTAAAGGAGGTGAAGTCTAGTTAATGCAACAACATTTTAGATGGGGATAAATCAGTTTGAATCCCCCTCTTCAAATCTTTCAAGGATTTCAAGGAAAGAAAAATTTAAGTAGAAGTCTTGATACTTCAGTGTATATTACACCCAGTCTGCAGTTTAGCGTTTTTGTTGATTTTTATTGCAACTTAATGATTCTGGCATGGCCTAATGGAGTAGAATTTGATCTCTGTCGGCATTTTTATAAAAAAATAAGGTAAGCTGAGGAGTTTGGCATTTCTACTTTTGAGAATGGAGAGTCCACAACCTCTTTGGACAACCTATCCCAGAGTTTGACCACTCTCAAAAAAAAAAAAAAGCATTTTTCCTATAGTCAAAGGAAGTTTCCTGTGTTTCAGTTTGTGCCTGTTCCCTCTTGTGCTGTCACTGGGCTCCAGTGAGGATACTCTGGCCCCCTCTCCTTCCTGCTCTCCCAACAGGTGTTTATTCCAGGGGATAGGATCTTCCTGAACTCTCTTTTCTAGGCTGAACTGTCCCAGTTCTCCTTGTCTCTCCTCATGGGAGAGAGGCTCCAGTCCCTTAATCATCCTTGTGACACTCACAGCAGTAAATCTATGGGGTTTTTGTGTACTGGGGAGCCCAGAACAAGGGGGGAAGTGTTCCTGATGATTCTTTTATGCTATCTTCCTTCCATTACAGATCTCCCACTCTTCACTTGCCATTGTAAGCTGAATCACATTGAGACACCATCAAAAGCTCTGCACTGCTGAAGCAGGCTTTTTCCTTTCCTTTTTTTCTAATTAAAAAAAAATAAAAATTCTTATAAGACAGGCCAAATTATAGGAGTTTTTGGAAGAACAGACTATGAAATGTGGTATGGTTTTTTTCTATGGCTGTATTCTACCAAAAAAGTTGCTCAAAATAGTGTGACAGTATTCAATGTTTATTAAGATCTGTGAGGATTTTGTTTTTAGCTAAAATAAATGGAGATAAGTAGTTATTAGACGTTGGATGAAATCCCTTTATTCTGTGTAGAAGGACTTTGACATTTGGTACAAGAGGGATCCAGGTCAGGTTTTTATAGAGATACAACTTATTCAAACACAACTGGTGAATTTTTGTAAAGCAGCTGTTAAAATCCTCTCTGGTGGCTTTAGCCCTTCTTTGTTGGCCAGTGTACTGTGATGGTCAGGGGCTTTCCAGACGTCTCAGGACTGTCATTTGTGCTGTTTTATGCTCCAGACAATCGAGAACCCTTAAATTAATGGCACTGAGAGTGTGGGGAACTCTGACCTTTCTCAAAAGTCTGTAGTTTGGAAACTTGTGCAAGACCCTGGGTACAAAGGAGCTCAAGTCCTGCTGATGTCACAGCAGTGTCTCACCATGATCCTTCTGAAGATGTGGACTCAAGTGTCCCAAGAGCTGGATGTAGGAGCTTTGTCCTGCTGTACATGGGAAGTGATGTTCCACACTGCCCTTCCTTCTTGGCTGTCTCTTCCTGCACTTGCAAGTGCTTGAATGATAGAAGAGTTTAGGTTGGAAGGGATCTCTGGGGGTCATCTGGTCCAACCTTTAACCTCATCTTTGTGGAGGAAGGAAAATCACTTGTTTAAACTTTCAGCGATAACCACTTGCAGTTGTTTAGCTCTCTGTGCCTCCAGGCACCCGTATTTAAATGTTTAATGTGCACACTTGCTGTATCAGTTCCTTAATGGCAAATTAAGGACTAAATGAATGGATTCCAAACCAAACACAAACCAGACCAGACACACATCCAACCAAGCATCTACACCGCCTGTATAATCCAGACCACATTTATGAATAAATGGATATGTTCTCTTTGGTGATTTTGATAATATGTTGTACTGAGTAGCAAATTCTAATTACTGCTCTTTGATACTCTGTAGCTGCAGGAGAAAAGCAACCTTCCTCTTGTATTTTTGCATGTTTTGTTTTCTGGTTTATAACTCATAATCCAAAAGCAGAATCTGTTTGTTTTTTGTTTGGGTTTTTTTTTGTGGAATCATCTATGTTTTGTGAATTTGTGGTTAGGGAAATTGAAATGTACTCAGGGAACAGTCATATATTTGACTGGGCAGTTGAATAGAAACACACAGGGATGGACTGGATTTCTTCTTATTTTTTTAATAAACTTTGTGAGCCTAATGAAGGTCTGTACAATGCTGACTGATCAGCAGACTGAAGACTGGGAAATTGTGCTCTGTCTTGTGTAGCAGGAAGACTTATAATTACATTAAAAGGTTAAATTATGAAAAAAATAAAATATTAAAAAAATCAATGAACCACAAGTTTATACAATGTATCTTTGCAATATATTTGGAGTATCTTTGGAATTTACTGTTGCTGGTCTGTGGTGAAGTTGAGGAGGCATTGAGTTCATATCAACTTTGCTGCTTGTGTGCATAAAAAGTATACTAAGGATGATTGTAATTAAAATTTAGTGCTCTTTGAAGGGCCACCATGCTTTGTGGCAAAGTTCCTAGGCAGGATTGGCTCTTGCATCTCTCTGTGGCAGTTTTTGCACCTTGTGATGAGGAATCTGGTGTGGTCATTGCCAGGTCTGGGTGAGCTTGGGGCTTTTCCAGGGTGGCACTCTTTCCCTCCGCGGTTTTTTCAAAGCTGAAGTTACAATCCGGAGTAAAGCAGTAGGTGGCACTACAGACTCTCTGTTCCTTAGGGAACTTTCCACAGTAACTCCTTCTTGCCAGCTCGCCCTGAACAAGTGTCTGTGTTTCCAAAAATAACAAGGTTGGTTCCAAGTTTTCTTGAAATATATGCATGGCTGGTTAGTCATTCATAATCACTTCTTTGCAAACACTGTGGATATTTCACATACGAGCAGCACGTCAGAAATTATAGTTTTGCAGGAATTCCCAATATTGTGGAAAGGAGTCCCTGAAAGGTTCTTTCTGGCAGCAGGGGTGGTGGGTCTACCTACGTCAGTGACTGAGCTGCAGCAGCTTCCCTGCTGTCCTCTCTAAACTCTTCCTGGGGTTACAGGCTGTGGGCACTGTCTGTCCGAGTGAAGGGGGAGGAGAGGCTTGCTGGAAGGCTCTGTTGTCCAGAGAGTCCGTGGGTCAGCTGAAGTTGTCTTGCTCCCTTCCAACCCCTCAGAAATGAGGAGAGTGTAGGGTGGGAGGTGTGGCTGTTGTGAATTGATGGATTTTGCTAATTCTGTGTGTCAAATCAGGATTGGGTCCTTGAGCTCATGTGCCATCACTGCCGTCTCGACCTGCATTTCTGTTTCATTTTACCAGAAGTGCAAGGTTTGGTTGTACAACAAGTACCTAAACCAGGACAAGTGAATGAGTGAAAACACTTCCATGGGTTCTTCAGGATGAATGATGCGGAAGATGAAGCAGGATAGGCCAGGTTGGATGGATCTTGGAGCAATCTGGCCTAGTGGGAGGTGTCCCTGCCCGTGGCAGGGGGTTGGGACAAGATGATCTTTAAAATCCCTCCAACCCAAACCATTCTATAATTCTGTATCATTCTTTGTACTACACATGAGAGCTTGGTGCAGGCCCGGCCTGAAATGCCTCAGGTAGAAGCAATAAAAGGCTCCCAAGCTGATGAAGAGGTTTTAGTCATGTTTTGGAATAATTATCCTTTTCCCAGAGAGTTGTGAGGACAGCTGGCTACATCTCAGGTGCTCCAAGCACCTCCTGGGTGTCCGTACTGCCCTCACTGACTCCAACCTGGGGGCAGGAGCTCGGTGTCAGTGTGGAGCTGAATCAGTCACAGGCTCAGAGGCTGAGCCACGTCCTGCTTGTGGCAGAGAACAAACTTGAACCAAAGTCACTGCACATTCTTGCTCTGCCTGCACCACTGTCTTTGCTCAGGTCCTGTAGACTGGAATACTTCCTGTGCTGAAAACTTACGTCCAAACATGTCGTGGTTTGGATTTCCTGCTACTGAGATCTGTCTGCTGGAGCCTCTTACATGACAAGTTTATGTTAAACCTTCCTATGACTTTGAACTTTGTCCTCTCTTCCTTGCTCCCTTCCCCACCAACCTGTCCCATCTGCCCCTCGTATCTTGACTCCTGTGCTTTGATTCACAAGCCCCATATTCCATCTGTTATTTGGGGAAGTATAAAAGCACCTGCCTTTGGCAGGGGATTAAAAGCAGCTGGTAATAAAGGAATTAATGGGACATGTGACATGCTTAAAGCTTCGGCACCTGAAGATACTGGCCAGTTATGCTGCCCAAGTGTTGGTGATGCCTGTTTCCTTTCCATGCACAGGGAGCTGACAAAACAGGGCTCTGAGCTACTTGATACCTGAAGTGGTATAAATAACAAAAGTGATCGTTTTACCTGCCTATACTGCTGCAAATGTGATTGCCATTTTGATTTGATTTTCCTGCCAGCCTTTGTTTTTGAAGATGTGGACTGTTTTCTTTGCTATCCAAGAACTCACAGTTTGAAGGAAGCACAATAAAGATGGAACAGCACATGGAAACTACAGCCCAAGACAGAGCAATGTTCATGATTTTTTTTTTTTGTTTTTTTAGCTTTCCCTGCTGAAAAAGCAAGTATTTGCTTAAGTTTCTCTTTGTTTAAATTCTGTCTTGAGAGATCAGCCTAAGAAAGCCTGAATCAATTAGAAAACAAAGAAATATTGTCCAATGGCCAAGTAATGAATTTCAGTTTGAAGAGACCCAGGACAAATGGATTGTTTTGAGCCTGAATCCACGCGGGGCACAGCCCCTGTCTCCCAGGGGTTTGTTGTGGGTCCCTGCCCCTCTGTATCATCAGTGGGGCTCCAGCTCTGCCTCATCCTTGGAGGAGCCTCCTCTCTCCATGGACTGCCAGGGAGCCTAGGCAGAGCAGCTTCAATAAGGTGCTGAACAGTGCTAGTTGAAATATTTTCTACCTCCTTCCTCTCTGCTGAGAACAGATACTTTCGAATTTGTTCAGTTTATTGTTTTTTAAAAATGAATTAGAGATTTTAAGCTCTTATTTTCCCCTATTTTCTAAGCCAGTCCTGCAGACTAGAGGCTGCTTAACTTGTTTACGACCATCCTTCTTTCCTTCTGCACATCAGTCATGCTGGTGACACTAATAAAATACAAGATAAACAGGATTGTCTCTGTCTCTCTGGAAGAACATATCCCACTGTTGTGGGAACGCTTCCCAGTAGAGAGGTGAGATTCAGGTGCAAAATCAGCCACGTACTCACTAAGCAAGAGACAAAAGTCAGCTACCCCCGCTGGTGCTTTGGCAGGGAATTAAATTCCTGCAGCTGGATTCTGCACATGTGGGTTAAAGCATCTCTCCAAAGGCCAGTGTATCCTGCAGTGTATGTACCCATCCCCTCCAGCGTGCCTTCACTTCTAGGCTCTAGTGTAAATACAGCTGCTGCCACAGGTCAGTGCTGCCTGTCACATCTTTGGTACTGTAAAACTACACTTGGCCAACACCAGGGTGATGGTCTCTTTCACCAGCTTGTGTGCATGTTCTCTTTCTCTCCCCTTCTCAAAAAGAAAAAAAAAAAGAATTTGGGTGGTCTTAAGCCTATATTCATATAATTCTAAAGACCAAGAGTCAGGCTAACCAGGAGGCCCTGGGAATCTTTTTAATCGACAGCTGTGCTGTCACAAAGGCGTTGCCTTCCTTGAACTTACAACTTAAGGCAATTTAAATAGAGGTTTGAGGAACTTCTTGAAATTGTTGTTTATTTCTTGACTTTTGTCATGAAAATGCTTGTTTAGCAGACACAGTGGATGCTCTAAAACCACTGCACAACTGCCTTTTTCTGGTGGTTGCTATGCCAAGGTAGTGGGTGATCCAGGAGCATCTCCGGTTCACTGAAATAAATTTAAATATTCCAATAGATAATAATAATACCTCATTTTAAATGAATTTTGAGATGTGTGGAAAAGAAGGTGCAGTGTGACAATGTTGGATCTGTGATGCTGGGGCAGGGCAGACTCTGGACATAACGTGGTAATTAGTTTACTTTCTCAACTATCAGCTTGGCTAAGGTTGAACTCCGGGGTCAGTTAAGCCAGGAAAAGAAAAATCCTTTTTAATGCTTTGCTTTTAAAAATACACCAAAGCTTTTGCACCTCTCTGAAGACCAAATTGAAACTGAAGGCTTTGGGGTTTTTAAAGAAAGTTTTTATATAAACTTCTACATTCTATGTATGAGAACTTTGTTCAGTCCATGTATTGAAAAAAAAACCCCACATTGTAGGGGATTATCCCTAGAAAAAACATTGAAAGCCTAGGAAATTGGAGATAATGATGTCCTGAAAAAAACCCCTCTTGACATGGTAATATGAGCAATTGCAGAATCTAAATAATCTGAACTCTCCATAGGAGGTGACCCTTTATTATGATTTCTGGAGCCATTGAGCACCTTTAGTTCTAAGAAAGTCAGTGGAAACTGTGGATGTGCAGCACCCGGGAACTGAGGCTCAGAAAGTCTTGTTTGTTCCCCTGGGGTCACCGCTTCTCCCTCAGGAGAGATTTGAGTACAGTAACTCAGCAGGGAAATCCTGGGGTTATGATGAGGTTCTCTCTTAACCTCTCTGTGTAGAGGTTAGGAGACTTAAAGCTTGCCAGGCTGTGGGGAAGGGATTTCACCACACTCCAGGGCAATTCCCAATGGGATTTGGTAGTTTCTAACCCAGGACACGGATGGTTGGCACTGCAGAATTTAATGGGACATCAGTTTCTGTGGACAGGTAGGGTGCCTGGATCTTGGACCAGGGTATAAATATCAGAACCTGCATTCAAAAATGACTTCTCACAGCACTCAGCTCTAACAAATTTTAGAGAAATGACTGGGAGATGATGTTCAAAAGTCTCCATCCTCTGTGCAGGGCTCTTCTGCAAATCTGTGCCCACACCAAGCAGAGTTCAGCAGGACAGGTTTCACAATCCTGTCTTTATTTGCCAAGCAGTGAGCATGGAATTTTCTTTTCATTACTACATCATTTATGACCTGGCATGGTGGCTCCAAGAATCACATAACCTTATCCTGCACTCACGTTAGCACGAATGGTTTAAATCAACATTTCTGTTGGGGGAAATTGTTGTTTGGGAAGCTGGGAGCATCCAGCAGGCGCATCTGTTGGGATGTTTTTCTCTCCATTTATTCAGATATCTGTCTAAATGCAGGTCCCTAACACTGGCAGCGCTGTTTTGTTGGGGTGATCACTGCATCTCAGGGTGCAGCACCAACCTCATGTTGTGCTGGAGATTCCTGCAGCAGCAGCAGAGCTCTTGTCTGCAGACCCAGTGGTACCTCGTTCACAAAAGGTGAGAATTCAAACCACGATAAAGGCTCGATTTTTAGTGGCAATGAGGTTCCTAAATATACAAGAAGCTGAGCCTTATTCTCTTTCTCAACCATGGGAGGCTGTAAGATAAGCAACATTCATAGTGCAGTAATTTGGAAGAGTAATTATTGTTATTTTATATTGTTTTTATGCAAGGAGGAACAACATTTGCAAGCGTATTCTTGTGGAGACATCAGTATACAGAAGGGATTCTATTTTGGGATATTGAGATGATAAAGATGCTTAGGATGTCTAGTGAAGTGTCAGTGTGTGACACTGGCAACTGCTGTTTGCAAGAGGAGGATAATAAAGATAACTGTCTTTTGGGTAAATCTGTCTTGGAATTTGCCTGATAAAGCTTTATCACTGCACTCACATCAGGCAGTAACATTGATAGTGGTAAAACTGGATTTTCAAACACCAACCTTTGTCTACCAACAACACGGTAAGGAAAATGGATAATTTTGATCATTCTAAATGCAATTTGTTCAGTTCCTTTCAAGCATATAATCCCAATACAATGCAGGGATTTTTGTTTGGGCATTTTTCAATTCGAACAGAACAAAAGCACAGACCACTTGGAGCTTGAATTATCACTTGCAGCTGCACTGATAAAAGAGCAAACACTAAATGCCTCCGAAGTCCTGAATGCTTTATAAGCACCCAAGTTTCTCTAAAGCAGCTGCTTTCTTCACTGTTATCTGGTTTCTCATTGAAAGCAGTATCTGCCTCCTTCCTAGGGCATTCCTGCATCTGTCTTATGCACGTAACAGGCACGGGAGAAGATCACTTTTGCAGCCTGGTATCTGTTCCCAGAGAGATGTCAGGTTATTATCATCAGGCTCGAGCTCCTGGCTGAAGTGCATTCAAATCAAACAGTGGGTTGTGACTTGGTGTGTTGTCTGGGGCTATGGGCTTTTGGTGTCCTCATTCTGAATAGGAAATACAGAATATCTGCGCATGATAATGTACTTATCTTCTGGAAGAAGAGGCAAATTGCATGGGGAAAATGAGAAGCTTCCTTGCTCTCAGTGATGTTTGGAATCCGCATCAAAGCTGCATCCACACTGAGTCTGGGTCTGACATCCATCAGGTTTTTTAGTATTTCCCTGTGGTTACTGCAAAGATGGAGATAAAGCACTAAAAAAGGCTGTGTGAACTCAACCTCCTGGGCTCTCTGTAGCAAAGATCTTGATGTTCAGAGAGAGTCAGAAGAGAGAGGACTCCTCAGCAGTGTGGGATGCCGTGCTTTCCCAAAAGAAGCAGTAGGATCTCTGCTTCTGTTCCACTCCATTCATTTTCACCTCGCTGCTGACAGTCGCTATCTGCAGCCTGGAGGTAAGCCAACACCAGTGCCACTTTGTGAGTCAAGTGTCAGGACATGGCATGGACTGATAGTGCCTGAAATCTTCCTGGGCCCTTAGAGATAACAAAGCCAGGTGCTCTTGAGAGCCGAAGTTCAATTCCCATCACCTTCCGTCCAGGCTGGAATCTCAAAAGGCCGAGCGGTGAGACAGCGCGTGTTGACAAGTCAGAGGAGGGGTTTGCTCTGGACATTGACTTTCTGAGGAGTGGGAGAAGGTTGGCTGTATTCACACACTTGCTGGATACTATTCTTACATGTGTAGCTGCTTTGAAGGGCCACTTTGGGGGTATTTGGGCACTGTAACCAGGAGTTGTTGCAGACACTGAGAGCCAGATCTGAGCTCCCTGTGGAGAGAAATCAGGATGGGCTGCCCAGCCCTGGGGTTTAAACCCAAACACACCACCATGGAGGGCTTAATTAGCGTTTAGACCTCTCATTAACACCTATCCAACTCGCCAAGGCCCTTGGCAAAGCAGGGTTGGTCCCTCATGTCTTTGCATCAGTCATTGACAAGAAGTTTATGGTGGAATTGCCAATATTATTTTCACAGCTAGGTAAAACAAATAGTCACTCCTCCGGTTTATTTGCTAAAACATCAGACTCAGTTCAACAGAAACTGTTTGACTGCAGTCAAACTTGGCAAACCATTTCGGCCCAACTTTCACACCCTGGAAAAAACGAGTGAAGTGAGAGCTGTCACTTCAGTGCATTTTGCACAAAAGGTTTAGGTTTTATTTTGAAATGGAGTTTCAAGATCAGGTTCAATAAAACTTACTAAAAAAAATAATTCTAAAACTAAAGAAGTGCCCTCAAATGGAAAAAAAACCCCACTTGCCATTTGTGAACGTAGTGAAACATTTCTTTCATTCTGAAATGCATTTTCTTCAATATTTACTTTTTGACAAGTAAACAGAAACATTTTGGGTTTTGAGTGACCCTAAGCATCTAACAAGGAGAACCTGAAAAAATACTCCTTAGATCATCCCTGCTCCAGGCTCTGGGGCATCATGCATATGTGCTGATGCTAACAGAGGAGGTTTGGAGGGGATTTTCCTTTGTGCTGAAGAAGCAAATTTCTGTCATCCAACCTTGTGACAGGACTCCAGTGCTGGAACAGTGATGTGGGGGTGCCTTTTCTTCATGTCCCATTTTTTTGTATTTTGCATGAGGGAGGGAGTGTGTCCTCAGCATTTTTATCACATAATGCCACAAAGTGGGATAAATGAGGGGAAATGGAAGAAAGGAACATTTACAGGCCATCACCACAGCAGAAATTTGCTGCAGTGAAATTGAGGCCCAAGAGACACATTTAAAAATAACTTAGGATATGTTTAGTTAAAATAAGACTAAGACTCAGCATTTTGGCCAAGCAAAGTGGAAGAATCAGATACTAACTGGACATCTGCAGCCAGAAATATTTTGGAAGCAGACCTGTTAAATGATCAAATGCGTGTTATGTGTGGAACCTTGTTTAAATCTGAATGTTAATACCACTCAGAAGATTTACAGAAACTGTTTGATTCTTAATACCTCTTCTAAAGATATATCTCTACAGTCCAAGTGTGTTTATTGCTCAATAATAAACAGTGTTGACAGGAAACTCATACAGAGTAAACACAATCCTTATGTTTTACTTCTCTGTTTTCATATGAGGTCAATGCCCTGCTACAACTTTCTTCTCCGAATTCTTAGCAGTTCAGTTTAGATGTTTCTTCAGGGATATGTGTCATCAAAGGGGAAAAAAAGCTTAATCTAATCTACATTTTTTAGGCCTGAGAAATATTTAACTGGTAAAAAAGGCTGTAGGAACACCTTAAATAAACAAACATTACTGTTATTATTATTATTATCTCTAATTTGATGCCAGTGATAGCAGTAATTCTTGTACAAACTATTTTCTTCTCATATATTATGTTGACTAAAGTTAGAAAAAACTAGTTCAATAAAGTTGGATAAATTAAAGTTAGATAAATTTAAAGTTTGATAAATTTAAATTAAAGTTAAATAAATTTAAATGGTGGCACTATATCTTGTTCACATCTCCCACTGAAAATGTTTCTAGCCTAATGAAAGACATCAATCCAATGAAAGACAAGTTTCTTACTAAATCAAGAACATCACTTTTCTTGCTTTTTCATTAAAAATAGAGATGCTAATCTTTTGGACTTTTGATATTTTTGGTTTACCTCTTTATCCTTTATTGATCCTGGATGCAATAGAACAAGGGTTCTAAAATGTTGCAAAGGATGAAAGAAAGTCTGGAAAATGTTAAAAAAAGACAGCGAAAAAAACCCCAAACAAAGTAAGAAAAAGCTGAAAAAGAAACCTGGAAAAGATCCAATCAGCATCAGTGATAAGACATGATTTTGAACAATAAGAAAGGACAAAAAAGTAACATCCTTCCATGTTTTTAAAGACACAACATATTTTATATAAACATTTAACTTTTATAGGAAATGTTGTTTTGGTAATATTTAAAACAAAAATTAATTCCATTATGGGATGAAAATTGCTTCAAAATTTCAAGTCTCTATCAAGAATTTCTGTATGTCATTGATTTCCAGCATCTTTTAGTCAGAACTTGGAAGATCAGTGTTTAACTAGGGAGCCTGGCCCTTTTGTATCATTTTATTATTAGCCAAAATATTTTTCTTTCCAGTTTTTAATTGCAACATTATAAACTTTATATGGTCTGTGAATTCTGTAATGAAATAAGACTCATTTCCACCCATGTCCAGCTGGAATTTTTTGAACCCTGATGAACAGCCACAAAAGTTGTAGGAATCTCTTTATAAGAACTGCAACTCAGGACCTTCATCTATGTTGCATTTTCTTGTGTCTCTGAGCTTTTAGAAATGGAACATTCCTGACTATTTTTTTCAGAAGATGAGATAGCTGAATGTGTATAAAAATGATATTTATAGATTTCCATCTCCTCAGCTTTGCAGAGTTTAAATTTGCACTGATTGTCTTAGAGCAAAGACTACAAGGACTCTTAAAGAAGAGAAACCTAAATAATGGAATCAGAGTGGTTTGGGTTGGAAAGGACTTTAAAGATCACCCAGTTCCACCTGCCCTGTTGTGGACAGGGACACCTCCAACCAGACCAGGCTGCTTAGAGCTCCATCCAACCTGGCCTTGAACACTTCCACGGATGAGGCATCAAATAGAACATCAGGATTTTGGCTTATAAAAATCACTGTGTACATTTCCATCAGGAGGAGGCTCTTTCCCTTTTGACTATGTTGTATTTAAGTTGTAGCACCCTTGGGACACAGGGTTTCACCATGGGTGTGCTGTGCACCCAGCTGGAGCACATCTTTCAGCTTGGTTTGGTGGGAAAGAGTTCAGGTCCTGTGCCCTGAGCCTGCTTTGTGATGGGAACCACAGCACAGCAAAGGATGACAACTGAACGATTTCTTTCAGGAAGATACTTGCTGATTAGCATTCAAGTTTTAGCGTACACCCACCCAAATAAGTTGGAAACAATAAAGAGACTTCCTTTCAGTCACCTCTGTGATTAATTAGGTTCCCTTCAACTGCAGACTGGTGGGTTTAGGGAGGCAGGGAAACTGTTCTCTGCTGAATTTTCTTTGAGTTTCTGAGCTGATGTCTCTCTTTCCACTGCCAAACTATTGACTGATTGCTGAGGGGCAAGATGAGAGGAAAACAACCAGACAGACCTGGATCTGGACCTTCCTGTGCTGAATTTGTTCCTTTGCTGAAGCTTCCCCATGACCCCTAAATGTTGTATGACTGAGCTTTCTCCATTGCTGGAAGTGCCAGCTGAGAGTCTTGAAAACTTAAACCAGCTGTATGAACCCCAAACTCAGAGAGGGAGTGAAAAAGTGCTTGTGCAGTCTCTCCATGCGAGTGTTTCAGGATTGTACTTAGGCTGTACACGTGATAGATATTTTTCCAGATATGAACCAGTGGGTGTGAATTCTTACCTGGATTCACCCATTAAACTGCTGTAGTGCTGCTGTTAAGACCTTTTGGCTGTATGGGGTTTTAGAAACATTTTCTTTTGCCTATTTCTGAAGGAGGACTGTCTATGTATTCTTGTCCTTCTCTTTGTTTGCTAACTTGCCAATAAATGAAACACTAAGCCATTACAGCTCTTAAATATTAAAAGCCAGAGTAAATTTTATTCTAATCCGTATCAAGCTGTAAGCTGAGGCTTTGCAGATCCTTTCTAAAGCGAGGGAAAGTCACCAGCAGACAGAAGGTGCCCAGCTCAGGAGTCATGGGATGTGCTACATGTTTATTTGTAACCAGCAGTTCCTTGTGAGTTGAGGGGTTCCTTTAGTCCCTCTGAGTTGATAAAATAAGGATTTATGCTCAGAAACACTGGCTTATTTGTATACTCTGATGTACCTGTTAAACTCATGCATGAAACTCAAATGGTCAGAGAAGACAAAGGCAAAATCCTCTTTCAGCAATGTCAGCACAGCTCCAGCACTGTTTTCCCAGTTTTCCTCTAAAACTGAGCTTAGAGGGCTGTGGCCAGAGAGGAAGGCTGGTGCTGGTTTGTGCAGTTTAAGCCAGGAGAAGCAGGAGGGAAGAGATGACAGCTTGCCTGAAATCACAGAGGCAGGGGTGGCCTGGTGCACACCTGGGACTGCAGTGCTCACTCCCCACCCCATTTGGCCTCTCACAAACACCAAGGCTGAGCTCAGCTCCCGGTTTTCCTCTCCCATTGAGAACATGGCTTTGGAGGCAAGAGCTGCTCGTCAGCATTGACACCTGCTGGTCTCCTGTTGGGTTTTTTCCTAAAGAATGGTCAGTTATCCCTGTGTATCCATAGAAGTAGGTAGCTTGGTCTATAAAACCTTGTGCTGAGACACTTCCTCAGTCACTGAATCCCAGTGAAAAAAGTCCTCAGGAGACCAGTTCTGTGTACTTTTTCATTGTCTCCCTATGGAGCAAACACAAACTCTTTCCTGCTCTCTCATTTTATTGAAAATCAGTAGTTTTATTCCACAACTCTGTATCTTTCTGTTTCTTTCCTGTCCTATGAGAGTCTCTGGGGATGATACCTCTCTGCCTGGTTCTGTCTTTCTAGGGATCATTGGAAGGACCATTTCCAGGACCCCTTTTGCTCCTTCTACCACCAGGACAGTGCTTTGCAGGGCCCTCTGAGTGCTTTTTCATCCTGGCATCCCCCAGGTATGACCCTGGCTTTCTGCTGCCAGTCAAGGAATGTTAGCAGAGGTGGTCTTTCCTTTGAAGAAATAAAGAATTCCTTGTTGTGGATTATGGGTGTGATATAAAGATATTAAGTACTGGCCATGGAATTTACCTACCCCACCAGATTCTTTTTAGCAGGGCATTGCATCAGAGAGCACCAGCAATGTGTGGCATCATATGGAAGGTGAGCCTGTGCATTGGGCTTCAGGGGGTTGCAAAAGAAAAATAAAGGTGTAGTCAGTGTCACCTTTACCTTGATTATTTTAGGTTTCAGTGCATAACTGTAAAGTTTTTGAATTGCTTAAACATTTGTGAGCTGGTTACCTTTAACATATTTGCTGTTCCTTTGCATTAGAGTGGATAAATATCATTACCTCACACAGGTACATGTTTTTTTCCCCACATGAAATGCTAAAAGCATTTCTACAAAAAAGGGGCCTGGGAACATTTAGAGGCATTTGTTATTCAAATCTGTTTTTCACCAAGTAATACCCTTCTGAAAAAACCCAACAAACCCCTTTTCATTTTTGAAAGAAGAAAATATCTATTTTTTACATTATGTACTGAATTTATGCTGGGAAAAGTGGTGACAGCATCTGGACATCCAAACATGCAATTAGCTGCTTCCTTGAGCTATCTAAGGTGAGTGTAGTTTCCAACACCTTTTAGAATAAAGGGTTTCTACTTACAGGTGAGCTGGTTGAAATTTAATGTATTTTGGAATGGATTTGTGTTCTGGCATGTTTGTGCTGTTCTGCTCAGTGAGTTTATCAATCTGAAAGTCTTCTGACAGAGTTCAATGCAGTGAAGGTGTCCTCACTGACATTCTAGAGTATTTTCAGAAGTGGTGAAGCTGAAAACCCCCTCATCATTCTGTGTGAAGCACAGAGCCTGGCGCTGGAGCTCCGGGTGCTGGGGTCAGTACCAGGCGTGTTAAAGTCAGGGACAACTTACTATTTTAATTCAAATTGGCTTCTACTGAGACAGAATTTCACCCTTTAGTTTCATAATTCCTTTTGGGAATCTCTGGGGAGGGGAAGCAGGAAAACATGGCTTTAATGCTAGCGAAAGGAACCTGGGCTGATGTGTAGGGCTCAGCACAGGGTGGAAGCCTGGTCTGCTCAAAATGGGATGTGAGGGTAGGGCACGGGGTCAAGTTACTTCTGATGGGGCTCTCTGCTGAAGGTTATCACAGGGGCATGGCTTGAGCAAGACAGGACAGCCAAAGGTGGCGGGGGCATATTCAGAACATGAGGTTTTTGATGGAGGTGGTAAGAAGAAAAAAAGGGGTTATCAAACACAAAGTGGCAGAGAACCCATAATGGTCTAAACAGGAACAGAAACTTGGAGTGGGTGTCACACTGGATAGAGCTGTGGTCATGGAGAGTTATTTTAGAAGTGTGAGGAAAACATCAAATAAGTACAGATGAAAGTATAGCACAGAGGTGGCAAGAGAGGCTTGGGGCTTGGTGCTGCTGGGAGGTGTGCAGGCCATGCTGTGGAGCCACTCTGCTTGGCATTTAGAAATAACTGGGCTGAAATTCCCAAAATGCAGAATTATCTGCAAATCCTTTATGCCCTCTGTGACTTCCTTCTCCTTGTCAGGTAGTGCAATGTGCCGATCGCAGTTTGAAGCCTTTTTATTCTCTGAAATTCAAGACTGAACTATGCAAACATATAAATGGGATTAATGAATGCAGCTCATTACCGGCTCTTGATTGAGACCACACATGATGATAATCAATCACTTTGGAGTGCTAATGGCTTTGGGTGCCTGACCCCTAACCCAGTCTTTGATGGCCATCTTGTCGGGGACACTGAGCAGAGCGCTCTGTTCAGCGTCCACTGCTCTGTAAAGCAGTCCAAGGAAGGCTGGCCAGATGCACGCGGTGACTGGAGGAATGATGCATGCTCCGAGGAACAAATTGCCTCCACACTCAGCTCCTTCTGCCCCCAGTGATGGAAGACCAGCTTGGGTTGTGCCAAGGAGATTTTAATGAGGAGGTCCTGTGAAGAAAGAGATAAGAATTGCGTAAAGGAAGGGTGTTAGGGTAAAAGTCCAGCTGAATTTCCCTTGGCAGCAGGGTCTAGTGGAGGTGTTGGTGAATTCCTTCAGCTGTCACTTCCCTGGGGTCACCCTGAGGAAGGGTGGGCCATGGATCCACTGGCTGTTGGTGTGCATGTCCTGGGGCACTTTGGTGGTGCAAGGGCTGTTTGGTGAGGGGTGCTGAGAGGGGTCACAGGTCTGTCCAGGGTTGCTGAGGGGTCAGCCTGGCTGCTTGGCAGTGCCTGGTCACACTGTCTCCATCTTCAGTTGACTTCTACGAGCATGGCTTACATTTCCATGTTGTCCTGGAACTGTATGTCCTACTTAGTTACAGCAAGACTGAGAAATACCTGTTCCTCTAAGTTTGATAAATCCTCATGGCTGGTTTCAATTGGCTGTCATAAAAATCAAATTATTCCATCTGCTTTGCTGTCTCAGGCAATGATCTAACATTATCTCAGTAAGATAATTTATACAGCAGCTGATCTGAAGCAGAATAACACTGGACTTTGAGAAATAGGAAAAAGAACTGTGGAGAAAGATTTTCCATGGAAACCTCTGGTGAGCCCTCTCATTCAGGGAATGAGGGGACTCTAGCCTTGCTTATTAGCTGAGGTTCCCTGTTTCCTGCTAAACCTTAATCCTCACTTCTGTGCTGGTCAATTCTGCAATAGCTGACGGTGAAGCAGATTTCCCCTACTCCCTCCACACTGGCCCCAAAATATAGAACCTTTTGTTTAATCTAAAAATTAAAAGGTCAAGTGGTTCATTTTTGAATAGTGAGAAAAATTAAAGCCAACTGGTCCTAGAATGGCTGAAACAAGTAAGGTTCCCAGAGCATTTGTACTCATGGCTGAAAGCAGATTTTGGAGGATCCTCTGAATGCAGGTCTGCTGTCCATGCTATATATTCCTTCTAGATCCCAAATCCAGCTGCCCTATGATTGCCAGGGGCTGGATATGGATTAAAATGCTGCTAGGAATGGTTATAGACAGTACAGACTATGAACCACTGGTCTGGAGGGATTAGGAACTAGATTTTGGTAGCTTTACTTGTGTTCACTAGTACAAAATAATTTTGGGGAGTAGAGGTTGTGACTATAATGTAGAGAGAGGTAAGAGTGTGATTGATGGAAGAACTGCTCTGTCTGAATATTGGCAATTCTCCCTTTGGTCTCTCCTGTAATATTTTGACATTTTGGCTCAGTTTTAGCCCATCAGGAGACGTGCAAAAGGGGATGCCGAGGTTGTGTGTTCAAGGCAGTAAGGATTGTGTTATCCTGATTAGGGCAGAACAGGAACTGGTGTGTCTGCATATAATTATGAAACAGTACAGAGCGTGCAGTGCAGAAAAGGCTATTCCCAAAACAACTCCATTACTTATATCTCAAGGATTTTGTGCCTTTGATATTGCTTTGGCTATCTCTTACGATGGGTTTCCTTCAGCAATGGGGTTGGATGTTCAGTTGTGACAAGCAGCCAGACGTTTTCAGTTCTTTCTGAGAGGTCACTGAGAGTTGGGCTGGCTATCTGACTGCAAATCTCATGGCTCTGGGTCTTCTCAAGAGATTTCTTATCCTCTGGGTTTTCCCTTGGCCAGTTGGAGCTCTTAACAGCTGCCTTTGTTTCGCTACTTCTGGACCTGGACCAGACATAGAAACAGAGGCATGTGCACTGCAGAACTGTCATTGTGATGTCTGATCCACAGGGGAGTTTCAGGGAGGAAAGGATTGGAGTCTGCCAGTTTTATCGTCTAGTACCAGGCACTTTGCTAGGAGTTGCAAAAGGGGCTTCAAAGTAAGAAATCTTCAACATCTATTAATGAAGAAAAAATGGTTGGACACAGGAAAAGGTTGTTCGCAGTCTTCTGGTGAAAAAGAAAAGAGTTAAAATATGGGAGTATAGCAAAGAAAATCCCCCAAACTCAAACCTCAGACCTGCTTGAGAGTCTTGTCCTAAAATAAAATCATGTGGCAAAAGACTTTAACTCAAATGAAGAGCAAATCCAGCAGCTTGTGGTTGGGATGTGGAAATATCATTTCCACTCTGCACTGGGGCTTTATCAAGTAGGTATTATTAATTAATCATCCAGGAATATAACACAGAATATTTGAAGGGCAGAAAGTCAAGGCACAGATTGGAAGTTGAGCTTTATGTCTGGATTTCTCTTTTTTAATTGCAAGGAGGACAAAAGAGGAAAATGCTTTAAACCAATTAAATTTTCAGCAATATCTTGTTTTACACCCAGAATGGGAATGGAAGGTGGGAATGAGGGGAGGTTTCAGTGCACACACCTGTTCAAATAACATTGCAAAGATAAGGAAGATTTTGATTATAGATTGATTATTCTTCTGCTGCCTTGGTTTTCTGTGGAGACTGCACTGTTTTATACTTGCAGAGTTCATTGAAAAGGGAATAATGGAATCAGGCAAGAATCTCTTTGTGACTGCCAAAACCTGAAAAATATTCCCAGCCTCTGACAGATTTCAGTGGAAATAGGATTTTTTTCAGAAAAAAATCAGATTTAGTTATGATAATAGTTTCACAAATATATGACACTTTTGCAAAACTGTTCTTCTATTAAAAACACATCATTCCAGTCAGGTAGATCTTGTAATCTAACAATTCAGGGGGGTTTGTGTTTCAAAATTGCCTCTTTGAAACACTTAAACATTGAAATGAAGTCATCTCTCCAGACTGAGTTAATGTTTCTTTAGACCCAAATTAAGTCATTGCAATTTTCTACTTAATTAGAAGTTTTTGAAAGACACTTGGATAGATCCAAAACAATTCAAAGTCAGCATCAGTTATTGCATAGCTCAGCTTCTGATGCTGATCTTGGTCTTGTTCAAGACTACAAAAATCCTGGATCTGAAATGAGGTGATGGAAGTCCCTGAGATTTTTCTGCCACAACATACAATATTTTGGATAAGTGGGACATCTTTCCTGTTGCCAGCAGGCAAAGCCAGAAAGTAGAATGACATATTTTCCAACTTACTGGAGATGTCTTTGCTTTATTTCCCAGGATTAATGAATCTTTATCTGTCTCCATAGTTCTGATGTATTTTCTGATCCACACAAACATTTTTTCACGAAGCTCACTGCTCACAACACCCAAAGTGTCAGGATCGTGTTTGTACCCTTCCTGTGTTTATGTTCTTAGTTGGGGATCAGCCAGCAGAGACTTAAATTTGCAATTACAATTCTTATGGGAGAGCAAATTCATAACTCCCTTTTGCCTCAGTGCAGAGTCTGCTGTGGTGCTTGGAGGGTCTGCTGAGGTCTTCTGGAAGCAGCGAGATCCCATAGAGAGCAATCACATATACTTGCAATTTGTGCCTTACTTGTCTTGCCAGTAAATGTCATTAAGGCTTTTTTATGAAACAAGTTTAATTAATTCCCCTGAATTTAATGACCACATTGCAGTAGTCTGTCACCCATTTACAGCATTAGTTTCTGAATGTACACAGCCCTTTTAAAAGATGAGAGCTGGCTTTGCTACATCAAGTTGTCATTACGTTTAACTAGGTCTTTAATTATAACCAGATGGATGAATTATTTTAATCGCTGCTATATATCTTAACAGTAGTTTGTACATTGACACAAAGTTGAGAACATCAAACAGAAATTAACTGCTAGAGCAGGAAAGCTGCCAACCTCTAAGGGAAGCAGTTGATCAGAACCTGTCATCTTAAAAGGCTCAAAGAATGCAAAACAAACAGCCAGGATTAGTATACTAAATATGTCTTATCAGCTCCACTCTCTTCTCTGATAATCCATCTATATCATTTATTTTAATACTTTGCTGTGCATATCTCAGAGTCTGTAATTAGACAGCTCCAGGTATTCGCTTCTTCCTGCCTTTGAAATCGTTTGCTTTGAGGCTCTTCAGAGAAAGCGATACAATTATTACACGACTATTTGATGCACAGTACAAAAGGACTTCCACACAGAGCTGTCCCTTTGTGTGTGACAATCAACTGGACCTCCTACTGGCACCTCCAGTGATTCCTGCCTTTCAGAGCAGCCTGATGGAAATTGAGGGAAGAACTTCCAGGTTGGGAGTGGGAAAGCTTTTTCATGCCATGTATATAAAAACACTTTCCTGCACCGAGGGCACAGTGTTGAAGCCTGAGCTTCCATACTGGGAATGCAGGAGAATATCCCTCATCCAGGTGGGAAAAGGCTTGGATATTTTTTCCTGTAATTACTCCCTGTTTTCTGCCCTTCAGCCTGTCTGCCAGTCACTAAATTTGGGGTGTGGGTCCAGAAGTAAAGACTGGGAATGGGGTTTGCCTGAATTTGGTATTGGAGCAGACTGCAGGGATATGCTGTGGTCTGTGATCCCGTGCACTGATGCTATTTCCTGGGTCAGAGCTCTCTGATGCTGATTTCTTCATCTCCCCTCTTGCTGTGGGGAAGGAATTAGGAAGGGGCATCAGGAAGTCTCAGTACTGTCACTTTGTGAATAAAGCATCCAAAGGGAGTGGAGTTAAACTGACACCAAGTGATTTTGTTAGAAACACCCAGGGTAATTTTGTCTGTTTGATGTCTGATTATACAGCAATTGCTTTCTAGTTATGGTGTTGATTTGAATGAGATTATTGTGCTCTTGATCAAGTGTGAGTGCTGTGATAAAACCCACTGCATTTGTTTGTTTGCTTGCCAAGTAATGAGGATGTATGAAGTAGGATCATATTGTCTATTAAGAATGTTTTGTGTTTATCAGTAATGGACTAACTATGGCCTTTATTGTTTAAAACAGTGGGCAGGTAGCTGTGAATAAACAGTGAAGTTAAAATATTCCAGTTTCATTTCCTCTTGACTTTGAATTAGCTTACTCTGATAAATAAAGCAATAATTTATACTTTGTCAAGCAATATTTTATCTGTAAAAAAGCTCTCAACTGCAATATGCTTTTCATTCCTTGGGAATCTTTCTCTCCAGCCAGAGCCAAAACAACCCTTGCTGCAGGGTCCCACAAATATTTTTCCCTATAAACTTAGGAAGTTCAGGAAATGTTTGTATTCAAGAACTTCTTTACCTGCCTGATAACAGACTTGCTCTAAGGCACTGGGTGAATCTGTGACAGTCACTTCCATAGGGAATTCCAGGGACTATCCAACCTTTGGGATCTGCTGGTCAGACTCTGCCTAACTCCCCTGAGTGGATAAGCTTGTGAGGTGATCAGGCAGTGTAAGTTTTGCAGATAAAAATCACATTTGTATCTAGGATTGTCAAAATGCTCTCTTCACTTCCTTGTTGTTTCCAAACTTTTCCAATGGCAGGGATGGCTGCAGCAGTGTTTGGAAGGCACTGGGAGTGATGCTCATTGTGCAGGTTGCTGTGACAAACATGGCAGAGCTGGCCTGGCCACAGGGGCAGCACATCCTGGGGCAGGCTGAGAGGAGGGCTGGAACACCCAGGCAGAATGACCAGGATGAACGCAGCAAATGTCATGTAGTTATCTAAAAATTCATCTCTCTAATGGATAGGTTAAAAAAGCCCAGAGCTGAGCATGCAGGAACTTGCATCTTTGACAAGTAACTCTTGAAAACTGAGAGCAGCTTGCCACCTGAACACTTGTCTTCCCAAAGACGTATTGCAAATGTTTCCTTTCACTCAGTTCTCCTTTTTCTGTTCTGGCAGTCGGTGCACATTTGAAAGCAGAACAGGCTCAGAATTCCTTGTTTAATACCCAAACTCTGAAGTAAATGTCATCTATCAAGTGGGTATCTGAAAAAGAGAGGAGACATTAATGAGCTTTTACCTTCTGCCTCCCAGACACCAGCAGGAGAGATGAGCAGAAATTGGAATTTTCACTCAGAGCTGCATCTCAGTATTTACTTTGGCATTTACTTTCACAGAGTCAAAGACTAACACCAGCTGGGAGCAGCCTCTGCATCCCACTAGGTTCATCCCTGTGCTCAGGAGGACAACTTTCACCATTAGGTTTTTTAGTTCCTAGTCAGAGCAGAGAGTCAAAGTTCATATACCTTTAAATCTGATGGTTTATGTCTCTAAAAGGAAAGGGAATAAAAAGGTCAGACAAAAACCCCTTTGATCCAGGAATGATGAAATATTCTTGATCAAAGTAGAATATTGTTGACATTCTTAAATTGAGACACTTCATTAGAATCTGTTTGACAATAAAATGCATCTGCCTGCAATCCCCTGGCCCCTTATCAGAGCTGTAGTGCCAGCTGCTGATGCTTCGTTTTTCTTGGTGTGCCACGCTTCTCGAGTTATGCTGCTAAAGATGTTCCTTCCCCTCTCATGGCTTGCAATCATAGCTAGGCTATTTTTCTAAAATTCAGTGTGTGCTCTTGCTAGTCTCTAGTGCTACTTTGATCTTTCATGACTCTGAGTTTGTACAGGAGCTCCACAGCTCCTTCCTGCGTGTGTGTCCTAGCAATCCTGAGGAATGGAGGAGATTTGCCTAAAGACATCATTATTGTTAGGTGGATGTTTCTGTTCAAAGCCAGAGATTTTAATAATCCATCCCTACACCTTCTGTTAGATAATTGTGGTCGAGGGGAAGGGAGTTGAGGAGTGAGCCCTTTATCTCCGTGGAGGTGGATGTTTACGTGCTCTTTGTACCCACATGTATCTCCAACAGCTGGGAGTGCCTGGCTTAGACAGCTTCTGCCAGGGAGAAACAGGGAAATGCATCAGGTGCAGGGATTTTCCTGGTCAGATTTAGAATCTGCTTTCATTTGTGATGGCATCGATGCACTGTTAGAGAAAGGCAGCTTTGAAATTCCCTGTTTTCACAGGCATTTACCCTCGTGATGAAGTGTTTGTGGAATCTCTCACAGGGAAAAAGGACAGCCCTGTCCTTTGTGCTGTGCATGTGGATGGCTGCCAGAGTGTTGTAGTGGCCCAAAGGGCAGGCTCTGTGTTTGGTCACCTCCAGGCCTCAGTGTGCCTGTTGGATGATGATGATGATGATGATGATGATGATGATGATGATGATGATCGTTTCCTCATGCCTTTGGTCCTGTTCCCTGTTTAGCCATTCCTGGAACCGGCTGGATTTGCACACTCACAAGATCCATTAAGGCAGTGGGACAAAGGAGCTCCTGCAAGCTGGGCCAAAAAAAGAAAGTAAAATAAAACCTCCATTCATGGGATGAAGGACGATGAAAGGCAGGGAGGAAAGATGACACAAAGCTGACAGCTGTGGCACACGTCTCCTCTCTTAGCCAGGAAAGCTGACAAGTAGATTGCTCAGGACAGGCACTTACAGGTTACCCTGTCAGCTACTTGAATGCCTTGTCTTTTATCTGCCACCTTCCTAGGAAAGAACAGAGAGAGCCTGTGCCCATCTGATGAGCTGGTTCATACTGGCACATCATCAGCTTTAGCAAGACATGAACACAACATAGTCCCAAAGCTCCACTTGGGTTGCTGAAATCTTTCCCCTCTCTTTCCTTGTGTACGTGCCTGCGTGGAGCACACGTACCTGGCCAAGCAGCTGAGTGCCCTTGAAAAGTACTATTCATAGAAGTAAAATTCTCCCCTCTGTCAGAATCAGTCTATTTTTTTGTCTCATAAAGGCTCACTCCATCAGTCACTGCACAACAGTGTGACTTGATTTGTGTAGAGTAACCCCTGCAATGCCCGCAGCTTGTTCTGTCTGATGTGATTTCAGTCCTTTTGGCTTGTTTATGTCTCCAATGAAGACAAGAACAATGAGGACTGTGATTTTTAGTCCTAAAATTTACTGAGCTTCATGTAACAGGAAGGATTTTTGTGTCTAATTTCAGAATCAGGGAGAAAGATGAAACTTCCTTCTGTCTGTACCTAGTGCAGCAGTGTGGGGTCAGGGAAGCAAGTGACCTTCTCAGAAAATGCATCCTCGTGAAAACCATCAATGCAGCTGGGCAGAACTTTCCCAAATGCCATGAATCCCAGCATTTTCTAACCTCAGTTGTTGATGTTGCCATCCCACATGTTGACTTAAGATGGGGTATATTCTGGACGTAATTTAAACACCCTAAAATTTAATTTCAAACTATAATTGTTTTTTGAAACTCAGCCACACTAAAATTTCCCCAGGAAGAGCATCACTCTCTTTGTACAATTTTGAGTTATTTATGACCATAACCATGTTAGACTTATTTGACCTGGCAGCCCATCCTCTATCCTTATTTAGAAAAATGACTTGGTGCTACCTCTGAAAAATTCAGCTAGAGGCCAACGTAAAACTTGGAAATGATCAGCCTTAGCAGTGGCAGCTGTTTCAGCCATACCCCGAGCAAGGATGTGCCAGGTAACATTACCTCTTGTTACCTTTCAAATTAAAGACTTGCTCTACTTCCTATTAATATCTGCAGTAAAGATCTCTCAGCTTGTCATGCAAGCAAGTAGAGTTTTAAGATTCTGCTCAAGAAACAGAACTGCAGCAGAATTTATTTTGAGTACAGGCAAGATTTGGTGATGCATGAGCCTCGAGTGT
This sequence comes from Pseudopodoces humilis, assembly GCF_049639895.1. NCBI lineage: Eukaryota > Metazoa > Chordata > Aves > Passeriformes > Paridae > Pseudopodoces > Pseudopodoces humilis. The sequence goes on from NC_142202.1 coordinate 3,682,883, forward strand.
TTTGCTTGAGTGCAATCTAGCAAGGCAGACAGTGATTGCCACCGTAGGTAGCATGTTAAAGTGCTGCCTAGGACCAAATCAGGATGTTTATCTGAATCATAAAACTAAGATAGGCCTCTGTTAACTCTCAGGATTCTACAGAAGTTAACAAAAATAAATGCTAAGCAGTGAGTCTTTCAGCGAATGTAGTAAATTCCCTAACACATCATCCTCTCCTTTTCTTCTCCAGAACTGTGTAGTCAGTGTTTATAGAAGGCCAAACATGCTGTGTGGTACAAGAGCTTAAAGATTAATTAGTAAACAATTATGATACACTTTGAAGAGGAGAAGGGTTGAGTGTGATTATGATAGAGATACATTTGTGGGCCATGGGCCATTCAGATTATTGCCAGTAATTAAAGATCTGTTCAGTAACTCTTAATTAGCTTGGATAAATGTATATATCTGCGGTATCATCAAGCAATTTTCTTGAGCACGCAGGTTTTGTTGTTATAGATTAAGATGATTGCATACAATGTGTTTTGTGGTTCATGAAATGAATTTAGCTGCCTCCAATCCTCAGTTGCTATAAATCAGTGTCACTGCAGGCCTGGGGAGCTGTGCTGATTCACACCAGGGAAAGCTGTGTTCACTTGGGTTTCCTGGATTTCGTGAGCTTTTATTGTCAGTAGTGGAGTGTGGTCAGGCCAAGACTGTGTCCCTTTCCCAGAAAGGAAAAGACATTTATTTCCCCTGGGTTCTCAGTCCTATGTGCTTTCCAGCTGCCAGTCACACTGATGAAAAATAACATTTACTCATTAAAATACTCCAAAGCCAAACAGATAGTCTATGCCTCAGGAAATCCTGGTTCCAACTGCCTCCCTTTTATTGCCTTGCTTGATCAACTCATTCACAGCCCAAGAGAACTGATTTGTACTTGGGATGCTGAGGTTGGTCGGGAGTGCTGATAAATAGTGACACCAAAGCTCAACTCCTGAAGGAAAACAACAGTGTAAAGCAGAGAAAGGGGAGTTTTATCAGAAAGTCAAGATTCCTGCTGACAGGAGCTCACCTTTGAGAAGCCTGGCTTTGCTGGCTGAGCTCTGTGGAGTAGGTGCAACCTGTTTAAGGAGAGAAAAGCAAGACCTGTTTGTCTTTTGGAGGAAAAATGTGAATATCTGCCAAGGGGCAAGAATTTAGATGACCTTGGCTGCAGTAAGAATATATTGTTCCCATTCAATAGAGAACAGAAACAAGGAGCTGTACTCACTCCAATGCCAGAAAAAAAATAAAAGTTTGTGTTCACTACATCAGAGAAATGTCCAGAAATAGTTCACCTTAGTGAAAATATTACTTCTGGAATAGTACCAAGGTCAGCAAGACCCTGACTTATCAATTCTGTTAATGTTCACATAAATTCAAGCTGTCAAACACTAACTTGTCCAGCTGAGATATTATGAAAGTCTCTCATCTATGTCTCCCTTCTCTGTATTTCTTTCCTTTTTGCACACTTCCATCCTTCTCCCATTGCAATTTAGAGATTCAGCCTATGGCAAGGCAGGATTGCACGGCTTTAGGTTTTCTAGGCTTTAAAAGGGACATTCTGCAACATCTTAAGGTAATTCACAATTCCCAAAATGTCCTTTCAGTGTAGCTGTGTCTGTGAACAGGATATCAGTGCACACACAGAGCTGTTGGATAAGCACTGCTGTAGTGACTGTTGTGGTGAGGGTTCAGCACACGGGCTGTAATTCTCCCTCCGAGTTTGGTTCTATGAGGGGTCGAGCACCTCGGCTCTGAATTAGCAGAGCAAGGTAACACGAGCTTAAAATGTACATAACCTTGTACATAAATTCTTCACAGGCTCAAAGAAAGTGAATTTGGTCAGAACAGATGGGGGGGAAACAGTCAGGGCAACTTTGTGGCTGTTTCCAGAGTACTGGTTTATACCTGTGTGAAACATCTCCAGTCCAGCAACATTTCCTACACTCGGCTCACTCCTTGTGCCTGACAAACGTCTCTTCTGGCATTTATATCCCCTTACCAAGGGGAGAGTGGCAAATGTGTCCCCTGTGCCTGTTGAAGCACGCTGGCATCGGTGAGGGTCTGTGTACCTTGTCCCCCTGGTCTCAGTGCCAGCTCCACTGCAGAGGAGTCTTCAGCACTGTTTACAGAGACTGAACAGGGACTTTCCTGTAGGACAGGAACTGCCATGGGTAAAAATCCCTATGAAAACATAAAGCACAAAGCAATCAGGTCTGTCCTTTTCTTAAAAGTTCAAGAACTTTTTTGTCATTTATGGAAGAGACAATAAACAACTCACGCTTTCCTTTGTTTCCCTGTTTCTGTTTTTTGCTGCTTTAGAACAATAAGTACATATATCTCAAAGACTGATAAGGAATGAGAACCCAGGGGTACTGGTGACATTTCACAGGATGAAGTTAAGAGATAGCTGACCTAATGTGACAAGTGTCTTTTTTCAAGTCTTTGCTAATAGCAGTAACCACTTAGACTCCTTAGGTGTGTGTCAAATGCCAAGGGCAGTCAACTGAATCATGTCAAAAGGCTGCCTCTCGTGAGTGAATGGTCTCATATCAGCACAAAGCCCTGTAAATCCACCAGGTGGACTTTAATCATTTTGCTTTCAATGGATTTGGTTAGCAAGAAGTGTTTGAGAGGCTAATATTTCACCCTTTGTGGCTGGGAGTGTTTCAGTTCTGCTCAGTGATGCTGACTGTCCCTTTAGCTGTACAGCTTGGGTTGCTTTTCCCTTGTTTGTCCTTTGAGGCCTTGACCTGATAACAAAGCTGGGGAATCTCCCATAGATTTTCACGGGACTTTGGTAATTCTTCACCAACACTGAATTTTGAAGCACTTTGCAGCTGAAATTCTGTTTAGAAGAGTCTATGACATGTAACCTCAAGGCAGACCTGCCAAGTTTCTGCCTGAGTGTGACTGAGTATCCAGTATTGTGTGGTCTTTCTTTTATTCTCTGTGCTCACATCCAATTAGACAATCCTAGATCAGGCTTCCATTTTTCTTGGTGCTTTACAAGCACATTACCAGGTGAGTCCAAAGAGATTCTAGTCCATTTGTGTTAATAATTAAGTGCATATGACAGATATTATTTTAGAAAGAAATTAACATAAAAAAAATTGTAAAGTGAAGTTTCAGTCTCCTGTGCAGGATTTTGCTTAAAAATGAATACAGAAAACAGTAGTGAAAAGCTGGAGATACCTTAAAAAGTTCTACAATCTAAACATTTATTTGTCTCAGCTATATTAATATAACTTATGGAAAATAATTTCTTTGCTGCTTTTCCCTTCTCCTCTCCCAGTCTTTTCCCTCCAGTCCTTGCAGCTTCTCTGGAAGAGGAATGATGCTGCATAATTTAGATAATGTCTAAAGCAGGAAAACCCTGAGTTGTTTTTGGCTGCTCCCCAGAAGAGAGAGCAAGTCACCAACTGTGGCAAGAAAAGGCAGTGTGAATTCCTCTGTTTGAACACGGTGCACCTCCTTTTGTCCCAGAGGCTTTCTCCAAGAGTGGCACACACTCTGTGTCCGTGCTTCTCCCAGAGCTGGTACTGCATCCCCAGCCTCCAGGCAGCCCAGAGCTGTGAGCAGCTGCTCTCCTTGTTCATCTGTGCTGCAGCAGAAATTCCTGCTCCCAGGTTCTGATCCTGCCTCTCTGCTGGAGCTGCTGATCCCGCTGCAGAGGAGCACAGTGGCTTATGTGAGCAATGCCAAATCTGGCTCAATCCACACAACCCAGCTGAGTGTGTTAATTTGGTTCATTTTGAGTGCAGTGGATTAGGAATTGTTCCTATGGGCTGTGCCCTTTGGAGAGATGGTGGTGGACACTGAAGAGGAAGAGACAATTCCCATCCTCTGCTGTTCTCCAAACCCACATCTCTTCACAGATCTGCCAGGTGCTCCCTCCTACAGCTTGGGGCCACAAACATTGAGGGCATCAAGAGTTCCGTAGTCACTGGAGCAGAAGGGAGCATGAAGGGAGGGATTTGAAAACTGATAATGGAATGGATTTCTCTTGTTTACAGTGGGTCCCACTCATGCCTGAGGAACACTTTGCAGGAAGGCCTGAAAGGGCTCACTGGGAACAGTCACCAGTGAGCACGAGGCTGTTCCCACTGGCTGGAGGAAGCTGGAAGTTGGGTACCAGTCTGTGATAGATGGCAGTGCAGGGAGGAGCAGGCCAAGAGGAGCCTGGAGATGGACAGAGTCTCATGTGGTTTAAACAGACAAATCAAGAGTTTGTCCATAACAGTTTCCTTACTATTTGCTGATATTCATGCAAATATTTGGGATTTGGGGCACTCATGACCCAAATTGTGGTCAGTGCAGGCTTTCTTAATGATCATCACTTTTAGTCTACTCGTTTTCTTTTCTTACTGCTTTCTTTTTTCTTTTTCTCAAAGATTCATCATTAAAAAAACTTAACTACATGGACAGGAAAAAACCCCAATCCCTTCCTTTGACAAATTGGAAATCTCCAAAGACTTGTAAGCCAGTATGAAAGATTGACTTAATGGAGCAGTATATTTTTGATACAGCAAGGAGCCTCCCAATCCTCTGATTAGACTGATATAGATTTTCTAGAGATTAGCAAAATCTGAAATGCATTAAAAAAAAAATCCAGTGTGACAAAACAGTTTTGACAGCATAAATGAAACCTAAAGCAATGTAAAATGTAATTACTGCAGCTATCCCTGTGACCCGCCAGCGTACGCTGCCTTGCTCTGCCCTTAGGAGAGCTGGGCTTATTTTCCACCTATTTATTTTTCTGCATGTTTGGCAAGGATATTTTTAGTTTAATCATTTGCTTTTCTTTGGTGCCCCATTTCTGGTTCCTCTGTGTTCTAACGTGGGTTTTGGTGAAAAGATTAAAAAAATAAATAAATAAAGGATTGGAAGGTTATGAGGAGGGTACAGGAAGTTCAAAGACAAACCGGAATCAATCCCTTACTGCCTTTCCACGTGCTTTGGTGGTAGGGCTGTGTGAGTGCTTTATTTAACTTGCAGAGGTTCGGGAGAAGTGCTGGGGTTTATTTACATTCCAGTGGAATGGAGGGGCCCTGCTGGCATTAGGAATTCACAGCCCATGCATCTGTGCAGTGACGGTTCCTGCTCTGGAGAAACCGAGTGACCATGGGACAGGACAGGAGGAAACAGGCTTGGAAGTCCCACAGACACACAGAAAGTGGAGGAGTGTTGGCCTGTGCTTTACCCTCCAAGCACAGGAGGGTCCTGGCGTCAGCCACCCCAGCATTGGGAGTGCAGCTCTACCTGCCAGAGCTTTCTTCTGAAAAGCTTCCTCTTCACTGATTTAATTTTTTGCTGAAGGTAACGTGGTGGATCTGGATATTGGAGTTTATGTGTTGTATCTATAGCTGGTTTTGAACTGGCAGACTTGGGGAATCAGTTTTTGGTCCTTGAGCCCTTGTTTTTCTAGCCATTGTCACAGCAGGGAATGACAATGAAAACAGTCAGCAGACAGCTCCAGATGAAAAAAAAACCTTTAAAAAATAACCACGGGGCAGTTATTTGGTGTTTTGGGGAAGGATCACAGTTGGAAATGTTACCTGGCTCTTGGGCAGCACCTATCTGAGGTATTTGTGTGGCTTCCATTACCATGGGATCTGAGGAGCCCTGTGCTCATCAGTGTGCTCATCCCATGGCTCCTGTTCACAGGAGAGCTGCTCCTCTCGCTGGGTTTGCTCTCAAACCTTTAGGAAGCCTCCAAAAGCTCTTGTGATTTTATCTGGAATCTAAAGCACAGGTCCCCCACATGTTCCTGACCTCTGGAAAGCTGTCAGCCCTCCAGTTTTCCTGGGCCTTGCTGCCATTTCCATCCCCACATCAGAATAACTTTTAATTAAAGCTGCTGCTCCCTGTGGCTTGGTGGTGGCACAGGCAAAATTTGGTGCTGATAAGGTACCCTGTGATATTTTTAATGAGTTGCTTCTTTTTGTGTTTTGCTCACTTAGAACTCCTGATGAAAATTTTGCAGGAAAGGGCACTCTCTGTGTGGGTCCAAGGCTTGGACAATGGGTTTCCTGTACAGATGGCAATAGGTTTATGGTAATTTCTATAAATATATGATTATAACAACCACATCAGGAATTTAATTGATAACCCAGTGATAACAGACCCCACCGTAACTGGCAACACAAGCTGTGTTTTACGTTTATGTCTTTTCATACAGTCAGATGGTTTTATTGCCCTGGAATTTAATGCATTTTAGATTTGCTAATCTCTCTAAAATCTATACATCAGTTTAGTCAAAGGATTAAGGTTTCTTTAGTAAATCAAAAATATACTGCTCAATTAATTCAATCCTTCACATCAGCTTATAAGCCTTTGGAGATTTTTAACCTGTAAAAGGAGATTTTTCAAGTAGGATTTACACTTTTAGAACAATGCAGGAAAACAGAAAGAAATACAAAATAAATAGACATTACAATTCAGTAATTCCTGTGGAAAGAGGCATGCTTTTTTTCACCAAAATGTGTAATATTGGAAATGTTGATGTTACAGGTGAGGAACAACGAATTAATAGAGACTCAAGAATTTTATTCTTAAAGTTTTACTAAATAGAGCCAGGTCAGTGAGATGTGAGACCAAATTAACTCCAAACTTGATATATTTCTGCAGAAATTTTCAGCATCTACAGTGATATGTCTGATACTCTAGGAACCATCAGAAATGGTGTCAAGAGGGTAGTAAAAAACCCTTACAACTTTTGAAACATGCAGAAATCTTCAGGTTTCAGGACACAAACTCAGTCTCTGAGTAACAGGAACCGGGCAGAAATTTTCTGTCATTGGTAGCGTTGGTGAGCTGCAATTCCTCCAGTGGTCATGTGATGATCCACAGGAGCTCATGGTTGTCAGTATATTTATTTCCCCAAATCTTTCAGATGTAGGGCAAGTTTAATTTATTGACTTTACAGGTAGAGAACTGAGGCACAGAGTCCCATACCTTTGTGGGCACTCACACACTTCAAAAGTCACACAGAACTTGCTAAAGAGGAGAACTGAACGGAGATTTACACAGCACCCAGACTTCTGAACCACCCACTGCACCTTTTCTCTGGTTCTAGGCTGCTCCTAAATGCAGAGAGTGGCTGAAGCCAGTGGGGATAATCCCGGGGTGTCCATAAATCCCTCAATCCAGTGGCTGCTGTGCTCCTTGACCGAGACCCTCCTTCAGGCAGCGTTGTCCCAGTTCTCCGCGTCACTACACACCAGCACTGGTTTGTTGTGGTTGTGCTGCAGAACAGATAATGCCTGTTAGAAACAGCAAACTGCTGCAAGCTGCCTTTCAGCTGAGTTATTTATTTCACACAGGCCTGGGACGGAGAGCAAAGAGCTGAGCCCAGGCTCCTTTATTTGTGCTGTGTGCCGGTGCAGCGCCGAGCTCGCTGGGCGTGAGGTGCAGCACACAAACATCGTGTTGCTAAATTTGTCTGCAGTGCCTTAGGAAAATTAATTTGCTGTGCAGCCCCTTTGTAAAAATTATTATAGGAATTGCAATAGCAAAGGCAGTTGTTAAGGCTGAGTTCTAATCCCCACTCTTGGCTAATAACTTTTTGCTAATAACTTTCTCAAATTTTTTCTGCTCAGAAATTTTCCGTGCTTGGTGTTAGCCCTAAGGTGAAGCTTTCGGAAACTCTGAGAGGATTTTGAGTTACGACAGCATGAATAAAATACATTTTTCCTCCTCATGTTTTAATGAAACTTTTGTATTCTGAAAAGCCTCTGAAGCAAACAGCTTCAGATTTGTTTTGTAGCCCTGAGTAAGGAAAGAAAGCAGCATAATTGATGTCTGCAGAATATCCTGGGTCACAGAACTGCAAGACTTGTGCTGACTGTGTGTGGTCACAGCAAACTTAAAGATGAAGGATGACGTTCTCAGAAGTATCTAATGGTTTAGGCCCATTTCAAAAGCAACATTGACATTTAGGAGATTAAATGTCATAGAATCTTATAGGATCGAGACACCTGCCTGCCTCTTGAAAGTAAAAACCTGTTTCAATAGAGCTGGGCAAGGAGTGTTTCTCTTTTCATGAAACCTGGGATTATTTCAATCCTCAGGTTGGACCAGGAGCCTACTGACACTACATGGAGCTCCCATGATGTGCCACAGAGCTGAGGCACATAGGAGACTGTGGGGGAACAATGGGAATGTGTGGTGAGAGGTTTCCCCTCTCTGAGGGAAGGGAAACCTCAGCTACAGCTCCTGTGTGCTTTAGGGGCTGTAGGGTTGAGGAGAGTCAGTTTGAAATGTTCTGTATCCTTACAAAAAAACTAAGCCACACTGGTGCAATCTACATCTCTGAGTCAAAGGTTTGACCACTAATCTCCAATGAGACAAGTGAATAAAACAAAAGCAATTTTAATCAAACCTTTACATGACAAAGTGTTGGAATCTATCTCTGACTCTGTGCGTACTGACAAACATAGTTTTGTTTTCATCACAGTGACATCTCAGAGGGCTTCAGCTGGAGTATTTAAAACATGTAAATGTGGCACTCAGGACCTTGGTTTAGTGGTGAACTTGGCAGTGCTGGGTTTACAGTCGGACTTGATCTTAAAGGTTTTTCCAGCCTAAAGGATTTAATGGTTCTTTAAACTCAACTTGAACTTTTCTATTAAAGCTCTAAGATGCCTCCAACAAGAGAAGTGCAAAACGTGGTGCTCCAGTGCCTCCTATGGCTTTTCCATTGCTGTTGGCCAGATCTGAAAAGTCTTTTCCAGGTTACAGGAACAAATTTGTGGCTAAGCAAATGTACTTGCCTGAATCTTCTCTTATCTGACACTGTGATGTTGTCTCTTTGTGTAAGTGCTTTTCTAGTAAAGGTCTGCTGGTTGAAGTTCTTAGAGGAGCTAAATTTCCACCAAGGAACTTGGTTCCCAAATGCAAGATCCCTTGGTCTGTTAATGGTGCCTGGGTGAAGGCTGCTGGAGTTAAAAAAATGTTTCATTTACTGCTGTCTCCATCATCAGAGCTGCACTGGGTGTTGGTTCCTAAAACACTGTACCTTCACAATGAATGAAAGAAGTCATTGAGATGCTGCAGTTCTTAAAAATCCCTCTATGCTTTAAATAATTGAAAAATCAGTGCTGGGATAATGTGAAAGCTGAGGAGTCCAAAGTTCAGAGTGGGTTTGTGTCACTGACTGGGTGTGCACATGCAGAGGGTGAGACCAGAAGGCATTTTCCAGCTCAGTTTTCCTTGTTAAATATAAGATGTTATTGTTTATTATTTAATCTATGCAGTATACAGGATGTATGATGGGGCTGAATTAATACCATGGCTGGAAAGGTTATTTTTGGAAATTTTTATCACTTCTGGCCCTTTATTTATTTATTTATTTATTTTGTTTTAACCTGGATTTAGAAACAACTTTTACATTTTCATCATATACAGAGGAATGGAATGCCTTGAATGTGGGCTGGAGTGCCCACCCTGGGACCAGCAGGACATGATTCTCCTCTTGAGTCCTTCAAAACTCCCTCTCCCAACTGAATTAGCTGAATGAGCCTTTAACTATATCCAAGTGTTTGTTTTCTCTCTTATTTGGACTGATGTTTTTTAAATGTTTTTTAACCAATGCCATTATTGCTTCCTTCTCAGCAGATCTGCTCCTGCAAAATTTTAATACAGAACACCTTCCTTTCCTTGCATTTCTTGCACCCTGTATATCCTGCTTGGACTTGGAAATCCAGGGGGATTTTAAATTTTCTTGGGACAATTTCCTCCAATACCTTTGCAATGAATCTGGTCTGCATCACAAGTGCCATGTGCTAAGCAGCTAAACTGCATTACGAATTGGGGGAATAATTATCAGCCTTGGATTATGGCATTATTGACACCTTAATACTGATAACTCTCAGCAGTTCACAAGACCATCAAATGTTTTCTTTTTAATAGTGTCACAGATTTTTCAGCCAGTGCTGGAGATAACTTGACAGCCCCATAGAGTTTGATGTATGTGTCTGGAGAGGGGGAAGAAAGAAAAAAAGTTGAGACCCTCCAGTCAAACCAATGTCTTTAATGGCTTCCCTAGATTAAAATAATCCCTATGGGAAATCCACTATGACAACAGTTCTTATACAGATTTTCTGATTTTCCAGTCACTGCTTCTGTGCCACAACCATTCTTTGAAACTGTTTATGTTAGTGAAAGGCCACATTCTCAGAACCTTTTTTTTTCTTTTTAAAGAATGTGTTTTAACTCCATTAAGAAGAGTTTGAAGTTCTCACTTTCTTCCTTGGGCATTAATGTGCCTATTAGTCCTGCATCTTCTGGATGTTTGACAACGTGAAGAAATGTAGGGGTCAGCTCTGACTCTTGTATTAAAGGTCATCAGAGTGTTTGCACTTCAGTACAGTATTTATAACACGGGTGAGTTCAGCCCCTGGGGGGATTGAAGAATTAGGCTGCATGACAGAAGGCCAGGCAGTGACAGTGCTAAAACACGTTGCTGGTGTTGATTTAAAATCAAAAGGAGAAAACAGATTTGCAGTCCCAGAGTCAGGCACACTGATTCCTATTTCCATGTAGCTGCAGTATAAATCTAGCCCTGAATTGGCTGTTTTCAAAAACAAGACCTGAGGCCAGTCTTAACATGGGGAACTTTATTCAGAACCCAAGTTCATTCAGCACTTCCTTGTTGGAGGAAAAAGATGCAATTTTTGATAATGACAGGAATTAAAACTACCAAGGAAGTTTCAAACTGCTGGGTGGGAGAGGAAATCCATGAGAAAGCGCAAAGGACTGGAGTATTTCTGTGGGTGTCCACCGAGACCCAAGATCATCTGTTTGTAGCACTGTTGTACTTAACCTTTGTACCCCTGCTTCAGGTTATGTGCTCAGCCAGAGAGCTGTGAACATGAAGGAGGTCAGACTATTATTTGTGTCCCTGCCACTAAAATTCTCTTGGAACACATTGCTCTGGGCACAGGTCAGAGATTGTCAAATTAAAAATGAAGTTTAGATTTTTCCTGCTTAGCACCAGTTGTGTGGGGCTTTGGACTGCTAGGTAGATGTTTGAGAAGCAGCTTCTCCTGATCCCAATTCCATTTGGTGGTGGCAGGAATCAGGCTGATCCCTTTGTGTTCCAGCCCTGAGTGTCTGTGCGATGAAGAGGTCTGCAGCACTCTGCAGTATTTCTGTAAGTCCATTGTTATTGCAGCACCCTCCACTGGCTCCTCTGCCTGCTTTGCCTCTCTGAAAGGTTAATTCTTGTGTATGTTGTGTCCCAGGTTGCTCCAAGCCCCATCCAACCTGCCCTTGGACACTTCCAGGGATGGGGAACCCACAACTTCTCTGGACAGCCTGAAATTTGAAGATCTCTTAGTCCTGTGTCACTCTTGTCACCAAATGCCTCTCTGGGTTAGTGCTTTCTTTTGCTGTGCTGATGGATAAGTGAAATCAAACCATCTCCAAGGGGTTAAGCTGCAGTTTGTTGTGAAGCTTTGGATGGAGAAAGTCAAAGTGAGCCCAGTTTCCATCAGGGTCAGCCCTGGGTGTGGTGACCTTTCTGCTCTGACCACCACCCAGCTGAAAGTTCAACTGCATTGACAGAATCTCAGGGGTGTTTACACGAGAGGCTAGAAAAACAGTGTTGCTCCTGTGAATTTTCACACTTCCATTTGTTTTAAGAGTTAGAAAAAAAATAAATCAACATTTCATAAATTCTTTTTCTCACAGACAGGTCTGCCTGAATGAAACAAGCAGTCTCACAACTTTATTTTAAGCTGCTTTTCCTGTTTCCCACACATTGCAGTCAGCAACCTTTGCCCAGGGCAGGATGACCGTTGATTAATATGGAATACCCAAGTCCTGCCTGTAGTGGTAGGGATGCTCCAGCAAATGGGATGTTTGTTCCACTTGCAGGCCAAGGAAAAAGGAATTTCTGGAATGATCTGGATAAAAAATAACTGTTTCTTTTGGCAGTCTCGCTTGGACAGTCCTTGAGCTGTTGTGTAGTTGTTCTATTTACACCAGGAAAATCCAAGCAAACAGGCTGCCCTGGCCTATCAAGATGGCTGAAGTTTCCAACATATTTTTCCCGCATATCAAAAGTTTGGATCTTTGCCATGTAATCATTTTACAGAACCGTGAGTGGAAAGTACTCCAGTTGTGGTCAGTCTGTTTTCTAAGTTCTCCAACTCCTGCTTTTCCAGGAATGGTCAGCACAGTCTCCTATCAAATAAATACCTCTAATTTTTTCCTTTCTTGATTTAGTTCTCTACAAACAACTGCCCCTCCTGGGCCATTTTTAGTGCTTGCAACACTGTTGTGTTCATTTAATCCTTGCCCTCTGTACAAATAGACAGCAAGGACAAGGCTCTATGCCACAATGGAAGCCATGGGAAATGTGGGAGGAAACATGCTAATTGTTTTTTTGAATTTCAAAGTATGTCAACAGGCACTCTGTGGTATCATATATGGGGATAGTGTAGTTCCAGGAATCATCTCCAGGCTTTATTTATCAGGGAAATAGCAAAGGAGTTGTTCATGTTGCCCATAACCAGCTTTCCGGTACTCCAGACAGATGTTTGTTCGTTCTGTTTACATCATGGGGAAAACAAAAATGAAAGTCTAAGATGTAAATCCACAGATTTCCATCCCTCCTGCTCCGTTCAGGCCTGGGCAGCTGGATGGGAGAACACGGAGCAGTGCTTTGGACCTGGGCCTGGCTCTTCCCAGCTCTGCTGTCCAGCCTGGGATGACCTTGGCTGAGACGTGCTCCTCTGTGCCTCCATTTCCACTTGTGTGAAAAGTCAGCCTGTCGTGATCCTGTTGGTTTTTTGTTTCTTCTTTTCAAACTATTTTGGCCCCTGCTGCTGAAAAGAGCCAGACACTCCTCTTCATGATTTACCCAGGTGCATGGGATAAAAGCAGGCTGCCTGGGAGGAACAGGCTCCCTTCTTTGGAGAGCACGGTGTTGCTGGAGGTGCACGACTGTCTGAAGTGTTTACATCCTGGGCTTCTAAAGTAATATCTGTAGGCCATCACTTTGAGTTGAAAATTGATTTTATTAGGTGAAAATGAAAATGAACTGAAGAAATGAACTGCAAGCCACATTGCTGGGCTTACAAAACACGTTACCCAGCCTGATGTGCCCGGATGCAATGAATACGCAGAGACCACCTACTTTGAACACTCCTCTGATTTTCCAGTTTCTTTAAAGTCTAATAATACTGGCCATGCAGGATGAAAGCAATTGTGAAAAGTGAAAAAGTCCTTGTTTGCCTATCCTGTCATCTGGGGTCTGTTTCACTGAAGCTGAAAATGAAGGTAACTTGCCTTAATGCTGTAGGACAGCTTTTAGTCTAATTGAACCATGCATCGGCCAGAACCCAGTATTGAGCTTCAGTCTCAGGTTAATCCTTTTTATTGGCTTGGGTGCAGGTTATCATCCCTTCTTATCAAACAAGGACCCCTTTCTTCTCGCTCAGGATCAGAACTAAAAGCCAGTTGAGAAAAAAAATGACAAATTCAAAGCTTTAAGCCTCCCCCCCTTCCCCAAAACCCACCCTGTGGACCCACAAGTTGTGCGACACACATTTCAGCTGGGAGGCTTGGGTGCATTTTTGTTGCTAGGAGGCTCCCTCCCCTTTCAGCTGTGATTTTTTGGAACTGCAGCTTCAAAGTGTGTGGACTTGGTTCAATTGTTTTGCCCAGCATTCTTTGAGCAGGATGTCAGATTAAATTTATGTGCAGTTCTTAGTATTTGAACACCTGCTTCAGCCTCCTCTGCTGGCACAGCTCTGAGCAGAGGTATGTCAAAGTCACCAATAGCCCGTGTGGAATGTGGGTCACTAATGTTTTTTTAAAGGAAAATAAAGAGGGCTTTGGGGAAAGAAAATGATAAACAGTTATTTTGTATCAGGGAGCTGATCAGGCTCATGGGTCACAGTTGTTCTTTCTGACCTTTCTGCTTAAAATAACATGAGTAAAAAATCCCTCACATTTATTAGTAAAGTGCTTTACCATGATTGCAGGTCAAATCACCAAAAAGCAAAGAAAAGGTTATACTCTGCGTATTTTAAATACAGGCAAAGATTTTAAAATTAAATAGGAAATCCCTGACAAAAATTATCCTATTTGTGCTTCCAATTTATCCTATACTGTGTTTTGAGAGTTCCTTCTCAAAGTTACTTATTCTGGCATGGTATTGCTTAAAATTAGTATAAAAATACAAAAAAAAATAAAAAATCCCACTTTTTTCCCCCCCTCCATAATCAGTGCCTTGCTCATTTGAAACAGATTCTGCAATGTGAGCAATACTTTAACAGGTTTTATGACAATGGACAGGAGGAGAAACTAGGTTTATATAGATATAATAGGGGATGAAATAAAAGGAGGTCTTTATGAAGGCCTGGAACCTTGCAGTTGGGTTCCTTGTGCTTTCCTGTGAAATATCTGATGTGTGGGTCTCAGGATCCTGAACTAGCTGAACTATGGGCTTGATCCTGTTTGGCATTGCAGTTCCCCCTTGTGCAGCCCAAACTCCAGCAGCCGACAGCATCTGGAGGTGTGTGAGAAGTGTACAACCCTGCAAGTTTTCGATGCCCCTGAAAGTATCCAAGCCTTTATTTCTGGGATGTTCAGCCAAATTCTTCCCATCCTCTGCTGTCTTGCCTTCAAGATGCTTTTTCTGCAGGCCCCCAAAAGGAGAGGTTGCAACATCTTAAAAAACTTTCTTTCCCTCCATATTGTTCTTTGGGAAAAGCGTAGCGTGGCTGGGATGGTTTATTCACACAAACCAGCCCAATGCCTGCTGGCCTGGGTATCCAAAATATAGTTTTATTGTTGTGGAAAGGCCTTAATGAGGAAGAAAAAACCCCTATTTAACAAAGTGCATCAAGTGCCCTTGGGAAAAATTAGCACACAATGACTTCTTGTGCCGCCAATTGAAACGGCAGATTGGAGTAGTGATAGGCTTCACAGGAAATATTAAAAAAGCACAGATGGCTCAAGTTTACATGTTTACAGTGGAGCTGGAACAGCAGCTAAAACCTTCCAGTATAGTATAATTTACTAGAAGGTCACAGACCCAGTGGTTAGGAGTGAACCTGAAGACTATTGTAAACACCGTTAGGATTTGTAGAGGTTTAATCCCGGCATTTTTCGTTCTTTTCTGCAGTATTAGAAGCAATTGGCTGCAGCATTAGTGAAAAGAGATACTTAAAGCATGGAAAAATGTGACATTCCATTGGTGAGTGTGGAGATGAGCCCTTGCAGGGAGCTGGAAGGGGGGTTATGCAATTGCTACTGTTACTATGTAATTAGAGGCTCTTTGGCACTAATCTATGGTTGGGCTCACAATGTGATTAAAAAAAAAAAAATACTGAAAAATGTAAGTAGAAACAAGCTGCTTCAGCAATCACAAGAGAATCTGCTGTGCCCCCAGAGCCCTGCTCCACAGCTCTGAGGGACGCTGGCCAGGGAAGGATACCCTGGGGATCTGGGTTTACTGCCTTGCTCTGCCACCAGCTTCCTCGAGGGCCTCAGTCCAGCCAGCTAGGATAGTTGCTTATTTAAGTAACTAATGAAATGTTAATCTATTAAAAAAATATTTCATTTTGTAAGTTTGTTGCATCTCTTGTGGGATCTGGTGGAAACGTGAGCACAACAGAGAGCAGGGCACTCCGCAGGGATTCTTCAAAGGCCCTGGGCAGACTTTTCATCCTCTAACTGCAGCAAATGTCACTTCTTTCATTTTTCCACCTGTATGTTCAGACTGTCAGATCTTCAGGATACAAACTGTAACATTCCAAACTCAGAAAATGGGTTTAAGAAGGCCTGTTTCAGGCTGCAGTGTAAAATGATAAGCTGGGATCTCCAAATGAACTAACTGCTTTTAGTGACAGGTGTCCTTTAACGATGTGGTTTGTTCCCTGAGGAAATCAGCTTGGTCAATCAGCTTAATGACATTTTAATGTGGAACCATGTCCTGCCTCCCCTGCAGTTTGAGCTATTTTGTGTCCTTAAAACGATCCCTAGCCCATAGAAATAGGACAAGCAACTAATCTGGCCCAGACGCTGAGAGTAAATCTGAAGCAACAAAAAGCCCTGAACAAAAGCAGAACAAAATCTGGCTCATGTATTTCCCAGTTTTCAAAGCACTGGGGAAAACAGTTCAGTATTGTTATGCCCTTCCAACAGATGGACTGATTGAAGCATGAAAAGGTGAAGTATTTTGCCAGAGAAGTGATAAAATTTGGATTCAGAGACTGATGTCTTGATTTCCCAGTCCAGTGTTGTGTCCTTTGGAGCAGAAGCACTGGGCTGTGCTCTGTGTACCTTTTGCATTTTCATGGATGCGGTGGCTCACCTTGTGCAATTAAATGCCACTGAATCAAATGATATCATTCCAAGAGCTGCCAGCCCAGGAGCTGCTTTCTTATTGTTGTTTTTTTTTCCTTGCACATGTACATGCAAATGTGAATGGTGTTATTTTCATTTAACAAGCTCCCGTGATATCGTTGGAATCGCGTGGTAGTTAAATCATGTTAAATTAAAACTGGCGGCTGCTGCTGCCTCATCACAATCAGCAGTACAATAGGTACCTTATTAACTGAATATTTACTTTGCAGACATTTATCTGCCTCATCAGAAAGTTGACTTCACCTGGGAATGTTAAAATAGGTGAGTTGAAGCTGGAGTTCTCAGCTAATCTGGTGCTGATCTAGATGGCAATATCTCCATGTGAATTTTACCAAATGAAACCCGCATGACTCACCCCAGAAAAATCTCAACCAATAATATGAGCTCATTAAACACAAATCAATCACCACAGCAACTGAAACCACAGTGTGGCAAGGAGTACTTCAGAAAAGGGAAATTTGGGTGAAAGTGCCCACCATACCCAGCTTTTCAAGCTGAGTCCAGTGCTGGTGATGGTTAGGAAGATGGTGAGGACACAGCCCATGGCAAGTGTAGAGATTTTCTGAAAAACCCATGTTTTCTTCACTACACAAGGTTTTCCAACTCTTTGCAGCAGAACTTGCTTTAGGGGCCAGAAGCCTGGGAGCAAGGCTTGCAATTTAACATCTGGTGGCATTTTAAACCTCTCCACTTCTCCACTGGAGACAGGGCATGCCTGGAATCCTGTGTCAGGGGCTGAGGTCCACATGAAGAGAGAAGTGGGGTACAACACATTTGTTAGCTTCACCCAAGTCAGAAGGAAGGAGTCCAATTCCAGGGCCCTTGAGGTCAAGAGTCAAACACCCTCTGATTACTGCAGCAAGAGCAGGGACCTGTGATGATGCTGGGCACAGAAGGGAGACCTTAGGGTCAAGCTCAGAGCTGCTTTGGCCTCATGCAGCCTTTCTGTGCCTGCCCTCAGCTTGTTCTGGGAATTCTGCCAACCAAAATTCCCTGCTCACTGTGTGAGTAGGTTTCAAACATCTCAGCCTAATCTACAGATGTAGTTTGCCACCATTTCTAATGGCCTTCTATGAATCCCAGGTTGGTGAGACATTTTCAGCTGAGTAGCTGGCAGTTGAATAGGATTTGCTCTCTGAATGATCCCTTTGCCAGTGAGGATGATCGGGCAGGCACTGGAGAATGCCATGAGCCAAAGCCAAGGGCTAGCTGTGTCAGCATCATTAGCCCTGGTGATTTTCCTAGAATCACAGAGTGGTTTGGGTAGGAAGGGACCCTAAAGATCATCTTATTCAACCACCTGATATGGGCAGGGACACCTTCCACTGTACCAGGTTGTTCCAAGCCCCATCCATCCTGTCTTGAACAGGATCCTTATAGGGATAAGGAATCCACAACGTCTCTGAGCCAAGGACTCACCACTCTCACAGGGAAGAATTTCTTCCTAATATCTAATCTAAACCTACTCTCATTTTGTCCATGATGTGTTTTTCAATATTCAGTGAAAATTGAGTTTGAGTTGATCTACAAGGGACTTATTTGGTTTCTGTCTGTAGGTGTGTGTGGGGGAGAAGCAGCTCCATGATCTGCTGTTATTCTCCTCACTTCCCTGTCGGGGGAGAAGGGTGATGTCCCATGGGAGACAGCTCCCCTCACCAAGATCTCCTTGTGTGTTCCAGACCCATTTCCCAGTTACTTACTGATGTTCACAATATGCCTGAGGCTGGAGAGCTTCTGCACTGGTGGATGTAATCCTCATGGCTGCAAAAGAAGGAATACAGAGACAGGATTTATGTTCCAAAACTCACAGGGAATGACAGATCTATCAATTGCAATGGGATCCAGATTGGATCATGCCGAGGCTGCTGTTAAGTGGTTGTGAATCAATGTATGTGACAATATCCCAGTTTTGCAGAGCTGCAGTTAGATGACATGCACACACATCCATATTTTAATACACAGACACACTTGTGTAAGCCCATAACCCACTTTTCCTGGTAGTAGCAGCTTTAGTTTATAGAAAAGCTGAATAGACAGACCCTGTCCATCTCTAGATCCATGTGTTTACATGGGCCAGAGTTCCCTGTGATGTAAATCAGTGATAGCCATTAAATTCAGTGATGGATATGAGCTGAGGCTGGACTGCTTCTATTTACAGCACAAGCCCTGCTGTGTTTTATGTTTTGATAAGAACCTAAAATAAATTACAGGGGGGAAAATAGTTGAAGTTGCTCAGCAGAGAGAACTTCTTAGGCAGAAAATACCCATGTTAAAAGAGCTTTAATTCCTGACAAGAAAGTGTAACAGGGAAGCACTGGGATTTAGAACTGACCCCAGCAAATTCAAATGAGAAGCAGAATATTGTGAAAATATTATTTTGGTTAGAGGGAGATAAAACAAACTGTCAAAGGGAAGAGTGGGTTCTCCATGTGAAATGTTTCTTCTTCAGAAATGAATTACATTTTTTTGGAAAATACACTCAAGCCAAATGTAAGTTAGTGGCATACACATAGAAAACTTGACCTATGTTAAACATGAGATCAGCACTAAACATTCTAAATCATCTCTTCTGACCCCTAATCTGGCCCATGAAACCCTGCTGTGTGTTTATGTAAATTCTGGAACAATTAGTTCTTGACCTCAGCTATGACTTGGTGGTATAATAATTATTAATTATTATTAATGTATTTAATAGAAATAAACCATAATAAATTTGGAAGGTGAAATTTTGTCTCCATAGGTAAGAATGAAAAAAGAATTATTGGTATTAGTTGTAGGTGTGAATTCAAAATGAGGTTGTTAGCCTGCTTTATACACTGATGAAAAAGCACTTCAGAAACAAAGGGCACTTCAATTCAGCCTAATTTTGGAAGTGAAAGCAGAGAAATCCATTTGTGGCCACAGCTTGAAAGCAGTTGTTTCTTACAAGGATTTAACACAATTTAGAAGAACCCCTCCCTAAATTTAAATAAGACTTTCAATCAGTGTCCTCAAGTTGTCCCCATGTAGACAAACCTGTGGTCATGATACTCCTGTTTGTGCCTTCCAGAATCTCCACACCAAAGCTGTTTCCTCATCTCTTTCTGATGATGATAACGCTGTCCTTTATCTTCAGATGACTCTTGCACTAAATGCAGAATACATTAAATTGGATCCCTCTCAGTCTGGATGAAATTTATTACTTCAGGGCTTAACATTTCATCTTGGCTTATGATTAGGAGGATGAATGCTGATAGAATGTTGTCTTCATTCTCCAGGAATGCCGGAGAGGTAAATACAATGTCTTGATGAGCACGGTTTAGACCACACCAGTTGTTGGTGCTACTTCATGTGTGTATCTTTTTAGATAAAAGTCTTCTGCTGGAAGATCCCTTGTTAAATTAGGGACAGAAATATGACAAAGGGACAGTGGCACAGGGTGGGGAAAAATCCTGGCAATGCGTGGTCCGCACCTTTGGAATTTACTGCAGATTTGCTCCAGTGTGGAATTAGTGTTTGCAGGCATAGCTTGGATGATTTAAGGTTTTTATATTGGTGTTTCAAGTTTAAATTCTTTCTGTCACAAACTTCCTGTGTAAAATAAGAAATGTTAATCCTGCCCAAACCCTGTTAAAATTGAGGAGAAATTGGCTGTCATGTCTCTGGACACTGTTACCTGGTTTGGCCAGAGGAGATGATCTCCCACCACGTGTGCAGTGCCTAAAAGATGAGAGCATAAAGAGAGGGACTCTTGGGTGACCTGCCCCTTACAGCTCTTTGTGCTTGTGGCTTTCACCAAGGAGAGAGTATCAGACTAAAATCCATGTGAATAAATGCATCATGTCAGGAAAGGAGACGGCTTTGGTTTTCCCTTTTATTCAGCTAAGGCAAGCTCCATACTGGCTTCAGAGAAATCACATTGGGAACAGAATTGTTACAAACAGGAGACACTGGTGGGCTGCCATAGCTGTGAACTTCTGAGTGCTTTCTAAAATAGTTCAGTGCCTTCAGCTTTCAGCAGGAAATTCTGATACTCATGTCTCCTGCAAAGATGTTGAAACATCACCTTGAATATTCAGTGATCAGCAAATATCATCTGTTGTTCCAACCCCCAGTTTGTCCTGCATTATATTGCCTTGCTGGATTAAATTTCACTACTTCCTTTAGAAGAAGTCATATTAACTTACCTCAAGAGACTGGAAAATTCAAGAATAAAATTCCTCCAAGACTGTTTAATGCCAAGGCACCATCTGTGACTCACAAAATTCACCACTTGGGAATGCATAGCTGGGGGGAGTCTCCTGGGTGTGCATCCCTGCCTGTGCACCCTGGCTGTGTGACTGCCCTCAGAGACAGAATCAGGGGTTGGAGGGGACTTGTGATGGGACTTGTTGCTCTGTTCCCATGTTGGTCTCTGCTTCCACCTCCACATTTACTTTGAGGATCCAGCTGCGGTGCTCCGTTTCTCTATAAATGGCTCTATGCAGGGAGTGATGATGGGGTTACAGGCATTAATGATCTCCCCTTGCAGTCCTCACTGAGGTCCCTACAGGTGCTGTACAAGTCTCTGCAGCAACAGCCTTGGAGCCAAAGGGTGGGGTTTTCACCTTCATCTCAGGATTGGAGAGGAGAAGTGCTTGCACCACCAAATCCCTGAGACACTCATAAATCTCTCTTTCCCAATAGACAAGGCAGATGTGCAGTGGGAAAGGAAAACAAATGGAAAGAGGAGTGAAGGGATTTGCCTGCTGTCACAAAGCATGGGATTCAGGGGCTTTTTAGCCTTTCTCCAGTGCAGTGGACATTTCCTCCACTGTGCCACTGTCCTTTTATGGAAATGCTCTTGTAAAAGCTTTAATTCAAATACTTCTTCTCTCCAAGCACCAGGTGATGACTCAGAATAGTAAGCTGTCATTTCCATCCCTAAATCCTGCATGTTCTGGCAGTTCCAATATGAAAGACAATAGCTTGGGACAAGTAGGTACAGTGATTCCCATTCTTGACCACTTTTCATCACTTTAAAGATGCTCTCTTTAACCCCAGTTCAGCCTCTGAATATTCCCTGCTCTTTATAACAGCATTTGGAACTGCTGAAGCTGCTTTGAAGGCATGACTGAGTTAAATCACCTATAAATCGTACTTGACACAGTATCTATTTCAAGGTAGGGAAGTATACACTTAACAAAATCGTTCACAATCATTAGCTGGTGCTGGGAGAGAGGAAGTATTTCAATCAAAGCTTACAAGCATTTTGTCTTACATTAGCTTTTGACAAGACCCCAAGGGCCCAACTTTTGTCTTTTTAGTGTCAGAGACATCACACAGGACTCAGAAGTCAGGATGAAAAATTCACTTATAAGAGAGATTTCTCAGAAATTGTTGATGCAATTGAATAGATGGAATTGGAGACACTTAGTACAGGTAAATAGTGGTCAGATATGTAGCTCCAGGGAGGAAGATATTACTCTGTATATGTTGCCCATACATAAAGAATGTGGTTTTATCAGGAATTTGTAAGAGTTAACAGCTCTCAGTCATTATGTCCTGGTGTTAAGTGTATTTAGAAGCCTGCAACATGTATTTTTATTCATTCATGAATATTTGAAGGCCATTGGGTACTCTGTTTTGACCTTCTAAACAGCAGTAGGGAATCATTTTCCCCAGGTGATTGTGACGAAACCAGTTACTCCTCTTGAAAAGTGAGCATATTTTAAAAACCGTGATTTGTAAAGATACAATCAGAGGTTTTACCAACATTTCACTATATCTAGGTGTAGGATTTTGGGGTCAGCACCTTTGTTTCGGTATATTGTATTGTGCTGGGCCCTCTGGTGGTGCTCAGCAAAAACACCCTATGTGTTTTTCCTACAGCAGAGGCTGCAGGAGTCAGCCAAACTCCTCGCTGGTGTAATGGCCTTGGGGCTGTTCAGGATGCAGCAGGAATGAATTGTCTCTCTTTGACAGAAGTGAGTAACCAGTCCTCTTGTGTGCCTGGAAGCACCTGGGTGTGCTGCTTCTGTCTGACTCAAACAATAGCTTCAGCACAGGAAAGCTGTGCTGAGGGAGAGGAGACAAGACCCATTGTTTCCCTTCTTCTCTTAATTTTCCTTGTTTGGTACATTTTAAAAACATTTTTGAAGAACTTTGCCGTCATCACACAGCTGTCATGAGGCTGCTCTGAAGTTCTTTCTTAGCCCTGAGAATTCAATGTGCTGTCATTGCTTCACTGTCAGAGTGTGAAAGACCAAAGTAGATTAACTGTCCTTCTTTTTGGTAGGATACAGCTAAAAAAATCCTCATGTGGTGCTATCTGGGAATAGTTTCCTATGCCTTTCCTATGGTGTGGGACCAATTTAAGCATGACTGCTACAGATCAGTATGTACCAGCATCAATGTGTGAGCTGCAATGAAGTCTGAACATGCTGGTGCTGCTAGACTTGTTTGCCATGGAGAAAACTGGAAAGAAGGAAGTTGGAAGCAGAGAAACAATGGGCTGGGGAATGCTGATGATGGAGAAGAGATGATAAAAACTTACATCAATGTTTCTTGCATGCAACTTTATGTTGAGTTTGCAGATTTGGAAGTTTTGCTGATTGTAATACTGCACCTTCCTGTCAAACAAGGGCAGGAGATTTGTCTTAATCTTTGCTTTGGTACCTAGGGCACCAAGCAGTGGGGTCTGGTCCCTGCTGGCTCTCTGCAGTGCCCAGAGCTCCTCCATTGATTTATTAACAACTAACAGTAAAACCTTTCTCTTCTCAGTGCCACATTTGATTGCAGTTACTAAGAATTCGGATTATGTGCCAGGCAAGCTGTTGATGTAAGACGCCCCAGTGCACCTGTCCACTTAGAAGGTTGATCTTATATCGCTCTTTACTTCAGGAAGTGGCTGCTGCTAGTAATTTATTGGGTGCTGACAGCCTGTTCTTCCCTGTCCAAAATACCTCCTCCCTCCAAAGACTGTGTACCAAGTAAGGCAGACAGTGCCCTATAAATCAAGATCAAATACAACCATGCTGCGGTGATTCAATACATGATTCATTTAAGGTTGGAGGGGAGGAGGAGAGATGGGAAAAGATGGGATAAAAGCACTTTTCCTGAAGAATGTGAAGTGTAGATCACAGATTATTTTCAATTAGATTTGCTGGCGTGAGGCTTATGCATGCAGGCAGGAACTGGTCGTCATGTGAACTGTCTGCTTTATTCACAGGAGCAATGCTTAGATGTCCTTCTCAGGAGCTACTTAAAAAGCAGGTCTGTTTATCTGTAAAAGGAAAAATTATACATGTTGCTCTGCTTTTCAGCCCTAAGGTTATGTCTCTTCTCACTAAGGTCTTGCTAAGCATTTGTTCTTGAATCAAAAGATGCTTTCAATTGATGAAAGCAATTAAATGATTTGACAGTGGCTGTCTGTGTTAGGTCTGTCTTTAAGGATTTTGGTGTCTCAGAAATTCTACACTGAAGGTTTCTGATGTGTGTCAAAGAACTTGATTTAAACTCTGATTCTGGGGCAGGGTGTGTGTGTAATGACACAGGAAAGGAAGTCTGTCTTTCAGTTTTGCTGTCTGAAGAGGTGTTCAGAAGATTCCACAGCTTTTGTCAGAGTTGCTTTCTTGTGTGAATGACTTAAAGGTTCAAGGAGCTGCTGACACAGACCTACGTCTGAGAGTCTGCCCTCCCTCAGGAGGGTCACCCAACCTCTGCTCATGGCAACTGACTGATCCCCCTGACAAGTACAGGAGTCCATGGGACCACTCTAAAGAACCTGCAGAGCACAGCAAGTGCAAGGCTCCAAGTTTGACCCCAAATTGAGTCCTGGGAATGTTTTAACCCAAAGGTGTACAGTTAAGGACAGATGTGGAAACAAGGTACAAAGTTATCAAAGCCTGGGGCTGCTGTGCTGTGGAAAGCTCTGTTTTCCCACAGGGTAGGAGTCCTTTGCACACCGTGCTGCCCATTTACTGGGGGTAAAGTCTTTTTAGATCACCAGCATGATTTGGGAATCTCTAGGTTCTGACATGTGATAACTGATATTACTGCCCTTGCTCCTCTGATGGACATTGTCATCCTGAAACAGCAGGACCTGACCCACTTGAAATTGCCTGCTTTTTCAATTCCACTTGGAATTTTCTGGCCTGACATGTTCAAGTTTACCTGTAGTCTGCTGTCTTGGCTTATTTTTATGTGTCAGCCTGACAGTCGAGAGTCATGGTACCTTTGCTCTCTGCCAGCTTCTGTCTGAGCCCCACACTCATCCCCTTGCTTGTCTGTGGGACATTGGAGACTGTCACACAGCAATGTCCCCAGGGCAGCTGCTGGCCTGTTGACCATCCTGACTGATGGGAATGGAAGCTCATCTGGATCCCACTGGGGCTCTGTGGGAGGCCCTTGGCCCCGTCTCCCTTCTGTGCAATCACCAAGGAGCCAGGGAGTGGATTTTTGTAGCTCCAGGGCAACGGCCAAGCTACAGTTCTAGAGTCCAGAAGTTCCCCTCTGCATTTGGGCCATGCAGGCTCCGTGCAGGTGATGTGTTCAGCACACCTGGATGGACAGACAGAACTTGTCCATAGGCTCTGCACAGGTGCCAAGCAGGAAACTGCATCTGTGCTTCAGTTTGGATTGTGCTTGAGCTTTCAAAGGGAATCTTTCTACTACCACACAACAGTTCTTACCACAGAGCAGTCCTGCATATAAGCTACAGCATCTGCACATAAAGCTCTAAACACTGACAGGCATCCAGTTCATGGGTTAGGCTTAGGGCTGGAGTAGATCTCAACACTTTATTTTCCTAGATCCTCTTGTATCACTCCACAGTATCTGCTGATGTCAGCATAGGCTTAGGCTGGTCTTAAGGATGGCTTTGGGCTGCAGTAATCTGTAAAGCCTAATGTTCTTTTTAAAACAGGGTCTGTTTTCAGGTGTACTCCAAAGCAATGTTGCCTGCCATAAACTGCAAGAAATCTTCACAAAATTAGATAGTAAAAAGATAAAAATAAAGAAGTTCCAAATTCTCCTTGCTAAATCGGGATACAGACCTGAATGACTCAGGAGTGGATTCAGCCCTCCCCTCTCTTGCACCATGTGTGGGATTTCACAGCAGCACATCCCTGGTGGTTCTCAGGTTACCACACTGCAGTGGTAGCACCTGTCCTGGGCTTGGGGCGTACAACAGGTACATTCCTACAGGGCCAGGAGAATATCAGCTGCTGTCAGGGAGGCTTTTCCTCAGGGACAGCACATCAAAACATTGCTTTGACCACAGGCACCATTTTGGGCTGGTTCCTCTATCCTTGAGAGGGCAGCAAGGTTTAGGTGAGCCTGCCACCCTTGCCCAGAATGAGGGTCATCTCACCGGTCTTTCACAAACAGGTGAATGCCCAGCACCCCAAACTCAGGCCTGTGTCAGTCATCTCTGGGGTGGAGGGAGCTGAGATTATTCTGTCAGGAGCTGACCAGACTTCCCTGCAGCACTGTGAGGAACCTGTGCAAAACAAACTGGATGCCTTGGTGGTTGTGGGTGGACAGGAATCTCCAGCTTGAATTATCCAAAGATTTCAACCAATGGAGCAGGCTCCTTCAAATTCCAGGCACAAGAACGACTCTGAAACTGATTGTTTTCATCTCTGAGTCACTGGCACATGGAAGCTTGGGTTCCTCTCCCATCCCCAAAAGTTTCCTGGTAAGGAATTCTAGCAATCTGCCAAGTTTTGCAGCAAACCAGGGAAAGGTCAGACACTGCTTGTGTTCTGCACCTCCACATACAACGCGTAGTGACAGATCCCAGCTGGAACAAGGAGCCTTGTGGATTCCCAGCACTCAATAGACTTGTCAATACACATTTATTCTCGCTAGATTTGAGCTTATGGTCTAATTAGGATTTATTAGAAGGTAAATGATCTTCTTAACAGAAAATATAGTTTAAACTGATGTTTGTATAAACACACGTGCACAAAGGTTTGTATAAGATTATTACTCGTGTTCTTGCTGTAGAAGCCAATATGAATATTTTTTCTAGTGAATCAGACAAAGAAATGGATTATTTTTCTTTTTATTAGTTTGAATATATTTCCAGCCAAATTGATTTGAGTGTCACTGGTTATGAGTATCAAGATAATTGGCTGTTAGAAAACCATTTGTTCTGTCTGCAGCCAGAGCCTCAAAACGTGCTTCAGAGACCATTCCTTAGTCTTGTGAAGAACTGTTGGGATGATGAACATTCCTGTAGCTCCAGGAACATGAGATGGGCTGTGTTTTGAAGCACAATGAAGACATCAGTACTACTTAAATGACTTTAAAAACTCATGAGGTGTCCCTGGACAGGTTTGTGCAGTGAGGTCTCTGCGTGCAGAAGAGATGGGACAGGTTTGGAAGCATTCCATGCTCTTATCCTTCTGCATAACCATTCCTGACTCGTGACGTGGGTTTGCTCTTCAGCACTTGGTGAACCAGTGAGCGGGCAAGCCAGACCATTCCCATGTCTCTAACAGCCCTTCCCATCGATCTTCTGCATGTGGGAACAGCAAGGGAGATGGTTTGGGATGGGAGAAGGGGTGGATCCGTGAGAATGGCTGCTCACATGTGTTCTACACACAAGAGAAATGCTTCTGCTAGGCATAGAGGAGAGAGGGAGGGAGTGAGGCAGGAAGGCAGGAAGGAAGGCAGGAAGGCAGGAAGGCAGGAAGGAAGGAAGACAGGAAGGCAGGAAGGAAGGCAGGAAGGAAGGCAGGAAGGAAGGAAGACAGGAAGGCAGGAAGGAAGGCAGGAAGGAAGGCAGGAAGGCAGGCAGGAAGGAAGGCAGGGAGGCAGGCAGGGAGGCAGGCAGGAAGGCAGGCAGGAAGGCAGGCAGGAAGGCAGGCAGGCAGGCAGGAAGGCAGCAAGGCAGGCAGGCAGGCAGGCAGGAAAGAAGGAAGGCAGGGAGGAAGGCAGGAAGGAAGGCAGGCAGGAAGGCAGGCAGGCAGGCAGGCAGGCAGGAAGGAAGGCAGGAAGGAAGGCAGGAAGGCAGGCAGGATGGCAGGAAGGAAGGCAGGAAGGAAGGCAGGAAGGAAGGAAGGAAGGAAGGCAGGCAGGCAGGAAGGCAGGCAGGAAGGCAGGAAGGCAGGAAGGCAGGAAGGCAGGAAGGCAGGAAGGCAGGAAGGAAGGCAGGCAGGAAGGAAGGCAGGAAGGAAGGCAGGCAGGCAGGCAGGAAGGCAGGAAGGAAGGAAGGCAGGCAGGCAGGCAGGAAGGCAGGCAGGAAGGAAGGCAGGCAGGCAGGAAGGCAGGAAGGCAGGAAGGCAGGCAGGCAGGAAGGAAGGAAGTCGCTGTTCCTCTGCTAACAGATTAAGGAGTGTGCAGGAGTGTTCCTGCGTGACTGCCTGTGCTGGTGAACTGCTGGAACAGTCCCTGGTGAGGTTTTGGCTGCACTGCCCAGCACTGCCCCGGGTTGTTCTGGAGCAAGCTCTGGCAGCAGCTGTGTTCCCAGGGCTGTCCCCAGGGGCAGTTTGCATCCAGCCTCCCTGTTCTGAAGGGTAAGGGTGTTTACTGGCGGAGAATTGCGCTGTTCCTTGCCAGCTGGCCTCTGTGCCCAGGAATGTTCCCAGGCACACTTCATTTACTTGTACAGATATAAGCTAATGTTACTGCTATCATCTCTCCCTGAATCCCACAGCACGGGGCTGCACTGCCTGGGTGCTGCACACAAAGCTTTTGCAGCAGTGCCTTCTGCTGCATGGGGTGTTTATGGCTGGTGTTGTGCACGTTTGGAACCGGGTCAGGTTGTCTTCGCTGAGAACCCCGACACCACCAGCAGCTTTGTCCCAGACATGTTCCTGCTGTAAGGGCTCCAAGCAATGCTGCCTTTGGGACTTGAGCAATGAACCCACCCTTTATGGTCATGACTTTCAGTTCATCAGCAGTTCAGGTTGCCTTGCTGCGTGTTCTTATTTACTTCTCATTAACATTAAGTTTACTTTGGAATTGTTGCTTTCAAAAGCAGGAATTCCAACCCAAATGAACTGAGTGGAAAATTCACACTGATTCTATACGGATAGGTTTTTGCTGTAATTTCCTGTCACAGAATCACCAAATGGTTTGGGTTGGAACAGACATTAAAGATCATCTAATTCCAACTCCATTGCCATGGGCAGGGAAAACTTCTACTATCCCACCTTGCTCAGAGCCCCATCCAGCCTGGCCTCAAACACTTCTAGGGGTGGGGGAGCCACAGCTTCTGTGGTCAACCTATGCCAGTGCCTCACCATCCTCACAGTCAAGAATTTCTTCCTAATATCCAATCCAACCCTAACCCCTTTCAGTTTGAAGCCATTCCTCCTTGTCCTGTCACTTCAGGTCCTTGTAAAAAATCCTTCTCCATCTTTCCTGTAGGCTCTCTTCAGGAACTGAAGGCCACCATTAGGTGACCCACAGCCTTTTCTTCTCCAGGCTGAACAGTCCCAATTCTCTCAGCCTTTCCTCATGGGAGAGGGGCTCTATCCCACTAATCATCTTGGTGGCCTCCTCAGGGCTCTCTCCAACAGAGGTGATCTCCATCAACTAACTCCCTGTGCTCCTGGTTATTTTATTTTAGATGGACTTCTTGTAGTCTTTCTAGTTATATTCTTCCAATATCTCTCATCCTTCTGTGTCCCACTGCATGATTTTTCTCTTCCTTTGTTGTTCACAGTTCTTTTCCTCTCCTCATCCCCAATCCATCTCTTTCTGTAAAAAATCTTTGAACTTTTTTTGCTATAGGTACTGAAGCTGTATTTGCAGAAGTTTTGGGCAGCAGAGATCACAAAAAAACCCAAAAAAACAGGTCTGGTGGAAAAATGAATTTTTGCATGACAGCATCTCCTTTTGGATCAATAGCAGTGAGCCATATGTCAGGGTGCCTGGATCAGTATGATTTATTAGTGATCTAGAGGAAAATAGAATGTATTTTAGGATTGTCATCTGCATTTTATTCGAAGACCATAAGGATGCTTCAAAGACATGATTTACAGTAAGGTGTTAGTCATAGCTGAGACAGTCACCCATTTTGTGATGTGGGAGTGATGCTGATATTTTGTATATTATTTATTAGGTGTCCGTAATTGCACCTTACTATTAACCTCTGTCTCTAAGCATTTTGGTTTATTGTAGTATAATGGTTGGATTTAATTTTTAATTTTTGTAACCTGCACAGTGATGTCACCTGCAGATAATGCTGGGGCAGCTTCTTCCTTCAAATGTGGTGGGTTATTTTGGGTAGGTGGAAATAATCACCAAGTCTTGTGTTCTCAGAAGAACTGCTCAGCTCGGTGCAGGTGACTGACGTGCAAATAACAGACCTGGAGTGATTTTCCAGGGAGCCCTCCATGGTCTTTAATAATGTTACTTATATAAATGATAAGAGACTGTGGGTTTAAAGGCAAGGCTGCTGCCTGATTTATTCCTCTGAGCTGAACATCTGAAATGCTTATGGTATTAAAATCTGTGATTGCAGCTGAGCAACTTTCACTTGGATCCAAAGTGGCAGTAGTTCAGAACTGCTGCCCTGCCCTGACTTTAAATTCAGATGTTATGTCTATTTATCTTTATATCTGTATATAATGTATCTATATATGTCCATTTTGATCCAGTTTTCTAGCCTGATTTGGTGGATACAGTTCCTCAGTAAAGACAGAAGCAGTTTCAGAGCATGCTGCAATGCACATCTCTCATATCTCCTGAAGAGATGCATTTTATTCTCTGGATCATCAACTCCACAGGCAGATTAGCCACCCCTATGAGGAGAAAAGACCAATGGCCCGAAGGAGAGTTTGATGGTTTAATGAAACAGTTAGAAAACAATTACTAAGTTCTTAATGAAAGAAATTAAAATGAAAAGCCCACAGTAGTCAGTTCTTTCTGATCTTGCCCTGCAGAAAGCACATGTGTTCTGCTGTAGTTGGGCTGGTCCTGTTGGCAGATCTTTCATCCAATGTAATGGCACAGGATCAGGGATTTGGGAAGGAAATACAAGAAGTAGATGAGATCTGCTGAGCTGTATGTCCAGCTGTCTGCTATCTGCACATAAAATCCCTTCCAACTTTTCAAACTTCCATCTCTGATGGATTTCTTTGCCCAAATTGGTTCACTGTATATGCTGCTTTTCTTGAGTCAAACTTGTTCTTAGGTCTCCTGGATCTTTTCCTTGCCATGCATCCCTCTGACCTACGTGGTGACAGAGCAACATTCCCTCACTGTCAGCCACCACAGCCAAACCCTTCTGTCACCTGCTTGTCCTGCCCTGTCCCAGAATTCCTACTTACTACTGGAAGCCACACAGGGTAACACCCATATTACTCACACTTTGGAGACCACCCCAGCATACTCCAGTGGTGACAGCAAATGTGACATGAGCTATGGTGTCTCACAAATATCAAACCAAATGCTGACTATGTTTTTCTGTAGATGACATTTCCTCAATGAGGAATCTGTTCTTTTCTGTGGGAAATTCATCATCAAACACAACAGGATCATGAACACCAAAGGCTTTGAGAGAGAACAGTAATGGCAGTAATTGTCATTACAGCAGCACTCCCAAAATAATAATTTCCAAATGATTTTATAGTTTTGTTACATAGGTCACACAGTACCCAGGTAGGCTCAAATCAAAGTATTTCAACCTTAGTATATTTGAGCTAAGCCTTTATTGATGGAAATTTTCATGGAACACGTTTTCTCATGGAAATTTAATTTTCTACATAAGTTGTGTTTCTTGTAGATGAAGTGAATGTGCTTGTTCATTGTGAAGATAACAATACAGCCAATGAATTGCATATGCCTGAGTAAACTCTAAACACACAAGCCTAACATGGAATATAAATCTAAATGTCTTGCACATGCTATGCAAATTCAAGAGTCTTCAATAGGGCCCTGTTTCACCAAGGAGCTGATTCCAGAAAAGTTTGAAAAAGCAGTGGAATAACTTTAACATTATTAACCCACATAAAGACTCCTGAATATACTACAAAATCACTCATGTTGATATTGGCTCCCCCCTGGAAAGAAAAAGAGATCAAAGTTTTTTTTTTCCCCTGAAAGTATTAGCCTTGAGTTTGTTTTCAGATCTTTAATGTAAAATTGCATTTACTTTCTATGTTTTCAAGACTGAGGCATTATTGTTACTCCAGTTCAGTAGGCTTTTTATAATCAGTTTTTATACTCACATTTATTTAGCTCTTTTTGAATGGCAAGGAGATTTTCCCCACAAAAATGGAGGGTCTTCTCAAAGGTGGAAATACCTTAAAGAATTTCACCTTTATGATTATTCCTAGATTTGTTTATAAGGTCAGAGCCCCATTAAGTACTCAGAAGTGGTTTAATGGGTAAGTTGACACTGACTTGACATAAATTGCTGCATCCTGATGCTTTGTTCATTTTCTGTTCTAGCATATTGTACTTTTTAGAGCATTGAAGTATCGGGTTACTCAAACAAGATGAGAATGCTCATTTCAACAAGAGTAGGACTAAAGCTGGGGTCTTTTTGAAAAATATTGCACATTGTCTTTTATTGTTACAATTTCAAAATGGTGCCTGTGTATTCTTGTCAAAGCACAGAGAATTATAATGCATTGTTTAATATCTGCAGAGAAAAACCCAAAGTAACCCTCTCTAATGCATCTTGAGTTTCTGCTTCATATCTTTGTTCATCCGGGACCACCCTGACTCTGGGGTTTAGTACTAAAACCCTATCAGTCAATGCAGTGCTTCACTTCACTTCCAGGCAGAGTCTTTCGTGGGGTGAGGGGTATGAAAAAAAACTCTCTTCCATTCCGGTTTTTCAATCTAGAATTTCTACTTCCTCCACCTCCCAGGAGTGACAATACCTTTGTCATAAACTGCAAAAATCCAGGCACCCCAGGTCCTGGGTGGCACCAGCAGTTCTGTTCACTCTGCTGAGAAGAAATGCTGCCAATGATCCCAGAGTCTTGAGAGACAGCTGGAAAACCACTGCAGGTCCATTCTTCACAAGGCTGGAGAACTGAGGGGAAGCATCTCTGTCCAACCTCTGGCTCCTTTTAGAAGGACCAAAATAGCTCATGTGGAGGGAATGGTGGGAGCCAGGATGGCTTCTCTCTGTCCTTCAAAATTAGGACCCTCTCTTGCAGTCCTGGTGTTGGAGGGGAGGTCTTGCCTGCGTGAGGAATGCAGCCCCAAATGAGTTCCTTACTCCAGGACGTTAATTGCTGTTGAGAATATTTACAGACGGGCTTATTTAATGAAGTGATTTGTTGATCCTAAGAAACTGCTTTATCTCATCAAGTCCACAGCACAGGAAATCTAATGTGAAGGTTTGGTCCCAGCAAAGTATGCTTGGCTTGAAGAAAAGAATCACACTTTGGAAAAAAAGGAATAATGGAATGTTAAATTAGTAATGGCTTTTGCAGCTTGTTTGCAGTTTGATCTTTCTATGCTGTAAAAGTTATTTCAGTATTTAATTTCTGGGGCTTAATTTGTGCCTTTGCTTGGGTAATTTTTTAAAGAATTTCTTCTGCTTGGAAGAGTTTGTTTCCTACACAGAAGAATAGTATTACAATAGATGGTTTGCCTTTGGCTGCCAGAAGCCCCAGCTGTTGGTAGGAGAATATTCTGCACAAGTGTGTAAATAATGTTAAGACTGTCAGGCTTCCTTGAAACTGCATGAAAACACAGCTTACCTCTCCCAAGCCTCCAGTGCAGGAAGGAGATTCCCTGATAGGTCTGTTCACACACTCCAGTCAGATAAATGCTCATGTGCTTGGCTGGATCAGTCATGCAGCTGTATCTGCCATGGGCTGCAGCTCCTGTAATCCTGGTCAGTCTTTACATGAAACCTCTTGCTGTTGCAAGAGGACACAGGAAGCTGGAGCTTCCTGTGATGCCAAGGCCTGGGCAGCCTGTGCTGAGCCTTGGCCACACATCCCGACCTCCAGCGGGCTCAGTGAGGTTATGTGGGCACAGGCTGTGAGCACAGGTTCCAGGTGCCTTCAGAGAGCTGGGAGTACATGAGGATACTGCCAGGGCAGTCACCTTGTACCCTGTCATGGGGGTAACAGACCTTACCGGGCTCACAGAGGGGCAGAGGAAGAGTTCCACCTGCTGACGTGGTGCTGGTGCCTCTCTGTGTCTGTCTCCTGTTTCAGACATCCCTGGATTTCTCCCCATGTACCTCATTCTATGAAAGGGAAGCTGATGTGTGGAGCCCTGAAATAATTTGCACAGGGTCAGGAATGGTAGACCTGAAGGCTGAATAAAAGTCTCCTGGAACCAGGCTGGTACCTCAGCCACAGGGCCACCATTCCTTTGGAGAATATTTCCCTTTGACTCTAGCAGTTTTTGCATCTGGCTTTGTAGAACAGATCCAAGGCTCACTGAAGTCAGTGGGAATCCATTACTGATTTCCAGCAGGCTTGGGATCAGTCCCATTAAGTGCATTTTTCTATCACTAGGAAGAACATGCTCCCTTTACCTTTACCTGTAAGGAAGCTGTAGGGCTGGAGGTTAGGGTTGTTTGTTTTACCTTGTAAGGACCCCTGACAACTCTTTGAGAACACTGATAGAAAGCAAGGTTATTGCTTCCATCTCCCCAGTGGAAATTTCTGCTCCCTCAGAGCCCAGCTACATAAACAGCTGATTTGGCATTTAACACAAGGGAAGGAACGGAAACACCTGGCAGGGTGGTGGGAATGAGTTATTGGAGATGATGGGGGAACCTTGGAGTAGAAGGTGGAAGAAGCTGTGCTGGATGCTGAATCCACAGTTTCTATGGCTGCAGCCTCTTTGAAGAGATGGGAAGTGTCAGATGTGGGTGGGAAGGAATCTCAACTGCTACTGAAATGTTATGATCAGTGTGATCACTGATCACCCAGTTAACCAACAGCTCTAAGTGAAGATGTCCTTTAGTTCCCCAGGGTCAGTGCTATCCCCTGCCATTGCCCCAGACTGCATAAATATTGGGTGGGAATTCACTGCTGTTCATGGGGAAGTTGATCCTATTCTTTGTGAAAGCAGTGCCTTCTGTGGCATGGCTTCTTGAGGTTTCCTCTGTGAAGGAGGGAAAAGGCTGAGCAGAGCTGAACACAAACCTGGTGTGCACCAAAACCCACCAAAACTTCAGTTGCATTTCTGTTGACTATATTTTGGCTTTTGTTCTCACCCAAAGACCATTGAGACAGTCACTTAGATGAGGCTGTCTGCTGCAACTGCAGAACAGTTATTATTTTAATTTAAAATTATATACATAGCCTCAAACAAAAATGTGCTCCTGGCAGATTTGCTGCCTGTTTGCTGGTCCTGCTGAGGACCCTGGGTCTGGATTCATCCCAGTTTGCATTAGACTCAGTTGATTGTTCAAGCTGGAGACCTAATTCCTCTGTAGGCCTGGGAGCCCTCAGTAATCAATGAAGAGAAAATAGTTACTTCCCAATAACAATTCAGAAATTTAGATGGGATGAGAGTAATTAAAGTCTTCAGTCGTTTCTACTGAATGTAAAGGGAGTTCAGGGTAGGAAAACTCCTAGTTCAAGCAGTTTAGCAAAGTGCCTGAAGTTAGATGAGATGGATATGTGCGCTAGTGACAAGTGATTTCTCATGGACCTCACTAGACTTTCATGGAGTTGCTTAACTACAGATATGTTGTTTAATAAGGAAAAGAGAAACCTGTGGGAAAACAAAGGATATCAATAATCACACATACTTACATCTGGCAATAAAGTTTTTGGGAAAAAAAATCAGTACAGCAGCTTGTTGCCTTTGAAACGTAATGCTATTAAAATGTTCAACATGAAGTCTCTATTTTTAAAATAGCAGTTGAAAGAAATACAGGAGATTAATAAGAAGCTAAATTGAAACCATGTTGGCTCATAGGTAACACAGACAAACGCTGAGTTAATGGGGAGGGCTGTGTGTGCACTCCAGTTTGGGCCACCACTTGTTTGATTTTTATTTTGTCTTTCTTAGGAAGCAGAAGGGGGTAGAAATACCAGCCTGTTAAATCTCTTATTTCCTTTCCTAGGCTGTTGTTGAGTTGAGTTTATTAAGCCTTCTGAAACAGCAGCTTATGGTAAGTTAAGACGTCATCTGTCACCCCAATACATAGGAAGTCGCTGATATAAACTGTTCTCCAGCAGAAATGGACAACAGGTCTGCCCACGGAAAAACCTTAAACATAAACAAGGGGATATGATGTAGCAATCATGTTGGAAATTGAGGTGTGAATATTGAGCTATTGGCCTGGAAGGGAGAAACCATCTGATACAGGTGTCCAAGAAAGCTGCAGATCTCTGTAGCTGCTGTTGGAGCAGATGCAGCTGAGAACAATTCTTGTCCAGCTAAAGCAGGAGAGAGGAGCTGCACCTCCAAGGAAGTGTGTACAAATACATTTTTTAGTTCCAAGGTGACCACAGTCTCATGTTAATAACCACAGCTGCCAGCCCAGAGGATTTGATGAACTCAAGTTCTTGATATTAAATAAAAAAAGGATATTGAGTGGGGAAATAGAGTGTTGGTAGGTTGGACCCTGGAGAAGGGCTTCGGTTTGGTTGGCACTGGCATTTACAGGATGTCAAAATCTGTCCCACTGACTGCAGTGGATTTAGGATGATACTTGCCAGCAGCACAGCAGTCCCACATGGCTTTTATTTTCTCCCAGATTATTAATTTTGTTTTTAAGTCTAAAAGGAACTGTCTGGGTGGCAGCAACAGAAGAATGAGAACTGGAGGACCTTGTTAATAGCCCGAAGGAGAATATGCAGATAGTGGCTTGGTTTGAGAATTGTTGGCAGCAGCAGTGAATGTTACCAGCAGGCACTGCATGGAGCTGTGGATGGAATAACCTGATGGAAATAAATGGCACACAGTGTCCAGAGAACATTTACATAAGGGAGATGTCTGTAAAGTATTAAAGGAGTAAATGTAGAAAAGAACTAAGAACTTGTTGGAGCTGAATGACAAGATAAAGCCAGGAGAATTTCTGCCCCAAGGCACTCTCAGTCAGCTCCAGCAGTCTCTTTCCATGCCAATATGACCTCCAGCCATGTTTCCCAAAACCAGGTTTCTGGCTATTCCTCTGAAGATGTTTGATTTTCAGTTGAACCCTGCATGTCTCATAACAAGCTCCAGGTCTGTTTTGTGGTCACGGTTTGTGTTCTATGAATCTTATTTCTTAGATAATGGAGATTGGGATAGAGTCAGTGATGAGAACCTTGGGGAAGGCCACAGATATATGGGGAGGGATCTGCCAGTGTTTAACAAGAGAACACTAAAATCTTTCCAGTTTACTGCTCTGATTGCTCTGATTTTATATAAGAACAAGTTGCATAGATTGCAAAGCTTCAATAACTTAAGCTCTGCAAAACACGCACATGAATTACAGGAACACAGGTGCAAACTGCCCAATGGCGGCATTGCTAAATAATTTATTTTTTTTTTAGCCAGAGATGTCCAGTATTACACAAAAATAAACAAAAACCTCAGAATTTTGAATGTTAGATGAAGAAATCCCAATTTTTCCTCATTGAGCAGATACCCCATTTTCACAGACACTGACCTATTTACTCAAGCACTTTGGAGTCTCAAAGTTATTGTTTAGGTGTAAC
The DNA here is from genome assembly GCF_049639895.1 of Pseudopodoces humilis. NCBI lineage: Eukaryota > Metazoa > Chordata > Aves > Passeriformes > Paridae > Pseudopodoces > Pseudopodoces humilis. The sequence continues at coordinate 3,719,842 of NC_142202.1, forward strand.
ATGTTATTGGTAATATTAGTCAAAAAGTAGAACTTTATCTATTGAAACAAAATTTGAAGTTTCAAAATGAGTTTGCAGACCCCATTGGGAGATCAGGCACTCAGTGTGGTTGGAGTGAATTGGGACTTGCTGTGTAGGGAATATTCTGAGAAGTTTTACTTTGGAAGCGTCAAAACATTTTGATTCTGAAATTTGAAAATATGACATTTGATAGCAGTGATTTTCTATTATCATATTGTAAAGTGTAACAGTGTAAGCTCACTGGGGTGTAACAGTCTGCACACATGGTATGTATTAACATTTGTTTTCATGTAACATATGTATGAGTTGAAACAATGAAATACAGTGATATGGTGAGAATAAAACATATGAATCAATATTAACTCGGAAAGTTAAAACATTCAGCTGTAAAACAATTTGGTTTCACAAAAAACGGTCTTTATTATGTAAAAACTACTACATCAAACTGCTCCTAGCTTTCAACCAAGTTTCATTATTATAAGTGAAACCAGTGATGCCCAACAATTTCCATTGTGGCAGCCTCTAATGCTGTTAAACTTTTACCATGCGTGCTGAAATCATCCATGCTGGGTGCTGCTGCAGGCTGGAATCCCCTGGAAATGATCGCCAGAAATGCTTTGGCAGTTTCTGAGGCTAAGCACAGGGAAGAATATGTGATTTTGCTTACATTAAAACACTGCAGCTGTTTCAGAGAAAAGTGTTAAAAAGGGTACTGGGGTGAGTTTTTTGCCTCCCAAGCATCTGCCCTGGTTTGGCCAACATGTGAACTCGTGTCATGTTTGCACATTCTCTGTGTAGCTCAGGAGCTCTGTCAGCTCAAGGAGGGATCGGTGGAACCAGAGACTCCTGTCTGGTTTTTCATTTCACATTTGCTGCTCAAATATATAGGCCAAGGTTTGAACGGTAGCTTCAAGTGTTTTGTGTTTTTGATTGATCTAATTAGGTAACTGTGCCTTTCTACTAAGGGAAAAACGCGCTGATCTGCAGAAAAGTCAGTTTGGTACATGGAACATCTGCTGTTCTTCTTCTTCTGCCTTCAACCTCAAGTCTACGTTTCGAGGCAGGCGCGGTGAGACTATGCTCTCCTCCGTGCCAAAGCAGAGCCCGCCGTGCCAGAGATCTAATCAGGTGGTGACACCAGGGACTGGCAGGGATGCTTGTGAACATGGAAAAAGTAGTTCTCCTGGCTCTCCCAGACACGTGGCTGGCCAGAAGCGAGGTTTCAATTATAAGCAGGGCTAAAGTACATTTGTGTTAATGAGAAATCCGTCAGCTGAGGTGCAGGTACTCCAAGAATACACGTGATGGGATTACGTGCGTGTTGCTAATTCATTTGACATAGCTGCTCACTTGAGCTTGGTTAATTAAGATGTATGATCCCTTTTGGCCGGGACGTGGCATCACTGAACCCAAATATCTGCTAGAAGTGTAAGAGGTTGTGGTTCCTGGGCTGCTGGGTGTCAGGAGTCACCTCAGAGCACTCGGCCGGGGTCTGTGAGGGAAGGGTGGGTGGCAAGGTGCAGGTTGTCACTGCTAACATGGAACACGGGGTTAACATGGGGTGCCTTGTCAGCCCTGCTGCGTGAAAACCTTCGCAACACATTCTGGGGAGATTTCTCAGTGTTTTGAAACTGCAGCGGTGCTGTTCCCTGCCCGGCTCTGAGTGCCTGGGCATCGGTCTCCTTGTGAGAAGAGATGGGGGGCTCCTCCCTGAGGCTGTGAGGAGAGGAGGGGGCTGCCGGGGCTGTGAGGGGAGGAAGGGGCTGCTCGGGTTGTGAGGAGAGAAAGGGCTCTCCGAGGCTGTGAGGAGAGATGGGGCTGCCCAGGTTGTGAAGAGGAGTGGGATCCTCCCTGAGGCTGCGAGGAGAGGAAGAGGCTTCTCGGGCTGTGAGGAGAGAAGGGGCTCTCCGAGGCTATGAGGGGAGGAGTGGGATCCTCCCTGAGGCTGTGAGGAGCGAGGTGGGTCTCCGAGGCTGTGAGAGGAGATGGGGCTGCCCAGGTTGTGAAGAGAGGAGTGGGTTCCTCCCTGAGGCTGTGAGGAGAGGAGTGGGTTCCTCCCTGAGGCTGTGAGGAGAGGAGTGGGTTCCTCCCTGAGGCTGTGAGGAGAGGAGTGGGTTCCTCCCTGAGGCTGTGAGGAGAGGAGGGGGATCCTTCCTGAGGAGCGAGGTGGGTCTCCGAGGCTGAGGGGAGGAGGGGGCTGCCCGGACTGTGACGGGAGGAAGGCACGGCTGTGAGGGAGAAGGGGCTCCCTGAGGCTGTGAGAAGAGGAGGGAGCCCTCTTAAAGAGTGTGAGGAGAGTCTGGGGGCTCCTCCCTGAGGCTGTGAGAGAGAAGGGGGCTCTCCGAAGCTCTGAGGAGAGGCAGGGGCTGCTCCCGCCGGCCACAGCCGACTCCAGCAGCCCCACCCCAGAGCACACCTGAGTGCAGAATATGCACTGAACTAAAAATATCTGAGGGATTTTTCATGAATTCATGCAATTTTTTTTTTCAGAATATTGAACTCCTCTCTTTCAAAAAGGTAATGATATTTTGTTTGGTTTATTTCTATTAATAATTTTTACTTAAACAGGCATCAATAGTCAGACACTCGCTATGAGTTCTTTTGCCTGAAGCCTAATTTCTTCCACCCAGAGTGTCTTGTGGGAATTTCAGTGCCATCCAAGCACGAGCTCCTGTCTATAATTCAGCTTCCTGAAGGAAGGACAAGCTCAGCTCTCATTTCTTTGCACACATCAGGGCTAACTTTCTCCTTTGGGCTCCCACACTGTCCCAAGGGACCTGCCACTCCTGGCCAGGCCCTCCATGTGGCGTGGAATGTAACCTGGTGTCCAGGGCAGGCTGCTAATTACAGCTTTAATTTTATTGTGCTTAGGAGGAGACAGATATCCAACCTTCCCTTACTTATAAGTATGGATCTGAAGAAAGGCAGATAAGGTGTGCTGACAGATGGGACAGCCCGATGGCAAATTGCCCATCAGGTGAGTAAAACCTGCGACTGATGAGCCCCATGAAAGGGTGACTGTTACTAGAACAATACATGTGGATAGATAAAGCTGGATATCTACACATATATTACACACACACATATATGCATTTGTTTCTATGTGGTGTTAACAGCATCAGTTCCAAAAGGGTTTAGAAAAGAAGAAAATGTGTGGTTTATATTATTCCTGTGTATACACTTTCTTACCTAATACATTTTTCATTTCCTCTGGGGCCTTCTTAAATAAGTTGCTAATGTATAAGCAGTGCAACTTATAAGAAACCAATAGGAATCTAAATAGTGTCTTGCAATGCCTAATTTTGGTGATAAGCTAAAAACCCCTGCACTTTGTGGCTCAGAAATGGCCTGTTATTTTACAAGAAATGAGCTATTATTTTACAATAAGAAAATAAAAGCGGGGGTCTGCTCTTAGCTGTAAATACTGCAAAAATTATTTTAAGTTTGATAATGGTAAGCTGTGGTTTTGTGAGTTGTGAATTGCTGCAGCTCCATAGCTTTGAAAAGGGGAACAGCTGATTTATATCAGTTGAAAATCTCTCTTGGAGTTCTTGATGTTTTATTCAGAATTCTTGGATCACAGTACACTAGAAATCACTGTGGTAGATTTACCATAAATATTCAGTCTCTGTGATGCATTATTCCTTGAATAATCCCATTAATTTCAGTGGTTTAAAAGTACTCAAGAGGACAGATTCCCCTGGAAAGAGGAAATGCTGATCAGCCTTGGGCTATGGTTGTGGGGAGCATCAACACAGGCTGCTTTCCAGTGTGGGGCTGAACTGAGTGCTGTAGCACCAGCTCTGCTCCTTGTTCTGTGTGCTGTTGTTTGCCAGATGTGTTGGGTTCAATACAGCACCTCTTGGGATGGGAAGGAGCCTTTCCACTGATTTCATCAGGCATTGGGTGTTCAGGGATCTTGAATGAGATCAAATGGCAGCTATTAATGTAGCCTGGCCTTCTTCCAGCTTTAGTTATTGCCTGTGGTGCTTATACAACCTGTTTGGTACCTAATTTTCTCTCATTTCATAAAGCAGAGAATGACTCAGCCATGCAATGCCACTCAGTATTGTTTGTATATTGTCACTTATCCTTGTATTCAAAGGAGCTAAATCAACAGCCATCCAGTTACTGACCCTTTCTATATGAGTTTGTGTGTCCAAAGGCTCCCTGTTACCTTTATATGACTGACCAAAATGAATATGAAAGTTCAAATCCTTGTTCATACTCTCTTAAAATGCTCATTTTTCAAAATTGGGACAGATGTTTGGTGCTGTTGGACGAAAAACGTGCAAAACCTGGAACAACCTGTAAGGTCAAGTTTTGGTACTGATGACGTTTCAGAAATGGAGCTGGTTGAAATATTTCCAGTTTTAAGATGTTGTTGGTCTCTTTAAATATGGATTTTGGGCAAAGGAAAAAAGTAATAAAGGAAATAACTGCAAAAAATATTTCCATTAAGCAGTTTACACATTTCTGCACTTGTAAGATTTGAAGAGAGGAGGCACAGTTGATCAGGAGCAACCAAGTGTCACAGGCACATGAGTTTGTTATTGTAGATGCTGAGTGTGTTTCTGCACTGGTGACTGAAGAAGGCAAGACATCCATCATTTGAAGTCTGGTAGTTCTCATGGACCAGACTTTTTCTGGACCAGACACCAGGACTTTGCTCCCATTTCTCTCCATTTCTGCCAGCAGTTTGTCCTGCTTGCTGATTTTTTTCCCTCAGGTTATTTGAGGGAAACAGGTGTTTCCCAGGAAGCCTCAGTGCTCACCACTCTAATCGCTGTCTCTGGGAAATGGATCCTTTGTGCTGTCTGGAGGATTAATAGAGGGTTAGGTGCCTAAAAAAATAAACAGTGAGTGCAAGCAATGGGAAGGAGTAAAGTTGCATGTGGCTGATGAGCAAGGTGATGTCATTTATTTTGCAGAAGTGATATAGTAGTTGGAGATGCCATGAGGGGAAGGCTCCTTTGAAGGAAACAGAGGAGTTGTGAGGCAAACCACAGAGGAACTGTTAGTGGCCAATGGAAAAAGGTTGTTGGGTTTGAAGCCTCGGAGCTCAGGTGCAGTGCAAGAGAATAGGGGCTCATTGTTAAGGCAAGGATCAGCACTCCCTTTTGTTCTGTCCCCTGACCCCTCCTCCTCTGGCACTACAATAATAATACCTTGTCACTCTTAAGACATGCTGGCACAGACTGTGTTCACTGATGGATGTTCACTCAATGGATGTACTAAAATGGTTTGTTTCTGTTGATGTATGTCTTGGTAGGCTCCTCTAATGGGAGTGTAAATAAATGAACCCTTCAGCAGGGATTTCTTTCACTGCAGTCCAGTTTAACTTCTGAGTGCCTCGCTGCCAGGAGTCACTCCAAATGCTTTACTGCCTTCCATTGCTTCTGCCTTTTTCTGGAGTTTCATGTATTCCATTTGCTGTCCATGTGCACGGGCAACTTGCTATATGTGGATGCAATTAATTTTTTATAATGAGTATTTAGTAAAACAAGGCTGATAAATGAGGATGAGCAGTCAAGAAAGGTAAGGGCCTTTTGTTCACTGAGATAGTTAAAAAGATTTCCCATTATTTCACCTAGGAGTGATGACAAGCTCTTGAGCTTAATTTCTTTAAAGTTATGTGCAAGATCTGGTTTGTATGAGGCTGTGGATCATAGAACTGGAACTTTGCTCCTGTGGTCAGTTCTCACAAGAATATAAATACTACAGTGGTACTTTTCCTCAAGACAATGGAACTCAAAGACATACTCAGAAAACACCCAGAAGGAGTGTATTATAATGATAAACCAAAAATAGCTTTTACAGAGAAGGTAGGCCCGAATTTATTACTTTCTCTGGAGATTTTTTAACTGTGTGTGGGAATGAGAGTTTTGAAAGGAAGTCAGCATAGTTTTCACAGCTCTGTCCTAGAGTTTGAAGTGCTCATACTTGGCCCAGTTCACCTAGCCTGGAAGTGCCATTATCCATTATCCTGCATTTATAGAACCTTTTAATGATCACTGACCAAACCCCATTTTTTCAAGTCTTCACTTCAAAAGGCTTCTCCAGAGAAACTTGTACACCAGCAGCAAGGAGCTTCTGGTGAAGATGGAAATGAAAGGTAACAGGCCTAGTGCTGACAGGGAAATTTCAATTGTTACTTGGAAAAATTACAAAACTCGTTGCAGTTCCCTCCATTTCCATTATCAGACGAATCAGGCATGGAATAGGATATGCTTGCACAGACAGAGAATGTCACACAGCTACAGAAATGCTCACCAAGTGCAGAGATCTGATATGATCCATGTAACCTAACAAGTTGTGTGTTGGGACAGCATTCTGTCATACCATACATCTGCAGCAAAGACAATTAAAGCAGCCTTCTCCCACTTCAGTCTCTGGCATGTAGGAGATGCAAGTGCCAGATTTTGCCAGGACACCCAACTATTGACAGAGATCAGCCCTTCTGAAATGCTTTTGCTAATTCTTATCTATTCTATCTGCACTTTTCAATGCAAATGTACTCACTGAGGGAGAAAATCCTCTTTTTCAAATACGCAATTTATTTTTCAGCCTATGTGTTTTCTGACCCTGCTAGTAAAGTGCTATTTAAAAGCTGCATTCTAGAATGGGGAACACTGTCCCTCCACCCCTTCTCTTACATGTTTATTGTAGTGAAAATGTAAGGACTTTATTGGAAGGTTGGCCATGAGGACACTAGAAGAGAGCATCCAGTATCTCCATACCATTCCTTCCTTATTTATGGTTGTAGCATAGTACATGCAGCACCAGATGTGAGTAAGAAGAAGGAGGGGTGCAAAGGAGAACTTCAAATGACTGTGATGAATAGTTGAAAGTGAACAGAGGGGCTTTTAAGGCTCCTTTAAAGAAAGCCTAATGCTCTGCTTCCCTAAGCAGCAGGCTACTGATGATGGAAAAGTCACAGACATACCTGCAGAGATTTGGGAAGCTCTTGTTTCAGTAGGTTTTTATGGCAGCTAAAAAAATAGAATTCCTGTGCTCCTGCCAACTAGGTTGGTGTGTCCAGCTCACTTTTCTCCTTTCCATTTTGCTCTGTAAGGACAATGGGCAATGACTTGGACAGTGCTGAACTCCCAACCATGTCTATCCTTATTCAGCCACCCCTCTCGAGACCAAGTCCTACTTTTCCATACTTGAGCAGCATCATCTTGAGAGCTGCTGTTTCCTGGCTGCATTTCTGGTTCTGATTGCTAGGCCCTGCAAGCCCTGAATCTTCTTTGCCTTATTAAAACAACTGGTGAGATTTTCTCAGACATACACAACCTGCACTTCCCTAATGGCACCCTGGAAATCCAACATTAGTATAAATCAGGAAGGAAGAGCCTTCTTGCATCAGCCTGTTTTATAACAAGCTTTCTAAAGTATTCTGAATTCAGGCTAAAAATTACTGGCTTTTCCAACCAGCAAACTCCTTGATTCATTTTTTGTTTCCTTTTTTTGATAACATGATTTGGAAAATACAGCAGAAATGTCACAGATGCAAAGGGTTTTATTAAAGGAATTATTGAAGCTTTTAAGTGAGTCTGTTGTTTGAGCACAGCTAGAATTTTTTTGTGTGGAGTCAAACAGCCTTTGTGCACTCGGGGCTCTGTGGGATCATGTCTCTGAGGGGAATGCCAGTGTTCACTGATCTACTGCTTCATGCTGTCCCCAATGGACTTTTCCCCTTGTGCCACTTCCTCTGCCCCCATGGTGGTGGGTGTGCTTCAGGATGAGCCCTGAGCGTGGCTGAACCCTGGGGCTGAGGGGGATCAGTGGGGGTGTTCCAGAGAGCGGGCAGCGAGGGATGTAAAACACGCTGGGTACAACCCCCCGAGCTGCAGCACTGCCTTAACTGAGCATTTCCTTTGTGCTGATTGCACTGGTGGAGCTTCAGCTCCTAAGTTAACACCGTTCTTGTGAGGGTGAATTCATTGCCAGAGCAGGCCACATCTCTTCGCACAGGCCTTTAGGAAAGCGGAAAGCAAATAAGCGCCGTGGTGCCGAAATCAGAGCGATGGCTGATGGAGCCCCGATGGGGAGAACAGCCAAGCAGCCTGAATGGAATGTCAGTAAGCATGGAAGTTACAAATACACTTCTCAGACCTTGAGGACACTCCGGGGACTAAGAAGCTATATTGATACTAGACTTCAAAAGTTCCAAATAAACAGCGGGATTTTCTTAATGCACAGAAGTGCATACTTGTGATGTCAGAGCAATGTTATTTCTGCACTGCAAATCTCAAGGCACATGCCTTAAAACCAAGTCCAGATAAGTTGTAACTTATTTAATTTACATATATAATTGCTCTTATTTTATTTTTGTGTATCTTAGAAACTTAGTTTTGGATTCATACTGTGAATCCTAAATTTACATATTTCTGAAGAGAACGTTACTCTCTTTAGGGTAGAGAGCACATCTTGTGTGAGAGCAAGTGATCTTTCAGAGAATTAACATTCATTCTATGCTAGATGACCTTGGACAATTAAAGTAGGAATGATTACATTGATTTACTTTGGGAGATACTTATACACAGATAAGAATGAGCCTCTAAAGCCAGACATTTCCTGAATGCTCCTTGTTCTAAGTGTTTGGAAGACCAACCCTTGTCCCAGTAGGGGTGGCTTCCCAGTTCTCAAATGCTGGGCAGGCTTTTTCTTTTTACTATAGAAAAATGAGAACTGTAGATGCCATTGCCTGGATGGAAATTGCTGGAAATAGCTGCAATTCTCGTTTTTTCATCTGTGTTACACCCAGGAGTTGCTTTTGTGGATGTATTTTAACTCACTTAGGTTTGTCTAGGACAACTTGGAAAGACTGTAGTGTACAGAAAATATTTTATATTCATGTCCTTTTGGTCTAATAGCAAAGCTCAGATAGAACCAAAGGCATGACAAATACCATAAAAGAAAATTAAGTGTACAGATTTTTTCATAGTAGACAGAGCCTGTGGAATAATTTTCTGTGATAGAGAATGCTTGAATGAGGATTGCAGGCTGAATTAATCAATGGCTCTAGCCTGTGTGTAGATCAGAGTGGTGAATTGCACATTTACTCTCAGAGGTAAAAACCACAAGCACTGATCTAGAGGAAACTGAAGAGCTTGTTCTTAGGATGAAGTGCATTTATTATAAATGCCAATGTCCTGACAGGGAGCCAAATCATGTGTTTTTATGAGTTTGTGAGAGTGGCAGTTGGCTGCTGCTGGAACAGCACAACCACAATTGTGGCAGCAGAGTTTAGGCATAGTTGATTTGAGTTAAAATAGCAATCTGCATGGCTTCATGCAAAGGCTCAATTCTGAGAAAATGACCCTCCTGTTCTAGACATGCAGGGAGCAGCATTCTCCTTGTGTGACTGTTTCAGTGTAAAAGGGAACAGCCACATCTAAGGGAGAAGGAGGAGAATCCCATTTCAGTCCATTATATTAGAGGACACCTCAGTCCCCAGAGCATGAAGAAAAATGCTCTCTATCATTTTTAATACAACCAAACTCTTTGCATGAGGATGAAGCTCAGAAATATTGCTCAGTTTTTCCATATGCATCCCACCCTGCAAACTCCCTTAGTTAATCTCATCTCTGTGTTCAGTAGGATGTGAGGGCTCTGCAGTGCTCTGTAGCATGAAGGGGAGCTGCTTTTAGAGCTGGATTTGAGCTCTATTATTGAGAACTCCTCAGAGGGCTGGGCACTACAAAGTGGGACACTTGAAAGCCAGGTGCTGGGGAGAGGGAAAGTGCTGCATGAGCAAGAAGTGAGAGTATAAATTAGAGTTCAGCTCAGCACGTTTGGAGTCACATAAATAGCTTAGGGGTTTGTAAAAGAACACCCTCAAGGATTCAGAATTACGGCCAAAGAGGAGGGAAAACATAATGCTTTAGTACCGTGTGATTTATGCACCAAATAAGTTTGAATTAGTCACTAATGTGAAGTGGGTTTGGAAAGATTAATAAACCTTACCCAGCACTTATTGTATGATGATCAGCCATAAATCTTCTTCAAGCGAAATGGGAAGTAGCCAAATCCTTTCTCTCTGGAGATGGGCAGTGCTCGTGCCGTTGCTCAAGGGCTGCCCACTTTGAATTCTGCGGGTTTTTTTGGGGTGAGGCTATGGATTGCTCATGGCAACTTGGGCATTTCCAGTTGGCTCAGAAGACATGCTACAGATGGGCCTGGAAAGGGATGGGGTAACTGTGTGGAACTGTATGAGCCGTTTCCCTGGCTCATACCATTAGCAGTTTACAATTCACTCATTGGAATGGGCACTTTTGCCCAGAGAGGGCATAGAAAAGGTGTGAAAACGCTGTAGGTTGCAAACTCAACATTGTCGCTGTTCATAGTCTGACTATTTTGGTCCTGAATGACTTTTAAGATCTTTTTCCTACTTGTTGTGGTTCTTTGAAGTGGAAAACTTTCCATTAAGGCTAAAATCCTGTTCTAGTTGATGCTTTGCCCATTTGTATTTGTGCCAAAACCAGTATGACTTTTGATTTCTTCTGAGCATCTGTCAGCTGGTGACCCACCACACCTTCTCTTGTGTGGCCTATATAAACCAGTGCCGACCGAAGCTTCAAAGAGTGACTTCCCTCCCTGTAAGACTCTACCTCACACTTATTTCCAATAAACTGCCATCCTCTCAATTTTCCACAAGCAACATATAATTGAGCAGTAACCTCAGTGTATGAAAATCTGTGTGGCAGATGAAGAAAACATCATTAGACCAGAGGCAGCTGGAGTGCAGTCATGGAGTGTAAAGAGCTCAGCTCCTGTAGAATCTCTTTCATGGATATTTAGAGTTTAGGGGAAAAAAAACCTGTTTGATGGAGTTGAGATTCTTATCAACCCAGGAAAGAGGGAGAGCTGTTTGAGGAAACAAATGCTGAGGTGAGCTGCTAGATCAGCCAAGTGTGAACCCCCAATAATTCCAACTAAACAACCAAATTTGCTTAGGTTGTTGAGGGTGATGTGCCCCACAAGATGCAGAGTCCATAAGACACAGGGAATCCTCTGCATGGCAGAACAGGCTGCTGCTGTGTCATAAAAATATATCTTTTGTTTCATGCAGCCTTTATTATTTTAAATGAATGTTTGACATTGCTTTGTTACCTGAATTTACTCAGCTGATATTTAAAGCAGCTTTTTGCTGCAAACTTGATGGACAAGATGTAATTGTTCTGCATAAAACATTCTGGTGGGCTGAAGCACAAGACTGTAAGGGACCTACACTCAGTACTTGCTGTACTAGTCCATCCTTAGAAATATCCAAGGCTTCCCTCCCCTGAGAGTGCAGCAAAGAGGTTGTTGTGGTTGCTGGGAAGCCAGGAGTAGGGTTTAGAAGTGGTACCTGCTCTTTTCAGCTTAGCTGAGCAGGCCTAGAGAGCCAAAGTAGTTCCTAAACCAAGAGTCATGTGTGTGCCACTACAGCTGTTGCTCAGAGAAGTTATTCCATGTGGCTCTTTTCCCTTTTCCAATGTGGGAATAATGCCTGCTTGCTTCCAAGAGGACCTTGGAACAAGCTGGAATACCCACATGAAAAATCAAGCGAGAATCCTCTTAGTTTAGTCTTACCTTTTCCAAGCTGACACTGAAGTACTTAAAAAGCTCTTCAGTGAATCTTTTCAAGAGTAGGCTCCTGGCAATACTTTTGGGAATAACGATCATGGAGCCAGAACCATAAAAGGCATTAAAATACTCTTCCTAAGCACACTTCCCCTGTACACATCTGTGGAATGTGATTTTGAAATGCCTCAAATTCACACTCACACAGAATCTGTCACCGTTCCCTGTGACCTTGATCAGGAGCATTTCTCTTAATGCCTGTTATGCTTGCAGATAAGCAGAGCACCTCCCATTGACCCAGGCAGGTCATTATCCTCTTCCCCTTTATCAGGAATCCTTCAGCCAATTAATCACACACTACTCTGCAATCTTGAGGCTCAATTATGCCTGGACAAGTGTTGCTCAGCTGTTTCTCCTGCTACAGATGTGACATATCCTGAGATTAGCTCTGATTCACAGAAGTCACTGATTCCCTATCAGGCGCTAAGAAAAGCAGGGCCGTCTGGGAGGGAAGTGACACCATCTTGGAAGCATTTTATCACAGAGTAAGTGGAGATGTCTAAAAACTCCTGCTTGCCACCACCACATCACAGCAAGTCCTTCTCACTGGCTGTTGCCTCTCAGCCTGAGACAATTTACCAGTATTTTCTAGATGGAGATGTCAGCAGACTAATAAACTGTTAGTAGTGCACTGATGACAGACAGTAGCTAGTTCTCCTTTGGGACAGTAGATAGCTTAACTTGGAATCCCTGTGAGAAACCTATTTTCTCCTCTTTTGTGCAAACCTGTTTTATGCATATCAAATAGCTTCTGCTTTTATTTTTATTTTCCTGTTGTTACCATTTGCTTGGGATACTCCATAATGGACATGTGTGAGTGAAATAGTTTGGTGGTATTTTTGATTAGTCTAAAAATTCTGCCTTATGTTTTTTCTTTTAGTTTTTGGTTTGTTGGTTTGGGTTTATTTTTTTGTGGCTTGACACAATTAATTGTTTTAGAGGGCTGGGTCAGAGTGTACATTATGTCCCCAGAAGTACTATAGGACACCCACTGAAACCATGAGCAAGATGTGCCTAATCTTGGCAGTGTGATTCTGTGTTTGTGAGGTTGTTTTTTGTAACCATTTTCAGCTACACAGAAGCTCAGGCAAACATTTAGTACAGATGCTTGCAATTCTATAAAATTGTCTTATCCTCTTAAAAAATGGCTTTCCAATTTCTATAAGCAGACCTTTTAAAAAAAAATCTGAGTTTTGAATATTTAATTGTGGTTTCTCCTGTTTTTATTTTTCAAAAGCTCATTTTTGAAGATAAGCGGATGCTGAATATGTAATCATTTGTTGATGTTGAATATTGTAATTGTTTACTATGGAAAATCATAAACTCTGCAGAATAACTACCCTTTATCACTTTCAGGCTTCAAATAAATTCTCTTAGAAACCCCTGTGGAATGAAGGCGTTTGCATTTCTCTGTGGACAGTGCCACAGAGAGTCAGTGAGCAGATAGGATCTGCACCCTGCCCCTGCCTGGGGGCTCTTGGCACGCTGGTGTGAATGCAGGACATGCAGGCAACTTAAATAGGATTTGGGGCTGTGGAAGAACAACTGGATTTAGCTGGGGCTGAGGCAGCTGTGAGCACACAGCAGGACTGTGTGTGAGCTCCCAGGGCTGAGCTGGAAAACTTCTGTCTTAAAACAGCCTGATATTCTGCTCCTGGTTTTCTGCAGACCGAGCCAGTGCTGTGACTTCTCACACTGGTATCTCAATTTGCAGTCCAGACCAAGCCTGTGTGTGGGTCAGATATTGCACCAATATTGCACCAGATATTGCAGCCTTTTTTGTAACAAGGTCACCAGTCAAGGGAAAAGTGACTTGGACTTGTGCTGTCCAAAGTTGGCACAGCTAAAATCCATTTTGATTGGCCTTTATGAGTCAGATTCTCACATACAAGTTCTCACTGGCTGGTTGGTTCAGCTTGTGGATGAGTCCAACTGTGCCAAGACACTGGAAAAGGATTTTTACTTCCAAGAGTGTCTTCCAATCTAAGTGTGGGACTGCAGGAGTCTGATGTGGTAGATTTGTTGCTGAAAAAGTTATTTGCATCTTCTTTTCAACAAGATACAGAAAATGGAGACTGTGTAAACGTGTATGTAGAAATGATATTTCACTTGAAACTTGTTGCATTTTATTTTAATTCTCACAATTATGAGGTAATGCTTGGGCTTGGCTGATTCAACAGCAAATACTGCAGATGTGTCTATTTTTTATGACACAGCAATTTGATTTATAGCACTTCTATTATTTTGGCTGTCCACACAGTAGAGGATATAAACTGCCTCTGTTTCTACAGCTCAGAGCTCCCTCCCACATTTTGAAATTAATTAAAGGGAACCTTAAACTCAAACACATCTCAAAAAAACCCAAATAAGAGGTGGTCTCATTTTTAAGATGAAAAAGAGGATTAGAACTGGAGGAAACTGAAGTTATTTTGGTGTTTTATAAATAATCTTCCAATTTCCTATCACTTGCCTCTTCATCTCTTGTGGGGTTACTGCTGGATTCTGCTACTCTTTTTTCCCCGTATTTTCTGCTCTCTGTGTTGATCAGCCACAGGAGTGGAAAAGAAGCTGGAAAGATGAAAGGAGCTACAGACTCCTAAAGAAGGCATAGGAAGTTTCTAGGGATGCAGGTAGGAGCAGGGCATGCAATTCAACTGGGGGGAACTAATTTGCTGTCTAGTCCCCAAAGGAACCAGGCAGAGCTAAGAACAGAGCAGGTAGGACATCTGGCTTCTGATGAGGAAAGTAAAAGACACAATTTTTGTACCAAATCCCAAACTTTTCAACCTCTTTGGCTAGGAATTAAAATATTTAGCATGTAATCTGAAAGGGGGTTATGTAGTGTTGTTTCTCCAGTGTTCCATCTCCAGTGCTGTATCTGTTGCTCTGCTTGGGGTCTTGGCAAAATGAAGAAATGCTGAATAAAGTTTATTTCCTCTGTGGCCAGATTTTATCAGTGTAAAAGCATGTCCTTTCATTTTATTACCATATGTTCTAAAAGGATCCCTTCCTGCTTGGAAAAAGTAATGTTTTTCTTGTTTTCAATGCATTTCACTAGTTTTAAAATACAACTTTAAAATACAACTTTATGTATGGTCTTGGCTGTAAAAACACCAACACCATCTACCTTTCACAGGTGGGGATGTGGAGGTGCAGAAGTATCAAGAAAATTCCAGGACCATCCTGTAGATCAGGATGCAAACCCTATATTTCTCTGCATAACCCAAGAAGCATCACCTTTTTTTGGGGACACTTCAAATTTCATTGAATTGGCCAAGGAAAATATTTGTGTTCAGACTCTCCTTATCTAACAGGTATGACAGGATGTGATTTAGTCTTTACTGAGGTAGGAAAAGAAAGACAAACCATGCGGTATCTGGTAAGCAAACTGCAATAAGATGAAAATATTTCATTCAAACATAAAAATAAAACTGAGAGCCTGACATTAGAATGAGTTATGGTGGCAAAACACTATCATGAGGTGAGATGAGATGAGATGGGGCCCTAAACTCAGAGTCCCTACTAAAGTGTCTGTCATTTTAAGGAAAATTGAATCCTGTAAGTACCTGTACTGTTTTCTCCTTTGAAAACTTCTCATTCCTATGTCCTGCTTCTCTTTCCCTTTTCTCCCTGGAAAAATGATGGGTTCTGTTGCTGGTGACTGTACTTTGCCTTTCTCAAGTTGCACGGTTCTGGATGGATGTGGTGCAGATTTCACAAGATTTAGATTGAGCAGATGCCAGCATGTGTGTAAGCACTGCTGTATGCTTTTCTCCTCCTCTCATTTATTACCCTGCAGCATCTGAATACAGAGGAAATTAGAGATTCAGATTTGTACTTCTCAAAGAAAAAAAAAAAAAAAAAGGGAAAAATAGTGAAAGAAAAAAGAAAAAGAAAGGGTGAAGGATCCCACCAAAACTGCTTTGTGATTCACTGTGGGGTCGTGACCCCATCCCGCTGAGACTTCTGTTCCAAAGTAGTAACTTGGTAGCTGGAGTTTTTTTAAGTGGTTGTTGATTGGCTTAGCTGTAAGAAAATCGCATTTCCCTGAAACTCTTAGGGATACTTTAAATGGGTGGATTATCCAGCTGCCTGATTAGAAGTTTGGGTTATGTAAACACGGAGTGTTTAGATTTAGGCTTTTCAGTTGAAGTCCAGGCAGCTGTTTGCACTTAACTCCATCAAGAAGCCCAGTTAATCAAAGAGCAGGAAGGATTTTTTACCTTTTTAAACCGGTGTCATTATTTCTGCTGTCCAAACCCTTTGGAGTTAGGCTTGTTGCAATGTAGAACAAGGTCTTTTGGATGTTCTGCTGAGGAAACAGGAAAGAATGGATGGGGTGTGGGTTAGTGAGATGTTGTGCCTTGTGGATTTTTCCCTTTTGCTGTGACATAATAATTTTTCCATTAGTTGAAGTCAAACTTGACTTTTTGAGTCTTGGAGAGCTGCTCAGAACAGAAGGTGGAGGCAGATCCACCTCAAGGCTCTGGCTCTGTCCTACACATGTAGCAAGTCCAGCCATGAGAATCTATGGAACCTGTTTACACTGGATTTATTTTAGGGCATTCTTGACAGTGTGAATAGATAGCAGAGTAACCAACTGGCTTTACACTTCAGGATCCAAGCAATGAAAGAGTCTTTGTGTAGCAAAGAAACAGAGCCTTTCTTCTCCAGGGATAGAAACAAAAAAGGAAATAAGGAAAAACAATTCTAAAAAGTTTGGTTTATTTTTCTGTGTTCTGCTTTATCCACTACCATGTTGGAAGTTTAAAATTTCAGGAGAAGGAAACCCCTTGAAACTCTCTGTAAAACAGCTTTTCTCAGTGGTTCTCTCTTTACATTCCTCTTCCAGTTTACACAATTATAAGTTTATTAATTGTTGATTTCTATTTCTGACATTTTCCTTCATTTTCTGAATCTAGAGGTACAAACAGGGAGCACTTTAATTTGCATCTACAGCTTGCGTACTTGTGATTAGCTGAAATTAATTTCTGATTACTTGATGTAAGTAAGATTTGCTGCCTTTTCTGTATGCTCACAGTTGTACTGTGTGCTACCAAAACCTAAATATATAATATAGTACAAATTTTTTAAGTACTAAACTAAGTTTAGCAGTGAAAAGCAAAGCATATTAAAATAGTTTAATTTTTTCTAAAATTATTTTCTCCAAATCTCTGAAATTTCCAGCTGTTATATAGTTCTGACCATTGACAGTATCACCAGGGAGCTCTGGTGATGCTGTTAACACACAAGTGATGCTCCTGAAACCATCAAGCGCCCAGCTGTGATCTTTTATTTTAACATCCAGAGAACTGTGGTTTCATAGGACAAGAATTTCCCTGTCAGTTTACTGGATAATAAATCCAAGACCCATAATTCCAGCCTAAATTACTAATCAGTGTCATATTGTAATTACAGAAAATATAATCAAGAATGTTGTTGCTAAATATTGATTTGCTTTTAATCTATAAAACAAACCTTAATTCATATTTTATAATGTACATGGCTTTCCATGTAATTATATCTAATGTTTATGATGTTAACAAAAAAAATGTGTGTCAAATAATCCTGAAGAAACCCTAATTTCTGTCACTGTGTGGTGCCTGGGGACACATCTATTCCTGTAAGAACTGGAATGAAACCCCCACAAACAATAAGAAAACTGAAATAGAAGTGAGTTCTGGTTGTTATTGTTCATTTTGGTTATTTACCAATAGATATAGCTCTATTTTCCAATAGAGACCCAGGTATCTGGCTGGAATATAATATTGTCACAACCTTTCATGCTTTGACATGTATTTAAGCCTGAGCTTTTCTGATTATCTCTCCTGCTTGGCAAGCCTTGCCTATGGAAAGGAGCAGGCAGTGTTTCAGATCCCTGCTCCCTGGTGATTCTGGGCCATTCACCATTACCAGATGTGAAGGTGTTCCTTCTGTAAAGAATAAAGTAGAATAACTTTATAAGGTACTAGGGGCAAGACTATTTACAAGGGCCTGGAGTGGCAGGACGAGAGGGAATGGATTCAAGAGAATAGGTTTAAAGTGGATGTTATGGAAAAAATCTTCCCTGTGAGGGTGGGGAGGCACTGGAACCAGAGAAGGTGTGGCTGCCCCATCCCTGGAGGTGTTCAAGGCCAGGTTGGATGTGCCTTGGAGCAGCCTGGTCTGGTGGGAAGTGTCCCTGCCCATGGCAGGGGGCTTGGAACAAGATAATTTTAGACATCCCCTTCCAACCCAAACCATTCTGTGATTCTATGCACTGCCTGGTCTCTTGGAAATGCTTCCACCTTCTACCCACTAAGCCACTTTATGTCACTATTGCTCCACGTACAAAACATGTCTGAAGCAGCATTAATTAAGCAGCAGGAGAGGATACACTTTCCAGTTTGTTATAGACTTCAGCCTCCCAGAAATGGGAACTCAGAATTGTCCTTGCATGGCTCATTTTTTGTTGGGAACATCTCTCTCTGTGTTTACCAGCCAGGTGACTGATTTCCAAATGCAGGAGATGCCTGGTCACTTGTGTCCCCTGTGTCATTATTTCCTTTCAGACTGTGCTCCCTAGGCTTAGCTGAAAGTAGATGTGCTGAGGAATGATCTCATTGACATTCTCTCCTTTCCCTCCATCTTTTGGGACAGTTGCTTAGCAGCCAGTGGGGAATGGTAACAAGCCAGTCCTCCCTCTCTGCAGTCAGGCTGTGGCCAATAAGTAATGTCATGCTTGCCAAGATAAGGGTAATAAAATCTCATGCTTGAGGGCATAAGACAATCATTGCAGATGTCAAGCTGGAATCCCTCCCCAGATGTGCTCCAGCAGTGCACAGCTACCTCAGCCCACAGTCCTTGTGAGTCTCCCATAGAGCAACTTCTCTGTGCAAGGAAGGGCCCCTCACACAGTCTGTTCCCCATTTCTGCACCCCAAATCTTCCATGCTTACTTGTGCACAAAAGTAAATTTGGAAAAGCTGGGGGTTTTGGCCAGAACCTCACCTTGATGCCAGCTGTGCTGTGGCTGTGCTGATATCTGTTTACCATGGGCATGTTGGGTTTTCCTCCTTCCCTTGGGGTACGTAGCTACAGAAGTGATTTCTTAAAATTCTTGCTGTTGTGATGCAGCTGCAAGGAGGAAGTATAGGTTTAAACCAGCTGTGTTTTTACCTCTGTCCTACCTGCTTTACATCCAGGCTTGGTGGAAAAGAAATGTGTGCCCGAGAGAAAGCCTAGAGATTTAAATCATCAGCTGATATAAATGGGCATCATTCCATTGATCCAGTGCAATGACACTGGCCCCTGCCAGCTCAGAGTCTCTGTGGTGGGGAGAGAAGCTGAGGAAAAGCAACTGCAAGTCAAGTTCATTCATTTGATTTAGCTTGGGAAGTAATGGAATATTTTCTCAAGCAACTTGAGTCCAGAAAAGGACTCGAGCACCCGCAGCCTCTGGTTGGGAGCATGGACTCCCTGAGAGTGACTGGGAGCTGGGCAGAGGAAGTGCCCAGCCTGGCCTTTTGCAAAATGCCTCCTTCCATGGGCATTGGGAGGGAACCTATGAGAAATAATGTGTTTTAGTGGCCTTCGATAAAAGAAATGGGTGTGAAATGGTGCTTCCCTTTTAGATACAACACTCTGAGTTCTGGTGAATGCTGTGTTTGCACAGTGAATCAGATTCATCACAGAATTACTGAGCAGCACCGATAAAGGAGAATCTCTAATTATGATTCAGTAGGAAAATATACAGAGCTTGATAACCCATGTAACTCTTCTGGCTGTGTGTGTGGTGCAGCAGTGTAGTTCAGTATCCTGAGCTCTAATGTGGAATATCTTCAGATTGGATTGGGTTTTCCCAGTTCTCTTCCTGTAGTAAGCTCAAGAGAGCAGCTATATGTACTCTGAATATTCCTCTTCTGAAGGGAGAGGTGCTGCCATGCCCCATGTACATGACAGACTGCAGTGGGAATTGGGAATCAGTTGCTTAAGTGGAGGTTCTCAACCCTGAGCAGTTGATCTTTCTGTCCTAATCATTGTTGTATTTTATTAGCTGATTCTCCTACCACGTTCATTGATTTTGCTCAATTTTTGGGATAAGTACCTGTATCAATGGTAAAATTGTTTAGACCAATTAAACTAAATTAATTAGGATTACGTAAATATTATGTTTTTTTTTTCAAACTACAAGTATTGAATCCTTATATAGTCCAACACCGAAACACAGGCAGGAAATATAATATTTATATATTTATAAATATATATTTTTTTTTACACTCTGTCAAGAGCTCTTGATAAATTAAATGAAAGGAAATAAAAGGGATCTTCAACAGACCCCTAATAACAGAAACTACAATCATCCATGTTCATAGAAGTAAACCAAACCCAAAAGTTTTAAAGTTTCCTTTTCCTCCTAGGAGTTACATTATCTGTGTTCCAATACTTGTACAGTAATAAGACAACTCTAGCACTCAGTAAGTGAACTTTAGTCTTGGGGAAAAGAAAATCACACAAAATCTGAAAGCGACTCTAAGCAAATATGAAACAAGTAAGAGCATTATTGCCATCATTTGCAATCTCTCAGATTTAAAACAAAAAAATTCAGTGAGTCCAGTTCTTCCTAATTTGTAATAAAAACCAGTTACCAACTTTTCCCACCACCCTTCTGCAGTGTTTATTTGTTCCCTGTAATGTGAAATCTGACTGCTGGGTCACACCCCAGCCTTCAGTTGAGGGCTCATTTACCTCTTGGATGACATAAGGCACAACTTGCAGTCTGTGTGGATCTAGAAGGAGTTGAGAGTGACAAGAATTATTTATACCAGCATGATGTTCTGTCTCACAAACTGTTGCAGCACAAAAGCCAGTGAAACACAGTGGCACAGCATAAGAAGTTTTATTTGCCACTCAGAGTGACCACCACTGCAGAAAATATCCTGTTTCTTGGTAACTTCATTAAGGGTTAGCAAAGTGACCTCTGTTTACTTTTTTTTTTATCCTTCAGTTCCTTAGGGCGGTGAGGCCATTTCTGTTAAAATCAAACTCCAGCAGCAGACTGACTGGGAAGTTTAGTGGAGCTGAGAGTGCCTCTACTCCCATTTATAAATAGCAGCATATGTGCAGCAGCAATGAGGAGCTCTATTGGAATGGGCCACGTTGTGAAAGTTTGGTCAGACAAGGGTGGCCCAGCATTTTCTTACAAGCATTACCTGTTTCTGTTAAGTACCACTCTAGTGTTTCAAAACCAACAAATAAGGGATTGGGGTATTACAAGATACTCACCTCCTGAAATCTCCCAGAGTTAAGGTGACCAGGTATTTTCATTATCCAGTTGTTCAACCTACCTAGTCCTTCCAGGCTCCTCTCTTTAGCTGTAGAAAAAAGAAATATGTCTCTTTTTAAAAGTAGTTATTTTTCAGTAAGTTCACCCACACCAATAAACCAAAGAAAGCTGATGCAGTGTCAAGTGTCCACCCCATTTTGCCAAGGTACACAGTGCCATGTATTTACCCTGGGAGAGCCTCCTAATAGCAAATAATTCCATCCCCTCATTTTACCCATGGCAAGGCTCAGAAGATAACCAGCTGTTAGCAGAGGAGCCATGGGGAGGGAGGTAGCCCCGGGTGCTCAGGATATAAAGATGTGTGTGTTAGTGCAGGGAAGCAGCCAGCTCTGCACTGCTTGCTACCTTGTGTTTTCAGCACCAAAGCTTGGCCCTGACTGCCTCCAATTCTGACAGCCAATTCCTGACCTTTCACTCTCTTATGATCACTGCTGGTTTGTGCAAGAAATTCAGTCTCCTTTCTTGTCCAAAAATTTTAAGCAAATACTGTTCGTATAATTGCCTCTGCAGTATTGGCTTCTAGGAACCAAGAAAAATCTCACATCACCACTGTGTACAATTACATCATCTCAACATCACAGCTGCCAACTCTCACTCTTTGCTGGAGAGTCATTATTTCTGCTTTAAAGAGATGGAGTGACCTCATGAGCTTCTGAAGAAAGCCCACAGCTGACTGCCTGCCATACCGACAGAATAAAGTGGTCAGATGGGAGTTGGGTTGATTAATGCTTCAATACAGAAGCACCTGTGCTCATGGCAAGAGATCAGGTCCTCTCCACTGGAGCAGATCCTAAATCTGAGATACTCTTCTGTGTCCTTTTAAAAGTGGTAGGCTGAGAATGGAAAAGAATAACTGTTGTTCACAGCTAATCTGGAATGTGTTTGGATTAAAAAAAAAAAAAAAGAAAAAAAAAGGAAATCTGGTATCAGTTCAAGCTTCATTTTTATCTGAAACAAATCAAAATGTAACTGAAAACAAGAGTATGCATAAAAATTACCAACCTGGTTCTTATTTACACTGCAGACTCTTTGCACCTCTCCAGCAATGTGAAAGGTCTTGGAGCATGGTTCAGTTATTTTTACACTTCCATGATGGGCCTGTTTATTGACATGGAGCTCAGAAATATTTATATGACTTCAGGATCTGCCTTTCAGAGCAGTGGAAAGTCAGCATTGTGTGACTGCTGGGCACTGTGCTTTGACTTCGGGTATCCAATTGGACACTTGAGGGGAAAATTAGGGTCTGGACAATGGGTAGGTCAGAGGTTCAGTAATGAAATGTGAGGTGCCTCATCAGCAGGTCATTTGTGTGAATCAAGGAGGTTTTGGTTATTGGCTGGAAGTGCAGGGGCCTTTCAAGTCCAGGTAAAAGCAAATGGTCTCTGGGCTGTGTCCATGGCCAGATGATCTCATCCCAACTGGCAGCATGTGACAGCCCCACCCCTGTTTGATGCTGTAGCTCTCACTGAGCAACCTAAAGGTGCTACAAGATAATGAAGCACTCTCATGTCCTTGTGGGAGAAAACCTGCAGGTCAAGGTACTCAGCATCCCCAGTGGGACAGTGCATGGAAAAGCTTCCTTTGCTGTTGCCTTTTCTGTGTTATTCCGAGGACAAACAGGCACCGTCAGGCTCCTGGGTGACTGAATGCTGCCTGCTGAAAGCTTGAAATTGGCTCAACCTTTACTAAAGGAATGGAAGAAAATGGAGAGGCAAAATGAGAAAGTGAAGGAGTGGTCTGGGGGAGACACAGTCGTCACGAAGCCGGTGGGAAAAGAAGGGATTGATTACGTAGCTGCAAGAGGACCCTGCCAACCTGCAGGGCAAGGGGGAGAACCCAAGCTGGTGACAGCCCTTTCTTAGGCCATGCATGTGGCGTTTCCTTCTCCTGCTGCGCCAGTCCTTGCTCTCCAGCTGAGACTGTGGTTCTGCCATGGCCCAGGTTCCCTCAGTCAGCTGCCTCCCACTGCCTGGGACACAAACAGTTCCTCGGTGTTCAGGTTATAACCTGGCCTGCATCTGCCATACATTTCTTTTTTCATGTTCTATCAGCTGTCATGCACTTTCTTAACGCATAAATTCATTGCAGGAGAATTTAACTTTCCAGTTTTAAATGAGTGTAGAGAAAACCTGGAAAACACCAGATATTTTAAAACTTACTCAGAATGAAATAAAAAGACACAAAGTCAATGTCTTAAAAAGTCCTGAGCACTATTTGAGGAGAGGAAAAAAGATGGAGATGTTCAGATTATTGCCAACACAAAGTACTTGACGCCGTTATGCAACATCTAACACAGCAGAGCCTTGCTCAAGTGTTTTTTCACATTTTTACTTCACTTTTCTACTGCAGCACCAATATTTGAATTTGTGCAGCACAGAGGAGGTCAAAAGCAAGAACAAGTTCATACCTTCTGGCCAAGCCAAGAATGTTTTCCAGCTCTCCCCTTCCCCAAAGGAGCCAAACCACTAGCAAATCACAGCTTCAAAAATGTTTGACTAAAACAACAGATTTATGAATCAATATTAAAAATAGACCTCAAGAACTGGACTTAAAAAAAATTAATCCTGCTGCCCCAAATTTCCTGTCACTCTTGGATGTTGTATTAAATTTTGATAGGAAATGTATTTTCCTGAATTGGAATTTGTCCTTAAATTACTTATGAACAATGAACTCTTTCAAGAAAAATAACTGCTTCCTTATCACAAGAATTAATGCTGTGGTTTTTTTCTAAGTGAGTTTCCACAGCTTATCAAATCCTTTCGTTCCTCTTAGTTGGAGGGGAACTGAAAAATGTCTATCAGTTAATTCTCTTCAATTTCATGATTTTAAATCAGGTAATATTCCACATTTTACTTTGTTCAAAGTGGCTACAGGCCACTATTCATTCTTGTTCTCCCTTGTAATAGCTTTAACCCAGAGAAACTCAATCTCTTTTTTTCACTCATTTTACAGCTGCTTTGACTATGGAACCACATTAACGCCATTTGTCCCTAAGTTCTTTTGCAGCCAGTTTGGCTCTGCAGGATCCCGGTGTGGCTGTGGTGTGACTGTTTGCCACTGAAGCACTGCCACCTGTGGGTGAATCCCAGCCCTGATTCCCCACGGCAGGGGTAGCGGGAGGGGAAGATTCTCAGAGAGTGATAAAAATGTCTGTTCTGCACCATTTCAAAGCTCAGTCATGCTCACTTGGGAGTGCCACATTAGTTTTGTGTGCAAAAGGGACATTTCAACCCTTTGTCCCTCCGGCTGATGCTGCTTTAGTGCTAATAAGATTAGTTTAAGCTATAGCTAATGAAAGAGTAGCGTAGCAGACTGTCCAGATGGAAGGTGCCACCGGTGGCCTTGGCTTCTGGCATGCCTTGAAGGTCAGAGCTCCAGGGCCTTTTCATACAGACGCGGTACATTACACAGGTTCCTGGTGGTGCCTTGCAGAGGACAGAGCTTGGATCTGGGACCTTGTCACAAGAGCACCAGGTTATTTCTGCAGTGCTGGCAAGAAGAGAAATGGTTCCTGAACCCTTGATCCAAACCCAGTGGCAATCAACAGAACTTTGAATCTTTTATTTGGTGAGCTCTGGAATTTCTCCCAAGCCCTGGTTCCCAAATAACATTAAATTTCCTGAGTTCAAACCAGCCCCAGAGCTTAATCAAATAAACCATTTGATCCCACAAGAGATCTGGAGTGTGGTGTAAGACACAGTCCTGCCCTGCTTGGCAGTGGTGTTGCTGAAGACATATCCCAGAGCATGGTCCACGTTCACTGCTGGATGAAGTGTGAGTGGATTTCAAAGGCTCTTCCTATCAGGATTCAGAGAGGAGGATGAGCAAGGGATGAGTGTGAAACAGGCAGAGCTTTGCTAGATGGGAGTCATCAGTGTACAGAGCCCAAGGAATAGCACTGGTCATGCTGAGTCTTGCTTTTAAAGTCACACAGTTTTATTTGTGAGGCCATGCTTTCTTGGTGATGGGCAGAATGGTTGATTAGAGGAATATGAAAATCTGATGATGGGGAGTCACCTCATTTTGAAGATGTCTGTATTTAAACTCTGTGGAATCCTTGGAAGACTCAATGACTACAAGAAAATCATCATGTGAAGTGTAGGTGAACTGCACAATTTGTAGTTCAGGTAATCATTTAAGCACAATTTTATTGGCTTCAGGAACTGCAAGAATATATCCTAAAGTAGTTGTTTCTTCTACTGGAGCTAACAGCTATGAACCATATCAACTGTGTCATTATATATTGTTCATTATTTTTGGGACCCTGAGAAATACAGGTATGTCATCAGAGTGAATATGTATAGTTCCATAAAATAATATGTTCTTTGTACTTTCACTTATGCAAAAAACCTTGGTTTTCCTTAATACTGTTGAAGTATGTGCCTGAATAAGATGTCATTTGTAAAGCTGAAAGCAGATATCTACAGCAAGTATTTAAAAAGAAAAATTGGACTTCCTAATTTGTATAAAAGGGAAACCCATTAAAAGGGTACAAAGGATAATGCTCAGATTATTTTTCAAACAATGGACAACTTGCATAATCCCATTATGAACAGTATACATTTCACAGCCCATCTGGCAGACAATAAACTTTGGGCCTCTGTGGGTTTGAAACGCTGGCTATTGTACTGCCAAAAAGAAACACTCTGCACATATGGCATTGGGTGGAAAAGCAGTCACGGCATGTCTCACCCCAAACATCCATTATGTTTGTTAGTTTTATGCTTTCTGCAAGATAATGTGTATTTAGTAACTTATAAGCAGACCTATGTGGGTACTCAGCATCGAGTACCTGCTGCTGAAGTGGCAGGATCTTGCCATGCTGGACTGCCACAAAGGCACTGTATAGAACATCAGGCTAATGAACTTGCTCTTCCTGGAGTTGTCTGAGCACTCCTAAAGAGATTTTGCTTGGAAGAGCCAGTCAGACAAGGGAAAGGCAGAAGCTGGAGTCATCAGAACATGGCTCCTTTGGTTGTGGAATATTTTGATGTCCTTAAAAACAGATGTGCAGTGTTGCTATTACACCTCAGTTCAACCACTGGAAGTCTTGTGTATCACATTATTGAGTGCTGCTGTCTTCCAAGAGCTCAGGGCTGTAACCTCCTGGAAGTTCAGCATTAGTTCACATCACCTGAGGATGTGACACAGGGTAATTGTACACACCTGTAATTTGCTTTCCAAAACATCTGGATGTGTTGGAGACAGGGTTTGCTGCTACTTTCCATGTGAGGAGTGGAAGGTGTGACCCTTTCCAGGATCCATTACAGGATGGGGTGTGCCATGTAGCCAGTGCTGGTACATGTGAGTATCAGGCTTCATTTCAGATCTCTCTGGACCCCTATTACTTATGGCACTAGGTGTTCCAGCTTCAGTGTGAGCAAAGAGGGAGCATCTGCAAACATGTTATTTCCACACCTTGGAGAATCGGAAAACCTGGGGCTTAGCTGAAGAGTTCATGAAAGTAGCAGGCAAACTGAGTCCTGTCATGTTGATGGGCTTTTTTTCCCATATCTCGACTCATTCAGCTCCTGGGGGTATGTGACAACCAGCAGAACAGACAGTGCCAAAAAGAAACACATTTCTACACTCAGCTGTCTTTACGGTATGATTAACATTGCCTGTTGTGGCATCACTGCAGTATGAACACCTTACTTGGTTTTACCAATTCCATACTTGTACTTACAGTGGAAAAAGTAAATTTGAAGTGGATTAAAACCTCCTGTCTTCTGCTCCCTTCTGATTTCATTCTGTTTAAATATTTATGAGTGCTGCAGCCCCACAGTAGCTGAGCCTTCATGATTGCAGCACCATGGTATTCCTCAGAAGCAGAGAATTACCACTGCATTTTGTAGCTGGAGAGTTAAGGCAGAGCAAGGATCTCTGTGACCTCTTGAGGGTTACTCTGGTACCCTGAGACAGAATCAAACTCCACATTTGCATGTCCCGACTCCTGTTTCACTCATTGACTCGCCTGTCCTGAGGTGCCCTTCCTTTTCTACCCATCTGGGCAGTGCTAGGAGGGCTTCCTGTGGCAAACGAAAGCTAATGAAGCTCAGTAGCTGCATGTGGGTATTATTTGCTTGAGGTGAGAGGAGAGTTTTCCAAGTGTCTGAAACTGGCACACCGATGAAAACAAGCAAGATTATTTTATGACTAGAAAAGTATTTAAATCTTTGCTTTAGTGGAGGAGTTTCAAAGGATTGTCATGAAAGAGTAGGAAGCATGGTTTCCTGCTTCTGTAATTTTGTTGTTCTTTATAGTTGATTAGAAGTTGAAGAGAGATCTAAGAAGCTCGTTGGAGCTTCCTTTTTGTGGAGATCCACAGCTGATTGCTTGTAGGACATCCGTTTGCAGCTGCGTTCTCAGCGATGTTGCTGTTGGGAAGCTGATAGGCTTTTGTGAGCTTTAAGTTTCTGAAAAACTCAAATATCACTTTGCAAGCTCTTCAATGTTCCAACTCTCTTTTATCATGGCACCTTTGATCTGCAGCTTGTACCTTCAGCACACAGGTTGGGCTTTTAGTACTTGTACTTTATATTTTCTGTGTCCCATGCAAAACCCTGCAGTGAGCTTGGCCCTTTCATAAACACAGATGACAGTGACAGACCTGGGAGCAAGATTAGAATATGGGCTTTGGGTTGATTTGGGATAGTCACACTTTGGGTGGAAATCATTCCAGCCTGGCTTGTTCTGCTCTATCCTTTTACAATTTTTCATCTAAAAGCAAGGCCAATTCCAAAAGACTCCCTGGGTGAGAGCTGTGCGGTGATGTAGGGTCATTAGGATACAACTCATGTCTAGACCCAACTAACTCAGGTCCTGCTCACCAGAGGTAGTGAGGTTATATCCTAAACTCCCATCTTCAGCAGGAGCTTGGGTCTGTGCTCCTGGAAATACAAAGATATCTCATATTTGAGAAAAATCCATCTTATCTCAGCAAGTTAACAGGTGGGAAACACCTTCCATAGACACTTAAATGAAAAACAGGGATTTTTACTGTTCAAGATCAGTGATGTCTTTGATTGCAAGCCTGAGCATTAGAAGTCATAAACAGCTACCACAGTCCCATATTAAATACAGAGCAGCTGATGGTCTCCCTCAGATTGCATCCAGAGGACATTAATTCTGCCTCTAGATTGTGAAAAAGTACCTCCCCTTTCCTCAGTATTTGAATTGTTTTGTACAATAATATGCAAAAGGCTGTTTTCTCTAGTTTGCTGATAAATCCATTTTTCTTCATGTCAAGATCCAGAAAATGAGGATGACAAATGCTGCCTCCCAGGAGCTCATATGCAAATGCTTTCCCATTTGATTTAGGGGGAGTTTCACATATGGAAAAGCTGCTGAGTGCACAGCTCCTGTTAGCTCAGGAAAGGTAGCAGCCTTTCAACAGAATTAAGGGAAATGGCTTTAAAAGACATTATGTGGCCTTGTGACTGGAGAAAAGCAACTGATCTTCCTAAATTGTTCTTTTAATTCAAATCCACTGAAGAAATGGAGTGTTTCTCACTGATATTTTTCTTTGAATCTTGTCCACATGAATGAGGGCAGCTTTATTGTGCAAGAGTGTCCTGGCTGTACAAATCACATATGCAAAATGAGTCCTTCGTCTGGTCCCAGCTAGCAGGGGGAGTCCCACAGGAGCTGCTCGTGGGCCGGATGTCCTCGCTCTGCCAGTAGCCACTAATCTGACTTTGGGTGTTCTCCTGCAGTATTCCCCAAGAGTCAGCGTGGTTAGCAATGATTTCCACAGAAGGAGAAGAATCTAGAACTGTGGCTTTTAACTTGCCACCCACATTATCCTGGGGAAGAGGCGGTTTGAAGCTGACAAACCTCCCCTGAGAGAAGATCTTCACTCTGGGCTCGCTGCTGCCAGATGTTTCCTGGGTCCCTTGCCTTGCTGCATCTGCTGCTCCTTGTGCATACAGACTGAGCTCTGCAGTGCCCTGGTCCTGCCTAGTCCCCCTAGGGACCACCACAGTATAAATCACTTTAGCTGTGATGGGAATGATTCTGGGTGAGGATGCATGAACAACCAGCAGAATCCAGCTGGCTCCTTTACACACATGTGTGTTCTCCAGAGCGGTAGAAATTAAGCAATTGAAGCTGCAGATGCTTATGAATACTTTGATTACCCACAGGAAGCACTAGATCTATAGAATAAATCTGTGTGGTAATTTCTTTTCAGACTAAAAGGGATATTGAAGTCAGGAACAAACTTGCAGTTGTTGGGAATATTCTGTGAATGGGTAAGTGCTGTTGTTTTTGGCAGTAGTTACAGACATCTTGGGATGGTAACTGCTGGATCACTGATAATACTCAGGCAGCATTCCTGCTCATTACTAGCAGGGATTTGGATCACTGCTTTCTTCTCAGAAAGTGATTATTCCAAACAGCAGAAGGTTTTGAAATATGTCACTTCAGCATGCTGTGTTTATCTCAGGAAATAGTATGTTTGATCATTCTACTTAAAATAGCAGCAAGTTGTTCAGCAACATGTGGTTCAAAGGTCGAGTGTACTGCAAGTATCACCTTTTTTAATGCAGCCTTTGAGATTTCACTGTGGCTGGTAAGAAAATGGGAAAGTAGAAGCAGGAGATGACTAAGGCAGCAGATAACTTAAAAAGGCCACAGAGTTTAGTTGGAAATGGTGCAGTTGGCAGGTACATGTTGTACATGATAGGTGTTTTCAGCCCTGCCTGAGGTCTGCCTGGCATTAGTTTCAAACTCCAACCATGCCATTATGGTGGGGGATCTGATATGCAAGAACAATGTTTAAAAAAGCACCTTCCTTTTATTTTTCAAAGTGACTTAGAGATGCAGGTATTTCAGTCTGATTGGCAAGATGTAGAGCTCTGTGCAGAGGAGATCAGACTTTTTTTTGAGAGTTGTTTTTTCAAAAGAATGAGACATTTACTTGAAGTTAAAATCTTTTGGAATAATGAGTCAGTTTGAATGTTGGGGGCTTTTTAAATTTTTTTAAAAGAAAACTCAGTTATGCCAGCTACAAATATTACAATTGATTTGTTGAGGATGGGAGAGGAGGTGGGAGGACATTTGAGTCCTGTTTTTTGTTTGGTTTTGGGACTGGCTTAAGGGCTGAGTGTGCTGAAGGTGTTGCTTGAAATATATCAAGAAAATTAATCTAGGCCAGAGGGAGCTATGCTTCATCTGGTTCTTCTGATCAGGCACTTCTCAAATGCCTTTGCTCACCTGACAGAGTGAGGACTGAGCTTGGACCATGGCTCTACTATTAAAAGAGACAAGGCATGGCTGCTGGGACACTTTTTTCCTTTCGAGTTTGTTGTTTTTTGTTTTTTTGTTTGTTTTTGTTTGTTTCTGTTTTTTAAAAATTTTTATTTTGGTTTTTTTTTGGAGACAGGAATCAGTTTGGTTTGGGTTTTTAGGTAGCTCATTCTTGGTGCAATGGTGGGGTTTGTGCCTGCAGAACAGCACTGACAAATTGGTACCTGCAATCATTTGATGTCCTTTTGCTTCCCTTTTGGCGTGTGTGCGCTTGCAGAAAATTTGGTTTGAAATAAAATGCATCTCACTGCTAAGCATTTGAGTTATTTAGTAAACATTTTTCCACATGTGCCTAAAGGCAAGCCTGAACAATACAGTGCAAAACAGGACCTTCTTTGTTTCTTATTAAAACATATTAAACTGAGCTCTATTCTGGGCTTTGCCACTTTTCCATTTTACTTGATTAAAAAATCTTTGGAAGGAATCATGCCACATTATGCACTGCTCTGGTTCTTTGGAGAGGCTGCACTGCCAGTGTTCCTCTTTTGAAGGGATCAAGATTTTTAGTGCTCTAGCCCACACAGTGAGCAGGCATCTTTTTCCACAGGTCAGCAAGGGAATCTGGACAAGCCTGTGCTTTGCTGTTGATTTTACTGTTGCCTTGGGTTCAGAGTCCTTCTGTGGATCCTCCAAAAATGAGACATGCAAATGTACTGGCCCAGTCTGATCATTTGTCTTATGGAGCTTTCCCAGCTCAGTCATCCAAGTGTTTTTATACTGAAAACCCACCCCCACTTTCCACTGTCATGCCTGGGAACTAAAATCTGTAAACATTCAATGTCAAAGGTTCTAAGGTGCAATTGAATTCCCTACTCTTCTTACAGTACCTTCCTATTTCACTGGCTAGAAATAATTCCTTCTGCCCAATCCTTTGAGGATTATCACCTTGTTCTCTTAATTTCATGTTGCCAACATCCCTCACAAACACTAATTACTGTTTCTTAAATAGATGGCCACACTGAGTACATGTTCAATTAAACTTCAGGTATTTTTTCTTTTAGTTTGCATTTAGTTATGCCCCAGAGATGGATGTGAGTCCAAGTGCTGCTGGCCAAGGGTACATGATATCGTGACCTTTATCCAATTGCTCTTCTGCTTATCACATGGCTGTTACTGACTCATGTCTAGCATAAACACAGAGTGAGGAAAAGGATTATAACCATAGTGAAGAAAAAAAGAAAAGATTAATAGACAGAAAACGTAAGGTGAAAGACCGGAATATTTCTGTTTGGAAAAGCTACCATAGGACCTGGCTTTAAACCTCTTTATTTAAGCTTCTTTAAACCTGGCTTCTATTTGGACTGATCCTCTGTGGTCTCCTCCCTTAAAGATGATAGATAGATGACATTTGAAATGTAATTCACTTAAGGAGTTTGGCTTAGATGAACACCAAATAACAAAATCCAACTCCCATGGAACATTGCAAAGGCATGCAAAAATGTCTTTGTGCATGGCTGGAATACTTAAATATTTTGAACAATCAGTTTCTTCAGGGAAAAAAAGGATCCTTTTCATGCAGAATGGGCACTTTGCAGAAGAATTGTGTTACGAAAAACCCATTCTCCATCAAAACATCTGTGATTCATTTCCAGACCACTATTTATAATGATAGTTAATTTGATTCATATTTTCCTCTTTCTCTTCACAAGTTGTGTGTGAAAAGATGGTGATTTTCACATATGGCTTTACATTTCAGCTCTGCTTGTCAAACAGTCTGCCTATAGATCATTAACTGCCAGTTTGTTGAAAAGATTCAAGATCCAAAATTTAATTGGTGTTGAGTTGCTGTGACATGGTATAGATGGTGGGATTTTCAAAATAGCTGGTTAATCTACCTTTATTGCTACTGAAGTCAGAAATTATGTCTGGAAAGGAAGACGAGGCTGCTTTGAAGACAAAGGTATAGTTTCTGCCAGCAAATACTAAAAGACTGGAGCAGTTCAGAGCAGTAGTAAATAGTAGGGCATGGCTTTCAAAAGATCTCAACACCAAGCTCACTTGAGAAAAGCAGTGCTGAGTTCTGCCCTCCCTGGTGAGAATACTGGGTGGTGAAGAACGATTGGGTGTGCTTGGCACATTTGAACATCTGGGCATTCCATTGATGTACCAGCCAGGGACTGGGGTGCATGTGACAATGTGTCCTCCAGTAGGGATGGTGAACTATTTCAAAACCAGTCTTTTGGTGCTCCTTGCTGGATGTGTTTACAGGACTGGGATTTTCAAAAAGCACCTTCAGAGCTCCAAGGTGCAAATTCAATTGAAAATGGATAGCCCGTGTTCCTAATTCACCCAAGAATGTTTTATGTGAGTGCAGTTTGGAGAAATCAGTATCTGTAAACCTCTGGCCCTAAGATATCACTGAAATTTGTACCCTAAATGACTTGGGAGAGAGCAAGTGCCACTGATTTTGGTGAGGGAGATGTTGGCATTTATGGAAGAGTACATAGAGAGTTCTGGAATTCTCTTGGGCATGCCCAGCCCAACACATGCATGGGGAGAGGGAAGGACAAGGGCTTTCCCACACCACCTTCATGGCCAGGACCAGGTCAGTGCTCACCTCTGGGCATGGAAGTGTCCTCAGTTCAATCTTGCTCCACTTTCAGCTGATGATGGAGTTGGGATGAGGGGTTCAAGGGACAGCTGCCCAGTACCTCTAAGCCCTGTCACGGAGGGCAGCTCTAAGCACAGGATCTGGGGAGGCTGCTGTGTGTCCCTTGTGTCACCCAACTCAGTGGGTGATCACCCTGCCAAGGCACAGCCTGTGCTTGCCCACACTGAGAGAGATCCTGGGGACTTTCCCAGTGAAAACAAGGGGCTGGCAAAGTCAGCACCTGGGAATGCCTGTCTGACTAGTAGAATTAGGACTGACTCCAGAAGGGGGTTTTTGCTCTTAACTTCCTCTTGAAAATGGGACTTTGACTCCTAAGTGAGTAAAGAGCTTTTAAAAAAATGAGCTTTAACCCTTGTGAAAATCCCAGCCTTGATCCCCACCACCAGTAATTTGCATGGGTACCATATGAATTAAATTAGCCCAGTATGTTTTCTGGCATTACTTGCTTACTTGGAAAGTCTGACTATCTCATCCTTCTGTGCTCTGAATTCTCTTTTATTCTTGTCTCCAAGCTATCTGGGGCAAATGGGGTTTAATCCTATGCAGACCTTTGGAGTTGGGGAGGTTTTTTCCCTCTTTCTGTTTTTTTGGGTTTTTTAATTTTATTTTTTTTTACTATCAGACCTGAGGCATTTGGCTCACAGCCCAGGGTGAATAAAGAGAAATAAGGAGGAGAGAGGAGGAGTCTGACTGAGGTGAGAAAACCTGAGAGAATGATGAGGCACAGGACAGAAAGTTGGCTGCCATGGAGGTGGAGGAGTTGTGACAATATACAGAGGGTGTGATGGCACAGACTGAAGGTTGTGTTCTATCCTGGGATTTGGTGAAGTAGAAGGAAAAGCCACAGCATATTAGGCCACAGGTTCTGGTGAGGTCTGACACATCCCTGCAAAGAAATAACTCAGTTGTGTTCTACCCTCTCTTCTTGCATTGTTATGAGGATGATGCAGGCTGACTTTACAAGGAGCTGGAAATTAGTGAGCGGGAACATAGGAAAAAAGGAATAGGCAAATGTGGGAAAAGAAGAAAGGATGTGCTGCTAGGCTGAACAAGGGAAGAGGTAAAATAAGCAGAAAGGTAGAGGAAAGTGTCACAACAGCTAAAAGTTTAAGTGGAATTTCCTCGATATTCCAACCTTTCCCATACAGAGGAAAACCCCAGCATTTGCAGAATGAACGGATGAAATCCCTGATTGTGCAGCTGAGCCCTTTCCTTGCAAAGGGAGCTATAAGACAAGGACTTGAGACACTGATTTTTTAAATTTGGGATTTATACTTTAAGGTCTTTTTTAAGGAGAGAGAGTAGGTTTTTCACAGCTGCTTGTGATCTAGAGGGGAATAAAATGTGGCATAATTAGGGACAAGAAGAAAAGGTAAAAGCTTTCCTATGGTTTTGTCACCTGAATATGCTGGGAAAAAGTAGGGCTGATAGGTACTTCCATAGAAAAAATGTAGATGTGTTCTTGATTTGGATTTTTTTAACCTGATCTAGATAATTCAGCTTAAACCAGATAAACCACAGCAATTTGAGAACCATCACTGTTATTTTAACTGGAATTGTCCAGCCCAATTAAAAGCACAGGTTTGTAGCCTTGCCCTGTGCTAGGCAGCTGTGCCTGCATCCGTGTTGGCTCTGGTAAGAACCTCTGTGCAGCCACCATGGGAGGATTTGGCTGTGCTGGCAGCTCTGAACTCTTGTGCCTGGCTGTGATGCCCCAGGAGCAGAGGGAACTGGAGAGATTGCTGGAGTTGACCAGGATCAGACAGGGAATTTTGCACAGACAGAGACTGGAGGCCTCTTGAACTACAAGCTGGCACATGGGATTGGATAAGCACAGGTTTAATGTTGGGTTTCTGTTGAGAATATGCACGATTATGAACACTGAGCTTCTTTCCCAGGAGCATCCCTCAGTACTGACTTAAAATGTACCATTTCTATCAATATTCCTACCAGAAAATTAATTTGGTAAAATACTCATTGAAAGCAAATATGGAAAGGGGGCTGGCCTGACACAGGACTGAAGCAAATTAATGTTAAGGATTCAAATGAATATTAAATCTCTTTTGCAAGAGTACATTCCTGTCTCTAATTATGTCTCTGGGTGAGTACATGACTGTAAAGTCACTCCTGGAAGGTGTACATACAGCAATCAGTGTGATAGCAGCCTTGCAGCTCCAAGTGGGTGGATGACTTGAGCACTATGGTAATGGCATCTGGAGCCCTCCCTATCTTGGAGACAGATTCCAGCTGAGCTCCCATCCATAGTGGGGTGAGCACTTCTGCCTGTGGAGAAGCTCTACAGCACAGAGACATCCAGAGGCTGCTGTCTGTCCGGACACTGGGCACGGATCTTCCAGGTTCAGGAGCAGCCCAGGGCTGGAGGCCAGGCCCAAGCAATTGGAGTCCATGGGCCAAAGGCTCCTGCAGGGATGTTGGCATGGATGGGAACTGCAGGGAGAAGGAGGTGATCACCCATTCCAACCAGCTCCAGAGATCTCTTGGTTACATTCACTTGAGGCTGGATGTGCTCTCTTATGTACCTGAAGCAAACAGGTACCAAAAAGATTTTGGGCTACAATAAAGAAGGATTTTGAGCTGTAACGGTCTGTGGTACCAGAGTGATCTGAGGGCTGTGGGAAGCCTGCCTGGGATGGGCTGACCTGCCTGTACCTACTGTAGTAGAGCTGTGCTGGTTCCCAGCAGCTGGGCTCTGGTGCTGTGTCCGCAGGCTCCTGCCCAGCACTTGGAGCCAGCTGCATGGTGTAGGGGACAATTTGTCAGGAAAACAGCCTCCACCATATTTTTTTTTTCCTTTTCCTTGTTGTCTCTTGCTCCTTTGTCACTCATCTAAATGGCCTTTTGTTTTATGATAGGTGACTCTGGTTTTGTCTTACCATTATTTTTCTTCAGCCTCTTTCACTTTCCCCTCCTTGCTTCCCTGCTGTCCCCACTCCTTTCATTTCCTCCCTCCACAGTTTATGCCAGTAGATGGTGGTATTCAGCAAGTTCTAGGAGTGACAGCGTTGCTCCCTTTGTCACTACTGTCTGTCCAGCTCAGCAGCAGGGAGAGCTGCTCGTGTGCCAGAGTTAGTCTGTGCCTGGGTGACTGTCACAGCGGTGACCTGCATCAACAAGAAGCACAAGTTCTGCTAAATTACTCTTTATTTTCCTGCTTGATAAGTCAGTGAAAGAGCTGTCAGATTGACAAAGAGTCATAAATGTCACCAAGGTCATCAATTATTTGTTGTGATGTATGGGATTTGGGAGAACTTTGTGTACACATTTCTGCGGGATTACTCAACCAGCTGGCAGAGGCTGTGTTGGTTTTGTAGCCTGCTGTTTGTTCAAAAAATGGGGCTGGAAATAATAGAATCATAGAATGGCTTGGGTTGGAAGGGACCTCAAAGATCATTTAGTTCCAAGCCCTTTTGCTGTCCCACCTTGCTAAAACCTCCAACCAACCTGGCCTTGAACACTTCCAGGGATGGGGCATCCACAGCTTCTCTGGTCAACCTGGGCCAGAGCTTCACCACTCTGACAGGAAAAGATTTCTCCCTAATACCTAATCTAGACCTATCCTCTTTCATCTGTAAGCCATTCACCCTTGTCTTCTCACTCCAGGCCCTTGTAAAAAGTCTCTCTCCTTGTTTCTTGTAGGCTCCCTTCAGTTACTGGAAGGCCACAATTAGGTCACCCCTAAGCCTTCTCTTTTCCAGGTGGAACAAACCCACTTCTCTCTGCCTTTCCTGATGGGAGAGGTGCTCCATCTCGCTAATCATCTTGGTGGCCTGCTCTGGGCTTGCTCCAACAGCTCCATGTCCCTCTTGTGGGGAGGACTCCAGAGCTGGATGCAGCACTGCAGAGCAGAGGGGCAGAATCCCCTCCCTTGGCCTGTTGCTCAGGCTGCTTTGGATTCAGCTCAGGGAATGAGGGCTAAGATTATGACTGGTCGCGGGTCTTGGGTCTGGATGCCCAATACAGGATAATTGGATTATAAAACCTCAGACCCCTTTAAACTCTCTTGTGTCAGGCACCAAAGAATTTGAGTTCATGGTACTTCAGCAAGTGAGTTCTCAGCAAGCCTCACCTCTGCTTAAGGGCAGGATTTGCAGTAGGAGTTTGGCTGAGAATTTTCCTCTTACCAGTGAAGGTTTAACGGGACTGTGCCTGCTTTGCCCCCAGTGTGATTCCACCAGGGAAGAGCCTTAGTCCAATATGAGAGCTCACTGCTCTGCAGGTGAAGCTGTGGGTGCTCCTCCACACCTGCATCTATTTTATTAATTTATGTGATGTCCATGTTCCTCCTTGGAAATTATTTTTGTACCAGGGCCTTGGTGTTTGAGTCAATGGAAGGCTGCACAGAAGTTACAGAAATTGGATAGAAGTCCTGTTGAGGATTAAAGCAAAGATTTTCAAATTTGAGGGTGAGTGTAGAGTGCAAAATTCCTTCTGAAAAAGGATGGGCAGCAGTACAAGCAAGCACATGTGCTGTCAGTTCTTGTTCTGTAATGCTTCCTGCAAGATCTAACCAGCACTGGCCAAAGCTTTTTTAGAAAAAGAAATGCTTTGAGAGTGAAACTCCTCTTGCCTTGCTTCTAACATCCCTCTTTGGTTCTCCTTTATGGTCTTTCCATCCTAAGCCCCTTTTTGGCGTGCTTGAGTGGGAATATCATTTATTCTTTCTCTGAGTTTGGAATTTGAACTCCCTTCCTATGGAGAGCTTGACTCCAGTGGCAGATCTACAACGAATTTGCTGTTTACTATGGAGAGTCTAATTAGTCAGTTAAGAGTGGCCAGAAAATAAGAACTAAAATGTTGAAGTGTGAAGCTTTGCTTAAGCTGGAAAATTACTGATTCATCTATAGGATAACTCATGGAGAAGTCTGAAGCAGTGTGCTGGGTTGGGTGTCTCTTTTAAAAGATTTTGCAGGTCTCTGGTATTCAGGAGTTGCTTAGAACTTGCTTCACACAAGAAGTTGTTTTGAACAGTTTTACCTGAGAAACAAATACTTTGCAGATCTAAAGCAAGAGTCACTTGAGCTTAGAAACCTTAAACATAACCCTCAGAAAGACCTTGTGTGTGCTGCAGGAGTTGCTGTGGTTTTGATGCCCCAGCCTGTCATTTAGTGTACCTTTATCTCTTGGTAGTGATGTACCTCAGCAAGGCATCTTGTCCCAGGAAGAGTCTCTCTTCCTTTTGCAGTTGCAGCACCCTATTGTTTCTTGTTTTAGCAAGGAGTGTTTCATAGCCAATGTGTCTCCTTCCCATTCTTTCTCCCCTTTGTCATTCCCTGGGGCTTAACCAGCCTGGTTGATAAACGTTCATCAGCATGCTGTGGATTACCTCATCTGAAGATAAGAACTCAATACACAATTACAATTCTATTTCCAAATAACAGTTGGCCAGGCTGTAATGCCTTTCCTCTTCCTAAGAGAAGAATATTTCATCTGAGCTCCAGAGTGAAGTCCAATGGATTTTGATTCATTATTATTTTTTCAGTACTTCCCTTCTTTAATTTTCATCTAGTTTTTATGGATATATTCCAAAGATTGCTGTCCCACATCTGAAAATCTTTGAATAAGAAAGTGTGTTTTCCAAGATCCTGAGATGAATGATATCCATGTCTCCTAAATGTTAGCAATGTTACTAATGCTGCTTTGTCTCCACATGTATTAGCAGGACTGCCTTAGAGATGCCTCTTCCATGTGGAAAAACACAATTCAAAAATCTCTTCCTCTACTATTTTTGATGTATGTTTTATCCAAATTTCTTTTGTGAGGAGGTTGCAATAAGAATCAAAAGCAAGAACTATTACAAAGGGTAATTTCAACATCTGAAATATCATTTCATTTTTTAATTCAAAGATACTTTTGGATCCACAATCACAGTGTTTAGTTTGTGATTTTCATTGAAACTGAGTTTTCAGTGAGAACTCCTGAATTTTGCCGACAGTTGAATTGTGTTAGTTGAAGACGCCAAACTCCTTCAACAGAAATCTTGCCCAGTTCTAATCAGCAGTGCTGGAAAAAACTGTCTGATCCTGCAGAAGTCCCCTTCAATCACTGGAAAGACAATGAGCTCTGGACTTACTTCCCTCCATGTAACCCTGGCCCACATTGCTGCTGCTCTCCCAAATCATCCTGCTGATACCAAACCCTCCTCAACGTGGAGCCAAAATTGCCAGTGCATTATAACGTGTTTGAACCAGCACTGTCTGAGGCTTGGGGTTCATTTCCAGTGAAACATTTCACTAATGCTAAATCAAATTCTTTGCAGGAGAGAGCTGTACTGTGCTAGGACCCATTTTGAACCTGTTTGCCCACTGAAATGCTGCTCTCCACTATACTGGAGCCAGCTGACCCCGCTGGGGAAACACGTGTGAGGGACACTCATCCTCTCCCTTGTTGTCAGCCTGGGTTTAGAGGGGTTGTCCATGTAAATAATAACATGTTACTAATGGGCTGTTAATTTTAGGATTCCTAGCTAATTGCCAGGTAAACACTTGATTGACTTTACAGTGTAAAGTCACTTCAGCCACGGCACTGCCAACTAGTCATGCTAACCCAAAGCATTAAGAAGCCATGAGTTCAAGCTTCTCAAATCGCACCACTGGTTGCAAATGGTGAGATGTTGTAAATAACACCTTCCAGGGAGTTAATTTGACTGGAGGTTGTTCATGTTTCTATACTTCATTATCTGTAGCTGAGGGAATTAGAATTTGACTATTTTGGGTTTCTTTCTAATAACAGCTCTGATCATTGCCCCTGATATTGTCACATGTGCCATATTCAAGGGCCTTCATAGAAGGTCTTAAAAATAAAATTTGCAGAGAGCTTTCTGCCTCCTGGCCTATCAAATTTAACTCCCAAACTTGAGCACAACTTCCTGAAAATTTTAAAGACAAGTATTTGGGGTGATTTGGAAGATACTTGATCCACACATTTCCAGATTATGGGACAATTCATTATCATTCTTATTAGGTTCACATGATATAAGATTGAATTTCCAAA
This sequence comes from Pseudopodoces humilis, assembly GCF_049639895.1. Lineage (NCBI taxonomy): Eukaryota > Metazoa > Chordata > Aves > Passeriformes > Paridae > Pseudopodoces > Pseudopodoces humilis. The sequence continues at coordinate 3,759,752 of NC_142202.1, forward strand.
AGATGTCTGGTTAGTCTTGCTCTCATGTAATATTCCAGGCTCTTGGAATTTGGGTTTTGGGCACTGGATGAGGAACAGCATGTGGTGACATCCATAGGAGAAAACATCCTGTAGTATAATAGGCATTACCATGTCCCTTCTTAAAGGGATTTCTGCTTTCCTCACAGGGCCTTTTTCCCAGCTTTTATCCACTTAGATATTCTGGAAGGTATTCTGCTTGAAAGGCAGTTTTTATAGTAGGGAGGTACTAATACAGGGTGGAATGGAGTGCCACGTCATTATTTTCTCTTTTTGTTGCTGACAATTTAAATAAAAGGGATTTCCTTTTCTGAAATTATCATTGTTTGATAGTTATGAAAAGCTGAATAGTGCTGGGGTGAGTCTGCTCTTCAGTCCCTGCTTTCTCCATTGTGCACCTCTGCACACACAAACCAAATGGAGCCACAGGATCTCCTTGCAGTTCGAAGGAGGCAAAGGAGAAAGTACTTTATTCCTGCTGTCTGTGACTTCTTGGTAAAATGCCAGTTTTTGAAGAGTCCCAGACTTGCTCTGGGAGCTCCTCTGGTAACCAAAGGTGTAGAGGTGGTTTCTCTTGTATTCCAGGACTCTCCGGGTGAGTGCAAAATATAAAACAGGCACTGATGCTGACAAGATATTCCTGCCAGCTCCTGTCCTTTCATCTGCAGCTGGTGAGGAACCTCCTTTGAAAAGTTTTTTTACTAGGAGAAAGTAAGTCTCTCCCAAGGATCAGTGCCACCACAGGGAAAGGAAATGGCTCATAACATGGGACATCTCACATCTCCATCTCTTTCATCCCCTACCAGAAGCTCCACTTCAGCACTCCAAGTATCCTCTAAGGCAGCATGTAGTGTCTTGTACAAGGCTTCTCTAGATACTGTAACATGCAAGAAAAGTTTCAAGGTCTGTAGACTGAAGTCAAGATTACAGTAAGGGGTGGATTTCATACCCCAAACCCTCTGTGCTTTTGTGTAAGAGTCCCTGACATTTTGGTATCAAAGCTTTCTAGAGGAAAATACAATAGGAACGCTTTTTCTCAAGTCAACCCTTGATAAAAACTCTGCAATTCCATCAATATTAATTGCATGTCTAAAGACAAAACACCAAATTGTTTCTTTGGTCTTTCTTATTTGGGTTTTACTTTCTTCTTTTGTAAAAAAAAATAAAA